>NW_024881328.1:19760514-20463014 GCF_018691265.1 Tyto alba
ATCCTCTTGAAGATGCATAAGTAAAGTACAGTTTCCCCTTGAAATGTGCCATTTCAATAACTCCCAACGGTTATAATTGGAATTATATGCACAGATTGAGAGGAAAGTAGAGCAGTATACTAATTTTCTCTTGAGTATTGTGATTTCTTGCTCTAATTTTGTTCCACATATTAATTTCATTTATCTTCTACAAAAAGCACCTTTGACTACCTCACATATTCTCTCCTTGCTAATCTCCCTCCCTTGGGCTACTTCTAATATTCCAAATTTTGGAATTGATTCAAAAAGCTGACTTAATCTGAATACAGCACTGAAACTGTGTTGATTGTATTGGTATCTATTTATGAATAATGTGAGACATGGCACTAAAAGCTGTCTTGAATGTTACTTCAGGAAGCACAGAGAGGCAGGCAGAGTTTCTGATGTTTGTACTTTAAATGTGTCATTCCTCCTCTTCCTCTGGGAACACCGTGAGGACTTTGTATTCTGGGGATGATACGGAGGTGATCTGTCACAGCACCACTTTATCCTGTGTCTGTGCAGGATGGGGATGGCAGTTTAACAACTGCATCTGGCTGGTCTCTGCTTCTTATGCCAGAGGCTGAAGAGAACCCTAGTTGCCCTGAAAGATGAAATGCATAAAGAGTCTGCACCCACATCCATTACCATGGCAATGTTCCTATGCTCCACATGGAAACAGCATTTCTGAATCAAACCATAGTCCCATACTGACAGAGTTTGGTCTTTCAATTACTTGGTTTTGAAGACTGGTTGGTCCTTCTTATAAGTGAATTTGATTGCTATGTTTAATGACTTTCCTAAGAAGTGATTTTGGGTATTTTCTGTTTGTCTTCCTTTCGATTTATGTTTGGTTCTGGGGGAGGCCACCACCACTCTTTTCAGTCCATGGGTTGCCCTGCAGGGAAATGCCCTCTATGTTAAATTATTTAGCTTTATGTTTCATTGGAGTTTACTGGTATTATTTAGTACTAGGTCATGAATGTTGCACAGGTTAGAGTGCAGACTAAGATGCACATGAGGTCTTTCCAGCTAAAGACCTCTTGGGATAAGAGATATATAATGGATAGGTTAGATGAAGCATTTGAAAGATGTAGCTTCTGCCATTGCCCCAGATTCACTCTAGGGCCACCTCCACTCTTGTTATGTAGCAGAAACAACACCTACGGTTTGGGTGTATTTGCCCAGTTTGATGCTTCTCTGCGAGCTACTTTCCTTTTAGCTGGGTCTCTGTTCACTACCTAAAAGATTGTGGAACCTCAAGCTGATAAATAGCACAGGAAACGTATCTGGAAATACTTTCTGGTAGACATAAGACTGAATGTTTCTTTCAGATTTGAATCTTGATCCTGTGATCTGTATGTTAGTGGGACCATGAGGTGACAACTGTAGCATGTTGTACATGAGACATTAGTTATTAAATGTTAAATCCATTCACAAGGTAAAATTGGTACAGCATGCACATTGCCATGTGCCTGAAGGACTGTTTCCTTGCTCTCAACTATAAATGTCCTACGGCACCAAAATTAGGTGCAAAGTGAATCTGTTTGGGTTTAGTATTTAAACCTGAAGAGTTATTTTATGATTTGAGTGGGGAATAGAATTTACCTCACTGATACTTTACCTTGAAAAAGTACTTGGTCTCCAACCTTCCAGGTTGATTTGATGCTTGTTTAACTTTGTGAGGTATTTGTTCATCATTCTAGATTAGTTTAGGATAGCATCAGGCAGCTCTTTGTGATCTCAACAGAATAAGATTTCATTGCACAGGCAACTGTGTTATATCTGAATTCTGATTTAGTGCCAGAGCCATTTGCAAGAAAACAATTTTCTAAATATTACCAAAAACTATGCAAACTAGTACTGACAGATGGCTGTAAGATAGACATTAAAATGGTCCACTTTAACAGTTTATATTGGATTTGATTGCTGTTGTTGTGTTTAGATTAATAAAAGGAAAGCAAATGACAAAATTCATGCATTTTGAAATGTAGACAATACTGGTGCATAATGAAATCAAACATACATTATATACGCTATTACTACATGTCGATCTTTGTTACAAAGTGAACTCTAGACTGATACTGAGGAAATAAATACAAGTTAAAACATTCCTAGGCAAATACCTTGATCTCATATAGCAACATCATGATGCAGCTGGCTCTCTGTCTTTTCCTACTGCCCCCCAAAAAGTCAACATCACTGCCTTAAAACTCCAGAGTTTTTATTCTGCTTTGTTCTTTCCATTTACTCTTGAGGCAATCATGGTCATAGCTTATTTTCTGTTATTTTCAGCAGAAGGGCAACTGTCTTCCATTAAATCTGAAAGCAAAAATACATCTCACTTAGAGCAGTAGAAGGAAAATTACATATAATGGAACCTCTTCTTCTCACTGAGATTATGATACAGCAACTGCAAACTATGAATTCATGAGTTCCAGAATTGTTAATTATGAAAAAATAAGGTGTCTTCATTTCTTCTACTGTTATAACTTACAGCAACTGCAAACTATGAATTCATGAGTTCCAGAATTGTTAATTATGAAAAAATAAGGTGTCTTCATTTCTTCTACTGTTATAACTTACAGATTCCATTATGAATTATTGATGCAATTTGATGATTATTGATGCAAATTATTACTAGGATATTAATACTATATTCTTAAGTAGATTTTTGAATGTTTTTTTTTTTTTTCTTATAAATTAATTCTGCAGTACTATAACTATGTTTCCAAGAAAAATTAGTCAAATAAGGAAAGAGCAGTTGTTTGGTTTTGAGAAATATTTTTCTTTCAAAAAAATTATTCAACAATCAAGAATAGTAGAAACTGTATAATTGAAATAACTAAGGTTGTAATACAGTGACCAGAAAGTCTCTATCAACAAGTCAGAGGGGAAAAGATATACATATGAATAGCTTTTATGTTGTTATTTAATATACTTCTCCCAGGTTGACCTACACTTCATGAAAAAGATACCACCTGGAGCTGAAGCATCAAACATCTTAGTTGGTGAACTAGAGTTCCTGGACCGTGCGGTTGTTGCTTTTGTTAGGTTATCTCCTGCAGTGCTACTTACGGGGCTAGCGGAAGTTCCAATTCCAACAAGGTACAGTTGGATTTATTTCTTTTCATGTTTTTTGAGTACCTTGTGGAGACAGGGTGGTGTGACCTTCAACTTTGTCATTTACTGAGTCATGAATTTTGTTCTTTCTTTAACAAAGACATCTCTTAGAGAAATCATTCCAGTCATCCTTTAAATGGTGTATAGGTATATTCAGAAACATGCCATTTCTGTGTGCAGATAATCCTTCTTAGCAGAAGTAGAAATGATAGCTGGTTAGATTACAGCTCACAGTTTATCCTGTACAAACTGGTAATACTGCAGATGAAATACTAAGGTGTAATACTCAGCTTAGAATATTTCATCTGGAACTGAAACTACTGCATAATTATGTCCAGAAGAAAAAAAATGAAGGAGGAATTAAGTAAAAGGAAAAAAACCAACTGTGTGATTTGATTGACTAGGGATAGTGAATGGATGAAGAACGTACCATAAATATCATGTTCCTCTAACAGTTACTTTGTAGCTACTTGTGTGGTAGTGAATGTGACTTTTTACCATATATTTTTATTAGATTAGTTTTTTCTAACTTGAAACTTTTTCTGAAGACGTACTTAGGTTCTGAGAACAAATTATTAGGAATTTATAAAAAAATGTCTAAGGGAGACTTTCCAGTCAAATAGAAAGCATTTAAATAGATCTGCAGATATGTTGTTTCCTGCTGGGATTGATTCAGATCAAAACTCCAAAGTGATTTTCCCATATCTGAGTTGACTGATTTAACCATTATTGCAGTTCCTCACCTTTTTTTTTTGTATTTGTAGACATGTCTGTACACATATTCTGTCCCTCTTTCCCCTTCCCTCTTTTAGTTTATATAAAAGTAGAGTTCAGACAGGAGTCAGTAATGTATTCCAGTTGTTTGTGACACTTAGGAAGGAATGCTATGCTATGAAATGCAATGCTGAGACTCAGCTCCTTGCTCCTAGTCAGATAAACAGTATCAAATTTTAAGTTATAGTTACTTTGTAGGTACTGCAGATATGACTTTTTTCTTTTGTCTTTTTTGATTTTTTGTGTGCATATAAGGAACATTGAGGGACTGAGCTGGCTTTGAAAAAAAAACTTCTGAAGCCTTTCCTCATAATCTCCCACCCCAAAAATGAACAAAAGAAACCAACAGATTTTTTTATTTTTGGCCAAAAGAAAATTAAGAATATCTGTAAAAATGTTTATTTAAATAAAAATCTAATAACGTTAGTCAAAAAATTCTTTTGCATTTTAGCAAAACTGAGAACTTCAATTATTTCACTTGAACCTATGCTCTGCATTTTATAGAGCCTTACTAGCCCCAAGCCTAGAGTAAAGGCTGTCTAGAGCCTTAATGGGAGTAAGAATGATTTAAAAATTATTTTTATTTGGCGTAATTTAACTTCCCCATACTGCAATAATACTACTGCCATAAAATGAAATAAAGTAATGCTAATGTGTTCTGTACATAGATTATAATTGCATATATTTATTATGTAAGATAAAGTTTGTTATGTAAGGAGGTTTTGATAGTCTCAATCAAATCTGACTGTGAAGCTTATGATATATTTTTGGAAGTTATTTTCACATTTTTTTTTCTAACCAGAGCTTCATGTTTAAATGCATATATGAGGATCTTGAAGGAGATTATATATAATATCTGTTTTAGAGGTTCTTCTAGTCCAATTTTTAAATAAGTATTTCTGTAGTATGTATAGTTACTTTCAACCATCTATCCTTTACAGTCTTTTAGTTTATCTTTTATTTGCAGATTTTTGTTTATTCTTCTTGGACCACTGGGTAAAGGGCAACAATACCATGAGATTGGAAGATCAATTGCAACACTAATGACAGATGAGGTATTTTTATTCATGGCTTAGTTTTAGTCATTTTGTACTGACTGAAGAGGTGTAATAGGGAATCTCCATTGTGGAATTGTCCAGATGAAATGGGGCTAACCATTCTGATGATGCACAAATACCATTCTAGTTTGTTTCATTATCCTTTAATAGCCCAGATTATGATGCTCTAAGGAGATAACAAAATGAGAAACAATATTCACAAACAAGTATATCTTTACTGAGAAGATTCCATTTTACACAGTTACTTTCCAGTGGAATTAATTGTATTTTAAACTGTAAAATCTCTAGAACATTTAGCACCCCTAAGGATGTTTTTCCATAGCAGCTGCAGCTTCTATAAAAACTATGTACCAGAAACTCTAGTCAGCTGAAGCTGAGATTGTTTGTTTTGTGGGAACTGCATGAAGTGCGTTCTATTTCAGAGAAAAGGGATTGTCATGAAAAATGTTACGAGAGTATTCCTTTCCCTTTTCCATAGGTGTTCCATGATGTTGCTTACAAAGCAAAAGACCGCAATGACTTGGTGTCTGGAATTGATGAGTTTCTTGATCAGGTTACTGTTCTCCCTCCTGGAGAGTGGGACCCAACAATTCGAATAGAACCACCTAAAAATGTTCCATCTCAGGTTTGTACACGGTAAAATTCAGACACTTTTAAACATTGTGATGAATTTTTGTTAGGTAGATTTAAGTCTCATTGATTTAGCATTTAGCAGAGGTACTTTATAGAAATTTTGCATGTTCTTTTTTTTTTTTTTTTTTTTTTTTTTGGTTAATTTGCTTTAAGAGAACCCATGTCTTGCAATCATACAGTATAATGATGACATTTTGTGTAGTTCAATACTAGTTCTCTCCTGAATAAAGACATATAATTTTATCTAAAGATCTTAAATTCAGGGGTAATTGGTCATAAGCATCTTTGATTATTCTGAACAGCCACAGTCTGCTTTTGTTCTAAGCTTATTGCAAGAACTGATCAAAGCAGCCTAGCTTTCTACTCTTTAAAATGTTTTCTGATACAAGGTTTTCTGTGATCAGTTTTTAAAATTTCTTAGACTACAATTCCTTCTACTGTTTCCTGTTATAGAACTCCTCTACTGTTTGTGAAGAGGTTATGTTGCTGAATCTTACAATAAAATTTACATATTTAGTCTTTCAGCTCTCAAATCCTCTTTCCTCTGCTAAAATTATGTTTTTGTTGCTAAGACCCATGAGAAGTATCTTTTCCTTTTGGTAGGAGAAGCGTAAGATCCCAGGAGTGCCAAATGGAACCGCAGCACACGGGGACACAGAGCAACCTGGAGGACACTCTGGACCAGAACTGCAACGCACTGGAAAGTTAGTGAAAACTAAGTTCTAAGTTATGTTCTAAGTGATACATTTCCAAAGGAATCATAATGGTCTGGTTCTCTCTCAGATGACTGGCTTGGCATATTATTTTTTTCAGGCATTTTTCCTGATTTGCATACCACATAGTTGAAAAGGACAATACATGTAATTTGCAGAGAGGGGGAGAGGGCAAGAGGATTCCAGTTTTCACATTGTATTTATTACAGGCTCCTTTATTATTTATAAAGGTCAGACCTCTGTTAAACTTCATTAATGTTTCTTATTTTTGTACAGCAGGAAGGAAAAGTTGGGAATAGTCTTGTACCATATATTGTGAATGCTAACAACTATTTTGTAATTGAAGCTTCTGGATTGTACAGCTCTAGCATTTCTTTTTTACCTTGGTAAGCCATGATATGTCCTGGTACATGAGGCTATGATTACCATGGTGGCTGCAATATACACACATCAGAAGGAAGAATTTGTCCCAAGGAGTAATTATGTTCTCTCATCTAATATGGTGTAGAGTAAGTCAGCTGTCAGTGGTTGCCTTAGTGCAATGTGTTGTGCGATAGACTTTTCTTTTACCCGGCTGCCTTGTGATATTGAAATATCATTCCTGCCTGCATAAGGCTAAAGAGTCAGCTGCACTGCTGGTGTACACGGTGGGACAGTGGAGATGGTGGCCAGTCCGGCTGTGAGCTGTTCTTTCACTGGTGAACCTGGTAATTGATGGCTCGAAGGATCATTCTGATATTTAGGACATGGTGGCACTTTGTCTTCCTCTTTACTCCAGCAACATCTGATACATCAGGTGCCTGTGAGAAAAAGAGCATTGTGGGGATATTTACTTTAACTGTATGGTATACTGTAAGGGAGCATCTGTTCCTAAATATTTGATTATGTTTAGCATAGTGTAAATGACAAAAAATGACAGTTCTTATCCTTGGAAAATTGTGGCCTACATTCAATTCTATCATCAAGTGTATTTAGGAACAGGTTCTCAAATAAAGAATGTGAAGCTCTGTATGTAGATGTGTGGGCAAATGGGCACTGTGGTAGCGCTCTGATTAAACAAATGCAAAGAAGTATTTCACATCATAAATAATAGGGTTTTGTGTGTGGGAGTTAACAACTGTTCAGAAGTTTTGGGTCTGGATGATTAGATGAAGATTTATAAAAGAAATATGCAAATTAGTTTGTTTTAAAAACATAATTTTCCGATTAAAGTTATCAAGACGAGGTTCCCAGAAAGTTTTTTTCTGGGAATGATGAATTATAAGAGTATGTATCATTTGATCAATGAACAGTAACTTCTCTGCAGTATATTTCAATCAATATTGTGGAAGAAAGTTTTATCTGCCTTTTTCATTAATTCGATCTCTTCTTTTTTTTTTTTTTTTTTTTTTTTTTTTTAGATTTTTTGGAGGATTGATTTTAGATATAAAAAGAAAAGCTCCCTTCTTCTGGAGTGACTTCAGGGATGCTCTCAGTCTGCAGTGTCTGGCATCATTTTTGTTTCTCTACTGTGCTTGCATGTCTCCTGTCATCACATTTGGTGGTCTGCTGGGAGAAGCAACTGAAGGTCGTATAGTATGTGTTAAATCTGAACTTTTAAAATGAACTTACATTCCTAGATTTGTGGTTAGTATTTTCTTACTGTTGCATGAATGACCTTTAAATATTGGTATTTCAGTGTTTAGAAGGCTACAGACTGAGACATTGCAAAAAGAACCTGTTTGAAAATTTATGGACACTTCTCTTTGTATCATATTCAGAGTGCAATAGAATCGCTGTTTGGAGCATCCATGACTGGAATTGCCTACTCTCTCTTTGGTGGCCAGCCTCTCACTATACTTGGCAGCACAGGACCAGTTTTAGTGTTTGAGAAGATCTTATTCAAATTTTGCAAGTAAGTGAAGATCATGATACGCAGCATCCCTCGGGTGTTGTTAGGTAAAAGCAGAGACACTGATCCCAAAGTTCCAACATCTGCAAAATAAGATCAAGAGTTTGTTTTGGAGTGCACTGCTTAGGCTTCCAGAGTCTGAAAATTATGCAGTGACTGAGAAAAGTGAATTGGTGGTAATGCAGAAAGATTGATGGCTTTTTTTTTGTTGTTGTTTGGTTTTTTTTTTTTTTTTTTTTTTTTTTTTTTTTTTTTTAAAAAACCACAACTGTTTTAAAGGGAATGCAAGCTTCAGGATGTTGTGGGTTTGATTTTTTTTTTTTTGTGTGTGTGTTGTTTGTTAGTTTGTATTATTATATCATTTTCTACTCTGAAACAATACATTTAAATCTGTGGTGTATCTCATCCCTAACTCATCCAAAAGGTGTTACCTCTCACCCAGTAAGTAAGAGGAGTGGAAGTGGTGCCATCTTTCACCAGTCACTAATATAGACCCTGCCCTTCCACCACCCCAACAAAGAAGCGGTGAAGCGTCATGCCAGAACAGCTTATCCCCATGTTTATATTAATGTGATATACATGACATACCTCTGCCACAGTGTGGGCAAAACTTATGTCTGCATCTTGGCAACCATCATGCTTCTCTGCCATCCTCTCTGCTTTTCTGCCTTGTTGCTGTGATGAGGACTTCTGCACCAAGATCTCTTAAACGTCCTGAGCAACATAGAGTAGGAGATCCTGCTTAGCACCCCAAAAGCTCTTTTATCACCTTCAGGTAGACCTTTTAGTTTTCTGTGATAAATGTCACTCAACATGCTTAGAGCAATATTATCATCTGCAGTAAGCATACAGAATTTTGATGAAAGTTGCTGTTGTAGCTACTCTTGCAGTTTAAGAAGAAATTGGTTGGTATTGGTTGTTCATAAGACATGATATGGGATAAAAAGTAGGTGGACATTATACACTTCATGTGTTTAACTACTCTCAAAGCAGCTTTCTCACTCTAGTAGAGATAGAGTTTTTTGTGTCCTGTTAATTGGGAGGAGAGCTCAGGCCAGGAGGTAACCTGACAGTATTTTCAGTTCACAATAGGTAAATTCAGATTCAGTCTGTCTCCAGTGTTGCACATCCCTAGGAAAAGAAAATTTTGGAGTTGCCTCTTCTCCATTTACTATGGCTGGAAAAAAGGTTAACTGTGTTTCATTTTTTTTTCTTTTTTTTTAGGGAATATGGGTTGTCATACCTCTCTCTGAGAGCTAGCATTGGACTGTGGACTGCAATCCTGTGCATCATCCTTGTTGCAACTGATGCAAGCTCCCTAGTCTGCTACATTACCCGCTTTACTGAAGAAGCTTTTGCTTCTCTTATCTGCATCATTTTCATTTATGAGGCCTTAGAGAAGCTGTTTCATCTCAGTGAAACATATCCAATCAATATGCATAATGATTTGGATCTGCTGACAAAGTACTCGTAAGTAAGATTTCTTCTGTTAGCATTGTTTTTGGTTTTTTTTTCATAGTTTGTATTCTCTGTGAGGAATGCAAACCAGTGCACAGCAGGAAAAATTTGTAGCAGTTGCAAACTTAATGAGTGGAAGTTATTGAGTTAGGCAAGATGCCTCCGTATGGAAGTAGTAGTTACTGGAGGTATGTGTATAAGCAGTACACATTTACTTAAGGTAAGTAAAAAACATCTTGACTTGGAGTTTGGAAAAGCTTACACACATGCAACTTGGAAGTCCTAGAATAAAAAAAAATAGGACTAGGAGGGACCTCAGCTTTAGGCCTCTATTCACATTTTTATTTAATAAGGTGTAACTCAATGATCTCTTACTATAGCCTTGTACTGATGATTTCTAATATTCTTACTGTGTGTTCAGACAACATTTTTAGATCATATTTATCTGTTATTTTTTTTTCCAAATTGAAATATTGACTTATCTAAAAAAGATATAATTTGATATACCTCCTTTATTTTAACCTCTCTGGCAGTTAAAGTTCAAGCTCCAAGAACTGAGGTGGATTTAGAATTGTTAGGTGCTTCTCAGCAGTGATTGATTTTGTCAGAATCAATTTGTTCTTAATAATGAGATTTTTAATATGACTCTATTTAAGCAGCTTTACTTCATCTTGGAGTTTTAAGAGGTAGTATTCTACTCATGGAATAGAAAAGCAAATAGCTTTAATCAATATAAGTTCATTTAGAAGTAAAAACTTGTACACTTGTTTCTGTGATATGAGAACAGTAGTAGTGTTCTTGTAAAAGAAAAGATCCTAGTCTGTCCTAAGGCCAGTTAAGCCTGGTCACCTCAGCAGCTAAAATGTCATTAAAAAGCATTTTCAGAGAGGATCCCTGTCCAGAAATGTCTTTATTATTTCACTGAACCCATCTGAACCCTCTGCATGATCAGGGTGGGGCCCAAAAGGAACAATGCTTGAACAGTGCCACATCTTCTACTCCCTGGAGAAACAGGAGTGTTTCAACCAAATGTCTCATTTGCATTTTAAGCTAGGAAAAACAAAGCACAGCAACAGTGGAAACATTTGAGCTTTGTATATGTTATCACTAAAAAAACAGTTAGCAAATCCTGAATCTGAATACACATTATATATCTTAATACACAGAATAAGTTAAATTATAGAAACTATAGTTCTACTGTGACATATTCTCCCATCATGCTGGAAAAAAACACTGTGTCTTTCTAATAGTTTAATCAGTAGGCAAAGGTATATTAATTTGAAAAGAAAGCAGTAAACATCAAGAGTAGACTGTGCATGCGGTTAAGGATATATCCTGGTCTTATTTAACTTCACTCAACTTCTATGAAGTTGGTATTTTGCCCTAAAGAGCCTCTTATAGCATAGTGTTTGTGGATATTTTTTTTTCCTTTACCACTTCAAAGTAGTCATGTCAAAAGGAAAAAGAATATGATGTTCTCATACAGTTTTGAAAAACAGATGTTGAAATACTATAAAAGACAGAAAAATATTCAGAAACCATTTAGCAGGCGGAGCTGAGATGTTAAAATATGTAATGAAAAGCATAAAGACAAATAGAAATACGAATTCCTGGGGAGTTAGCTTTATTCATGGTTAGCTGAACCCTGTGATATTGCTTGAGATTTCAGAGAAATAAGTTTAACAGTCTTGCTTGTACAGGGGCACAGTGATAGATATCTCTATACTTTATGAAAGTGGTTTGTTATCGTAGTCCTTATGTTTACAAATAAATGTTTCTGGTTTTATTTAAAATTCCATTCATTAATCAGAATCCCAAATTGATTTATAAAGGGTGTTGCTTACTCCCTGCCTGTCCTTCGTAACTGTCTTCATTGAATGTAGAAAGTGTAGAGCGCACAGGATGGTAAAAGAGCAGCAGTTGTCATCCTCCAGTTACAGCTATTGCCCTGTACTGTCCTACAGTGTTGGGATAGCAGCACAACAGTTTTAGATTTTCCAGACACAATTCCTGAAGGACAAGTGTCTTCCAGATGTTTGGAAGAAAGATTTGACCGCTGCCTGGTGATTTCAAACACATATAACTATCAAAATTATTTGATATAATAGTTTTGTAGTTATTTACGGGATCAGAATTTCATACCTATATTCTCATTTATTCTTTCACTCTGTGTAGAGAGTACAAAGAAAGTGACTTTTAAACTCTTGCATTACATTTCTCTTTCAGCATTTATGTTGTAGCTTCTACTTGCAGCAATATCCTGATTATTGATATCATGTCTATGGCAACTGACCCCACTAATACCAAAATGACTAGCTGTAGATGTAGTTATAGGCAGCATAGCTCTTACGGGATGAGGCTTATATTTTTTTTAACCTCAAAACTGATTGTTGGAAATGCTACTATGCATATTGATTATCTTGTAAGAGCACATCTGCCAATTCCAAGGATCTGTGCTCTGAACACAGCAGAGCTGTAAATCCAGCCTCTTATCTTCTGTCCCCTCCCTTCTCCTTCATCTGAATTTTTCTTAGTTCTTCAGAACTGGCCCTGACAGGTTAGGAGGATGGAAAGTGTTGGAGCAACTCTACATCAGCTGCCCAAATGACTAGTGCTTTCACAGCAGGGTTGGTGCAGCCAGAACTCCATGGGTTTGCTGTGCAGATATGCACATATTACTCTGTCCAGATACAGTGGCCGTTTGCCCAGAACATGAAGGTATCACAGTTATCATCTTCATGGGATCATCACAAGACAAGACATTTCAAATAACCCTTAGTCCCTGCTCATGTGTGTATGTCTCATTTCCAGAAAGATCAAAAACTGGAATACAAATAAGCGTAAAAGCTTACTTGAAAAAAAAAAAAAATCTCATTTTTGTGTACTTAAAGTTGGAGAATATTGCTTTCACAAGGAATTAGAAGCTTTTTCTGCAGCATCTGACTGCAGTCCTACTTGTAGTTTAAATGGGTAACAAACTTGGGCTGAAACTGGTCCTGTCCTTAAAGGACCAGCATACTCTGTTACAGAAGCTAATTAGTATCTGCTGTTTTGCTAATTAAAACAGCTGTTTGCATTTCCCTCTTTGGGGATTTTAAAGACAAGTTTTTAATTGTTAGTAAAGCCTTGGCAGTTCTTAATTAGCAATGGGTGAACTTCAAAAGGTTGAGCAACTCATTTCTCTGTGAATGCTCAGCCAAAGCTTATGCAAAACTTTATCCTGGATCTGCAATTCTATGCTAGAAAAATCAGGTTATACTGTAAAATTTTTGTGATTTTTATATTCTGCCTCTTACTCAAAAAGTTGATGATAAATAGGTCAGGACAATGTATATATTTCAAGCTTTCAGTGTATGCTGTGGCCCAGCCCTACTCTCTTCTCCCATGGGCTTTCTGAGTATTCTCTGATGTCCACAGGTAGTCCATCTACATCCCAGTGCTGTTGCCTTTGCCCTGGTGAAGATGTGAGTTTGACCCAGGAAAAGTCATTGGCATGCTGTTAGTACTGTCCTTTGGCGTACTCGAAAGACAAAGAAATTAGTAATATAAAATGGTTGGTATTTCAACCAGATTGGAACCATATTTCAAGTGAGAAAGAAAACCCATTCTGCATTTTGGGTGGGTTTGAATTCTGTCATAAACAGTCTCTGTTGCAGGAGTTTGATGTAAAAGACTGTACTGCATGCATCTCCTGTTATATTTAAGAGTATAGGAGACATTACTAGTATCTGACATAACAAACCTTAGAAGACTATAGAAAGAACATTCAGAACAGTTGGGATTTTTTTTTTGTTGTTTAAATCAAGCAGACCCAGATATTTGAAAATCAGCCAAAAGTCCTCCTAAAACATTTCCTAAAAATTCATATTTACCTTTTTAACATTTTAGGTAGAAGACATGTATTTGAGTTTGTTGCAGAATTCTATCTCAAAAAGACAAAAATATCTTTTGTTGCATGATCTAATTAATGTAGAACTAATCCTAATGCACTTTTTAACTTGTTTTCTTTATTATACTTGCTTGTTACTCCGTGTTGAAGCGTTGGACCTAATCATCAGGTGATCTACTTGCAGACAAATCCACTCAGCATTCACTTTTAAAACACCATCTTTATGATATGGATGATAAAGAATAAGGCATTAAAAAGCTGAATCAAAAGAAGGACAAAGACAACCTGATTTTCAGTGTGCTACTCTGCTGCATTTTTTTTCTTTCTAAACTGCATTGTTTTGAAGGAATGTAAATACAGTAGCTGCATTGTTTATCAAATAAAATGCACATACTTTTTAATCTGGGCTTTTCTTTCTTTCTTTCTTTCCTTTTTTTTTTTTTTTTTTCTTTTTTTCTTTTACTGTGACCTTTTTGTATTTGTCATGCCATTAACATTTGTAGGTTGGCATAGCAACTCTTTTATTTCTGCACTCTCCTCCTCCTGCTTTTTCATACTCCTGTAGCAAATATATCTCCAGTTTAATTCTGTCTGGAACACTGATGCACATCAGTTTTAATGTGTATTAAATATTAGCATATAATTTTTGCTAGGAAAGGAGAACCCTACAACAGGGTGGATTAAAACCAAAGATTCTCAAAAGGAAAACAAAATAAGCATTGTGGATGAAAGGAACGTGATTTAGAAAGCAGTCCAGTATTTTTTAAAATACAAACGTTTTAAGATAGTTATCTTAGAATCCAGAAGATCAGTTATTTCTCAGTGTGAGGTTGCTTAGATCTTGGGACTTTATATACCTTTGTTTTTTTATTAACTATTTTTTCAGAGTGATGAATTCATGTTGTTTTTAATAATTCTTTACCAGAAGTTACTCAATTATTAACAGATTACATTGAATAATTTTAAAGTGATTTCTTGGCATAGTAATATGCATATTGCAATCTGTCTTGGTATTGACATGCACTTAAGCATTAGGAGTAGAAAATCCCACTCTGAAGTAATTAAGGAGCCAAGATCATGTCAATCTCAGTATCTTTTGCAAGCTACAGGAACCATTGCTTCTAGAAGGCATTGTGAAGATTAGTTTTGTGCACACCACTGTTTGCACAAGCAAGTTTTAAGTATTTCATTATCTATATAACCTAATCTAAAGATGTTATTATTGGATGCAAATTATATTGTTTTATAACACGCATTCCTTAAGCTGCAGGTGGAATGAGAGGAGTCAGTGATGATAAGCACAAAATTTCTCCTTAGGATCCCAGGCATGTAATTGAATTCCAGTTCAATCAGTCTCACCTCTGTGCCCAGCAAAATCATGGAGCGGGTCCTCCTGGAAACTCTGCTAGGGCACATGGAAAATAAGGAGGTGGTTGGTGACAGCCAACATGGCTTCACTAAGGGCAAATCATGCCTGACAAATTTGGTGGCTGCCTGCAGTGGGGTTACGGCGTTGGTGGATAAGGGAAGAGCAACTGATGTCATCTACCTGGACTTGTAGAAAGCATTTGACACTGTCACACACAACATCCTTTTCTTTAAATTGGAGACATGGATTTGATGGATGGACCACTCAGTGGATAAGGAATTGGCTGGATGGTCACACTCAAAGAATTGGCGGTCAAAGTCTTGATGCCCAAGTGGAGAGCACTGATGAGTGGTGTTCCTCAGGGATTGGTGTTGAGGTCAGTGCTGTTTAACATATTTGTCAGAAACATGGACAGTGAGATTGAGTGTGCCCTCAGTACATTTTTCAATGACACCAAGCTGTGTGGAGTGGCCAATGTGCTGGAGGGAAGGGACGTCATCCAGATGGACCTTGGCAGACTTGCATGGTGGGCCTGTGCAAACCTCATGAAGTTCAACAAGGCCAAGTGCAAGGTCCTGCCTGTGGATTGGGGCAATCCCAATCACAAATACAGGCTGGGTGATGAGTGGATTGAGAGCACCTCTGGGGAGAAAGACTTGGAAGCACTAGTGGATGGAAAACTGAGTATGAGCCAGCAGTGTGTGCTTGCAGCCTAGAAAGCCAACTGTGTCCTGGGCTGCATCAAGAGAAGTGTGGCCAGCAGGTCAAGGGAGGTGATTCTCCTACTCTGCTCTCATGTGACCCCACCTGGTCCACTGTGTCCAGCTCTGGGGCTCCCAACATAAGGACGTTGACCTGCTTGAGCAGGTCCAGAGGAGGCCACGAAGATGATCGGGGGCTGGAGCACCTCCCTTATGAGGACAGGCTGAGAGAGTTGGGATTGTTCAGCCTGGGGAAGAGAAGGCTCTGGGGAGACCTTGTAGTGTCCTTCCAGTACTTGAAGGGGGCCTACAGGAAAGATGAGGTGGGACTCTTTATCAGCAAGTGTAGGGATAGGTCAAGGAGTAACGGTTTTAAACAGAAAGAAGGTACATTTAGATCAGCAGGTAGATTTAGATCAGATTCCTTTCTAGGAAGGGGAAATGGTAGTTTTAGATCAACCCTTCCAGGTTGCCTAGAGAAGCTGTGGCTGCCCCCTCCCTGAAAGGGTTCAAGGCCAGGTTGGATGGGGCTTTGAGCCACCTGGTCTTAGTGGAAGGTGTCCCTGCCCGTGGCAGGGGGGTTGGAATGAGATGTTCTTTAAGGTCCCTTCCAACCCAAACCATTTTATGATGATTCTATGATTTTCTTTTCCCCTTCTTTATAGGTATTTTTCTACAATTAAGTAACTGTGCCATACCCTATGTGTCTTTCCTTAAGGATGTCCCCCTTCTTCCCAGACCAGTGCGACTGACATCACTGAGTTTAACTGCTGGCTCCTTTTTGCTTCTTGATGAACCCTGGAATCCAGAAATGATTTTTATTTATTCCATTTATTCTAGGACTTACCTATGTCTGCCCAACCCAGTTTGACTCATTTTTCTCTTTCTCCCTCTTCTGAGCCCAGGGAGTGCCCACCTTGCTTCATTCTTTCCTGTTACTCATCCCCTCCTCTTTGGAAACAGATGTCTATGTTAAGAATTCTCCACAGCATTCAGTCTGTAGTTGGTAGCTGATCTACACAATGCATTCAAAATCTGGAAACAGTTACATAAAATCCTTTGGTGGTTTTGTTACAGTGCATTTATGATACACTACACCTGAACAATTGAAATTTAAGCTGACAATATAGCATTATAGTATATTACACTATATTATTTCTGAACTAGCATTATACTAAATCTTTTCTCCTCAGGTTTATGTTTTTTTAACTTTGGAAATGGGGTGAAGTGACATTTTAGAACTCTTTCTCAGTGAAAGCTTTCAGATGAGCTGTCAATATCCCATGTAATTACATTACTTTTCTGCACATTAACTTCTATGTATGGCACTTACATACTGTAGTAGTGCCAAGAATGCATGAACTGCGTACTGCACCAGCCAGCTAATAAAGACCAATCCTTAGGCGTGACAGTCAAGGATAACAAAACTACAGTGTGATTATACATCTGTTTTCTAGACTTTCCCCTTGACAAAACAATATTCTCCTCTTGATGTGCTACCCAAAGGAACCTGATTCTCTGAAGTTTATTCACTCTAACATCGGTTTCTCTGCCTCAGATTTATTGTTATGTGTGTCTGAAATTGTTGTGCTGCTGAGTGCATTGTCCAGGTACTTTTATAGGCTTTTCAGTTTTCCTCCTCAGCTTCACAAATTAAACTGTATAGACTTACAACTTTAGAGAGTATAGGTGGATGCCTACTGATCTTTGTGATTGTCAGAGATAGGCTACTTAACTTAATGACTCAATAGTCTAATTCAGGATGGCAGATCTCATGAATAAATGAAGAAAAAACCCTTGTTTTGCCATGACAGCTGTGCTTTGAAAGGGTTTTGTGATACTGGGCGTAGAACATAACCGACAAGTCCATTTTCCTTCGGTATTAATTATTTTGTTTCCAATCTCTTCTCCACTGCAACTTTGATTTTGTTGTTATGAATGTTGACATGAGAAGGAATATGGTAAATATAATGCCAGGGATATATGGGTGTTGTAGGTATGGGACAGCTGAGAAGTTGTCAGCTATGATATTGTTATTGTCCCCTTCCCATAGCAGTTGTTAGACAAACAGAAGGACTCTGTCAGTGCCCAAAATTCACATGAAAATAGTGTCTTTGAAGACAACACAAACATGCATAGCATTCTGCTATTGATGTACTTTCCTTCAACCTTGTAAATGCAGCATAGAGAATACTTATGCATATATTCTAATACCTTACTTTTAAAACAAAATTAGTGATGCTACCTTCCACTTCATACCATCTTCCTGTTATGTCTCTGTTATTTGATTAGTGCACAGCACACTCTTAGAGCATACTCTGTGTCTTACAGGAAAAACTTCCTACTCATATTACCAAATATGTGCTCTGGTATTCAATGAGACATATTGTTTAAACAAGCACATTTTGCAACTTATTTATCATACTTGCCTGTTGTTTTTTTAATAATATAAATATTCATATTGAGTATATCTCATTCTTTATCTTAAGTGAGCCAGAAAGAAATTTTGCCTTTCTGGGAAGGGGAAATGGTATGTTGGCTAATCATGAAGAAGCTGCAGTTGCATCCTCTATAGATCAGATCCTTAGCTAGTATAAATAAGTTTAGCTTGCAGCACACACATAATGGAAAAACAGGAGCTCCAAAACAATGCCTTAAGAATTGGATAAAATCATCAATCATCAATAGTAAGTACCTCCTAGTCTTGAAAACAGCATACTGAAAAATGGCAACTGCCTAGGGATGAATGGCCATGAGGCTTTTAAAGGAGCTGCACCATTTAAGTGTGCTTTACTTACAAAAACACTGTGCAAGGCTCTTGTTCAAAACTCTTATATTGTCTGTAATGGCAGCAGAATGGACTAGCACCATGCTGCATGTTTAAAGTCTGTGTGGGGAGGGGAATGTGCATGACAGGTTAAAGAGAAGAAAATGGTGAAGAACGAGCCTCGAGAATTGGGGGTAAGAGGTGGAAATGAGAAGGATTCCCCCACCAGACTCAGATTAATTTCACTTGAACAGATGGGCCTATGAATAAGATTCTTGTTTTGCAGTAAACAGAAAATTACAGTCAGGATGTCAAAATTACAGTGGTTTTAGTACATAACCTTTCACCTGACTAGTTGTTGAGCAACAGTGTTGTTTATCTTTTATTGCTGATCTACAAAGGAGAGAGGAAAATATTCCCCAACTCTACATATAAAATAACAAGTTTCTAATTTACTAACCCTGTATTCACTTTCCAATTGTCCAAGAGGGATCATACACACAGTCTTTTTGGTGATATTAAGGATAATAATAACTATTCCTATTGCAGAACAAAGAGCACTGCTAGTTGTCTGAGATGTCTTAAAGTTGCTGTTGTCAAATCCTAGCTCCGTTCTTTGAAAATAGGACAAGTTATAAGAAATGTTGCACACAGTGAAGGTATGATGACTGCCTCAAGTTAATGAAATTTTTGAAATTGAGACTTACGAAATAGAAGCAAAGAGAGCTAGAAAAAATGCGGGGAGGTTGGGAGGACAAAGAAGGGAAGGGGGTTGACATCAGTGACCTATACTGCCTATACTGTTATAGTTGCATTGGTGCTGAAGATTTAGCTGAAATCTTGATCCTTCTGTAGAATTAGAAAGGTATAGTCTCCAGAGGATACCAGTTTGTCAGCCAGTCCTAAAATTTATTCTTTCCGATCTAGCTTTGTTTCTCATCCTGATTTGCCAGAGATTTCTTGAGCACCTTGGAAGATGTAAAGGCAATAAAGACTCATTGTCCTGGTTATTTTTCTAGCTAGCAGGTTCAGGCCATTATTTTCCTGTTACTTTGTCCTTTTGTCAGTTCTGAATTTATGATGGTTCTCCGGTAGTTTCCTAAAGACTCTTTTGTCTGAAATGTTTTATTAATCTACCTCAGATTTATAAGCCATTTTGTAACAGGCTGTATTAAATGTTTAAATAACCTAGAAGAAAGCTAGCTCCACTGATTTCTGCCTAGTTGCAAAATACGGACATTTTCAATAGAGAAGGGAATTATGTGTGACTGGGTAGCTAGTGCCATTTTAGATCTCTTAGCCTCCAGCTGCTGTGAAAATAAAGGTATGAGTCACCATAGACCCTTTTCACATATGTGCCAACCCATTGTGGATTTCACAGATACCATGGGGTATACAGGCACCCATGTTTAGACATCCGAATTGCTCCTAGGAGTTCAGAACATCTTGAAGTAGCCGAAAGTGTAAAGGCACCAAAAAGAATTGTTCTGTCATCAGTGTGATGAAATGGGCATATTGTGAGACTGGCATCAGAGATATTTTTTTTTTTTCAACTCTAGTGACACCTATGCTTTTGCCACCACAACCAGTGTCAGTCTTCCCTGCCTATATTCTAGCAATGACGAAAGAGCATCAAATGAATCATTCTGTATCTTTGAGCATAAGTAAGGTGATTGCTGACTCCTTATCACTAAAAGGCATGGGAGCACATTGCTAAGTTGGTACTGTATTTGGTGCTGAATATGCTGCTTAGAAAATATAGGTGAATGTATAGTCTCTTGCTTGTTGGTAATAGCAAAAACTCTACAACAATCTCTTGTAGTAGGCAAGTGCTCAGCACTTTAAGCAACCTTACAAGAATATAGGAGTATTTGAACCTCCAAGAGGCAATACATTTTTACTTATGCCAGCTTTATGAGTAATGTTTTTATCAAGAAAATAGAAAGATGTGTTAGTGGTTAACAATTCAGTTTTACTTTTTCTCCTGAGAGCTGATCTCAGAAATAAAGTAGAAAACTTTATTTCACTAATGTGAGTTTCTTCGTGCAGGTCAGTTATGTTGGGAAATAGTCATCATTGAAGCAATTGCATCTCTTATGAAATGTCACATTTTGGTAGATAATTTTTTATCTTCTGGAATTGAATGGTACCTCCAATTGTGTTTTCTGGACTGGACCGGGAGTATCCTACTATCTCACATTTCTATAATGTTAAGCAATTAGTGTGACACTGGAAGACAGTTATACTGTGATACAATCTCACATGAAAGTGTCAGTGTTACCAAAAGGCACATAATGTTGAAAACAATGAAATGTTATATATAGCAAAACACGGAGATCATTTTTTGAATGATCTTCTCAGCAGAAAGCAGGATCTGATCTTTACTGTTAGGGCCTAATTCTGCACACATTTGGTGACAGAAGCTGGGTGCAGGGTGATTTTAGTTTGCATGGGTGGAGTTTGCACGAGTCACTGTTGAAGAGTCTGCCATCGGTAGATGCCTGTGAAACGTGGTAAAGGCCAGACTGGAATGCTGTGAAGGAGGAAAGTAGTATTGATATAGAAATAAACAGGATGATGATGTCATCTGAAGGTGAATGACTTGAACTGTGTTAAACTGTAGCATCAATTGTCACGTTTCTGACTAAAGAAATGCACATTTTGGCTCCTCTAACTTTTCAATGTAATTTTGCGGTTTGCGGCAAGTGTAGCTGTACCATGTAGTGTTGGTGACATGCACAGTCTTCCCTTCTAGTGAGAAAGTGACTGTGATTGAACAGCCCACATCACCTTGGCCTACTGTACTCAAACCCCAATGGGCCATCGCCCAGCGTCCGCCCAGTCCGTGATCGGCGATGGACATCAGGGGCCAGGGAGCTCCTGTGCTCACAGGAAACAGTAGTAACCTGAAACAGCCACCTCTGTATTGTTGCATGAACATCAAATACTCCCTTGCAATAACATAGACATACTGTTTGTTGACTTTATTATGCTACCGTAGCTCACAAGTAGTGATGTGCTTCATTTAACTCATTTTGTAATATTTTAAACTGCGCATTGAACACGCATTCATTCTGCACTTGGGGCCTGATCCAAAGTATATTGAATATATTTGAAAGATCCAGTCTACGTCAAGGATGTTTGGCTCAGGCCCTCTATTTCTCTGACTGCTGTTGCTTTTTCTTTTGTTTGTTTGTTTGGTTGTTTTTTTTTGTTTTGCTTTTTGTTCATGGGCTGTGAGGGCTTCTTTTTCTTTCTCTCTCTTTCTCTCTTTCTCTCTTTTTCTCTCTTTTTCTCTCTTTCTCTCTTTCTCTCTCTCTCTCTTTCTCTCTTTCTCTCTCTCTCTCTTCTCTCTTTCTCTCTTTCTCTCTTTCTCTCTTTCTCTCTTTCTCTCTTTCTCTCTTTCTCTCTTTCTCTCTTTCTCTCTCTCTTTCTCTCTTTCTCTCTTTCTCTCTTTCTCTCTTTCTCTCTTTCTCTCTCTCTCTCTCTTTCTCTCTCTCTTTCTCTCTCTCTTTCTCTCTCTCTTTCTCTCTCTCTTTCTCTCTCTCTTTCTCTCTCTTTCTCTCTTTCTCTTTCTTTCTCTTTCTCTTTCTCTTTCTTTCTCTTTCTCTTTCTCTCTCTCTCTTTCTCTTTCCCTCCCTCTCTTTCCCTCCCTCTCTTTCCCTCCCTCTCTTTCCCTCCCTCTCTTTCCCTCCCTCCCTCCCTCCCTCCCTCCCTCCCTCCCTCCCTCCCTCCCTCCCTCCCTCCCCCCCCCCCCCCCCCCCACTTTTCCCCCTTCCCTCCTTTCCCTCCCTTCCTTCTTTCCTTCTTTCTTATAAAAGCAAGGAGTTGCACAAAGACAACCCGCATCTCTGTGTATATATTAAATGCAGCTGTTGTCACATGTATAGTATTGTAATTGAAATACAGTGGCACTATTCTGTACTCATAATGGAGATGGTAGAATTTCTTATACAGAAAATATTATAAATCTAGATGAGCATTCTCGTTTTGTGGAAAGATAAACAGCCACAGAGAAAATAGATGGTGTAGGTAAGTGAATAAACACTCTTGTAGAACTGGAATGCAAATGTATACTTAATGCCTCTCCACTCTATAGTCAGATGTTATCCTGTCCCCAGCTACTCCTGAAAACTTTATCAGAAAGGAGAGTACAGAATTTATTTACATCCATCATAAGGACATTCAAATACTAGCAGGATAGATAGTACTATAGATTTTTAAAGTAGGATTAGTTTAAAGAGAACTGCAAAGCACAGTTGACATCTTGGAACCTACAGAATATCCTCATATTTTGAAGGCTTTGTCAAAGAAAAAGCCTCCCACAGTTGCTTCAGAGGCTTGAAAGACTTAATTTTGATTTTAAATTGCCTATTTACAGTATTGTCCTCCCACACTGCCTCGTCACGCTTTGTGTGTTAAAATACACAATTTAAAATGAAAAGCATGCTTTTAAAGCAGCTGTGGGGAAAGGAAAAACAATGGACACAGAAGTTCACAGAGCCTTTGGTGCTGGTGATCTTGCAGAGCCCTGACAGTTGACTGGGCAGTTTGGCAGTTTTGCACACAAAGGCATTTTGGTCAAGAGAAAGAATGAGAATACAGACAGTTTGCATTCGAGAAATGGGTCAGCCTGGAGCTGTGGATAGCATCTAATCCCCATGTAGGGAAGTGTTAGGTATAAGGGGGTGGAACAGAACTGGCGCAGTCTCAGTGTTTGGAACTATCAGTAGAATAGGAGGAAAATAGGTGGAAAAACTTGCTGTGGACAGTGGCTTAAATATGTCACATTACGTACTATATATGCACATGCACCTCACGGCAAATTACACTCTAGTAATAGCACTAGCTATTGAACTACACACTGCTTCAAAGCATGCGTTTACTGAATTCATTTGAACTAAACTTATCTGGCAAAGTAGAGCACAATTTCAGTGTGCTTGGATTAATACTGATGCATCTTTTATTATTAAGGAAAAAATACTATTTTGTCTTTTCAGATGCAATTGTGTGGAACCAGAACATCCTAGCAATAAAACTTTACGACACTGGCAGGACTACAACATATCTGCATCTGATGTGCCATGGGGGAACCTAACTGTGTCAGTAAGTGAAATATTGGAATTTAATAAAGGCATAAGCATAAATAATTTTGTCTCTCCTACTTGCAGCAAATATATGGGAAAAAATACCATGTTTTTTCTGATCATATTTATTTAAATCATAAACGGTACTTAACTGAACAAAGATTAGCATAGACTTCATAGCATTACCTCCTTTTGTAAGCATTTTGCAGCCCTTGCTAGGACACTTTAAAGCAAGTATGTGCATTTTGTGTCCTGCTTTGGTAACTTCTTGACACACGAGCACAAGAGTTTGACTGAGATTAAGCCTAAACCTGTCAAATGACAACGGATTGGTCCTAAATTCTGCCAGATGGCAGAACCAAATTTCTCTCATGTAGAAAGCCTCAGAAGCATTTATTTCCCCTAAAACATTGTTACAGCTGTTCAGGCTATAAAGGAGAGAAAGGGGAGAAATTTTGTGTTATTTTCTGTGCAGTGACCAAACTTCTCTCTTATGCAGGCCTTCAGTGTTAATTGTGTCTTAGTTGTGTAATTTTTTTTCTGAGGACAGTGGGGGAACAAACTACAGACAGTTTGGGGAGCTTGCATGGATATATAACTTGTTTCTAAACAGTGCACCCTTCTAGTTTTAAAGGAGTTACTACTTCAGGTTTGCCTTCTTTAAAGCAACACTTACAACTTGATTGAAATGTCATATTGAGAACAGGCCACCGCTTTTTCTCTCAAATGGATCATTTCATTACACAGTCAAAAAGAATGGAGTGAAAAAGGCACCAAACTGAAGAGTTCTCTCAAAAATATAACTGAATTAACCTCATCGTAGGCATAACGAAATGAAACGCTAATCAAAGCTAATCCAGTGGACTATCTCCAGCAGATATTGTTTTTTCTTTCAAAGGCAGGAATGCATAACTGGTGTCCTTCTATCATGAGTTAAGGCAAGAGCCGACTTTCATGGCTGCTCTGCTGTGATAGCAAGGGCTGCTCCTCAATTCTGTTGGTGTGGCAACAGCAGAGAGAAAGTTGAGAACTGCTGGCCTGAGGGATTCCAGCAATCCAGAATGAATATTCTCAAAATTGCAGCACACTCTAAGAGCATCTGTGCAGGGGCAGACTCCTCCTCTCACTTTCTCAGATCTCTGACAGTGTTTTTCAGAGTACATTTGCAGCTGAGGAGATTTAAAATAACAGATTTTGTTTTAACTATAAATGTAAAAGACCGGCTGCATTATATAAAACCCTTTAAAACTTCTGTAAGTTATTACTGAAACTTGAGTTTACATGGATAGCAGTATGACTGATGGACCTTTCCCCATGAGTCCCTGTAGTTGTCCAAGAAATAATTGAAATTTTTAATGCTTTTACGTATTTATTTCTTGCAAGCATCATCAGGAAACTTCAGTTCTCATGTTCTAGAGAATTGTAGTAAAAGATCAGACCTCGTTAGTTGTATATAAATACCTGGTCAGTCTCACCTCACTGTCCTTTTTACTGCTCATTTCTTCCTGTTGTTTCTTGTGTCTGATTTAAAAGTTCCACGTTTCTGAAGATATAGATTGGCACTCTCTCTTAAAAACAACAGTAGGACCAACAATTTTTTTTCCTATCTAGGACATAACAAGTGTGAGCAAAGTGTTTATTCTGATGGTGACAAAATCCTTTTCGTTAGGTATATGATGAAATTAATCCCTGTGCTGTGCTAACATCAGAGTCCAGCTCAGTCTAGGACAAGTTTTCTATTTGATGTCCCAAAATCTTGAGAATTTTTTCTGGATTTCCCCCAAAATTTTTTCCCCATCTGAAATCTTTATTTCATCAAACAGAAGTATGTCATATTTATCCCAGGTTTACTGGTATACCAATATAAAAAATTTTACACTCCTTTGTCTCACAGTCATCAAATAGCAACTGTAGTTTTTTTTTCAAGCCAGCCTTTGTTCAAAGCCAAAGTTTCTCATAACATGTCAAGCCACAGGATTGTGATGTGAGTCTGATGAGCCAGTGGCCCAGTTCATCTAATACTAAAAGAGCATGATCTGACAAGGTATTGCTGCCTGGAATCTCTGATTCTGGGTGCTGCATTTCTTTTTGCTTAAAAAGTGTGGAGGGATTTGGGAAGCAGAAGGAAAGGATTGGGAGTCCAGAGTTTGTGTGTCACCTTTTTACTCTTCATCTTTCTGCTTGTTAACTTGGAACGACTATGATTTTAAACAACTAAGGGGATGGTATTGGAGTATTACTAGACATGGTTTTCTACTGTATCTGCATATTTGATCACGTATTGGATAGAATTCATGTTACACATTTTGAACTTTGCTGCATTTTATCAGATTGATGTTTTTAAGAAAAAGATAATTTGTGGAATGTGCTGCCCCCGTGTGGTATTAAATATATTTGTCTCCTTTTAGGCTAATACTGTACATTAATTAGAAGTAGCTTTTTCTTGAATTGCTTGGCCTGTGAAGATAAAACAAAAAGTCAGTTCTTGAGAATGCACCAGGAGCAGCCTTCCTCCTGGTAGCTTTGAACTTCTCTTGGAAGGAATTAGGAAGTGCAAATCTATGTTTGCAAACAATAAATAAATAAGTGTACTTGTTCAGTTTGAAATAAATCTGGTTTTACGTTAATGACTTTATTTATGGTATGTCTTAGTGACTTCATCATTTAACTTTGGCTAAAAAAGAGATTCTTTTGAGGATTTGAGAGTTTTCCATGCAGACTAGATACAAATGCTAGGAGTTTTAAATTTTGAAACAATGAATTTCTAAAAATTATTTTACTATTCTAGTAATACAATCTGCTTGCAATTTGGGAAAGTAATTGGAAAGAAAATATCAGCGTAAACATGGATACTTTTCAGAACATTACTACTTTGCTCTCCCGATAGGAATGTAAAAAGTTTCATGGAGAGTTTGTTGGGCGAGCCTGTGGTCATCATGGCCCTTATGTTCCAGATGTCCTCTTCTGGTCTGTCATCTTATTCTTTTCTACAGTAACGCTGTCATCCACACTGAAGCAGTTCAAAACTAGCCGATACTTCCCAACAAAGGTGTGTGACTTTTTTTAATTCAAAAGTTGTCATTAGTCATGCATAAGCATGAATTTCATCTGCATTGCAAATTCAATTAACTGCTGGTGAATCAGACACTACATATTTTCTGTTAGAAAATTGTATCGGAATAAGCATGGTTTTAGCTGTAAGCACAAAAAAGTTTAAAACAGTGAAGAAAAATAAATCCTAAATCACACATGAATGTTTTAGTTAAAATTGTAATTTCTCTCAATAATTGTAGGTACGATCTGTTGTCAGCGATTTTGCCGTCTTTCTCACTATTTTGTCCATGGTTTTAATTGACTATGCCATTGGGATTCCATCACCAAAACTTCAGGTTCCAAATGCTTTTAAGGTAATTTGTTGATAAATTGCACTGCCTTACTATTTTGACAAAGTAGTGTGCTATAGTGGGTTTATTAGATTATTTTTTTTTTTATCATCATCAGGGAGTAGTGATACTGTTCTGAATTTTTCATGTTTACCAGATACTATACAACCTCTCTGATCAGTGGCCCATGTAAGTGAGCCTCTCCCATCAGGTCCCTTCATGCTTCCTAATGTCTTCTGTGTGAGGACCAGCACGGCTCAAATTACCTAAATCCTAGACTACTGTAATCTTCTGGGGTACCCTTCAAATTCTGGGCTCATTTTATCAAATACAACTAAGTCTGTAATATTCTAGATGATTTTATTGTATGTAATTTCTTTTTGATATCATAGGAAGTTTAGCAATTTTCTGTGTTCTTACATAGATTGATTTTAAAGGAAATCATGTCCTAGTAATGTCTTTGTATGTATTTTTATGTAGTTGAAATGTAAATAATCCTTAGAGGTCTGACTGGTCATGCATGACTGTTTTTATAGCCCACCAGAGATGATCGTGGCTGGTTTATTACTCCTTTGGGCCCTAATCCTTGGTGGACAGTGATAGCTGCTGTAATTCCAGCCTTGCTTTGTACTATCCTTATCTTTATGGACCAGCAGATCACAGCTGTCATTATCAATAGAAAAGAACACAAGCTAAAGGTATTCAGTTACATATATTTTACCTGTTGTCTGCTCCAGAGTATGTAACATACCTTCATCTACTTGAGTGTGCTAGTTTAATATATGTTATATAGCACCCCTTTAGATTGTTATGTTTTTTTCTCTGTTAGTCTATGTAGTACCTGTGCCCTGTGTCAGTGATTAGCTGCCTTACAGAAGTCTTTAGGAATGTAATTTGGAACAGAAATTCTGAATCAAGAAAGTGCTATCCTCTATGCTTTATCAGAAGTATGATACCTATTGACCTAAAGAAAAAAATTTGGAAGTTAATAATTTCCTTAAGTACCATAATATTAATTGATTGTTTCTTCAGATATTGACAGTGTTCTTCTACTGGATTGGATTTTGAAAAACTATTCAGGGGTTATTTTGTAAGAGAATATTATTTTTTTTCTCCATCTTCCTCTGTGGTTCTACCCATTTTTTTTTTTTTTTCCCCCTTCCTATCTTGAAGAAGGGAGAAGAATAAAACTGAGCTTTAGAGGCACAATGGGTTCTTAAAACAACATAGGACAACTTCCTGCTCTGTTCTCTAACACTTTAGTTGCCTACAGATGGAGAGAGAAAAAGGGACATCACCCCTCTGAAAAACTGTTGGGCAAAATCTAGCAGCAGGTTTCTGTACATGTATATGCAGCGAGCTTAGGCTTTTTTTGACATACTTTTAATAAGCAGCAATCCAATCCCAAGTTGCTTTAGCAAATGCATTTGCAACCTTCACTTTGCACTGCCTCTTCTTGGATGATTGTGACATTTGATATGTTCTTTTTTTGCCCTCTTTGTCAGCCTGGCTCTTCATGTCAATCCATAGCATTGCATGTGGTTAACTTGACAGATGCAGGAATTTGCTGCCAAGCTTTGGAATGTGTTTTTTCAGCACTGGCATCTGGGAGTCAGATGGTCCTCCTGGCTGCCCCCTTGTCTTGCTGCGTTTTAGTTTTGCTGGGGTCTGGTGTAGCATCACCTGTTGCTATGCTTCCTTTTCTTCCCATATGTCAGGTTCCTCAGATCATGTATGAATGTGAGGAAATGCTCTCGGATTCTGTATGCATTAGCAGATACATTCCTCATAAATGTGTCAGAAGGTAAAAAAAGGTGTCTCTGTTAGGATTTAAACTCTTTCTTTGAGTGCATTGTGCATGTAACTAATATCTGTGTTTGACACATCTCTGAGTTTGTCAAGATGTGTCTTGGAGATAAGACTCATAAGCACTTTTGGGGAGTGAGGGAAGGTTGCTAGAATTGATTCTTTTCATTTTCTTTACTTTATATGAATTCCCCTTTTTAAATAATGTAAGCAAATAAGATGGCATTTTCATTTCGATATGTGGCTTACATTTTCATAAACCCAGACGCTTCCCATTTTAGAAGTAAAAGTTGTCTTCAGAAAGAAATGATTTGTTTGCTTCCAACTCGTTTTCCCCTCTTTTTTTATACTTCCCATAGCAAATTCTGAATAGTGCACATTTCAGCTTTTGGCAGTCTCTGTAGCAAACCCTTCCAAGTTTAGTTTAGTTACTTTTTTTATGTCAAAAGGCATTTGCATGGATTTACAGTCAAAATTATGGTTCAACATATTCACATTGTTTGCATGAACATCACTGTTTCATCAGATCATGACACTGGATTTGTTGCCATATTGAAAATTTTGTGGAGATAACTAACTACCTGACTTTTTAAAGGAAAATAGCTTGAGCTCCTGCTTGCAGCTGTGTGGTGGTCCTGGATACTTACTGAAATTGAAAAGAAAAATCTTTCTGAGCTGTGGTAATAGATATCTGTGCAACCAAGTTTGATGCAGGTCATTGGTCGTTTTCAAGCACTGGCTGTATTTGCAGGTTTTAAAATCTATTCAGATTTGACCAAAGAGTTTTATCCATTACAACAAAAGCAAAACATCATCCTCCCGTTGGTAAATCAAGAGTATTTAACTGCTACAGATATGATGCAAAACCAAAGATTTTGTACTGACTTCTTATATGAATGCTTATGATACTATTAAGTATTGAATAGAGAAACCAGTAAAACAGTACCTTATGATGAATATTATTTGATAGTTTAATTTAATGTATAGCTTAATTACAGTTTAATTTCTCTTAATTTCTAGCTGTGTTCTTAGATAAGATGAAAGTATCTTACTATCACATGCTTGCCATCTATAAAAACTTTAAAAGGATTGATGTGGTTTTATGGCCCTTTATAGCATAAACTGACTTTGCAAATGTTAACATAAGAATTTTTGTGTAGGCAGGAATCAAAATACCTATTTTTCTGCCTCCTGTGTGAGGATGGATGGAGGTTCTATTAAGAGTAGTGCAATGGAAAGCTGTCAGTGCAGCTGGATGTTCTACTTACTATTATACAAATAAGAGATTTAATTAAAACAGAAGATTGTCTTACTAGTATCTCTTTTCTAAGGAGAAAGGGTATTTGGTTCCCATTGTAAAGTGAATTTATAAGTACACCTAACTCATAACTGGAATGAGACTAATAGCATTAAGCATTTCTTGTGAACTAGTAGGAGTTCCCCTCAGATAACCAGTTTGCCATCAGTGCTGACCCAACCTGAATAACACATAGGAGAAAGCTATTTTTTCCTACAAGTCACAGATTTTTTTAATTGTCTCTAACTGTTCATTAGGAATGCCTGACAGGAGCATTCTCCTTAATTCAGATGTCATTTTATATCTTCCTGCTGTCATTACTCTTTTTAACAGAAAGGATGTGGATACCACCTCGACCTACTCATGGTGGCCGTCATGCTTGGAGTGTGCTCTATTATGGGATTGCCCTGGTTTGTGGCAGCAACTGTCCTCTCTATTTCCCATGTGAATAGCTTAAAACTGGAATCAGAATGCTCTGCTCCAGGGGAGCAGCCAAAATTTCTTGGAATCCGGGAGCAAAGAGTCACCGGACTCATGATTTTTGTCCTTATGGGCTCATCTGTCTTTTTGACAAGTATCCTGAAGGTAATTTGGGAAAGTAAGGAAAAGCTAAAGAATACTGCACTGCACTGAATATTTCACTGTTGTTACTGTATTATTTAATGAGTTCCCTTTCCAGGCACATTACTAACTAGCATAATGTTACACAAGATAATCTAAAGTCAAATTCCAATTTAGCATAATAAAATGGATAGGGACATCTAACATTTTTAAAACAAAAACCTTGCCATGAAAATCTGGCCTGATAGAAGTCAAAGAGAATTCTTCAACTGACCTGTAGTACGTGAAGATTCACCCTTTGTCTATACTTTGGGCTCATGGCATATTATCACAAAATAGTCTTGATAAATTATACCAGTAAGTAAATTTATTTTAAAAATTTTAAAACATTTTGAGATTTCTGGTTAATTTAAAAATATTTTTGCAGTTGCAGGAGAAGTTCTATGGTTCATTTCTTGGAAATGAACATAAAAATTCTCTCACGCAGCCTGCATACTCAACACAACTTACCAGTGTCCTGAAACTGGGTGTCTAGTTATATGCATATATAATACCATCTACATACACGGTATTAACTGGTTTTAACAATTATCTGGCCTCTGTGAAATCAGTGAGAGTTTTGCCACTGGCGTCAGTAAGACCAGAATTTTGACTTGCATGTTGTCACAGTGAAGACAATAAGCCCTTAGAACTTGTACTTCCCAGTAGTATTTTATTAAGTGTATCATAAAACCTTCACTTTGAAAACACACAGAACATGCTTTTTGTCTATTTAGTATTTAAAACAGATACGTATCTATGGAACTGTTCTTTTACCTACAGACTATATACTGAACGTTTAAAATAGTCTCTTACAAAATCATTCCATAAAAGTAATTCACCCATTTTCAAATACTTACAGCACAGATCATTTCTTTTAGCAGTATGAAGTATTGTGTGTGTGTGTCTTGAACGTTTTTCTGAGGATTATAGCTTTACCATTCAGATGCTTTTCTGAGCAGTCTTTTAAGTAAAGAATTTAAGTATGTATCAGATGCTTTCATTTTTCACATAGTTCTGTTAATTTTACTAATAATGAATAAAGTGTATTGTAATAACTGGCTGTGAGAGGAAAATCAAACTATAGAGCCAGATTCTTCTTTTGCTTTACACTGAGAAATATTATTAATTTGTAATTGAGTGACTCTGAATTTACAACTTGTCTGATTAATGCAGGCATATGGCACTTTGAATTTCAACTGTTTAGAATGTCTTTCTAGAAGAATTTAAAATTGTTAAATGATATTTAATATGCTTTTCCCTTTTGCTGCTTGTTTGTGCAGTTTATTCCTATGCCAGTGCTTTATGGAGTATTTCTCTACATGGGTGCTTCATCTCTAAAGGGAATTCAGGTAAAATGGATTTATGAAAATTGTGTTACTGATAATGCTTTCTGTAAAATGTGTAGCTATTCTTTTTATATTATTATCTTTTGTGTATAATCTTAAAGGAATGTTGCCAACCTCAAATTCTTGAAAGTGACTCACTTAAAAGGGAAAATGGATTCTCTCTAAATAGACTATTCCCTTTAGGTAATGTGCTCCATTTTTTTTTTTTTTCTTTTGGTGTCGATTTTTCTGTTCTCCCTTGTTATCAAGGGAATTTTGTCAGAGCCTAAAAACTGAGTAACGGCTATCAGGAGCTCTTCCCTCTCCCCTGGCTCCCTGTTCACCTGCTTGCCTGCTGCCTTTTCAGCTTCCAAGTTAGTGCCTTTGTAGTGGTATACCTGATCTTGAACTTTGCCTATATGAGGCTTTTGGCTAACTTGCCCTGAAACTAACATAGGTGAGACTTTGAAGATATTTCCTGTGCAGATAAATGCCCCAGGCAAGGAAGTGGAACTGTTGCAAGTCCCATGCTACTTAATTTCTGGCCTCAGGGAAGAAGGGCAAGTCTAGTGGAAGGGCAGCATTCCTGCAGTGGTTTGAGTAGGAGCCCCTGGCAGCAGCAAGGCACTCCAGCGTTCAAGTCAGGGTCCGTAACGGTATCCTGGGCACCACTGCAGCGTTAAATGGCATGAGATCAAATCTTTAAGCCCATCTGACATAAACACTCAAATTTTCAAGTGTGCCTTTGTTTGTTATCAAAAGTTGAGGTATTGGTACACCTTCCAAGGCAATTGAGAAAGACCAATCACATGATGAAAACTTGAATTACACTGTGCAAAAGGTTGTCAAATACAAACATCAAAGAAAATGCCTGATTGTTTCTTTCATTATTTTTAAAATTTTGATTGCAAGTTAAAAATGTCTTACCTTCGTTTTACCTCTCTATTATTTATAGGCAAAGTTGGCAACATCTCTTGTTTCCTGACTGGTGTTTTCTATTCAGAGACTCTTCTTTTATAACTTTACCTAGCTCTTATCATTTGGGTTGATATGTTAAGAAGTGTAGTTTCACTTTTTCTGTGGTTTAGATAATTTCAAATTAATATGGTTTGGCTGTTTCTCAGAACAAGGGTATGAGAAAGTACATTATTGAGGAGTGTTTTTGAGGTATGCTAAAATCTGGCTATCTTTACTTGGAAAAGTGATAGCATCCCCCCCTTCTTTCTCCCTCCCCCAAGCTGGGACAAGGAATTGAGATTTGATAAGATGGCTTTTGTGGGAGGATGTGCTTTTTGCTGTTTCTGTGAAAAAGAAATCTGCTCAAATCTGGCCAAATTATAAGCATTTTAAAAAAAATGCAGTTTGCACATGCTCAATAAAAATTCCTGAAGGCTCTGTGAATATAACATGGTTCATCCGTGCAGGGAAAATGGTGCATCACCATCATCATTGTGCCATATCAGCTCACACAAAATCTCAGGTCAGTGTGGAGCCAAATAGGTCTGGAAACCAAGAATCCCTCATGTACATTCCTAATGGCATGACAGTTGGTGTTCTGGCGTTCCTTTTGTTTTTTGTTTCTGGTTTTGTGAAGAAAGTGAAATAGGGAAAAGAAAACAGCCTGGGATAAAGTATCTGGTGAAGTAAACTGAAAAAAAAAAAAAAAAAGTGTTTCATCCACAGGAGGCAAAAGACTGAAACGATCCCTCCATGATCAGCTTTTTGTGTGCTAAACAGAGCTCAGTTGTTGAAAAACAAAAGTTTAGTAAGTATTAGAAAGGCAATGTAATATTGTGTATGCCCAACAGGATCAATCAGCTTCCATTCAGTTTGATTCACAGTTGATTCACGTCTACTTTGAAGTCTGGCTTTGCCTAACTTTGAGTTCTTGACTTGAAATCTTAGCAGTACTATTTTAAAGTAACTATTTTCTTTCTGTATAACCTCATATGCAGTTATGAGCAAAATGTTTCCTAGAGTTTGACTATACAGAATGTAATTCAGCACAATCTAGTATCTCAGCACATCTGCATTAGAAATACCTAAGGAGACAAATGTGTATTAAAATTGAAAGGAACTTAAGCAGCATGACTAACCAAATAATTAAACTTTACTTAAATAATATGATTCTCATTCCTATTCTGGTGGCTCAACCAGAGAGAAGATGAGACCTTTACCACCGTTGGGCTAGTTTAGGTTCCTGGCTCATGATTGTAACTGAGGTAGTCTTTTTCTATGCTCCTGAACTTCTGAACAGTTTTTGCATTTAGAATAACAAGCCAGATTCTTAGGATATTCAGGATCTTTTAGGCAGTGTGTGAATGTCACCATAGATGATCCTACAGCTCCTTTTGATGCAACCTTTTTAAAATTTCTCTTTCAGCTCTTTGACAGAATAAAGTTATTCTGGATGCCTGCAAAGCATCAACCAGATTTTATTTATCTGAGGCATGTTCCTCTTAGAAAGGTCCATCTCTTCACTGTAATTCAGCTGAGCTGTCTTGTGCTTCTGTGGATTATAAAAGTTTCAAGAGCTGCCATTGTCTTTCCTATGATGGTATGAAATATTTTTTATTTCCTCTAAAAATCTCTTTTCACTTGTGGATAATTGTTATTGAAGAAAAAAAAATAATTGTGGGCAGGTAATTACAGTTTTGCTTTGATTCAGTGTTCAAGGACAGTTCACACTGTATTAAGTAAGGAAAAGTTCTACATATAACATCTATTTTGAGTCTAGGTTGAACTCTGCTTATATGTGTGGATAGCCTAAGTGTATGTTCTCTTAAGGAAAATTCTCTTAAAAAAAACCCAAACCTTGATGTTTTTATTTAAGAAGTAGTGCTTAATCATTTTACAGAAAGAATATTCACTCATTAGAGAAGATTGTTCATTGTGCTGAGGAACTTTACTGATGGGTCTGTGTCTTGCTGGAAATAAAAAAAAAAGAATCTGTTGTGCTGCTTAAGTGATCTCTCTCTGATTATTCCACTAATCGAAAAGAAAAGATAATCTACTGACCTCAGTGAGTGTTAAATGCTTCAAGCCACGTGTCTGAACAAAGGAAGACCAGCTGTCGGCCTATCCAAATTAAAGGATAAAGTTCTGTCTGTAAACTGTGGTCACTTTTGAAAGTATTAGTCTACAAGAATATCTGTCAGTTTTACTTGCTTAACTTCCTTATTCTTTGAATTAATATCTTTACAGGTCCTAGCTTTGGTATTTGTCCGAAAACTCATGGATTTCTTTTTCACTAAGCGGGAGCTCAGTTGGTTAGATGATTTGATGCCCGAGAGCAAGAAAAAGAAACTGGAAGATGCTGAGAAAGAGGTGGGTCATGGTTTCAGGTTTTTTTGGTGTGTATCACTATCAATTTCTCCTTCAGACATTCAGAGAAAATTCTGTGAATAAGGTGTATTCCTTGCAATAGGCAGACTTGTTCAAAGTATCAAAAGTGTAATACCGTCATATTTTATGTAAGTCCTTGTAAGGTTACAAAGCTAATAGGCTTAGGTGGGGGTGTCTATTAGATGTAGATTCTTATGCTGCCATACCGTCATGTAACAGTATTTATGGTGCTCCTGGGGATTGCTCCTGAGACCTACTCAGATGATGTGCAGGGATGAACCTGTGTCTGCAGGAAAGCTCTCAAATGCCTGGGGCGCTTTGGTTCTGTGTTGGGACTGGTCTCGTCCCTGCTGGAGATGCTGAGGAGAGCTCTGCAGTATTTAAGGGGCATGGCATGTCCCAGCTACATCTCAGCTATACATAGGTCACACGCCATCAGCATGTGCCCTCACTGCTCAGTGGTGGCATAACCCTGGGCAGTATCCCTATTACACTCTGGGCCAGCATTTTGCTTCTGCTACTGCAGAAACAATTTACTTCCAATTTCTAATGAAAAGGTCAGTGACACTGCTTACCCCGTTAACCAGATCCTCAGACTTTTATTTACAGCCTGTGGTACTACCACCCAAATGACTGTTTCAGATCTGGGTCCTTCTCTCCTTTCAAAGAGTATGAATTTCAGGTCATTTCTTATAAACTTGATACAGGACAGATTCTTACACATTTCCACTCAGAACATTCCTGTATTTTGACAGTGAAACACCGACCTTTCTGATTGTAGCTTTCTAACCAGTTTTGCCTATATTTGATAGTATTCTTATCTAGCTGCTGCTTCATGAATTGTTTGTTTGAATATCATATAAAACTGTGGGAATAGAAAGTAAATTTGCGTGCAAGGGATGGAGGTCTTTGTCCTTTGATCAGGTGGCTGATTCCAGGGACAATGACAGCTGTTAGGGAATCTTCGTATTGGGCCAAATAAATGAAGGACAAGTCTCAACAAAAACACTAACTGCAGGAGCAGTAGGTAGAATTTGTTGATGGCAGTTTTTTTTAAATGGAAGTCATGTGTTATGTGTCCTGCATCAGCACTTTTGAATGGTAGCACGGTGTGAGGCTGTGGTGGCAGTGGGAGGTGAAAGTACAGATGATGACACATGGTCTTGGCAGGTTATGGTCATTTGTAGGCAGGAGTGCTCTGGGAACAGTTGTGCATAAGACCTCTAAGATGCCCTGAAGACATCTGTGAAAGCCTGGGACCCTGTGAGACATAACCTTTTGGTGTTACAAGGGTAATGCAAAAACTAGACAATGTGAATGGATAGATCGGCAATTTATCCTTAGGGATGCCCTGAGATTTGATCTGAGACCAGGGAAATGGTGTGTTTAAGGATTCCCATTGGTAAGTCTATTTGAAGATATAGGACATGAGCTAATAATTTGAAGATGTAACTATGAAAACTAGATTTCTCTGCCTTTAGGATTCTTTTGTGACATCTGATACCTCACTGCCTCATCTGTAACCTGAAGAACTATAACTTTGTTTTCTTTGACACATTCAACATACTTTCATAGGATACATTTTGGGGAAAAGGCTTTACCTAGGTGATAAACATCATGATGATTATTTACTACTTAGTATGTGCCTGTAAAACTACCAGGCTGAAATTAAAATACGTGAGTCACTGTTTTCCCCCTTGAATCGAAGCAGACCAGAGAGTTGTTTCATCACAGTATGTGTTGTCATCACAATTCAGAGTAACCAAAAGCAACCAAGGTAGCTCTCGTCTTGTGGGTCTGGTTATTGGAAAGAATTCCTTGTATCCTTATGTTTTGGTTATATGTCACTTTCCTTCCCATGCTTGATAGGATGGCATCGGAAAACACAACTGGGAAAATCTACTGGTGTTACTTTATTTCATTCACTGTCTATTTTGAGAGGTTATTTTTACATGTTTTGGCATTTCTAAATATTTGGAGCTATTATTAAAAGTGTTTAACTGTCAAAAACTTATGAAGCTGTGAAGCCTGGAAATGACAAAATTAACTAGTAATAAAACTTCTGACATGTAGCCTAAGGAATTAATTGGAGAGTTGCTATCACACGGCTTTCAAAAATAGAAATATTCTACCCACAAGAATATTCAGAAATATAGTTGACAAGATCTGAAACTTACTTGATTGGATCCTAATTTGATCACTTAAGTTGTTTTTGTATTTTTAGGCCATGTTTTTCTAAGGCTTTGTACTTTTATAGTGGATATACATGCCTTCTCCTCACAGAACTCCTTTGGAAGCTACTTTGATGTTAATCAGATAAGTCTTCCCGAGACAGGAATGAACAAAATGACTTCTCCTATTTGTGGAAAAAAATGTTGTGATTTTTAAAATAGTTGTAGTAGTAAAACATAGAAGAAACAAATTTCTGTGCAGAGAGGACTTAAATTCTGCTATTTTGGAAAATTTTACTGGCTCTTCCAGCTAATGCCAACTTAACAGTGTGTGTGATGCATGTGGGTTTTTCGGTGATCTGCCAGAAAATGGTAAGCTCTCCTTTTGGGTGAGCCAACTCACACTTTCAAATAGGAACCAGGGTAAGCTTTTACAAAGCCATCTAATAAAAGAGAAGAAAGATGTGGAGGTCTCGGGTATCTGTTATGCTCATACACACACAGTGCAACAGGGCAGGATTTGGTGGTTACGTTCATGTGAAGGCATGTTAACCTCCTGGCTGTGGTTTTCCTGACCTAACAGGGGTGTGAGCCTTGAGAATCCTGTGGAGCCTTGAGTTGATATCTGAAAGACAGAGACTTGTTTTTCTTTGTTTTTGCAGGCAGGACATGGTGCTTGAGGGGTGTTGTTTTGTTTTCCCCACCCCCTAAGATAGATTTTGTAAATTTGTAATTATTTCACAAAAAGATTTTTGGTAGATATGTCTCATGGTTCTCTTCACTTCCTGTTATTCATGGAATTTTTTTCCCCTGCTCAAGTGTAAACTAATTTTGGTGTCTTGTTTCACTACCTTTCACTGCAATAAAACTTTACGAGTATTAAAACTGTGTGTGTAACCTTAAATTTGACTTCCTTAATTTTCTCATGTTAACATTGCAATGTATGTATCCCGTTTTTCATGATATTTAAGATTCATACAGTTGCTCACTCTGTGTTACTAATTTTTCCTCTTTCTTTATTGTTACAAAAGTATATCTTTAACATTAAGTGCAGACTCATCTTTTAAAATAGAGGGGTTTGAAAGTCAAATATTTAAATTAAAAGAGTTGGAAAGTATCTTACCTCATGAACTTCAAATAAATACTTAATATTAAACCAAAGGGGAGAGGGAATTAAAGTACATGAAATTCACTTTCTACAATATATTCTGTCTCATGACTAAATTCCTTCCTTCTAGGAAGAGCAAAGTATGTTAGCAATGGAAGAGGAAGGGACTGTTCAGTTACCACTAGAAGGACATTACAGGTAAAATATACCTTTCCTCTTTTAGGTGAGTTGCAATTACATAAAATAAACATGCCACAATATTTATTCTTAATGTTTACTGAATGTCAGGAGGATGTTTGTCTGGTAGTAGAGTACAGATAGATGACCTGAACTATATGCTGCAGCATTTAACAAGCTCAGCCCTTTTCTAGTCTTTCCATGTGCTCTCACAGTACCTAGAAAAAGGACACTCTGCTGTTTTCCCTTGGGGAGGACTGCAGGATCAGGTCATTCATAATGAACCTTGGCTTCTGACATGCACAGTGCAAAAGGAACATGCAGTACAAGTCAAACCCTTCACCTGATGCTAGCAGGGAGCCAGGAAGGGTTTTGAACGCACCCCAGAAAAACAAGGTTCTTACAGTATAACATTTTAAAACATTCCAATTAAGATCCTATCTGTGTGAGATAATAAGTGAATCAAGAGCTGCCCAGGGTAGATAAGGCAGAATCCAGGGTTGACACAACTTAAAAAGCATGAAAACTTTTGTTATAGATAGGAATAATACATGTGACCAGCCCATAAGAACTTACTCTTATTTACAGTTCTCAAAAAGAAAGTTCTTAATAAGGGTTGGAAGTGTCTGGTGATAGTAACCTCTGCATTAACGTGAGTTCATAGGAACATGACACTATCTCAGAGTGGCCTCCTCTCTTATATTTTAACACAAAGTTACCCTTTTGTCTCCTAAGGCAAATAACTGTCTGTGTCTGAAAAATCCCAGACTATTTCTTCCTTTTGATTCATCACACTTCTAATGGTCTGTTTTTCTCTTCCTGTGTCCATACCTTTTTGTTCTATTTTATATTAGCAATATTTAGCTTAGTTTATCTCAAGGTGTGAATCTATATTTATCCATAGTGTGTTCACTTAGGTAGAGTTGCCTAAATAATATCTGAATTGCTGTGCTGTAAGGGTCACAGTCCTACAGCTAAAAAGAAGAGTCAGAACATTGGTTGATAAAGTGGTTCTCCAAAATACTGTGAAGACAAGTTTACTGAGGTCTTACTGAATGTCAAGCCATACATGAACCATGTAGTCAGGCATAATACACAGAGCAGCCCTTAAAACATTTAGGACTTTATTATTCTTAAGTGTATAAGTATGTATTTGAAGCAGTCCAGGTAAAGCTAAGGGTATAATGGCTAAAAAATTGCTGCTTAAAGCTACTGATTAGTTTGTTGAATTGGGGCATTTTTCCTAGCTCTCTAAATCTTTGACTTTGTCAAGGTTTTTCATTGCTTTTAAAATTGTTTTAAAAGCAGATGAATTTTCAGAGCATAAGTACTTTGAGAACTGTTAGGAGATCTTAAGATTCTTGTTTAATCCAACTATGCCACTGGCATGCTGTGAGATCTTGGGCAATATTTAATTTCACAGTTCCTCATTTTTCTTTGTCTATTAGTTGGAAGTAACACAGAATATTTTATTGATGTTACTGTGATTAATTGCTGTTGGAGGAGGAAAATGCTAAAAAAGTGCTAAGATGTTTTAAGAGAATATTTTTAAGTGATGGTTCAGGATTTTTGAAATGAAACATAATTCCTTAATTTACATTGCACTTATTTATTGTCATCACTAGCAGTTTTCAAGGACTTTTATAGAGTTAATAAGTAACAAAGACTGATTGCTCATTGTTTTATTGCGTATTTACTTTTGATCTTGCCTAGAGATGACCCATCTGTGATAAACATTTCTGATGAAATGGCAAAAACTGCTGTGTGGAAGACATTGTTGATATCCTCAGAGAATGCAAAAGATAAGGAGTCAAGCTTTCCTTCTAAAAGGTTTTAATTTTTTTTTTTTACTGCATTATACTTTATATATTCATGTCAAACCAATATTAGAATATTTTGCTAGGGGTTAGAAAGATTTCTAGCTTTCAGTTTTATTTCTTGATATTTCCTTTTATTTATGTCCAGTCATAATATTCTGAGGTCAAAACACAAATTCATTATTTATTAGGAAAAAAAAAAATCACATCTATTTACATGCTACTTATTTATGCTACAGTGGAAAGTTAAGTTAAGCATGCCTGATGCTTGTGTAATGAGCCACCAGCCGACACCTGGGTATTGCACAACAGCCGTTGTGTGTGTTCTGCTTGCTTTTGTTGTCTCCTCTTGAAAAAGAAGTGGTCATCACTGCCCTGGAAATATCTGTATGAAGAACCCAGTACTCTGAATGCAATCTATTAATATTTGGAGTGAAAATAATTTTAAGATTGCATTATTTCTTTTCATTTTTTTTCCTACTTCACTTGTACTCAAAACAGGTAAATACTTGGAAATTTTAGTCCAGACAAATGTAAAATGAAGCAACAATGTTTTATCTGTGCTACAGAGTTATTATGGGAATAAGAAAATATTAAATACAAACACAGTGATTGTAAGAGAAATTTTCTTCTGTTTCCATAAATTTTAACTGTAACTATGTTCTACTTAATTGTTTCATATCACAATTTTGTCATAAGCTCCCCTTCCTAATCACTCTAGAAGCCGATTCCCCAAAGGTAAGACCCTGCCCCCAGCTTTTTCCTTGAGTGTATTTTCCAGTTCAAAATGGTGTCACTTAGGAACTCAAATGACTTGACTCTCTAGTTTTTAGGGAGACAGAATGAAAAGAAATTTCCAATAGGAACATAAAAGGTCTTCATTAAAGTCCATACTATTAAAATTTGAAAATTGTATATTAAAAATAGAAACTGTAAATGTAGTATATTGAAATGTTACATTGAATTTTTTAATAGAATTCTTTTTTGTTACTACTTTGACTTTTTAAAACTATAAAATTACATTCTGCCCATTTCTAAATATAGTTTTCAAAACAAGCTCCATGTTTGAAACAGATAGTCATTGTTTTATGGTGAAAAGATGCAGTAAGGGAAAAAATATTGTAGTGAAATACATTTTTTAATTTTGTCACCCCAAAATGGCATGCTGCCTTTCAGTGTTGGTTCCTTTCCCTAAACAGCATAAACAAGATGAACAGTTGATGACCAGAGAATCTTCATTTCAGACACCCATGGAGCAGCCCACTAATGTGATCATTTTAATGCTATTTCACTGACAGTCAAAATAGCAGTGTAGTTCTGATTTGCCTTCCACCCTAAACGTGGGCTGAGAAGGATCCTGTCGCAATGAAATCAGTGTGGTGCATGGGAGAAGGATGTACAGTAGGGTTTCCTTACCTTACGTGCCTCTGCTGTTGAGGCTGTGAAAACCTGGAGAAAGAGAAGAAACTGATGTGGTCCATTCACAGCCACTGGGTATGCAGTAGTTGTAATTTTTCTGGTCGATGTTGCTTTTGTTGATGGTGTGATAGACTAGGTAAATGTGTACTTTTTTTAGCTGAAATTTTCAAAGATCCTTTGAGCATCCACATAGACTGCGGCTCAGACAATGGTAAAAGGCTGATTTGGCCTTTCCGCTGCAGTAAAATAGAAACTCATTTTCTAATGAGCTCATTTTCAATCTATTCTTGGATCTTTGCTCATGAAAACAAAGACTCAGGTGAAAAGGAACTACGGGATTGCAGGTTTTATGGGTTTAGGTATGTGTGTCCTGTTGTAAAGGAACGTCTTAAAGAAACTGTGGTCTTGCTCTAGCTTGCAGTCATGTGCTCTAGCTTGTCTCAGATTCCCAGGCAGAAGTAGATTCAAAGAACTTTAAATCTAAATTAATCTTAAATCATATTAGAGTCAGAACTAAAGAAACTTTATATTCCTAAATGCATGTATCATTACATGAAGATATGATTCAATCCTAGGTAAGCACTGAGAAAAAGCAAAGCTTGGAGTGGCAGCAGTCGTAAGGATAATTTTTGCAAATGATCACGATCACCAGCATTACATTACACAGTTCCCTTCAGTGAAGGGTGTCTTAGCATAGTGAAAAAAAGTGACGTTGTTCTGAAATTAAATTTACTGATGCCTTTTGAAGTTCAACTACAGACATGTTTAGTACTCCTTCTCCTGTTGTCAGGTCTACTTTCTTTATCCTAATAGCCCAAAATATTATTAAATGGGGATAATTATGATACTGTACTATGAATTCATGTAATGCCTTTTACATAAGGCACTGATCAATTGTCAACATCGGGTGATTTCTGGAATGCATAAAATCTGGAAGTTCTTAATACTAGTTAAAAACTGAGTGGACCTGGCCAATGAAAAGTCTGGCCAATAATAAACTAAAATCTGCTCCAAAGAGAGATTTTTTGGGGGAAGGATTTATACAAATGAATTCCCAGCCTGATGCGTAGATAATATCTATCGTAAGCTCTGCTCTGCTCCTGGCTTGGTGAAGTAGTATAGTGTATGATTGTTCTTACGTCCCAGACTCATAACAGTATTTATGTGTCTAAAGAGGGGACTTAAATGAGATTTACTTAGTCAACAGTTGCCTAACTGTAAAGACACCTGAATTTTACAATTTTCCAACCTTGATTTTTCATTATTAAAATTCCTAGCGACCTAGAGGTCTACTTTTGAGCCTGTCTTGGTAGAATTGAACACTAAGGAACCTATCTGAAGCATAGCCCACTGTGCTACATGTAATTAAATATTCCTCTGTCTTTACTTATAATATTAAGCCCCTCAGCAATTTCAAAACATATGCAGAAGATCTGACCACGTATAGAAGGTAGTCCTAGCCGGTCTTTTAAAATATTGGATAAAGAGTCATCTATCAGTTTGTAGATGGTATGAGTTCCCTTCTCTACCTGGAGATAGGCAAATCCTGCATCCCAAACCTTCCTTCTCAGGAGTACTCCCTTGGTAGGGAGGAAGAGAGCTCCAGGTCCCTTACAGATCCACCAGTTATGTGTTTTACTGGTAAAAGACTGGACTTGTCCTTTTTTTTTTTTTTTTTTTCCCCAAATTTCTCAAGGCATTAAAGCCAACATCTGCAGGAGATGCTCAGAGGTGTGAATCCTAAATAGAAAGAAGACTTTCCTGGTATCACAGAGGCACGTAAAATGTGGAAATATTATAGACTGTAAGGCACACAACACATCCTCGGTGTTTGCTTTTACTAAGCACAGGTAACTCTCTGCCTGCCGTACTGCTGCACTTTAAATTCACCCCCCAGGAATTTGTTTGCATACCCTTTGTGTGCAGAAAGTGTAACGTACCCAATTCTATCACTGTTCTACAGAAGGTGACAGATTTGGCAGTTGAAGTGGCAGAAGTTGGTATTCTTTAGCTATTTCCATTAACACCTCTGGAAGCTGCCATAGGCATAGAAGTAAGCTTTGGCTGAACTGAATTGTATCCTTAAAGCAATTTTTATGTGAAGAAAAATGTCAGATGATTGTAAAATTGTGCATGAATCACCTTAAGAATTTGAGAATTGATCTTGCTTTCTTGAAGCCTTGTGTAACTCAGACTATTTCTCATTCATTCTAGTTAAGGAATTATTCCCATGAAACCTGGTAGGTTATGTGCTTGATACAGGTTTGTTATCAGAACCATCTCTTTTTTAGATACCATGCCACTCTTTGTTGAAGGTTTGATTTGCCTGTGTTGCTGAAGCCTCTTTGTATTTTTGTGGTGTGATTGAAACTCATTGAAACTCATTGCAAGAACATGACTTTTTATTTATTTACGCTGTTGTAAATTAGGACCCTCTGCACAACAAAAAAAAAAAAAAATCTGCTTTGCACATATATTGCTTTCTGTAGGCAAATCAACAGGGTTTTAACTGCAAAAAAGCCGAATCCTAATTTGAACTCTGCTACAGAGATCTTAGTGATATGGATTCTGTATGATCTTTCGGGCTTTTTTTTAAAGAAAAAGCTATGTCATTATAACGTACACATGAGGAAGTATGTATTCAGCTCCAAATGGGGAATATTGTCACTCCCCACTCCCCAGCCTTCTCCTGCTCTCCCCAGTCAAGACTGAAAGCCAAATAAGACAGTTGGAAATTGGCTTGCACTACTCTAGCTCAGAAACATTCTTTCTAAATGTACATGGAGCAGCAGAGTACATTTTAAAGAAAATAAATACTTACGTGACCTCTTGTTTGTGCTATTTAAGAAAATTCTGCTATTGTCTGAGAACTGTACCATTACCATTATTTAATCAATTAACAGTTGTATTTGCTGGGGGAGGGAGGGAGCAGGGGGAGAAAAAGAAGTGGCTATCTTTGCTTGCATGCTGGCTGACTTGGCTGTCTGTACATCTTCAGTTTTCTACCTGTCTCGTCACTAAAATGCTGGCTGATGTCTTCTGCCCCATTCAGCACAGAAACTTTCACTTGCTTCCCAGTTTGTGCTATGCAGCATGAAAAAGTAATTAAACTATCAGTGCAGTGTTGGTTTTCAGGTAGATCTTTAATATAGATGATAGTGCTGCTCTAACACTTTTTTTTTTTTTTTTTCCCCCCCCTTCTTTTCCTAGTGCTGAAATCAGAAAAGAGAAGAAAGCTGACTCAGGGAAAGGTGTTGACCGGGAGACTTGTCTATGACTTGTTCTTCAATTATTTTTTTTACAAATGAATGAAAGGAGTGCCACAACCACTAAATATAATTGATTTGACCTTGTAACTTTTGTCTTTCATCTCAAACTAGCACAGGTAATGTAGTGCAATATTTGTCTCATTTCACCTTGTCTACATGTCTACATTGTCTAGTATCTGTGTAAAAGTCTGCAGTAGCCAATGCAAAAAATCTTCATGTTCTTTGCTGATATTGGCCATTTACCAGTATTCCTATCATAAATTTAACACGCAAAGTTTCTTTCAAATTCAACTTTCCTGTTAATAGGTTTGTACTGTATTTTGCTACTTTTTCTGTGTGAGAATACTAATAATCTTCATTTGAGATGAACTTGAAAACACTTGTTCTAAATTTTTTTCTTTAAATCACCTAACTTGAGTAAATGATTTCAGGAGACCCAAACTGACAAGCAAACATTAAAGAAGTTTTTAAAGTAACAACTGATCTGACCCTGTGAACAAACTAACAAGGATAATCCTTTCCTCCTCAAGCTGTCCTTTTGAAGTCATGGATTTCTCTTGCAATGAGGATTGCAGGGTCAGATTCTGTATTTGTGAAGTTTTCCTTTATTTACTACAGTGTATTTAATATTCAAATTTGTATGTAACTGCAACATAGTCATATATATATATAAAAAAATATATATTAAAATCTATATTAAAACATTCTCTCACCTTAGTTGAAAAACACCACCTCCTTTGATGTGAAACATGAGTACAGTATTTCTTAAAATGCAATCTGTGATTACAGTATCTTACTTTGCATTGTATGAATGTTGCCGTGGTAGGCCAAACAACTGCATTATGCCATTAATAAATCCATTATTTTATAATAGGGAAAATTTTGTAGATACAAACTACCCCACATGCAGCTGTATCACTTGCCCAATGATTTTTCTCTTTACTGCCTAAAATACAGCCACATAAAGGGCATATTTATATTGTCCTCTCTCTACTAACAACTGTAAACCTCTCTTAATTTCAGAGATTGTGTGTATTACTGAAATGGGCATCCTGCTGTTGGTTTTGTTATAGCTCTTCACTATTCCATTAAGTACGTATTGATTAAAAGGTAAAACCAACATTGCACACAGTAAAATGTGGCTTTAAAGCCACTGCAAAGACATTTTTCATAATGGATTTTGTTACTGCCTGATCCTTCAAGCTGTTCTTTTGTGTAGAACAAGGACTGTGAGATTAGGTATTGAATTAGTAGAGAAGTGGAACAAAAGTTTTATTGCGTTATTTGGAGTTCACCAATTTTAAATTTTTTTAAGATAAATTTTTAAATGCTTAAATGAAAGCTAACTCTCATTATTATGCTATTTCTTTGAATCTTACAAATAAGAATTACAGCCTTGTAATCTTTGTAACAACTCACCTACAGCGCTCTAACGTTCCCCAGCTTTCCAAAATACATTTTTTTCCACAGGCCTCATGTGAACAACTTCTCATATGCGGAACATTTAAAGTATTCCTTCTAATGTTTTTGTGTGTGTGTTTTACTACTTTAGCCATAAATGATAATTACATTTTGCTGCAAACTAATAGGGTCACTGTTTTAAATTTGACTTGGCATTATCAAAGCCCATTAAAGGCCATTTTTATGGAGAAAAAAAAAATTCTAATGGACACAAAGAAGGATTTTACATTTAATTCAGTGTTTGTATTTGTAAATTTAGGAAAAAAATGCCGATGCATTACGGTTAAATGCTTTGTTTTGTGTACTTGATGATAAATTTTAAGATTCCAATTGTTTTAAGGTTAGCATAGAAGTTCAATACTGGTTTGTCCCGAAAGCTGCCTGGTGGTGTTTTAATATGTTGCTGACTTTGTTACAGATAATGTATACAATCAAAATGTATTAGTTTCACTTGACCAACTCTTAGAATATTAAGAAATCAGTGTATTCAATGGCATTCTGTATTTCTGTTCAGTATTTCAGAGTGGTTTTATTTTAAAAGAGTCACTCTGTTCTTGTGTGAATTTAAATGATATTCCAATGTTAATCTTAACATTTTGAAATCACACACAATATAAAGCAAGTGTAGTGCTATATAACTTCTAATTTCATATTCCTGGTCAAAATTACTCAATTTCTTGGATGTAATTTATTACGAAAGTTTATGTGTACATGTGAATAGACTATTGTGTTTTTCACAATTAAGAAATGTTATGTGAAAATAAATATTTATCCTAACTAATTTTCCATTTTATTTTTACACTGCAAAACCCAGAACAAGTATGCAATAGAGTACAGGATTTTAAATGTCTACCTGACACTTGAATATGCTTCACAAATGAATGAATTGTAGAGCCCAGTACTGCTCCATTTTCAAGTGGAATCTCACTGAAACATGCAATGCTTTCAGCTGTGGCTTGCTGTGTGGGGCAGATGGTGGTGTACTTGGTGTGACTCTTAGCAGTAAGTATGCCATGGGGGCTGGCGGATAACTGACCTCTTCCCAGATGAGAGTGGGAATTACAAGTTGGATCCCCTTCCTCCCAAGGGAGATGATGTGGACCAGGCAGCAGTAGTTGGGTCTTTTCACAGATCAATAGGTAAGGTCATACCATTTAAAACTCCTCAATGCTACAATATTTAAAGTATCTAACAGCTGAATAGCAGCTTAGCCTACTGTGGGAGCTTCTGCTATTTCTGCTATTCTCAGGACCCTAAATTTCTGCAACTAAAAAACTTTTAGGCTTTAAAGCCTAGTACTGCTGCCAAACCCCAAATCTTAAAGTAATGACTCCATCTTATTAAATCCCTTTGAGCTTCTACACCAATTTTTAAACCAAAAGACAGGAAGCCTCCTAGCCTGAGAATGGTAACAGTCACACCTCAGGCTTCATCCACTTGTTAGGATTTTACACAAAGTGTACTGTACAACAAACCTGAGTATCCATCTCACACAGAAAGAAATACAGAGAAAAAAAGGTAGATGGTAAGTAAGTGCTTAACTCTAGCATGTGCCACTACTTCAGGCACAACTTCCCAGGTTCCCAGTGCTGGAAATGAGATGGCTTTCTTCCGCGGCCTCAGTTTTAGGCATTTACCTGTGCTTATGCTTTTCAAGTACGCTGTCCATTCCCTGAGGTAGCTCTATTGTCCTACTGTCTGCATTATTTTTAAAGCTGAGGGAGATCTACCAGAGAGAAAATTAGACACTAAATTGATGTTTATTAGGACACTTACTATAGCAATAAAAGTGGGGTTTTTTTGTTTTAGAAGCTGCATCATGCTCTACTACTAGCGTATCTGAGAAGTTGCTTTCCAGACAAAGAAATACAAGACAACTAGCATTGCACTTTGTTACGCCTCACAGATAAGACAGTTAAAACAGGACAATGTATTGAGAGTACAGAAGCTTCCCAGTGAGATGCTAGAATCAACAAGGTAGGTCAGACAAAGAACTGCATCTTTACTTAATAAAAGACTTACCAAGACCATATAATTTTTTGGTTTAAGCTTTTTTTAATGCTTCTCTGATTACACCAGGGAAATTCTTGCAGTTCTTTAATAAGGGCCTAGTTAATGTAGTTTTTGGCTTACAGAAATACTCTTTTGTTATTGATATGACAGTGTGAGTGATAACATTTTAAAAAAACATAACTATTTGCCCCTTGCATATACAAGCCATCCAGAAGTTCATAATATGATCATCTTTTTTATAACCTACCTGCATTGCTGTTATCTACCTTTATACTGTTTTATGCTTCTTTCTCTAGAGTCAAAAGAATCAGAGATGTGGATACTATAACCTCTTTGAGTCAACTGACAGCCAGTATTCCATAGAACTTTAACAGTGGTGCCAGTGCACATTAGAACCACTAATACAAGAAGCCCAGGATTATAGCTGTAATACCCATCTCCAGTTTGTTTCCACAAAAAACTTATTTTGTGAGTCAAGGAATTTTTGATTTGTTTGTGATCTCAAAACCTTATTTTACACCTCAGGCCCCCTTCTCTTTCTCATTTAAGGACAAGCTGCACAAACTCCCTTGACATTCTCCCCCACGCGTTATCTGTCTGAGTACTTTCACATTCACACTTAATGTCACTAATAACCCACAAGACATACATAATCACATGCTGGTGTCTAATATCAAGAAGCTAAGTAAATAAGTGTTACATAATCGTGTCACAGTCCATTACATGATAGCATTAGATAGAAGCAGAAACTTCACTGTAAGTACCTCTTAAAATTAATGGATTTTTGTAAAATTCTAGGACTTCATTTCTTGAGCAACATTTTCATAACTTAATGTCTTTATTATTTTAAAACAGTGAAGTTCGTAGTACAAGTGAGTTGCATCTTTTCTATCTCTATGAAATTAAGAAAGCTAATCATATCTTCAGGTGGAGAAGCCTACCTGGAGTGCTGAAGATAAAGCAGAAGTTTACTGGTAGGCTGCAAGGAAAAGCAGGTTTACTAAATAGCATGTTCACATGAGAGTTACAGTCCAGTCCTTGCTTTAAGTGACTGCTAGTTTGCATTGTAATGTTTTATGTTTGAGTGCAAGGAATGTATTCTATTCATCAATATATAGGAACCTTCTAAAAAAAAATATTCTCTGTCCTATAGAGAAACATCTCTAACAGCCCACCATTCAGATTTTACCAGTGCAGATTCCCACAGTAGCAGCCTCTTTGACTATAAAGTAAGCAAAAATCACAGTACTATGATAGGAAACAAAGAAATTCAGTTCCATTGGCTTGAATAGGCATAATTAAAAATCTTTGGTGAAAGCTGGTTTCATGCTTTCCTTGCAAGACTTCTACAGTTGTAATCCAGGAGATTGCAGAGAAAACACCAACTCAAGGAACTGCAGTAAACAAAGTGTTTGATTCTGCATAGAAAATATTAACATTGCAGTAATCCTGATACTATTTCTAAAATAATAATTGATCAAGCATTAGGTAATTTCTGCAAAATGTCTTAAAAGTTTTATCAGTATTTTCACAGAAATGATCACAGAATTAGTTTGATATTTTGATGGAAACATTATTATTTTTATTCCTTAGCTGATCTCCACATTAGTTCCTCTGACATTTTCATAATTCATTACCCTAATATAGAAACTGGACTATTTCTCTTTTAGACTGAACTATTAAAAGGTACTGATTCAAGCAAGTACCATGCTTTCTAAAAGTCTGCAACATACCTACATTCCGGTGATGTTAAGACCTAATTACACACAATCAATAAAAATACAATAGTCGCTTGGCAACAGAAATCACTACAAAGCTCAGTATTTCATTTCATTGTGTACAGAGGTATCCCAAGAGCTGACCCTTATCTTAATCTTCATTCAGAAAAGTTTATACCGGCTCAGTGTACATTAACCAGAGCTTTCTGGAGAAGTACCATCACTGACAACCAAACTGCTGGTGCTAGGGCAGCGAGAAACACTGCTTTATGAAATGGCTCATATGGGTATAAATATGCTTATGTGCTTGACCGGTGATGGCATGGTCTTTGTCAGTGTACCACTGTGGGAAGGAAAAATACAGAGAATGTTAGTTCTAGCTACATCTAAATGACATAAATCAAACATGATAGACATAAAAACTTGTGTAACCATTTAAAACTATCCCAGCATGAGGCTAATTCCACATGGAGGCAAAGACATGATGGTGGTAGGAAGCTGCTGTGATACTTTTGTCCCTGCTGTGCGGGGGGGATATAGCACCTATTCAAGCTAAAAGTACAAAATGAATTCCTGGTTCGTCCACATGGAGGGTAGATGCAGCTCCTCCATCCAGAGTGGTGCCTCATCTCTGTCCCCATAACCCCTGCAAGTCTGGCTGAAGGATAACCACACGCTGGTGCACTTGGCTTCCTTCTGTACTTCATCCTTTACAGCAGTGCTTCCCAAGAGCTGAGAGAAGGTAGGAAAGGAAGAGCTTGCACCTTAGTCTGAGAGTTTCCGTGTACAGCGTAAGGAGGGGCAAATAACTACTTGTCTTACAAGTTCAATAAAGAAACACCAAACGTGATGGACTTAGTCAAAGTTAGCCTTGCCTTATAACCTCTCTGTAAGATACTATTCGCTGGACTTTGGGTATATGCCAACAATGGGACTGGCTCTGATGTTTGTCTGAGAACACAAAATCAGCATAATGAAAGATTAGGTAAACAGGGTGAAATATGAAAAGGAGTTGCTTTACATCTTTTCTTGTACAGAAGATTTGTGTTCAATAACTGAAATTCTAACATAACACACCCATGTAATGCAACTATGTGAATCTTCATTCAAGATGGCAAGTGATTTGTACCTAACAACAGGGAGCTGCTGTTGTTGTTGTTGTTATTCTTGTAACACAAACCCATTTGTATGATGATAAACAAAACAGAACCATACCATTGCCTGAAAATCCACTTCAGCATCAACAAGAGCTTTGGAAATCTGCGCTGCTTGCTGAAAGTGAACATTATCTGAAAAGTGGAAGAAAACGAGGAAATGGGTAAACAAAAAATTGCTTCTGTACTACTCTGGGGGAAAAGCAAAGCAATGAACACAGTAGCCTCCCCAGCACTGCTGACTGAAACACAAATTAGTTGCAGAAAGCAGTATTATTTTATTGACGTAAATGTAACAGCCTTGCCCCTTCATGCTTTTGTTTTGTCAGTGGTAGAATTGCGAACCTGTCTGTAATACTAAAACGTCTAATTAACTGCAACTCACCATCTGCTGTTCCATGAATAAGGAGATATTCAACTTCCTTGAATTTTTCAGCTCTGGCCATTACTGTTGAACTCTGAAATTAAAGAAAAGGGGGGGGGGGGGGGAGAAAAAAGAAAAAAGGTGCCATTTATTAGAAGATGATTTGCTACCAACTGACTTTGATTCCTGTTGACACAGTCTGGGGTCCTTCAGACAAAAACAACCACCCCTGCCCCCCCGCCCCACACCCCACGTAGCACGCTCACATACCCCACAGCGCTGTGCTCGCGCGCAAACCCTTCTGCACCAGTCGGCAATTACTACCCAGGGTTATGTCTGCAAAGTAACAGGCAATTCCAGAGGGGAAGAGTTTTGCGAGTGAGATACACATTTAATACATTGCTAACATGTTGTTAGCCTGCAGCACACCACTTGCCATAGGTTTCCTGTGCGACTGCAGACAAGTTAAAAAAATGTTGCCATGGCAACAGCGCACCCTATGATAGCAAGCATTAGCTATTGCAGAGACTACATGTGTTATCTTCCCCACCAAAATGTACACTAGTTTACCTGTAGGTAAGTCAACAGAGCTAATATTTCATCAGTCTCAAGTAAAAATGGCTGACAAGAAGTTTAAAACAGTGCTCTCCCCCAAATATGATAGAGTAATGCCTGAAGGGAAAAAAACACTAGACCAAATCTATAAATAGAAATCAAGCTACATTTTAGGAATTGAAACACAATAAGGTGATGGAAAAAATAATCAGCAACTAAGGTTAATCAAGAAACTTCAAACACAGTAACAACATATAACCACCTGACTTGCTGCTGTGACTAGGTACTAAAGAATGAGGAAAGCAAGGATTGCAGGCAAGATCTTTCATTTGGGCAAGGAAAGGGAAGAGGAAAGCGCTCTGCCACGAGAATGGGAAGAAGAAAAGGGAGAAGAGACAAGATGTTTTAGGCTTGATAAGACAACCAGCATAATGGGGCAAAAATACGTTGAATTAAATTTCCTTCTATGAGCAATATTATAGGGGTTCTCTGCTGAAAATGAACGTACCCCTGTGTAAGTTTTCTCTACATTACAGCAGCTTAAAAGCTACTATGGCAAGGAAAAAAATAGTAAAAGTTAAGAACAAAAGAATGTGGTGGGGTTTCTTCTGTTTTTGTTTTTCTTCCCTACCTTGTGCTACGGTTGTACCCGTGCACAGTCATTTGCATTTAGTACCCCCAAAAGGCGAAATAATATATTATAGTACCAAGACACAGAAGTGTTCTAATTTCCTTACGTCTCTTGTACGCTCGTGAATCTTTAAACCAAGCATAAATATCAAATTCCTTTTGTCACAGCAGAATAGCATACCACAACCCTGTCATAAGTGAAATGAGTTCTTTGTAGTTATTCAAATTTAAAAACCAAGTTCAGCAGAGAGAAAAAAACCACCTCCAATCCGTAACACTGCAACTGCCCTCTTTTGACAGTGAAAGGCTTCAGAGCACCAAAAATCCCATCTAATATATGGAAATCCATGCACACTGGAAGCATGACACTATCCACTGAAAGGAGCTGGTATTATGGAGTAAAAATAGATAGTTATGAGTGCCAAAATCCAGAGAAAGGACTGAATCAGTGAGGAGCACTGGTACAGCAGCTGACCAAAAGAATGATTCAGAAAGTAATGGCCCAGTGATATGACAACAACAAAAAAAAATAATCAAGCAGTATCCTTTGAATGAATCATTTTCCACATGTGCAGAGGGAAACTTGATAGATTGCCTTTATAAGCTTTCTTCCAGCAAACCAGAGGGGACAGGAAACCTTCTGTTAGTGGAAGACTGACTTGAGCTACACTTCTGAGAATTCAGCTTTCCAAAAGCAGTTTTAGAAAAAGGATGTCACTATTTTTCCCCTCCAAACGTTAAACAAAATAAAGCTATTTGCAAAATACTTCAGAAAGAAGGAACACACAAAAGAGATACTTTCGCAGTTTTTTTATCACTTGCAAGTGATGTCTCACTTGCTGTACCCATAACTCAACATGGGGAGTCCCTTCCCTACTTTTGGTACTTTGGCCAAGAAAGAAGGTTGCAAGATAGGGAACAATCTCAAATTAGGCACAGCTACACCACAAAGCAACAGCTACATCAGGTGAACAAACCTCAAGTGGACCACAAATAAATACAACTTAATTTACCCCTTCCATTTCATAGTTATACTGCTGGGACAAAGGTTCTGAAAAGGTAATGTGTACGTGTACTGAGAATTGGGCCCTCCTGAGTGTAACTGGCTTTCCTAAAGATCACACAGCAGTCAACATTTTATCAGCACTCCACAAACAAGTTAAGGTTTGGCTGAAACTGAAGGTCTCTCTCCCTTTAGCATATTCTCAGATAATAGAACAAATGTCAAATCAGTACAAGATGGCATATTTACAAAATTGTACCCTGTTTTGCATAACCTAATGATGCAGCAGTTCTTAAGGACTGAACATTTCAAATCTGCTAGAAAAAGATTGCCAAATCTATGACTGTTTCAAACACTTGCCAAAAGCATATCAAATTCAGAGTGAACTGCAAAATAATCTTCTCACAAGTTGAACAGTCTCTTCGGTATGCTTTACATGGCTACTGCATCTGACCTCTAGAGCTCTGCCCTGATTTAGTCTCAAGTCTTTTACATCGGGGACGTTTCTTCCCGCGCAGACAGCTTCTCTGCCATTCAGCCTAGGATCCCTACGCAATTATACTGGGAGCTCCACCCGTGCTTGCTCCTTTCTTTTACAAAGCTCTGGTTTTCAGTAGTTCACAACTACCTTAAAAGGCCCTGATGGCACCTAATTAGCCCACTTAGAGGAGTGTGAGTCATCCCTCAGATTTGACTCTTGACAAGGAGTATTTAACATCTCAGATTCTCTTCCTTCAATAAATGTGAAACCTAACGACACAGTAATAGAAAGGTAGGGTGTAACCTTACCACAGCTAGTTTCTTGAGACTATATATTCACAGTCATTAATAATAATCTGTGCATTACGAAGGCGCCCTGCTGCACGTGTCCTCTCTAAGCAGGTATGTACACAGTCTCATTTCTTTTAAATTAGGGCACACAGTATAGAGTTTATGCAACCTTTCACTTTTCAAGCCAGCTTTATAGCGGATGCAGTAGGATAGAGAATATACGATGCAGCACGCAAACCTGACAGTACGAAGTTAACAGTTCAAAAATGCTTTAACAGCTTCAGCTACAAGAGCTTTCAGTACATGTTTTGCATTTACTTGCTAAAAACCATTCAGTTCGGAAAACAGCTCTCCTCAGCGACAAGGGGCCAGGAGGCTGGCTATTGGGACTGGGACATTGAACAAAGGGGCTGCAAGCCAGGAACGCGCTGGGCTGAAGTCAGTAAGGGTCTTCAGCAACAACACAAGCCCCCAACCCTTCCACTGATGCTACATGAAAAGCAACAAACTCTCTTCTCAAGCTATGCCACCCCTCCAGGTTTATATGGAAAAGTAAATTCCAAGTAACACATTATTTGGGGCTTTTAACGAATGAGAACTTAAGTTGCATTTTCCTATCTCTGGAAGCAGCAGTGAAGTGTGACAATCTGATCTGTGCAATTACCCCTCCTCCATCTAGCCACCATTCTCCCCAATTAGTCCTCTGAGTAACACATTTGAAACCTTTAGCTCTTTGGTACTGGCAGTTTCAACGTGGCCATTGCCAGCAATGGATACTATGCCAAGAAAATCCGACTCCTGGCTTGAAAGGATTAAACAGTCCTCTGTTGCCATCTGTGCCGTGAAGCTGGTGAATGACTTTGTGCACCCAGAGCGTTAACGTTCGTTCTGCACGACGACAGTAACTTCTATTTACACTGCTACCTCGCAGACCTCCTACTGTTCCCACTGCCTTAAAGAAACGCGTTTGGAAAAAGGCAGGCAGGCGGCTACAGGCTGCTGGTCAGTCCCCGGCGGGCCCGAGGAGCTCGCTGGTTAGAGGAGGCAGAGGCAGTACCAAGTCTTCCAGCAGTCACTACCACTGTCCTCAATTTTGACCCAAACGTCTGATAGAGCAGTTGACAAAACTAGATTACCATAGTGATATGTCAAAACAGACATTTCAGTCCATATCTGTATGTATTTATACGTTTAACCATACTTTTAAATCAATGCAACAACCCCCACTCTTTTTTTTTTCCCCCATCACACCTATTTTTTTAGTGCATGACAACACAACCAATGCTAAACTCTCTTCTAGCCCGTTTACCAACCTAAACAGAGAATGTCCCATCTCTATTCCTCTAACACCCATGTTCGGTTCCAGCATCACCCTGGCTGAACACCTCTGTGAAACAAGATCCCAATAACCAGGTCACAAAGTACCCCTCAGATCCCTCACAGTTCTCCAATAGCCACTGATTGCCACCTAGATCTGGAATTTAACAAAACCTTACAGAAGGCTTGGGCTGCTCTGCCCTACACCCAGTGGACTGTGACTTCTAAAAGCCCTTGAGGCAACAAAAAGCAGCTGGCATGTGGGACAGTAAGTCAGTCAAACAATTCATCATGCCATAATGAGAACAATCAATCTACAGGTATTTTGCTCCCATTAGAACACCTGGAAATTCCCTCACTTCTGGGCAAACATCAGTCATTTTAGACCAAACTTTGGATACCCTGTGCTCCTGGAGATGGGGCTAAAATTCCAGCCCTGACACTACTGGCTCTTCTGTTGGTCTGCAATTTGTTGGATATGATGACAGTACAGACAGACTTGTCTACCTGTCAATGTTGCCTAATATTTAGGAGATTTTGCTTTCCCTGAAAAAAGCATGCAGATTCCTAAAGCAAGAAAGTTCACACAATACCCATTTTTTAAAAATTACACTTCAGAAAGAACTGGAGTACATTTGTTTTGGTGGGAATGTTGTTTAAGATAAAGCATAGTTTGCCCACGAGCATATTAAATTTTAAAACAAATTTGTTTCTTGGTGATTAAAATAAAACAGTTTTTACAGCTTGTTTTACAGTCTGCAAAGTAGCCAAATGGAACTGAATGTAAAAAAACCAGAAAAAGCCAACACACCAAACAAACAACAGAAAACCCGCACCATACAGCACGGAGTAACCGCCTCATGCAAATCCAAATGCATAAGACTACAGCCTCTAAAAGCACAATGCGACAGTTATAGCTGGAAAGAAGAAACAAACATTTCATCCCATAGGGAAGGAACTAGGCTGTATAAGGAAAATAGAGTGGTTTAGAAAAGAAACAACATACTTCAAAAAATGCAATAAAGTGATTTCTTTCTTACATTATAGTTGTTGAGATTATCACTTGCAATAGGAAGGCCCATGTATCGCTCCGTGTATATTGAATCTGTAATTGAAAAAAAGAAAACCAGAATCTGCTACTTAATTTTAAATCTGTCTACCAGAAATTTTACTCACTGATACAACCAATATGAATGCATACTGGAAATTAAAAAAAAAAGATAAAAACAGGTTTTCCACAATGAGGCGTGTAGGTAACCATCATTATTCAGAATATTTAATCTTCTTGTTGCCATGGACACCTGAATGCTGAATATTAATAAATTACTTTGTGTCAATGTTACCTTATTGTTATTCTTTCTGTAATCCTAAAAAAACTACTGAAAATCTTGCAGTAAACAACCATCATTTAAAAAGAAAATCTCAGATATTTTATCTATATATTTGCTACTAAAAAAAAAATCTATAAAATGAAAATCTAGCAGTAGGTTAAAACTCAGCTTGGCTCTGTTATTTATAGTAAAAATTAAGTATCTCTCATTTCTCACAGATTTTTCAGCATGATATCATATTACCTTTTTTGCAGATTTACTGCTTTAAGCCATACACATCAATGCTCTGTTGCCATATTCTAATGTCCATTTGACTTATCAGCACTGTTACACTGTTTTTTTTTTTTTAATGTTGAATATGCATCCGTCCACAACCCTTTCCTATATCTAATCATCCAAAAATGGAATTTTAGAGATCCTGACCTTCATTAAAAAAAAGATAAATATTGTCTGCCATACTGCAATATTCATGTCTAAAACATCATGAAAACATTCCTACGTCCTCAATGGACTACTGCTAATACCAGGCAGTATGATTTGATCTGTTGAATTAGCCAGAGCACATAATATGCTATTATACAGTCTGTGTGCTAGTTGCAGAATGATAAATTATGCCTTATTTAGTAGAGGTTTGCCAGGAAAAGCTCTCCCTTGAATATTTTTGGACAAATTGAAACCAGAAAAAAGATGTGGTCATCTTGTACCAGCACATATTGTATTTTTAACTGTATATAATCTTTTTAATCTGGGAGGAGGGCCCCGTAACTGTATTTATAGCTTCACGCAACTATAACATTATATACTATAAGCTTGAAGCATGTATAGACTTGTCAACTTGTTCAGGTTTTCCTCACATCAACCTACTCTTATTAGATTTATAAAATCAAAATTTTACACTCTAAAAGAGAAAAAAAAAAAAACAACAAAAAACCCAAACAAAACCCCGGCAATTCAAATACAATTCTGTTACTTTGAAAGAGTAAATTACAATGTATGTTCAATGTTAAGCCTCACAGTTTGTTCTTATAAATACAGTAGCATTTTGAAGAAGCAAAGTCTAATAGCAATTTCTGACACAATACTGGTTCCAGAACACGTGGCTGCTTTGGAAAGCAAACACAGACACATTACAGTAATATTACAAATATTACAACAATTTAGCCTTCATTAAAGGTTAAAGAGATTACCTGGAATTGTGGATCTGACTTTTAAAAGTTGGAAATAAGATTTAGGGAATTGGTTTAATTCCGAAAAGCAGTACCCAAAGAGTTCATAAAAACAGACCAAGTGGCATTTACATGGCATCTAGTAGATAATCAAAGTTCTGTGCTATGAATCAACACTTTGCAGCATGTGCACTGAAGACATATGGGAATCCTTGTAACGAGGAAGCCATCACATACCATAATATTGCCAACGTGACACGGGGGCAACCGCTATTCCACACTTGAACACGCCGCTTCCAGAGCCAAGCACCATGGAGGTCACATATCCCCCATAAGACTGAGAAGAAAACATTGCTGTTATTTTAGTCGGAAAGAAAAGGATGGGGCCCATCTGCTAAACGGTTCATCAGACGCTTATAGGCTCAGCGTTTTTCATATTAATGAACTCCATTCTGAATTTGGGTCAGATCTCACCCAGCCTGCTCAGTCGGGGAAACAGGCATCAAACAGCGCATGGCAGCTGTGGCGCTGATGAATGAGAACTTGCTGGGGAAAAAGGGCGCAAACGCTGCTGAACTGTGACTCAGCTAAGGATGACAGTGTTTGGTAGCACCGTAGGCAGCAGCGAAAGACAGGAAACAAGACACTGCTGAACCGCTGTGTCCCTCTCCGTGCTGGGGGCGTGGGTGGAAGCAGAGCTGGGGCCCACAACGTGCCTGATGAGTAGTTGCACCAGGGCATCCGAAAATTTACAACTCCCTCAGAGCAGGCCTACGGCAGCTCACTTGCTAACTCTCCTCCAAAGCGTCAAGAGCAAGACTGTGACTGGGGAGTGAAGGCTCTTCTGCTGAGTCCGTGGGAGGAACTGTGCAGCAACACACTCCTTGCTATGCACAGAAAATTCACTCGCAGTCTAGCCTGATACACAGATGAGTAAATATCTGACACGCTTGAGCATCCAGGCAGCGAGATACCTAAACAATGTCACCGACCGCCCAAGTGACTGCCCTCACTATAGTTTGAAGGGGTTATTTAGGAAAATGTGCCCACCCACATGCAAAAAGAAGAGCAATTTTTGGATCTCATTCCTGTCGCGAAACCAGATTACAGGCAAATGGAACTGTATCTTAGTTCAAAGCTCTTAAATGTTTGCTCCAGCTTCGATGCTTAGGTCCTCCCAGTGAGATCGGCAAAGTAATGAATGTACTCAGTAATTAAACCCATGTATAAATATGCTGCCTAGCCTGACCGCAGTAAAGATATTCCTGCTGAACTTATGTCAAACAAAATTAATGTACAAAGCGACAGGCTGACAATCTGAAAACTCAAGAGAGAAAATCTCTTTGCCCACAGGTTCAGTATTCAGGACGTGTAACCCCAAAGAGGATCTCTCTTCAACTACTAATTCTGAGGCTCATAAGGAGTACAATGGAAATGCATTAAGTCCTCCATTTCTGCAGAATTTCCCTCCCACTAAAGTAACACTACTACACTTGACTTAATACACATGGAAATGTTTACCCCTACAAGAAAAGCTACTAAAGGCACCAATATCATCATCTTCTTGCCATCAAGCAATTTATTCACTGGTGCCTGTCACCAGAAATGATCAGATTTCAGCCAACAACTTAATTCCAGATCCTGCATGCAATCCTGAATATACTTAAACATAATATGCTTAAACACAGCATGCAAGAATACTCCCTGTGACACCATAAAACGCTGTGAAACAGCAGCCTTGGACAGAGAAATACTCAGAATTTGAATCAAATAGATATCACTAATACTACATACTCAGCCTTGCAGCTGAGGGCATATGTAAATGCTATTAAACACTCCCCTCTACTGTGACAGGTTTTAAAGACACATCAAGTCAGAGAAATCTGGCCTCTCGTTGGAAGTACTGCTGAAATAAAATATAGCCAAGCACAACAATATAGCAGATTTAGATATTTTCAGGCTGCTAGTAAAAACATAACCACCATGCCACACAGCTGGTTCACATGTAATTTTACATCTTTTTAAAAAAATTAGTCATCCAACTAATATGAAGAGACACTAGTGAATGTATACTTGGATATTTTTTTTTCTGTTATTGGTTTATCTTATACACAGGAATTTGGCAGTATCTCTTTAAATTGTTTTAAAATCCCTCTAGCAGTCCTAATTTCTGTTTCAAAGGCTCCTGAATGCTTGCAAAGGAACAATGAATACAAGCACTTGTAAGATGTACTTAATCAGTTTGGTTACTGGACTGTGCCACAACCCCAGAGGTGCCTCACACTAAGTATTCCAGCACCTCACACACATGGCAGCAGAACAAATAGTTGTTGCAATGACTTAATAAGCAAGCCAAATTTATTTGAGTACTTACCCAACCCCAAATAGCTATTCTGTCCTTATCAACAAAGCTCATTTCAGAAAATTTTCTAAAAGCAAACAGAATAATTAAATGCTTAAAGGATTGTAGGTATCTGCCATTATACAGCCGTGCCTATTTTCCTTCATGTCTGCTTCTTTCTACTGTACAAATCAGCATTTCCCACTTCATCACAGCGACTGCATATGAAAACATACAATACTTCAGGCATGTGTGTCTAAGAAATTAATAAAAACATCTGTGCATATGAAAAAAGAAAACCCAGGCTCTCTGTAAAAGCCTTTAAATCACACTCACTGACATTTGTATTAGGTTAGATTTCATCACCTGCCTCATCTTTTTTCTGACCCAAAAAAAAAAAAAAAAAAAAAAAGAGAGAAAAAAGAGATTATGAAATACTATTTGTTTAAACTCCTTAACATTTTAAAACCCCAAAAAAGCAAACCCCATCAGATCACTGCTTTGTGATTCTGAGAGACTAACACTGACATTGTTCAGTTTAGTGAGGTTCTACAAGCATAAACCAAGTGACAAACATGAAATATGACGTAAAGGCTGAGTAGTTCATACAAATAACTCCATCACAACAGAAACTTACGAAAAGCTTGGAGTAAAACTTTCAGCTCCAAGTTCCTTGGTAGCATTCTCCTCTACTGATGTGACAGCTATCATTTGTATAAAAACAGACATATGGCAAGTTTGTATTACAACATTAACTCTTCCCTCTTTTTAAGCATAAAATAGTGGTTGGTCCATTTATACACCTCAGTATCCAAAAATAATGTAGCATTTAGTTACATTTTTTGCCAGTAATTTCAAGATGACCATCCAAAACCTTCACCTTTTTTTCCCTACGCAGTAAGCACAGAAAAGAAGGAGCAGGTGTTGACCATTTCCCCGTAGCTCACCTGGCTGCTTCTATCTGATCTTCCACTTCATACGTTCCCAGCCTTCGGTTTATTGCATGCATAATTTTGTCCCCTTGGTACCCGCTTCCTCTGCCATCGAAGCTGGCCACAATGATCTGCTCGGTGCTTGCAAGGTAAGTAGCCCAGCTGATCCGGAAGACGTAATCTACTTTCTGACTACAAGGTCCTGCATACCTGGGTGAAAAGTGCCAGAGAATTCAGGCATTTACACTCCACGTATTCTCATACCAAGCATTTGAAATACAATTACTGCTGGCAATTTTCAGCCATTAAAATGAGTAAACTTTTAAATTAAACTAAGCAAACATGAAAAGCATCACTGACTGACTCCAAACTGCTGCTTTGCCTGGACACTAAAAGCAGTATGTTTTTTTTAAATGTCAACTGTTAATCGAGAAAGCAGACTGGATTCTGTTTGTTTTATTGCTTTCTGCTCTAATAAGAAACTTTCATTATTTTGACTTTAAGCAGCTTATCAGAAATCCAAACCAAATTCTTTTTTTGTGTTGGCATATCTAGTTACCTGAGTTTCAAAGCGATGGTCTTTAACTATTTCTATTCCATTTACCCATAATTTATTTGGTTAAAGCCTGAAATCAACAAATAGCCTTAATTTGGGAAAATCAAGATCTTCATCTGTGTTTTTAGTGCCTCATCAGTGTTCCCTACAGTCTAACCTATTTCTTACGCAGGCTGAGAAAAAGGAAGCAAAACTGTAGTTATAACTTTTTGAAGCACTTGAGCACTATGAAATCACACTCTGAGTGCCTGGATGGTAACATTCTGTTTGCAGTGCACTTCTCTAGCCACTGTTCAACAGAGTAAGAAATGAAAGAGTGGCTCTTATGGCTCTATAACCCATTTTTCCCAGTTTTAAAGGCAAAGAAAAAAACTACTAGGAATTCTCTGTATCAAGCTTTGTTTCTATATGCTATGGATCCTGTCACTTCCAAAGGAATTTCTGATCTCAAGATCACCATGAAGCAGAGGTGATCCCAACAAAAGCCCTGATAAGTCACTAAAAACAGAATCAAAACCAAAATAGCTCTTAAGAAGCAAAGAGCACTGACTGCTCATTAAAATGTTCAATAGGCATATCAAAAGGAATTACAGCGCTACCAAATTACATTATATAAAGATGTGTCTAACAATTAATAGCTAGTTTCCATGTGGAGTCAGCTTTTCATAAAAAGGGGAAAAGGTTAACATTTCTATTTTAATGAATAGCTAAATTTCAATAATTTCCAGTTAGATGAAACCATACCAGCATGGACAGAACTGTCTGAGGAAGAATGGACCAAACAGCACATGATCATGGTCTTGAATTTATGAAAAAAGCAGCAAATGCAGTCCTGACCACAGGATGCAGCTTGCCAACACCAGCTGACAGTCAAATATCACAGAGAAAATACAATATCACACTCGCTTCTTCAGATTTAGGATACACGACTTATTCAGGGTTTCATTCTGGAATGTAATTTAACTGAATATTATTCCTAATGAACTCTAAGAGCAGAGGAGGTAAGCTAATGCTAACATCTTGTCTTTTAAGTCAGATACAGAATGTATCTGCCTCAAAATAGGTGACTGTTAAGCATTACATCATCTTGCAGTACAGGAATCCATCACAAATTAGGATACACCTAATTTTTTTCATTCCTTCTTAAAACTACTTCAAGAAGTAATTAGAAGATATGCCAGTTTTGTGTTTCCTGATGTTATCAAGAGCATTTGAAGTAGATGAAAGTGATTACTAACACAACGTTGCCATGTAACTTGAAGACTTACACATCGAGGAGCAAAGGGTACTTCTTTGATGAATCAAAATGGGGAGGCAATATCATTTGATACCACAGGTCTAAAAGTGAAAAGAGTTTGACTTTGGTCAGTTCTCCAGTGAAAGAATTTGACATGCATTACAATTAGAAGAAAGTCTGGAACTGGAATGTCTACAATAATAATAAAATTCAGGGACTCAGCATCTTGTCTTGTAACATTATTCTACATTATAAGCTTACATGGAAAACTTGGTAAGTCTCTACAGTGGCAAATCTGACACTAGCTCAAAAAATGTTTCTCTACTCAAATTTTAAATATTTTGAACCTGCCAGATAGGCTTTGCATGACAGTTTGTAAAGCATCCCAGAAACATATCCAAATATCTATTATTTCTCAAGCAAGATTGATTCTGGTTCCATCCATGTTACTTTCCACCCAAGTTGGCTGAGAGTTAGCTGAACATTGTAAATGCACACCATGTAAGTTTTGCAAACCGATTGGCTCAATTTTTCACTCATGAATTTTAAAAGAACTGATGCTGCAAAGGAAGCATGAAGCAATGCTGGGGGACTGCACCGCAGTAATAGCCAGAGTGCAAGTCATACAAAAGTTTGTCCAGATATGAATATGCAAGTCAATAAAACACTGAAAAATGAACAATCTAAATTCAACACATGAAAATACTAATTTTAATTTTTTTCTGTACTCTATAATCATGGGAATGGGTTTCTTTTACGAGAACATACATGAAGTTGTGAACAGACTTGGAACTTGAAGTAGGACTTCATAAATGGATGTATTTCTCCTATTTGTGACATTAAAAATAGATTCCCCTTACCCGAAAGCTTTTACCCTGAAGAGATGAAACAGTAAGAACAAAGAGGAATAAAAAGATGAATATACAGCTGATAGCATGAAGAACATCTTTAGACCTCCATCTTGCCTGGAAGATTTCACATCTTTACCCCTAGTAAACATGTGACAGATATAAAAGACAGAAAACACAAAGATAAAGAGAATTATTATATAAATAAGGTAACAGTAGGAGGAGGGAGGCATCAAAACGGACAGTTAACAACGACCGACAGAACGCAGTACAGTTTGTAAAATATAATTCCATTAAGAATATTAATTCATTTTATCAAGAGGAAGTTTGTCATGAAGAGAAAAGCTAGTAGCAAAGGCTGGAGCAAGAATAGTTTAGACAGGTACCAGGCCTCTCACTGCTGGTCTGTCTGATGTTCCTCAGCCTGGGAGCCCACCAAGAAAGCTTCTATACCCAGATGTGCAAACTTAGAGGAGAACCACTAGCAAAGCATTAGCACCTCATTTTCTGTCATTTTGTTCCAGTCTGTATTCAGAGGTTTATGTAGTCTTGGAGCACGAGTATGTTTTTAAGAATGTGACTATTCAATCCAAATATTCCCTTACACAAAGGTGATCTTTTTGAAATGTAGCCTATATGATTTTGCAGGCTTTTCCGTTTAGATTCTGTCTGGTTTTTGATAACAACTGAACTTCTCCACCACTGTCCCAACCTGCTAACAGAAGCCCAAGGGACTTGTACCTGTAAATTAAGTCTTATTTGAATTTACGATTTAATTTAAATTCAACAATGGTTACAAGCAGCGTGCTCTGCCTCTCATTCCTCTTATTTATTTATTTAATGTGATGTTAGGGACTTCTGTTTTTCAGGTAATAATCACGGAAAAAAGGAGTTAAGCCACTTCATCATGAAAACATCAAGATACCACACCAGGGAAAAAGCATATTTTAGATAAGAATATTTTGGAATTTCAGGAAAAACCAGAATGTTTGGAGATGTCAAAAAAAAAAGTCTTGTCTTGCCTTGCCTCTAAGTGCTGAATAACTGCAATAATCCCTACTACACCTATCTTTTCTGTCATGCTTTTCAGCAGAAGACCTTGAAGCCCTTGGTGAAAGGGGGAGAGAAAGGTAAAACATGGTTTTGAACTTACTGTATTCACCTACAGTAATGGAGCCAATTTTTTTTGAAGGCATCTGAATATCTTTCAATGAATTTTCCAGTTCAGTGTTATTTTCCAAGTATCTGAGAACTAAATAACAGAGTTAGTAAGAGCTAAAGATTGAATACATTATTTTCAAATGCGCTGTTCTTTAATTATGAACCACTTTAAAAAGTCAATCTGAGATGATGGAAACCTACATTGCAGTCTTAGTTTACTGCAAATTTTGTTTTTCCTCTCAGATTCAATGTTTACAATATACTTTTCTTTCAGTCATTTAGTAACCAGAAAGCTGGTTTCCCTGTTTTTCATCTAAATGCAATTTCAGAAAAACTGAACAATTATCCAGTAAATAAGTCATACATTACTCACTGTTTTCTAGCACAATATAAAATAGTATTAAATAAATGATGATTAAACATATGCCAAGCTGTATAATTTATTCTTCTGGTTAACTATACTAGAGTAATTATCTGAAATTAAATTTACCCTTTATAACTGACATTTTAATTATTATACTAAGCAACGGAACAAAATTAAAATAAATTTACAGTGCAATTTTCTGGCTCAACACAAATTATATTTTAAGACAATCCCATACCTTGATCATCACTGCTTCTGTGCAGAGTAGATACAGGCAAGCCAGGACCTGTTCATAGAGCATGAAATCCTCATGTTTGAACGCTGCCTCAAAACACAACCCTCAAAGTAATTGGAAGCGGGTGAATCATAAAAGCTCAGAACTTGTTTCCCTCCAGTCTGCACAAGCTGAATTTTACGTTAGTAGGGCCCAAACTCAGGCCACAGGATTCCATAAAATAGACTGTCTTGCAGGCGAACCACATGATTGTGAGGTACTGAGGAATTAAATTCCCACTCTTTAACAAAGTCTACCAATTGGTTGTGGCCCATGGTTTGGAAATCAGTAAGTCCTGTCACGGAGTTCACAGCAGTCTTCGTCAAGCCATTTTTACAACCTGACAGAACAATTCCCTCTCTGCTGTCTGTCTGTCCTTCTAGCCCATAGATCAAGGAAGATCTTGGCATCTTAAAAAACAACACAGATTTTAATTTAAGGGAAATTTTTGAGAAAGTTTAATCAAAGCGTGGGAAAAATAAATTTATCCCTTGTACTATCTAGCACAAGCACTTACAGGTCAGAAACAGACTACAGTCCTACTGCTTAACTTATGATTATGTTCACTGGATTTTTTTTGGACAACACCATCTATCTAAATTTTACTCCCACACATAGAGCACTTCTCTTTACACAGCCTGTTGCTCACCTTGCTCCAAGAGCCTCCAAATTCCTTCTACAGACAGATTTCCCCATGCAGCTCTCAAGGACATGCACAGCAGACAAGAGTCTTTTGCACCTCCTTCAGGTCCACTGATAGATAGAACTATCAAATTTTATCCTGGTAATTTTTGTCAAGGTGATTTTGAGCCTAGGATGGAGTATGTTTTTCCACTGCCAATACATTTATCCAACAATATCAACACATATCATTGTTACGCAGTACATATCAAGATCTTGACGAAGTGAACTTCCCCACCCAACTAATCAGTAAGTCATGTTTGTGTCAGTTAATTCCAGATATACTCACCACGACAATCTAGCTGATAATACTGTGCGTCTTTGCTGAAGGACACAGAATAATACTGGCATCTTTCTTGACTCAGATCACAGCTAACACATTTAGTAGAACTTGGACTGCTTTCCAAGAGCACTCTGCAAAGTAGATGAGCTTCATTTCAGAGAGGAAAGACTTATTTTTATTTTTTTTTTAGCTATGCTAAACAAATCTATGCTTTTAAAATAAGATGACCAAATTAAATATGTTAAAATTCAGGAGTAAAGTCCTTACTGATTTAAAAATTAGAGAAAACAGACTTTAAACTATGGACTTCAATTAATACTGGAATTATAATCACAGCAAAAAAAGCATGAGAGGTTTTCTTTAGGGGTTTGTTGAGGATTAGTTGTTTCTTTTCACAATTTTCCTTTATTAACTACATCTACAGAAAAATATTTTAGTTGTTTTTACAGGTTATACTCCTACACTGATTTTCATTAAGTGTCCTATATAGGATCCCATATTAGACTGTGAACACCCTAATCTTTTATTTTGTAATGCTTTTTCTTAAAGTTTCTTTTTCATTAACAAGTATTTTACTCATACTGCAGAAACAATTTCTTACTTATAAAGATTTCTTCCTCCTGGAACTCCACCATTTTCATTACTAATGTAGTATCTATAAAAACAAAACATACTGGTTTTAGTAAAATATTTACAGTACATGACAATATTTAAAGGTTTATCTTACATGCTTAGATCAGAATTTTAATGAGTTAAATGACACCTCCCTGTTCTCCCTCCCTGCTTGCTTAGACCCTTGTTACAAGCCTTCCTGATAGGAATCAATAGCTTAATTATAATACTTACAGAAAGTTATTAGTTACAGCTTCTATGCTGATTACTTCCCATTTTCCTGCAGTAATAGGTACTGGAGCCTGGAGTGGGGGTAAAAGGCAAGGCAAAAAGTAGAACATGAAGCACCTCGATCACCAGGAGAAACACAAGTCAGCAGTGACTGTCCTACACCTTGTTACTCACCTGTGAGCCATTTACATAATGGATGTGCTTGTAGCCTGCTGTATTGCTGAAGACTTTGTAGTAGGTAGCATTGTCAGGTGCAAAGTGAGGGACAGATGGCTGAAACTTGAACACAAGAGAGATGCCTATTAAAGCAGACAACAAAACTCCAAAACCAAGATGATAAATTTAGGGTTTGGTATCTCTAAACAGGAGCTTCAATACTTAAAACAATGCATCACTGAATGTACTGCAAATTTTTTTTGCCTGCTGACTTAGTAGGTAGACCCTGTAGCCATTACCCTAAAAGTAAACACACTTCAAATATTTTTTTGCTCCTTAAGCAGCAGAATTTCCCAAGTACTAGCCATGGTAATCAGTCCCTTAATTCAAAGAAAACGAGCTGCCTTCCAAGAGGAAATTTTGCTAGTAAGTAGGTGATTACAGAGTGCCAGAGAACCTAAACTGGAATGATATTTTCATGAAGGAACTATCCATTCATCAACTGGGAGTGACAGAAATGAATGGATTCCTTCTACTGACTGTCATTTGGATGTTCTACACGTGGTAGAGAGAAAAACAGAGGAATGAAATTAAGTAGAATGAAATAAAAGTTATTTCTGTGATAAATGTCCAAAACATCTAAATGTTAATTAGCCAATTGACACAATGCAATTACCTCTGAGATATTATACCCATTTTTGAAATGGAAAGTGAAACAGAAAGATGGAGTGACTCGCCTCTGGTCACTCAGTAAGCACTGACAGAACTTGAGTCTTCCTAACCCATGCGCTCCAGATAATCTCTCCTTTCCTAGCAATATTTTTGCAAAAAATAACCTGGCAAATATTTTGCTAGCTTCTCCCTTATCGCAGTCTTGCTTTTTTAAAGTGTGACTTTCCTTCAACTCAACTGGCAAGCTCTAACTTAGCTCATGACCTGGAAGCCTTACGCGGTAACACAGGCTGTTCTGAGCATTCTTAGATTAAGTATAGTTTAATATCTTTTTGTTGAAAAAAAGAAAACAACACTATAGATATGTATAAAGAGAAAACTAGATGTCTATATTCTACACACATACATTATTTACTGAAGTTTGTATATACACTTACATGAATTGTATATACATTTATATGTGTATACATACATCTCTCATATATATACATATAAATATTCCATATCAGTTAAATGTCATTTTATCATCCCTAAGTAGATAAGAGTAAAAGAAATGAATAAATATACCTTTCCTACCCCTTCTTCAATCCTCCCTACTTTTCACTCCCTTCTCAAATCCAAAAATCATATAGTGAGATTATCTTTCTCTTCCAACAGCTCCTAAGATGTGGGTTGTCTCTTTAAAAGAAACAAAAAACCAACAACCTAGTTTAATGGCACAGACTTGCATTTTGCCCTCTCATTTTGCACAACTGTTTACAAAGTCTGCAGCTTGATCATCACATTGTCTAATTGTGAAGCCTTTGCTGCAGAGAAGCAAAATGTGTCAGCGTTAAGGCCTTCCTTTCCATATCAAATTTGACAGCAGGTGGGTTGATCTCTCATCTTCATACTGCGGATGATTTCATCCCTGCTGTTGCCTCCCTCTTTGCATTTCTTTAAACTTTCATTTTTGACTTCAAAAGTGAATTAGTGACTAAAGCATAATCAGTGTGTGGAAAATGCGGGAGTGGAAAGTGTACTCTCTGTTCTCATCAAAAACTCTGAAACTCATTTCTCCCTCCAAGTCTGAACTTTTGCATCTCTGCTTCACTTCCCCCAGATCTTCTGTGTAGTTCATTAGGTGCCTACTCTCTACCATGTACAAAAGGACTGAGAGGCAGCTTGGAAAGCATCATCCAGACAGTAGCAATTGGTTTGGCAGAAGCATATAAAAATTTTAATCTGGTCAGTTATATGTATCTTGTCCCCAGTTCTCTTCAACGGATATTTTGGCTAGTGGAAAAATAAATTAATAAAAAAGCCCAAGGAGAACATGGAATAGTTTGTTGCAACCTGAAACGCTAAAAATTACTTTTGTCCTCTATGCCTTTCCTCCAATACAATTCAAAGGTTATAGGATAAGCTTCTTAATACATTTTATCCCCTAGATCATTCTAGAGGTGGCAGGATGACTGGAGAGCAGCCAAACCAGCATAGCTGACAACTCTCCCAGAACAAAGGGAATTCTGAATCCTGGCTCCTGAACATCCCTACCTACTGCAACCAAAGCAGTAGGTCAGAATTAGAAAGGAGTCTGGAAGAAGCAGTCTGCTTTTTGGCAAGCTGAACATGATGCACAGGTCATGGAGGACACAGTTACAGCTCCAGCCCACACTGCACTGTCAGCCCAGCCTGGGAGTTCAGAACCCCATGCCCATAAAAGCTTGAAGCCGGGCGCGGGGTGGCATAGCAGCTCCATTTGAGACCATTTTTTCCTATACATGTAAAATGCAACAAGTGAATGGATCAGACCTGCACACAAGAGGCACTTCAACCAGCAAGAGGCTCATATGAAATTTTCTTAATTATCAGTGTTATTTATCATGTAGCACTTTTAGAAATTGAACACTCACTCTGCCAATCCAGCCAGTTGTACTTTCTTCCGTACGTTGTTTTTCCTAAGAAAGAAAAAACAAACAATCCCACAACAATTATGTTTATTTTACATCAGGCTATGTTTCTACAAAGATAAATGTACAGAGATACTCTACTCCTTTCTGGTTTTATTTATGAAGCATTGACTCTCCCACCTCATTTTTCTTACCTGTGGACATGTCCAAATTCCAGTAGCACTTTCGAAGTCACAGACTGTGAGGACTGAAAAATTCTGAATTCTTCTTAGCCACTGCAGACAGATCCTTTCATCCGTCACCCACGTTACAACACTCAAATAATGATCCCTGAAAACAGCAATAGCATTAGATATTTAGAATCCTCGCTGTAATAGCACACTATACAGTAGTATTCAGCAGTTCACTGAATGAGACTCATCTGGCTATTTTCATTTCAAACTACTCTTCAACGATAAACAATGATGCAAACCTAATTGAGCCATTCCTTTGTCAATTGCTTTTGCTGCTAGTGGATGCCTTGGTTATCTTCATTCATATAATAAAGAATTACATGGTTTGTATATGCCCGTTTCCAGAAAGACAGCAATTAAATTCTAACAGCTAGATCACTATCCTCTAATGCATAAAATAATAGCTACTCCAGACTGCTCATAAGTCTTGTACTGTGTGCATCTAGAGGAAATTCTTCTGAATATTAAGTTGTATGGGCCTTAGATTTTAGCTGCATGAAGTTGGTTGCTTGTAAGCACTTTCTGAGTGATACATATCTTTGTTCAATTTAATACTTATTTCCATTAGTTAGAGTGGAGAGAAAGATCATACCAAGAACAGATATTACTACTTGATGTTTTACTTTCATCTTTAGAATACCAGCTAGCTGACATGAAGAATTGAAGTATCTGAACAAAATATTACTTTAATGAATATTCCTGTGTATTAATTTTAAAAAGGCACCCCATAAAATATAATGGTTTTGTTTACCATTATGGTCTGTTAAATGTACTCGTCTTTTCTTATTTTAGATCGCTCCTATCTTCTAGAAGCCTTATGAACTAAAATAAAACAAACCTCCCCTCCAAGGCAAGTATACATTTTTAACCGGAATTTGCACATTTGACTTAGTTCCAAGTTCATGTTCCCTTTTTCCCCAAAGTTAGTTAACAAAAATGTGTGGGAAGTTTTGTGATGAGAGTAAGTATCTTCGTGATCATTGCAGGGGGGTGTGGGGGGAGGAAGAAAAAAGAAAAAGAAAACACTACAATTAGCGTGCATGGATTAAAAATACATGCCAACTGGTTACCGACCACTTTCAGGTTTATTTCTAGATTGCAGTTTAGAAATCATGAAAAAGGTCCATATTTGCATTTATATTTGACTGGAAAGTTGGTAGGTCATTTAATTGCTACTGTCACTGGCTTCAAGCAGTATATTTTAGACCAATAATATTACAAAAGCACTCTGCAGGAGCTTGTTTGTGGGAAAAAAAAAAAAAAAGGGGCAAACTGCCATTCTTCATGTACCTTTAATAGTGGTTTCCCTTGTTTTGTAAAAGGGGAATTAGCTCCACAGCTTCTGTTCCTTCAAAACTAGAGAAGTTAACTATACTGGAGACTATAAATCATCTATCAGACATGATGGGCAGTACAAGAAAAAAACAACAAAAAAATATTATTATGCTATTATTATAATAAATATTTTAAGGTTATTATAGAGACTAGGAATGTACCTCTTGTTTTTAACAACACATAAAATATGAACTAAGCTGCAATTAAGTACAGAGTACACTAGTTTTGCATTGCCCTTCCTCATTTGCTGCTGAAAAGGGATATTCCTGCAATTACTGTCTGGAGCACTCTAGTCTGAAGACGACTTATTTTTAGGACAGATCACTTCAGACAAGAAGCATCCATTGCCTTCATCCTCCTCTTAGACGACAGGAGCTCCTCATGATGCTAAAAGTGGTTGAATGCTGTACAGATTTCCTGCTGGTCATTCATGCATAAAGTGTCAGGTTTCCTCTACCATCTTATGTGGCAAAGCACAGCCATTCCAGATTTTGGCAGCTTTCCTTGACAAGTAATAAAACTTTCCCTCTGAAACAGAAGTTCCCTGTGCCCCCTTCAAATGTGGGGATACAACTGTTGTGCGTACAAGCAGCTCTGGTTAGTGCTGCAACAGGCAACCATTTGCAGGGGCACTGCCCCTTGACATCGCCAACCAGGCAGGTGGGGTGAGGTATGCCACCAATTCAAATTTACTCAAAATTATGTTCCAAAGAAGTAAAAATAGAATTTTCCACACAAAAATTAACTTTTCATGTCATACAGCAGTATAAATGCATATATTGTGCAAATACGCTTTACTTTGTCCTTCCAGGAGCAAAACTACCCGACAACACCACTGCTTATAACTGGCCCTTTCCCACCCATGTATGATTGCTCTTGCAAAATTCCCCAAGGCTTGTTCTGGCCACCTCAGTGTTTGCAGGATGCACATGCTGAGGCTTAACCATTATTTGGATCAGACACTGGGAGAAAGGGTAAGTTTCCATCTTTGCATTCATCATTCAAGACTTGATTTATCTTTGTATTAATCTTAATTTAGAGTTTTACATTCATTTAAAAATGGATTAACTTTGTATAACTCAGGCCTGTGTTAGCCAGATGGGTACAAGGCTGGAAGGCAGATCACAACTATTCTCTCCAGGTCACACAGCAGCATTGTTCAGCTTTCATTTGGTGCTAACAAAAGGTAAAACATAACTCTAAAACAGCAGAAATCTTAACCAGAACTGGCCAAAACATGAAGGGTTTCTAATTCTGAGGCACTGAAATCCTGGAGAAAAACAGTGCACAACAGAAATATAACATCTAGCTATCACAGTGTTACTGCAGAGAAAGCATAAAGGACAAGGTATTCATAAAAACTTGCTTATCTGGGTTAACACAGAGATGTCTGTTACATTGTGGCAAGGACTGAAACAGAATAGCACCGATATTCCAGCTATAGCTTTTTGGCCACCACATACAAAATGCTGGGTTTATGCACCAGCTAACAGACCTCTTTTGTTTTTTTTCTGAAGTTTATCAGTATAACCTGCGCTTCCATACCCATCATGTTTGTTAAGTGCAAACCTCTGAAAAATTTCCACAATAGTGTTAAAAAGAAAAAACAAAACCCAAGATCTGGGATACCAAATTCTGTGTGCATGCATTTCAAATCAATTTAGCTGCTCTTTACAAAATACATTTATATCATGTTGTGCATTTCCAGTGGCATTTTGAGAAATACAATTTTCCATTTACTGTGAGAGGTGCTGGTTTTCACCACGTTTCTAAAGAAAACAAACATTTTAAGTATAAATCTGAAGACAACCACGATACCTTGCCTTAGCAAGGAGTCTGCTTCCAATGAAATCAAATCTTCACTTACCATTAAGGTTTTGTTTTGTGTGTGTTTTTTTTTTTTTTTTTCCCCAGTGAATTGGAATACATATATTATAATTTGATTATACCAAAACTTGCTCATATTAAAGTTGTACTGTGAAATGACTTCACCATAGTTAGACTCCACTGAATGTGATGAGCCAAGAACTTGTCACATTCTGAATATAACATACATGGAATATGCCATCTATATATAATCACTAGGAGGATAATCTCTGTGCAGATTTTCTCTGGTAAATCTTGTTGCTACCAGAGCCACATGACTGTAAAAAACTGCCATATACACGGAATATAGGGTGGTCACAGATAAAAGCTCCTCCTCCTCCACCAAAAGAAACAAGAAAACATTTAACCAAAATTTCTTACCTTGATTTTATTTCTGCAGGTGGAGAAATTTCAGCAGAGCTGAAACCAGGAAGTGATTTGGTATCCACAATAAAGAACTGCACAGTTGGATTTTTAGTTCCTGCCTAAAAATAAAATTTTTCATTGTACTTTTGAAGACAGAATATTCTTGGTGAAATAAGTGTTTGAAACCACAGACGAAGAAATTACTACAGACAGTCAGGTAGAACCAGCCAACTTCAAACATGTGAAAAGACAAGTTCCTAAATGCAGTTCTTAAGATCGATACATAAATTATCCTTTGTATTTTTTTTTTTATATGAAAGCGTTAGTTATGTGTTTCTAGATAAGAAAGACTACTACGTTTAGAAACATTTGTAACTACATAGGGCTTGCTGTACCGAAAGCAGTATTTGACCATATCTCATCCCACATGCCACACACAGTGCCTAACAGTGAATCAGATTCATTGCTAACAGACAGAAAAGTGCTCCTTCATGAAAACTGATACCTTACATTAAGTGATCATATAACAGCTGTATACCACAATCAAAGCTGTGACTGTAGCATGTACCCCACTATTTTTAATGTAGTCCTACTGACGGCAATATAACTGTATCAGTAAGGGCTTCTCTAGATGTTAACTAGTCAAGTCCTCGTTGTAATGGCTAGGTAGCCATAGCTGACTCACCTCCAGAAGTTAGCAATATTCCAAACAAAAGTGGTTTGTAACAAACGGTGCAATTTAAATTGGCAGTTCATTCCTCACCTACGTTCCTTCACAGGTGCCAGGCTCAGGGCAGATCACCCACAGGTGTCAGGAAGCATCAGTGACAGACCCTGCTCTAGGGGAGGCTCCGAGGGGACAGGCAAAGGGCATGTGCCCCTGAAGCCTTGGGAAGGGTAGGGAGTGACTGACCACAGCTGCTGCACAGGAAGCTGAAATTGGCACAAAGAGGACCAGAGGGCAGGTTTTACACCAGACAAACAGCTGTAGCAGTTGAGCAATCAGTTGGCATATCAGCTGTTCTGCCCCAGTTAATCAAAAGAGTGAATATATCTTCCTGAGCTAGCCAGACCAGCATGGGGAGGATATATAGGTGCCTCAGCCCAACAGAGAGTATAGAAAACAAACAATGCATAAAAAGAACTGAAGAAAGTGATGGGCTTGAGATGGTTTCAACCCCCCATCTATTCCTTTCTGGCAATGGAGATACTCAGCATGGTGGCGGTGAGCATACTATGGAGACCAGCAATGAGAACCACATTTGTACTGCAATTCATCAGTATAGTGCAATTGTTGTCCTACAGGTCTATTTTCTACTTGTATTGTGTCTTAAGTGCATTGCTGCATCGCTCTGCTAAATCAAAATCCCATGTAATGTCAAATAACTTCACACAGATCAATCTTGTATTAAGCATGAAACCCTCCATGTGTGGAGTATCTGAAAAAACCTGTTTAGAGCATATTGGACTCTGACTCTCACACCATTTAGTCCAGTGCCAACTGTGCCGTGAGCAGTGGAAACAGAGTCATGTGGAGAGGAAGGGGGAGGAGAAGAAGCTGCATGTACTAAAGGCTTCACTCTCACAGCTAAAACTGGAAGAGGTTTAGGTGTGGGCAAAGAAGCTCCATCAGCAGGTTCCTCCCCTTCATTCCAATATAGGAAGCATCCAACAAGTGGAAATGCTACATTAGTTGAAGAAGATTCCATTATCAATACCATGCACAACTGTAACACAATGTACGTATGCCAAACGCTTTGTACCAACTTCAATTCCCTAAGAGCTTTTTTATCTCAACTGGCTACCTTAAAAATTTCTGGTGAAACAACAAAACCTTAAATCATACTTTTTCTTTTTCCTTTTAGCTTTCCCCTGGAGATAATAAAATACTTTAACATTGCCAGATGCTGTTGACTTCAGAAAGAGTAATCACAGCAAGCTGTTGAGGAGAGACAGACAATATTTTCATTACCAGAAACTGATTAAACGAGACTATTCTCTTAATGAAACTGCAGAACAACCATGTTTGTTAAATAACACAGACCTTGGGATATGGGATTCTAATGGTCTTTGGGTACTGCAAGGTGTCCTCAGAATAAAAGGAATACTCTATAACAGGAACTTCTGTATCATTAAATGCTGCATATGCCACAAAATTGCCATTTGGAGACCACCACAGAGCAGAATGTGTGCCAAACATTTCCTCTGAAAGAGATGCAAATGTGTTTAAGTTATAATTGATAAATTGGCTCTTCTATCCTAGGTACTGTTCTTATTAGCTCTTAATAGGATTTTTTTTTTTTTTCAAATTGAAGTTCAGATACCCAATTGCAGACTGTTTGCTGGCATTCTGAAATGAGACATTAGACCAATGCTTATAATCTATCATATTAACCTAAATCACAGATTAGGATTTCCAGTGATGTGCTGCAAGTTAGACCAACTCATTTATGTTCTTAGATCCTCACAGTAGCCAGGCATTAAGCTTGAGTAAGGATGTATGCTTCTGTTAAAATACAGACTTAAATTACTTTGAACTTTTCAATTATAAGAAATGAGATAACAGTTATAATAAAATAATTATAATACAACAAAGTTTTTACATCATAGTGCAAAGTAAAATATGCTTGACAGTTACCTTCATAAACCCAATCTGGTATTCCGTTGAAAATTTTATTTTCTTCTCCATTTTTAGTGATTTGCACAGGTTCTGTTGTTGGTGAAGTTTTTATATAAACATTATTATTCCAGACATATGCCTGGAAAACATCATTGTGATAACAATTCCCGTTAGAGTAAATCCTACTCCCTTCTTTTGCCTCATCTACTGTGAAATCTACTTGTACATCACATGACAAAAATTGCCTTTGAAAGTTGCATTTCACCAAACATCATTGATACTTAAACTTGAATTACTAATACAAATCATGTGTAGCAACTTAAATTCAGCCCTAGATCTGAACTTGAAAAAAACATTCAACTATGGTAAATGACATAATTACTGTTTCAAGTTTTGAAAACCTTGCTATTAATTTTCTGCTGAGATACAAGCTTACTTTCCTTCATTAGGAGTTGTTTTTCACTAATTTATCTTTCAAAGAAAACTATCAGTACTTTAATAAAACATCGATGGGGGTGTCAGCATTGCCATAGATCTGCAAAGATGGTGCATTTCTTCAGCAGTGCTCAGAACCCCTCTAGTTTTTGCCACCTGCCTGCCTCTCTAATCACCTCTGAAGAACACAGTTTTATTCCACAGTTTTGCTCTGAGATTCAGAAAGCTCTTTTCAACATTCTTTGCTTCTGTAGTTGGGCTCTATAATCCTTATAACTACAAGCAATAAGAATAAATAAACACCAGATTCCCCTGTGGTAGCTCTTTAGTCAGATCCACACATGGAATGCACAAGCCTTGCAAACACAGTGGCTGTCACCATTGCCATGGATTGGGGAGGAAAGGAGGAGGAAAAGGACAGTGGGAAAGAATACAAGACGGATTTTGATCCTCTGATCCCCGTTACATGCATTCACCAATTAAAACTTCATTGATTATGGTGTAATTAGGAGATAAAAATCACAGTGATGAGTAGACAGTTGTAATGCTGCTGCCTTTGAAAGGGATGAGCTACTGTCTGCAACTGTAAAAACATGAAGTTCCTGCGCATTTGTGCATTTCATGACTACTGGGGCCACTACTACTTCAGGAATGCATTTTCTTTAAAGAACAAAACAAAACACACAGAGGGATTTTGGAGTCTTTCCAGCAACAGTAGTCCATTTGGAAACTAGTTCAGCTACTTTATCTAGCAGTAGGAAAGTCCCCAAACCTCAAGGGTACAGACAATGCAAGCTTCCACGTCACATATACAAAAAATGACTGTTTATATAAGTTTCACTTATCTTTACTAACCAGTTTGTGACCAACAGGTGACCAGGATATATATTGTGTATCATTATGTAGCAGTCTGCCATCTAAGATAGAACTGGAAAAACAAAACCAAAATGTAGCTAAGAGAAATTAGTGAAATGTCATTTAAATGCAAACCAATGTTAAAACTATGTCTTGTGGGCAAAAATTACCAACCTGCTATTGAAATCATAGATGTGATATGAAGCTGTATAGGAATGCCTCCACAACTGCAAAAGAATTATTTTAATATTAAGAAAATAAATATCACCAGGATTCACATCTCTTACAGTTTGAGTTACCTCTGAGACTCTCCTCACGCTTTTGCTTAAGACGGAACACAATGAATGTACAACGGTAACAAATCTCTGCAAAGATTAAGAAAAGACTAACAAATTGCCACTGCTCTGGAGTCATCACTTAAATACCATGACAGAGGCCACCGACTGACTAAGGACAGAGACACAGAGGCCAGAGAAACTGCAGATTTTCAGAAATCCTTGTAACTACGTGGCAGACTATCATAGCAATGCACAGTTAATCCTCCGCCTTCTGCCTTACTGGCGCATTTGCTGTTTTCTGTCTCATTTTTCATGCTGTATTATTTAACTTGGCATTTTATGGTTTAGTAGTCCTCATGAGTCCCAGCAGTATTTCTGTAGCAGTTCCTCTAGTTCCAGGGTGACCTATTCCCATTCATATTGTCACAGAAATAAACCCCTTCTCTCAGAAACCTGCCTCTTGAAGTCTGTATCATTCTGTGGGCACTTATAGAGAGAAAGATGATGTTGATAATGCAGACACATTTAAATGTGCTCACTACATGGGGCTGAAGAGGTTTAATTTAGTCCACGGTGTTGACACATTACAATAATGCTATCTTCTATGACGGTTGTTGAAGATTTGTATGAAGAGATAAAACAATAATTTAGTACTACACAACCAGATGGCTATTACATAAGAAGTGTCTACATCCTCACGATTCATTTTCTTACTCTGTTTTCTTGCAATAAAGATTAATAATAACATAACTTTCAATCACTATTATATAAAGGTTAAAAGATCTTGCTTCAGCATTAAAATAAAACTCTTATGACTGCAACAAATTAAATACTATAGAGCAATAAATTACAAGTAGAGGGGACATCGAGGGTGGCTGGAAAAATACAAGGCATTTTGTGGCCACTAATGATGCAGTGCAAAGTCAAACACATCTGAACAATTCAGAAAGACAAAGACTAACTGGCTTAGTAGTACCTAGTAAGGAAGCTAAAACTGGAAAAAAGTGATGACTGAGTCTATGGATTGTGGCTGGCACAGTGCGAGAGGCACCCTTGGACTGCAAAGCCAGAACATGTAGACAGAGCTCAGTGACACAGTGTTTGAGTATTTGTACACCGCACAAGCCAGCACTGAGCCTTCTACAAACAAAACAGACAGCTCTTTCGAAAAAAAAAAAAAAAAAAAAAAAGGAAACAGCAACAAAGCAAAGTTGCTGGCTTCTCAGTGCACACATTGCAGGATAAATTATCACCTCCATTAGGCTTCTGTAACTGTCCCCAGTGGCACAGAGAGCCAGGTTTTCATGCCACCTGGCATAAATGTAGGTTGACCTTTGTTGCATGGTTCAGCACCAAGCCAGGATGAGGCATTATGCTGGAGGTTTTTCATACGCTTGGTAACAGTAGGGAACAAGGACACCCAAGCCCACTCCAAAGAAGCGGACAGCCTTCTCTTGTAAGCACATGCTGCTTTTCATTCGTCTCAGTTTGAAATTCTTATGTCCTAACACCACAGTGTAACAACCACATATATATACAGCATATATGTACGAGCATATGTATACAGGCGTATCTACTCAGCATATCTACCACGTGTCCTGAGCAACACAGCTCCTTGGACAGTCATGCCTATCTACTCTTCTAGCTTGTCTTCCCAGATGAACCATCCAGCCTCACTCTCCCTGTGATATCTCTCCAACTATTTTTTAATCCAGCTTCTTTTCTCAGGCAGTCTTATCTCTTCTGCCAAGCTCACAGACAATACCAGTCTCTCTTCTCCTCCTGACTGCTCAACTTCACTGATCCCCTGCAGACATCCATCTCATTCATCCATCCTCCTGCATTTCCCTCTCAGTTGCTCCCAAACCTTTATTTCCCAGTTTCGTCCTTGGAGAAGTGCACCTGTACCTTTGTATAGCTGTACTGCAGAAGAGCAAACTTTTGGTCAGGAGACAATATAACTGTAGTTGCCTTGTATTTATCCTGTCAACAAAGGGCAAAAGGAACACATTAAGCACTGATTCCAAATAAATGCACAGAACAAAATATTAAATTTACTATCTTTTCCAAGATCTGCAGATATTATATATAAGTCAACATACTAATGTTGTATTCGCAAGGATTACTGAGGATGCTCCAGTGTCAGCATTGATACGTAGGATGTCCCCATCAGCTGTTTTGTGAAGATACTGATTTCCTAGAAGAACAAGAGAGCCGTTGATAAACAATAAGTAAAATCCTCATCAGTTACTTCTCTTTTCCCCTTATGTTTTAAGAAGGAAATAAAATTTTAAAACCTGGTCAATGCTGTGTTTTCCACTTCTATAATGAAAGGATCCTTATAGCACAAGAACATGGACAAAATCTAGTACTGGGGCTCACAGACTCTGCCTTCTGGCACCTCTTTCCCTTGGGGCACTAGACTTATTTAAAAGGAAAAGTGTCCTGTATCCTCCTGTTCCCTGATAGCCTCACGCACAGGAAGCTGACACAGTTTAGAGGATGACATGATTCTACAAAAAAGCATAGAATCAAGTATGCTCTTTTAGCAGTAGGAGAATATTACTTGCCATGAATGAGAATGTGTATCGAAAGGGAAAAAAAATAAAATCACTACACTGAGCTATGCACCTTTCTATAATGGCACTATTAAATAATTTAATTTTTCTTCAGGGTACAGTAGTCACCTCAGCATGAAGATATGTGTTTACTGAAGATAATACATTTTCTTGACATTCATCTTGTAAGTAGAAATTAATTACCTGAAATCCACTGCAAATTATGTGTTTTGTACTTATAGTCATTGTTCAAGTAATTCTGTAGAGTATATGTTCTTCGTGAATCAGGCTCGGAGGTACTTTCTGAAAGAAAGAGACAGAAGAGAGATTTTGATGTTACTTCAAACAGCTCTGCCACAATTTCTTGACCCGACTACTAAAATAAGTGGATTTTTATTGCTGATTATTGATGCGTTTTAGCTAACCATCACTAAAGTACTAGCAGCGAGCAGGCACCAAAGCTTTACTGCAAGGTAAATTCAGCAAGCATATAATAAAGGAGTATTGGTGAGTTCACTCAACAAGCTCACGTAAAAATTACAGATGCCTTTTCTCTGCTGTTATTTTACTTCAAGGTACACAAGAGCTGTTACCTTTTGAGTAAATGAAAAAACCTTTCTGACAGTAACAAAAATAAAGAGAAGACCTCTGGCCCTCTTATCTCAGGAAACACATACTTGTACTCCTCTAAAATTGAAGTGATCTTAGTGCCTTTCCCCACTATGCTCACTCTGGGAACCTTGCTGTAGAGCCCTGACTGCTCATATTTGCATCAGGCATCAGTTGTACAGTGGAACATGCAAAGCAGAGATGTACATGCTCATGTTTGAGAGTGGTGGGCAAGGTTGTCCAGATGAATGCAATGTAGCATCCATGTGATCAGATGTACAGACCTTAAAAGATACCTTAAAGCAGCTGCTGTACTTCATCACACATTCTGTAATACTGCTGTTCCTGTTCATGAACACTTCAATTGTGAATCATCTGCTTATCATTAAACTCAAATTTCAGAAATGTCTCAAAAAGAATCTGAGAAGCAGTAAAATTTTCAGGGAAGGTCTAATTTAAGAAGATAATTAAATTCCAAACACTGATAAGCTTATGATGAAATAAATGATTAAATATTTATCCCTCCCTTGATGTGATTTTCACCAAGGTATCTTAATATCTACTGCAACATTACTATTTTGACTGTAAAATTAAAGCTAAGTAACTGGGTTACTATGAAAAGACTAAGTGAAACTTTGAACCCAGTTAAGCTACTGAGTTTGGTCATCTGCTCCAGCACACTGCAGTCAACTTCTATAAAAAACATTTATTTCTTTCTGGCTGCAGTGCACAAGCTACTCTTTACAAAAACTGAAAGGTTCAAATATTAATAAGAAAAAAACATCATTGTGTGAGTATTTGTAATATTTTTCGTCTGAAAACAAAACCTACAACTTTTAAATTCAGGTATGCAATTCTCTCCCTGCTTCCCCCCTTGCCTTTTTTTTTTTTTTTAAAAAAAAAAAAACAACCCTGAAACCTAAAAACTACCATCATACAAATCTACACAGTTCAGAAGGGAAACAATTTTTATTTCAACTGGTTAAACCATTCTTTTTATGTTACTACCAATACAAATCAAAAGACCTAGGATAAAAACAATTGCTAATAGTATAGACACGGTGACTGATCAACCAAGGTAATAGCCTATCCCTGTCAATTCTGAGTGTCCCAGTCTTTTGGATAATTTTAAACAGATCGCCTCTTCTTTCATTATGTTGAAGAAGAGAGTGTAAAGCCATTAGGGACATACATACAGCAAAGCACCTCACAATTTTTGCAGGTTATCTTTCTGCAGGTGAAATACATGTGACGCCTGGAAAAACACAGCAGGAAGGTATTTATATTAGCTATTACAGTTTTACTCTTATTTCCAAACAATAAGCACATTGTATATATACAGCACAGACTGCACAGCCACTGCTACAATAAAAGTCAAGAGCCATAAAAAACAATTAATTTAGACTAAGATGCTCAGCAAAGGTTAAAAAAATTTCTTGCTCAATTTAATCTGAAATTTGACTGTTCTAAAAAATTACTAGTCTACATTTCTTGTTCATGAAGTTTCCTGTGAGAATATTAATTTTTCAGGTTAATTATTCTATATTAACTGAATATTTAATTTGATGGATTATGAACAAGTGTGCATTTGATATTCATGCACTGTTGTCTAGTTGGGAATATCACTTCTCTGTTTCCTAATTGAGTAAGTGTCATTTTCAATTAGAGGGGCTTCAGAAAGCAACAAAATTCTCTCTTGGAGAAGGAGGAGCAATTTAAGACAGGTGGCTGATAAACAGGTTTAGGGATTTTTCCAAACTGATGAATGTTTTTCCCCCTGGTGACATACATATTTTGCTGAGGTCTCATTACTAAAAATCAGGCCACTATTAAGATTTGTTGGCTGTGTATAAAATTAAAATTTCATTTTCTGTCAACACCTTCCACATAGTAACTGAATATGAAAACATACGCCAAGCTGTAAGGGTATAGTCATAAAAGTTCTAGTTGAAGTATTTTCTTAATTTGAGAGATAGGGCACTACTATTATATTCTTACTTATCCACATTATGCCACCAACCACAGATACTCAATATACATTGAATTCTGCATTTTGGTTCTTCTTGTTCAGATTCCAGTTGAAAAAAAGTGTCAAGCAGGTTTATTTTGACAAAATAAAGTAGTTGTTGACATTCAAGAGCATTTTATTGGCTTTGAAGATTGGATACAGGTCAATGTATGTTCATATTTTAGCAAAACAGCTTCTTTCACTCTTAGGTTCCTCAGAGAGGCTGTGAAGGCTGAATTTTTTTGCTATTTTTCCTTTTTGACTATTCCAGATACAGCCTTGTTTTTCTAAATTTCAAATCACTAGCTCCTCATCTCCACCCTGTTCTCACCCTCAGCAGCACATACATATTTCCACTGTCATAATGATATACTGGAAATATTTACATCATAATACCCCTGTTACAACAGCAGAAACTTAAGTCCTTCTAGAAGAAGGCTCTTAACCTTTTATGTAAGTAGTACTCATATGAAGTTGATAAACAGCTCTGGTTTAATTTTGTATTTTTTTTTTTTTAATATGTCACCCTTCCTCAAGAGAAAAATTGACTCGATTTCTGTAGGTGTAAGGTGTAAACAAGAAGTTATCTATTGTGTAATGTTTATGGTATGACACATCACCATACCAAAACCTAAAGTTGTTGACAAATTACTTTTGGTATATGTATTGTTTATTCCCCAGTGTCAAGGCACATTTTACTAATCTCCGTATGTAATAAAAAAAGAGCAAGAAATTATGTAACCAACATAAAAGAGATGGAAAACTATAAAACCAGTAATAATGGAAGCTTTACTGCATATTCACCACTACCAAGAGAGACTGACAGAACCACAACAAGGGAAAGACAAGTACAGGCACGATTCTCATCAATAATGAGAAAAAAAGGGACAGAGAGACGATAAAAATCAGAAAAGGTGAATGAGCATTACCATTTTTAAGTGACAGCAGAACAAGAGCAAGAATGATCTGCAATCTAGGAATGTAATTTAGGAGCAGCATGAGACACAAGAAGGGAAACCTGACTGATTCAGTAGTTAGTCAGAAAAGTAAGTGACATTTCAGGCTATTTTTTCCAAACCTTCCTTCTTCCCTGTTTCTCTTCCAATGCGTGTAAAAAAGCACTCAAAAACCTTCCCCCCCCTACACTCAAGCCCCCAGTTGCTGCCTGAGATACATGACAATTAAGAGCACAGAAATGAATTTCCAGCAAAGAAGAACGTAAAAACTACTCTACTGGCTCATGCCAAAGGTTCACTTAACCCAGAACCATATCTGATACTGGACATCCAGGAGAGACCATAACCAACAGGTGAGCACCGTGACACCTCCCCGGGAAGTTCACCCAGTGTCACTCTGCAGAGACTTCCCCAGAGGGAGGTAATCATTAACTTTGTAATCAATAGCTCTGTAGTCCCTTGCAAATTTGCCCCATCTCATGCAAAGCAATGAAACAAAAATAGCAGAAGTGTTCTACAGATATCAATCCACTGGTGGTAAATTTTTTTTAAATTACATTACTCAACATTTGAATTAAGGTAGATAACTGAGTTAAATGGCAGTTACAGAAGTCAAGGACATATATCAGGAAAACTTTTCCATTCTCTACCTTTTCTTTCACTAGCTAGAAAAGTAATATAACCGCATGTAACATGAAGACTACAAGGATCCTGTAATACAGAGCAAGGTGCATAAATATATGGAGGAAAGAGAATGGTTAGAACAGTCAGATTCAAGCCAAAAGACTGTTTGGTCAGACAAGTCTACAGCATACTCACAACAAGGCAATTAACGTGCTGTATCTACCATTCAACTTTGTAGAGAATTTCAGCCATGATTTTGATTAAAGTCCTTTGAAGCTCAGTTACTGGAATTAACTACTGCAAATGATTTATATAACAGTTCTCTAAAAAAAACCCACACAGAGTTGAAGATTCTTATCTAAACTTTAATTTTTGAATCTAGATTCAAAGAGATACTACTTCAAAGATCAATTTCTGATCAACAGATTTAAATTCCCTTACAGATTTTCTAGCTTTCTCTCTTTAAACACCCAGAAAGCTAATGCCTTTCAGAAACTGGAATACTACAAGACCCCTTATTCCCAAGAAAACTGTGACAGATCACAGCTGACAGATTCATTCATCTTGTGGCACAGGTCTTCAAATACGAGGGCTGTATAACAGCTAGAAGCCTCTCTGTATTTTAAACATACTGTTTGGTTGCAAGCAGGATGTTGACATTGGCAATAGATACTCCTCCACACCACCCAGTCGCAAAATTGCTTAGTTCAGGACAGAATGCAGATAGGATAAAGAGGACTGTAGATATGACCATCCCCAACAGAACAGTGATGAGACCTATTTGGGCACTTTTTTTCCTTTTCAATTATACATTAACACAGCTGTGAGGAAGATCTGCAACCTCACCTCTTGATTCCTTGAAGCATGAAGCTGTCTCAGCAGTCCCAGCATTCTTCAACTTCAAATCCAGGATGACAATGTGAACTCATTGGACTTTTGCTGCTAGTAACCCTTATCTCTATTTATGGTAGCTTTCTACCAGTCACTAGTAATACCCAACACAGCAGTTAGGCATCAGACTCACAAAATACCTCAGGCACCTTAAGGTCATTAACTTCCCCAGCAACTGCTATGCTTTTCCAACTTCTTCTAGGCACATTTCTGTCAAAAGACCATAGAAGACTGCACATAGTATCATCTAACCATGACAGTGATGAGCCTTCTCATTTAGTGATTATCTCACCCCTGGAGAATTAGATTTCTGGCTGAAGGAACCTAGTTTGTGACCAGACAGTTGTATAGGACCCCCTACTATAGGGCTGTTTATGACTTGCTCATGGCAGCAGAATGATACTGGATATTGCACTCTCTTTCCTTATCTCAGCACTGGCTACTCTTCCCCTCACTCCTGGCCCTCCTGCCCAGCTGGCCGTAACAAGAACTGCTGTTAGAGAAGAGGTAAAGTTGCATGGCCACTGGATGTTTCAGTCTGCTTTTTGCATGGAAAGTTAAAGGAGAAAAAAAATGTGGGAAGCATCAGTAAATGGATAAATGAATCGTGAACAGACAGACCACAATTTTTTAGGAAATACGCATGCATAAGGGTAACCACTTGCTACTGTAATCACCTCTTGAATAGCTCCTCAAAGCATAATAATGCTTTCATCAACAGACTTCAAACACAACCCGCAAGGTTGTTCTGAGATTAAACTGTTTGATGTAAGTAGCCCCATGTGGTTATTAGATATAAAATAAGGTGGCAAAATAGGCAGTGCATTGAACAGAAAGTATAGAATTTTGTACACAGTTCTGGCTGAAGAACCTCAAGGTAAATAGTGAAGGGCTGCACCCAAAATTAGGGAACCCTTTATCAAATTTAAGTCTGCAGTATTTGGCCATGCTAAATGGCTGCCAGAGAAGAAGCAGAAGTTCCACTTGCGAGGCCTACAGTCTACCTACAGTCAAGAAACTAGAACTCCTCTGGAATGGCAAAATTTCTCAACCTTTCACAGCACTGGAGCCCATTTATTAAACTAATTATGTGCTGCAGGACTGCTAAGCTTATGAAATGAAATCACATTGAGAAGCACAGGGTCAAGAAGAGCAATAGGCCAAAGGATTTCTTACCAAATTCAGAATTATCTGTGTATATCAATAATCATAGTATTCACTCCCTGCACAATGCTGGAACCATTAGGACGAGATAAAGACTTGATTGCAATTACAATTACTTTTATCAGATCAGACTTTGATTTCACATAATCACAGTCATGTGAGCTGCTCCTCCTCCCCCCCCACCTCCCCCACCCCCCCCAAGTTTTGCCACCTTTCATTCTGTACTCAGGCCAGCACCTGTACTGTCCCAGGAGGTACCCTCAGCTGACTCATGTGTCCTGAAGTAATTCATAAAATCCATATAATCAAACTGTCAGTGATTAAGTGCTCTGTGTAATTACAAGTGCACCACCTGTACAGTGTCAGCTAAGAGAAAACATTCGTCTAGCACCCTTCAGTCAAAAATTCAAAAGCATCCTGCAGTTCCCAAACTACAGTGGTCACAGGTGTTATTCAGACATTACTGCTGCCCTGATTTGGGAAGAGACAGGAATTCACATTTTTGAATGGGAACCTCTCCATCTCCATCCTTATTTTATCTAGAGGGACCTAGTGAATCACCTGGGTGTGCTAGGTGGTTTCCCAGGCAGTAATTTGAGCCAACAGTAAAAAGACTGACACATTGCCCTACTCCTTTACAACGAAATTGATGCAAGTCAAGGCTGACAGCATGGTGATATTCTGTATGTCATCCAACTTTAAAGTAAAAACTATTTACTATATAACTCAATGACTGATTCTGAATCGCAGCCACTTCTACAGCAAAAGGATTCCTATGCTACAATTTATGAGAGAAGAAAACCCATTTGATTTTCAGTAAGACATAGCATTGGCATTAATGTAGACAAGTACCAACTATTCAGCAGAGTTCAGGCCTGCATACCAAATTCTTGCACTAGGTGTTATGCCTGCACACATGCATCTGGTAAGTTATTAAGACCCTTTCTCTTGCTCTTCCCAGCTTTTGAAATTAAGAGTATTTTCCTGTCACCTCAAAAATCTGTTTTTTTTTGAGATAAGTAGCAAAAAGCTGCCCAAAAATAACAGAGAGCCAGCATCCACAGATTCTAGTTTTAGCCCAGAAGGTATGCAATTGAGATACCTGGACTTTGAAAATCTAGCTTTTAATGACTGTGATATTAATAATGAAAAGGCTGAATTACAAAAATTTTGATGTAAATTATGCCATACGAACACTACTGACTGAATCTTTGCCTTTTTAATTGACATACAAAACTCCACCAGAACTTTCTGTGCACATAAGCAATTGATGTGTTCATTTCTGAACACACTGTCAAAATCAAAAAACACACCTTCACACTTCATGGGGTACACCTCACAAACAGAAAACCACAAAGGCCTAGTCTAGAAAACTGTTTCCTTAGAGTTTGCAGTACTGAATTCTACATATCATGACTGCTCAGATGTTAATCGTAAGAACACAATAAAATAGATTAACCTGCAGCTCTCTCCTCCCAGCTGGAAGCAATGCATTGCTTAATGAGGACTTAATGCTGTTTCACATTAACATCCAGAGCTACAAGGACAACCTGGAAAGTACAAACCGATCAGAGTCCAAGAATGCATTCAAAATCTTCTTCCACTTTTCTGACCTCTGTAACTGTGGTGTGTATATAATTTCAAGCAGTAACGTTAACAAAAGTTGTGCTGACAAAGCAAACTAGAGGGAATATAATCTTCTATTTTCCAACATCCTAGAAAATTGACTAACTGGCATTTCACTGCTGGTTCTACAGCTTTCGGCTGCAACAAGAAAGGAAAATGCTGAAACCGGTAACGCTTATAGCTAGTATGTTCTCAGCTTACACGGGAATCAAGGGACTTTTGACTTCTCCACCCCCCACCCCCCTCATCCTCCCAGGTGAGACACCTTTTAGAAGAACCACCTCTCAGCTTCCCCGGAGCTCCAGCTCTATCAACCCCCCTTCTCTAAAGCACAAACTTTCAGCAAAACTTTCCCCCCGCTTCACCGGGCGTCGTGGCTGCGGATTCCCCGAGCCCCGGCGGCCGCAGGGAGCCCCTCCGAGTCGAGCCCCGGCCCGGCCGCAGGGAGCCCCCCCTCCGACTCCCTCCCCCGCCGCGCACTTACTGCCGGTGAGCAGAGCCAGGGGCACGGCGACGACCGTGACGACGGCGGCGACCCCCAGGATCCCCAGCAGCCACTTCAGGAAGGTCTGCAACGAGAAGTCCCGTCAGGCGGCAGCCGCGGCCGCGCAGCGTCCGCCCGCGCTACCGCCCACCCACCCCCTCACCCACCTGCATGGCGCGGCGGGGCCGGCGGAGCGGCGCGGAGCGGCGCGGAACGCGGCGGGCGGGGCTGCCCGGGCCGGCGGAGCCGAGCGGAGGAAACCTGTGGCTTGGCGGCTCTGCGACCCTGGCGCTGCCCCGCGGGGGGCTCCCGGGGAGGGGTTCCCCCGGAGAGGGGTTCCCGGGGGGGCGCGGGGGAGCCGGCCGCGCCAGGCACCGCGGGGCGGTGCAGGAGCTCGGGTTTCCGGCCGGCTTTGCAGCCTCGCGGGTGGTTTTTCGGGCTGCGGTTTCTCCTTCAGTTGAAACGCTTGGAGCGCGGTGACATAGCTGTACATTAAAGAGGAGGGACCTCTGACACTGAAAGGATTTCTGTCGGAAATCAGATAACGGCCACGCAGAGGTTCCAGGAGTGAAATGCTTTCAGCCGCTAATGGCAAAGCTCCTAATGCTTTGATGTCACAAGCATTTCTTGTAAAGTTTCTGCTCTTTGAACTTCTTTCTCTGGCTTTCTCTGCCAATCAAGTCAGGGAAAGACTGATAAAATTGCAGGAAGGGCTTACATTAATTTATTTGGCACTGGTTCTTGGCGTAAAAGAGAGACGGATGTGTAAGTCTGCAAAATGGAATTTTAAATTAAGACCAGAAAATAGAAGTATAGGCTTAAAATTTAAAATTTAACTCTGAAGATGACCTTGGTTTATCACATCAGACAATTCCTTTTCCAATGGGAATTTTGAGTACCTGCTGAGATAGTAGGACTAACTGGTGGAAAAGACTGAGAACAACCTGTAAATCAAAACTATGATGCATTTGATTGTTTAAAAAGCTGAGCATCACCAAGTGGTCAGAAAGTTTTGGGAGTTTCTGGAATTATTTTAAGAGAAGAATTCTAGCCTCCGAAAAGTAATTATTGAGCGGTGTGGTTTGTGCTTTTGGTATGGTCCATCTTAGATTTTTTTTTTCCCCTCTATTTGCAGAACTCTAGCAGTCACCACAGAGAGATGTGTAGGTATTTTATAACTTGAGAAACAGAACAAAAAAAGTGTATGATCCACAAAAGCAAGAGGAAGAGACTCGAAGCCAAGGGAGATAGCAAATGCTCTTAGTCTTGCCTTCAAAGTACTTCTCAGAGCTTTCGGTGAAGTTGTGCTGCTTGTTCCTTCATTCCACTTCTGCAGATTGAGCACAGCATTTAGTATTTTACTGCTGTTTCTTAAGTAATCTGTATCTAGAAGTGGCTTAGTAACTTTTAATGATAGATAAATTTCATTTAGAGTAACCCAAAGTATTTACAAACATTAAGGGTTTATCTATATGGAAGGTAATTGACTTCTTCTAGATACAAAGTTATGCTCTGCTCACTATTGTATACCATTCTCCTTGAAGGTAGTGGTTACTACTGGTTATGAATTTATACTGGGCTAGCTATATTGGTTTGCCCTGACAGTGGTTCCATGCAGCTAAGGGTAAGTTTGCAACGGAGGATCTAATGTGGTGCAAATTCACAGCTTGCTTAACACTAATGTATGTGTATAAATAAGTCCACTTTTATAAAGTAAATTCACAGTGAAATGGCAGTCTTTTACAGTACTTTTCAAACTCGTGTCCCATATATGCTGTGAGATGCACGACCAGAGTTTCAGAATGTCTTATGGCTCCACTTACATATCTATCTGGTATACCATATACTTGTTCATTTTACCAACAACAATAAGAAAGAAAAACAAAACAACCCTCCCCCATTCTTGGGGTAAATTTTCCTTTTGCCAGTGAGTATGAATCACAACACACATATAATTCAGTCAATCTGTGCTTTGTTTTCTAGACCTTTAAGTAGTGATCATCACTGTGTCTCAAAGTATAGTCCAGTCAAATTATAATCTCAGCCTTGTGATAAAATATACCTGAATGTTACCAATCTTTTCACAGCCAAGTTTTAGTTTAATAATGTTTTAAGAGTTTATCTGCAAGGTTTTAATGCTTCTCAGTGGTTAATTCTAAGAAGAAAAGAAGACCTACGCTGGCAAAGCGTACGCCTAGCTTCTGCTGGTTTCGGTGGGTATGCAATTTTAAGTATCTTTAGAAATATGGATTAATGTATTTAGACCAAAATGTCTGATAATCTACAGTGCTTCTGACTCTGGTCATGCCAGGGAGGTTTATGGGACCTGATTCTGTATTCAGAACCACCTGAGTGATCCAGCAAGAGTCAATATAGCAGAATATGTTTTCCATTTTGTTGCAATAGTTCCTAGCAGTGATTCTCCACACCTTGACAAAATCTCAAGTTCCTCCTGTCAGATCAAAATACCCATGGTCCCAAAAATGTTTGTAATGGTCGTGCTTCTAGTGCTTTCTCATATTGCCTTTTGTGATAGCCTGAGGCTTAAAAAGTTGCTCCAGCAAAATATTTCAAATTACTTTATACCATGGTGTTCTTTTGCAATCAGATATGTATTAATATGATGCCAAGAGATTAAAGAAATTAATATCCAGCGGTGGCTGCTACACAATAAAATTTGAGAAGTCATAGCTCTCCATCATATTGTATACCAAACATAAAAGTATTCATAAAGAAGTTGTATGGTTAAGAACTACTTACTAGAAAGAACCAAATACAGCTTTCAGCCTGAAGTCTGGCTTTCCCACACACTTGGTGGACCTTCCAGATGTGATGTCTCTTTCAGACTTCTGGCCTCAGTGAAACTCAAGACTTTGTTATGAATCTGTTTATATATTTGAGTCTTTCCTCCAGAAATATTTGGAGATGTCAAACAGGAAAAATAGAAAACATAAGCTCTCTGCAGAACAACAACAAAAAATACTGTTTGTGACTAAAATATATACAGTCTACAGGTGCAATAATGTGTTACAGATGTCTTAATGTGTGGCTATAGGAGACAAAATACATGCTGGAGAAAGTTTTATACTGATTCAGTGGCTCACTTCTAGTGTGTTGTGAGGAACAGAAAGCAAAAGCACTATTTTCACTGAGGAACGTTCAAGTTCTACTTGACTAAGTATGTCTTTTGATATCAAATATATTAAAAATGTCTTTTTTTTTTTAATAATTTCTTTTTGTTTCTTTGCATTTTAAGGCTGAAATGGCACGAGGACAGTTTTGTAATTCATTATTACACTAGTTCTGTTTGAGAGGATTGTGAAGAGAGTGTTAACTGTAAATCAGGAAAGCAAAAGAGAAAAAAACCTGTTTTCTGTGGTTATGTCATTGGGACAACCATTTCAATGTGGCTAGTAACAACTGTCATTCAGTTCTTTCAAGTTTATGTATTTTTCTTTATAAAATTAATTTCCTGGCAATGGAAGATTCTTGCCACATGTCCTCAGAACACAGCTGAATGGTTAGAGTATCTCAGGTTTCTGTTCATTTTTATTGTATTAATTCCAATTTTGTCTTGTTTGCCTTCAATATGCTTATTTTTCCAGATACTTAGTAAATACAGTGGAAGAGGAAGGATGCTGCACATTCAGCTTATAAAATACAGTTAATAAAGGGAGAAGGGTGTTGCAACAGTGCCATCTTTTACAGCATGCTAGTCAAGACATATCGTATTAAAATCACATGCCCCTCATACACACCAGGGCATGTGATTTTAATAAGCTATACACAGTTTGAGTCCTTGACTGGAAGGAAGATTAATGTTTCTGAGAGTGGTTGAGGGTGTAGCCCTGCAGGTAATGTTGTAACATGCTCCTGAGCATGATTCCCTTAAGCAGTCCCACTGCCCTTCCTTTATTTGCCAAGAGCAAAATGAAGCCCCCTCATACAAGCAGCAGCACCACAGGCAATGCAGTCAACATAATAACTGACAACTGTTGCTCCATTGCCTGAAGACTTTGAAAACCATCTATTATTTAAAAGGAATCTTCAGGCCACTCTGTTCCTAAATTTCTATACCTGTGTACCACTTACAGCAAGTAAGGTCTAGAATTATCTCTCTCCCTTACTAGAGTATAAAATTAAAAGACAAATAGCAATTCTCTTTAGGCTTGAATGCTGCAGCTATTCTTCCCTCTCTCAGCCTGCAGACATGGGTAGCTATTGTCTAGTAAAGACACTTTTTAAAGAAGTAACTGCTACTTATTTCTCCCTATGTTTGTACCATTCACTGAATTTCATCTAGCATGTGTAAGAAATATTGAGCACATACCTCATTCTTGCTCTGTGATATCAGGATATGTAAGTCCTAGTCCTGTTGAGCTAAAACATGTGTTTGGAACTTCTGGAACATGCTCAACTTCATCTCACTTCCGAAGAAAGTGTATTTTTTTGGTTCATGCTCTAGATTGGGACTTAGAAAATTAGAGGTTAAATATTTTTGTTGTGTTCCAGACAAGCTGCATAACTTAGAGAAAATAATTTATACCCCTCTGTTCCTAAAAGCATATAATTTGTAAAAATTGTGGGAAAACTGTTATTTTCATGGCTGACAAAGCCGTCATCAGGAGGTGCGCAAATACACTGGTGACAGACACCTCAGGAAAATGGATTTGTAACTCAGGAATCCTGTCTGTCAGAGCACTAAATATCCTGGAAATAGTGGAATAAATAATTTTAAAGACAATTGCTCAGTCTGTGGAAATGGAAGAGTCGATTGTTGGTACTATTTCAGCCTGCTGGACCATACGGATTCAACTCTGTATAATTGAATCTTTTTTTCAGTTCCAGAAGCACTTGGAAACCCTGTGTACAAATGGGATTACATAAACAACAAATATGTATACATTTTTCCACCCTCTTTTTTTTTAATATTCAGTGGTATTTTGTATGCTGTGATGTTTTTTTTTTTTTTTTTTTAGTGCAAGATTCTATTGAGTTTTAATTGTTTAAATTTGGGATATTAGAACACCTTTCTGTTGCTGTCAAGAAGCTGTTTCAGATGCAAAGTTGGGTATGATCAATCCTGATCTGAAATTAGAGAATACTGGTTCCTGTAGCACTTTGCGGGGACAATCTAATTTTTCCAGAAATTCTAGACAGTCAGTGAGAAGACACTGTAAATCTAAAAAGCAGGTGAGTTACAAAACAATACTAGTTATTTCTTGCAAAATTTATAGGTGCTAATTCTGATTCAACAATGCTCCTGCTTCACATCAAATTCTACTAGATAGTTGCCAAACCCATTGGCTTTCTTTTAAAGCACTTGCCCTTTAGGACATTTTAATACAGATACCTGGCATATTGCTATTTATAGTGAGGGGAGAAAAGGGGATGTGGGTATCAGAAAAGGTGCAAAACAGCACCTCTGACTATTTGAGTCTGGCCAGCTGAAAGTATGATAGTTTTTGGATGGCTAGAAACACTGAGATCTGCAAGCAAAATGTTCAGTGCCCATAATGGAGAAGGCAGAGGTCACTGAAATGGCAGTTGTGTGTGTAAGTTACAGTACAGTGTTGCTAAATGCAGGAGATGATGGACAAAGTTCTCAGAGGAAGAAAGAAAAGAATGCAACACAGATGAGAATGACCCCAGGTCTATCTGAGTTGGCTTTACTTGGCAATCTTATAAAATTTGAAGAAATTATGTGGCAGTTTCCACTACTAATGGAGTATATTGCACTTAATATTTTTCAAATCTGTCCTCCTTCTTTTGCTGAGAAACCAGAATTTATGCTAATGAAGAATACTTGTCTGTTCAGTCTTGTTTCCCCCTCTAGCTTCATCTTACATGATTTCTTTTTCAACTAAATGTAATTCAAAGTTCACACAGCTCTTTTCTGAGAATCATTATGGAGAAAATGTGACAAAACAAAATGTTGAATTTGTTTCATCGTTCCAAACAAACCACTTCCAAGATCTCGGTGAAGCTAGAATATTAGAATAAAATGAAATGGAGTGCCAAGAGGCACAAGGGACACACACATGAAAAGTCAACAGAAAAGAAGCTTGAAAAAATTTATTTAAGGCTATCATTTAATATCCTTAAAGCTTAGCCTTTTTATAACAAAGGTTTTAAGAGGGATATTCACTTCTCAGGCATTTATAACTGCCAGCCCCTTACAAATAACACATATAATTGGTGATTGAATCTGTTGTGTGTAAAGTCAACTTTTTAGAAAAATAATTTTATCATTAAATATAAATGGAGTTACTTCAGTCCTAATAAATGGAAAATATGAAGATATGGAACTTTCATGGTCTTAAAGCTGTTAAGATAACCATCCCTTAGACAATAGGTTTTCCATATATAAACCTTTGGCAACATTAAACTATAGTACAATTATTTCCTGGCATGCAAGGTGACATAGATTTGTTACATCTAATGTAAATGACAGAATATGGATTCAGGATCTCTTAATAACTGGCAGTTGATGCAATGAAGGTCTTCACGTATCCCATTTTTATTCTGTATTTTTACTGATATTCTCCCAAAAGGTCCCTGGAAAAAAAAGCAGCAACATTTAGGATATATTATAAATGTCCCAAGATTTATGAAATATGTGTGGAACATATTTTTTCAGTTTAAGAATTAGAAGATGTTAGTTCCACAGACCCCTCAATACCTCTTTCTAATAATGGATTTAAAACAATTACTTCTAAAGGAAAAGCTTTTTAATAGTTTCTGATAGATTATTTTCTTAAATTGTTTATTTTGATGCTGAACTACAAACATGAAAATATTAAAATATTAATAAAACTGTATTTTAATTACAGCTTCTATTTTTTTTGAGATAATATTGATTGTTTCATATTTCCAAAATCAACTAGTTGTTTTGGGTGCTTCAGTAGTTCAATGACTAAAAGTAATTAATTTTTACATCCAACATTTTAAAAAATCTGGCCACTCACATGTACCTTGATTTGGCATTTTATTATTTTTTAAATGCTTTGTTAATATTAACAATTAATTCTTAAATATTAACCTGTTCACAGAGCTCACATAGAAAATGTTGCTTTGCCAACAGCATTTGCCTATATACAGGCAAACTAAAGCATGGTTCTTAAATAGTTAGCTGCTACAGGAACACAGATTATGGTACTCTATTCCCTAATGATGAGCCACAGTTTAAGGCAATGTTTTATATCACAGTTTTGAAAGAATAATCAATTTGGTGTAATTTTACCAATAAATATTTCTGATTTTATAATGCCCATGCACAGAAGAGGTTTATTTTTCAATAATTTAATATGACCTTACTAACATTCAGTGGCAAAACTCCCCTCAAGTTAAATAGGTTCATCGCTGATGCAAAATACAATTTATATTTGGAATGAGTTCTCTTTAGGATCTTATCCTTGTTCAGCACGGTCTGTAACAATGTTTGTAACACAGTTACAAATACGGCAACAGTTAAGAGAAAAATTAGCAGTATTTTCCCTATGTATGACAAATACATTTAAAACCCCAGTACATTAAGAATAGCACAATCAAAATTTAGGCACCTTTGGGTAACTTTTGTGTTAATCAGCCATTTTAGAAACTCTTTGGCAGCCATGTCATCAAGGACTTTGTTGATATCACTCGTGAAAGTGCCATCTGCATGTCTTCGGCCCATTTCTTCAGCCACAAGAGCTTTTTCTGGGAAACTTCAAAGGGAAAAAATTATCAACAAATTTGCAGATCAAAATAAACAAACAGTTTAAAAGGACCTAATTACAGGATTCTAGTACACTGCACATTTTCTGTGACTTTAAGGAGTTAAGGGCTGAGCCTGGTATGGCTCAGTATAGAATGATGTATATCAGAACATCTTTTGAGGCATCATTTCCACAATAGAATAAAGCATGGAAGTCTCCCTTTACTAAATGAGGACTGCTCTTTCAGGTGAGTCTAAATTCCTCTCTAGCATTTTTGAAAAAGCCATACATGCAAAAACATATCTCAGTCTGCAATGTCTATGTCAAGTAGACTAGGCATCAGTAAAACTCAGAGTAGATATATTAAGAATTGTTACTTAAGAAATATCACTAATAAAACAATATAGTCAAATTTTCATACATTTCTTTGTTTTAATTGGATTTAAGTCCTAGTAATATACATACAATCAAGCAGCAACAATTTTTGGGGTGTTAGAATAACTCAGTTATAACACCTGTATAAAATCCATGTGCTTGATTGCTGTATAATAGAATTTTATATTTGGAATCAGATCCTGGTTCTTGCTCTATCCTTTTTTGACCACTGGAAAACCATTATGCCAAGAGCCTGGTATAGAAAACTTTCCTTTCTTGTTTCATCCTATCAAATACAGGAAGATTTTAATGGGTTCCATTAAGACGGGATGATGCTGAAGCACTGTGTACTGGGACCAATGACAGGCAGACTGGTTCTCTTCATGCAATAATTTCAGAGAGGGCTATATGCAAGCTTGACAGTAAATAATACTAAATATTGGAAAGCAGAAGGGTGGTCTATGTTTAACCATCTAGGTTTCTAAGCTCAGTTCATCACATATAGGTTGTCATTTTTCTCTTACAGGTACTGAAATACTGAATTTCTTCTTATGAAAATAAAACATGACAAAAAAACAACTGCAATTCTGAACATCACTATGAAGTGGCACCAGCACTTCCCTTCTCTATATAGCTGACCTCATTTATTTAACTTTGTTTTTTCAGGAAATCATCATTATTTACAAAATTTACTTTTACCTATTTAGTCTTCCTTGACTACAGCACACAATCTTGTCTTACAGATTATGTTTTATTATTATTATTTAATATTTTTATATAGTGTGAGAGACTTACATAGTACTTTACAGCTGGTAGAATATATAATCAGAGGATGAACTGAAATCCCTGCCCCGAAGAGCTTACAGTCTAAAGGCACAAGTAAGTACAAAACAGTTAAAAGGTGGAGAGTAACATGTGCATGGTGTAGCTCCTAACCATGCAGAGTTGGAAATAGATGGTGCCTGCAGGAGATTGAAGGTAATGCCATTCTAAGTGTAAGACTATCATGAAAAAATATGTAAAGTCACGAGTGAGTACATGAAGTGAATAGGCTTGAGAAATCTGCAATGGGTATGTGGAGAACAGGATATTAATGAAAGAAATCAGAGACATAGATAGGTCAAAACAGTGGAGCACTGTGTCCAGGAAACTGGGAAGCATAGCAAAGGAAGTAGAGGTGTCTTAAAAAGGAAAATAAGTAATAGTTATAGAAAATTATAGTTATTTTGGCAGCAGCAACTTGGGGAGACTTTGTGGAGCATGGGAAGAGGAAAAGAAGTCATCAGTTACTGCTGGGAATGATCACCAGTGCATGGAGTACATCTGATGACATTGGTAAAAATTTAATCTTGGAAATATTGCAGGGGAAAAGATTGACTGCAAAAGGGAAAAAAAGAGCAGGTAATTTAAGATGACACTGACTTGAATAATCTCAATGATAGGTAAGGAGACTGTAAGCAATGTTCTGTGAAGGGGGAAAGGCAGTAGTTAGAGGAAGGTCTGGTTTAGATTTAGATGTTGACCTTAAATATAACTTGACCTTTCAGAGTGTAACAGCATACTGAATAGCTTTGTTTTAATCTGTATTGGAATTTAATAATGTAAAGTGGTAGTCTAACACCCACACAGTATCTTCTATTACAAAAGAAAAACATGAAGTACAGCAAGAATGATCAAAAACACATCAAGGTTTCATCAGACTTGATTTCTAGCCCCAAAACAAGGCAAAATTTAATAATAGGAATGGATGGATTCTTACTCTCTTCTTCCTCGTCCATTCACTAACCAAGCAATGAACTCTTTGGCAGCTTGACCTTCCAAATAAGAGGTGATATCACTGGTATAGGTGCCTTCAGCATGTCTCTCAAACTCAGCATGACGCTTGGAGATTGCATTGCTGAAAGAAAAGCAATACTGTAGGAGCAGACTGCATAAGGAATTGTTTTTTTTTTTTAACCTTTATTGATTTGTATTTCCCAGTCACCATACTAGCATTTCTTATTAGGGAGAGGGGTTTTTTTTTTTGGTTTTTTTTTTTTTTTTTTTGCTTCTCATATTACTCTAGATATTTTTTTTCCTTGATATCTTTCAGTTTTGAAGGTATTGTCTGTGTCATGCAATACAGTTTTGTGCCATGCGATACAGTCTTGTGTAGAGATGCCTGAACTAGGTCTGAACAAATTAAATAAGGTGCTGAAAGCAATTATAGCTGCACTGAAATGGTCTTCTGCTACATTAATTAGCTATGATCAACATACTGTATTTCATTATACAGACATACTTTTGTACATGTTCTTGTGTTAACCTAAAATTTTCCATTAAGCCACTCCTCCTACCTTCGTCTTCATGATTTCTTAGCCAAACTGTTCAGACTTAATTTCTTTCAAATTTATATTTTTAATTGCTTTGTGAACATCCTTTTAATTATTATTCTGACCAAGTGATAATCTTGGAACAATTTCAAGCCTGATCACCTCCATTTTAATAGAGAAAGACAATTACCTTCTCCGTCCCTGCACCTCATTTTGCTTCTATCTCTGATAAAGCACAAAATTATGTCACATTGGCCTTTAGGAAGGCAAGTTGCTCTGAGAAGTAGACATATTATGGAATATTTTCCTTTAATAATTTATCTAGCATTCCTATTTCAGAATTTGCTAATTTTCACCTAATTTTCAGGGCCTGTAGCTACTTCTATTATTTTTTATCTTACTGGGATTTCACCATTTCTCCTAATTTGGTACCATCTGCACTTTTCATCAGCATGGTAACTGGCATTGTTTGGAACATTTTTAATGAAACATTAATTTTGTTGAGATATGCTGTTTCATTGAAGCTGAGACATTGTCACAGATTTGTTACTGATATTGACAGTGTTTTGAACGGAAATATCTTTGTGATCTGGGCTATCCTCTTTGGAATTTCTGACAAAAGGAAGAATGAATATAGGTATTTCAATCTGTTTTGCAAAAACACTTACTGCAGTTTTGTTTTATTTGTTTCAAAATACCAATCCCTCCAACTCTTTCCAAAGAACATTGTCAAGAAACAAAATTATGGCTTCCGGCAGGTCTTGTGTTCTCCTTTGCTGTAATGAGTGGTTTATGTAACATGGGATTGGGTGCTTAGGGCTGAGCATTATACTGTGTTTTATTATTTCTCTGCAAAGTGGTGTCTGGCCATTTTCCTTTCATTAGTCTCACTGGTTTGCCTTTCCTCAACATAACGTGGTGGTTTTTTTTTGTTGTTGTTGTTTTTTTTTTTTTTTTTTGCTTCAGCCATTTTCTATACCAAGTTCTTCTTTTTATCTTATTCTCTACTCTCTTTTATTACTTGAAATCCTGAAATCTGTTCTCATCCACCTGCATCATTTGAAGCCACTGCACATAGCTATAGAACACAGGTATAGGAATAAATAACAGAGATGTTTCCCTTTCATTGTAAAAAACAGGTGTGAGGTAATTTCTTTTGATAGGTATTTCTTGGTTTATGGTAGCATTGTAAAAAATACTAGGTGTTTTCTTTCTTGATTAATGGAAAATAAGCTCAAACTGGTTTTGAGTAACAAGTTGTGGCAACTGGAATACCTTGAGAGCTGGTCCTGGAGTTTGTCATTTTCTTTGTCCTCCTGTCCTTGTTGGCTGTAGTGGAATTCCACAGTCATTAGATCATTACTACCAGTACATTGCAGAGCATGCATAAGACGATAAGATTTTATTTGTTATTATTTAAATATTATGATAAATAACTGATAGATGAATATTATAAATAACTTCAGGTGCATGAATTTAAATTATTACAATGTCTAGAAATTGTTACTTCATACTTTAAGGACTTCCACAGGGATTTAAAAGCATTAAGATAATAGATTTGTGGATTTTGTGGACAGGTCTTCTCTAGAATACAGGACATAAACTTACATGCTTTTACGTTATCCTCGCTCTCAGCTTGGTAACTTGTGTTTAATCACAGGATATTTTCAAAAACCATGCCAATTCATGCCATAGTATACTTGTGATACTGGTAAAGTATCCAGTGGTCAACAAAACTTAAACCTTAGCTACCTTTTAACAAATGAAACCTCAGGATTAGAGTATCCATAGATAGGAAAGTTTTATTAAGGTCTAATGGCCCAGATATTTACATTATATTTACATATCTTATTCCTATTAAACTTAATTAGTTCACTGAAACAATCTGACCCAAAGAGGCTGAGTTAGTCTTTTTAGATGGCATATCAGGTAATATAGCGATACTACACTAGATTTATCCAAATCCTTTTGACTGATTTTGCATGTATTTCCCATTTCTAACAATATGTTAACATTATATATAATTTTTCCTAATATACTTTACTTATTTGAAGATTATACATGGTCTGTGATGGGAAGCTAAAATCAAGAAATGTATTCAGCTAGATTTTTGGCTGTTTCTGTATATGGAGATCTATAGCAATGTGACCAAAATGCTTACCCATTTCTTTTAGTGCTCATTAACCATTGCACGAAGTCCTGAGCTCGTCTACTGTCCAAGTACTTGCTGTAATCACTGGTGAATGTACCTTGTGAGTGACGTTTCACTTCATTCAACTGTCTAGATTCATCTAATGGTTCAGACTGGGAAGCTTTGAATGATCTGTGTAAAGTTTAGAACTTGTTAATTGGCAATGGTTATAGTACTTTCTACAGGTGTACTGACTTTTCTTTTAAAAATACTATTTTATACTCACAAAGTGGAAGCAAGTGGCATATTGATCACTAGTTGGCTAGTAAAGTGAATCAGTATAGCAGACTGGATATTGCACAACTACAAGGTCTTCTTGGATAACTAAAGCAGCTATTGTTTGTAATACCAAATACTTCTGTACTATACGTTGCAATATTAAAACCTTTTGCCAATTCCAATAGTAGATTAAGCACTGTGTAATAGTATATAAAATAACTATCTTTAAGTCATAGTATGTTTTCCTTCAAACTGTAAGAAAACAAAGTTCAGGCCAAGTGTTTGTAGAAGTTTGATCTAAAGAATTTACCTTGATTTCTCCTCTGTATCCTGAAGAGGATTTTGCCAGCTGCCTTGAACTATCATTAAAAGGATCCCAGCAACAAAGTAAACACTTTTCATTTTCATTGCCTGTCAAAACAGAAATAAGGCAACAAAGGAAAATATAATCATCTTTACATACTTCTGAATCGATTACATCAAAAAGAGACATCCTTCATGCTGATCTAAACTTGAAGATACTGAGACCTTGTGAAGATGGGGTCCATGTCCAGTGAATGGAGGAGACTGTAGTGGCTTGGGTAGGCATTCAAAAGATGTAGTCTCTGTTCTAGTGCAAGGTGAGCTGAGAGCAACTGCACCTTCCCTTTCTTTTGTAATATGAGAAAGGTCTGTATCTCCTCTGCTCTATGTTCTGCTGATGGCAAGCATTAGATCTCTTTTTATAAAATTGTTTTATTGCAAAACTAGGGTGTTGGTGTGACTTTTAGTTTTTTTCCAGCTCAATCACTAGAGGAAAACAAAGCAAATCTTTGTCAAGAATGCTGTCACATCAGCAGCTCCCCATTCTTTCCTTCTGGCCCTCCACCTTCCTTTTAAAAGTTTTTTTTTTTGAAATAATGGATATTGCAGCAGTAGGCCTCTGGACTTAGTAATTACTTACTAATAAGTGTGAGTCGTTAGAAAAAAACCCCACCACACCACCCACTGGCTTGTGTTCAATTAATGATGTGGTATGTCAAGTTTTGCTTGTTGCACTATTGACATAATACTTTATTTCAGCTTAAGGGCTTCCATTATGATGCTATATGGGATATACAAGGTATGGGGTATATACTTCATATTAATGGTAATAAACCAAAGCACAAAATATTGTATCCCAGATGTAATTCTTCCTGTTACAAGTCATTCTGTTGGCTTCAACCATCTAACAGAAATGGCCACGTTATTTTATGTGTCTTCATCATGCCCACTCTAATAACTTGACCTGTCTCACTGACTTTAATGTGAGATTATTCAATGTAAACTAGAATATTACAGTTTGAACAAATACTTTGGTGATCCACTGCTAAGATGTGATTCCCTTACTCACATTAGTGACAGGTTTACACATGCAAGTAATACAGTTATAACTTCTAGTGAATAGTCACCAATGGGAATAAGGCATTCTCTAATCCCCTAATTATGTGCACTACAATTTTCAATATTTAATGTAGTATTATTAGTCTGTCGACACATGATCCCTTATAGGACAAACTCTTGAACAAAGAAATGCTATTCATTTTAGGCTCACAAAACCCTGTGCAAAAGGGACTATGAGCAGCTAATGGCTAATAGACTCAAAAGTGCTTTGCATAAACAGGAAGTGAGAGGAAACCTACTTACAGAATCAACCAAATTGTTTATTTTTAATTATTTTGGATCACTTAAATTTATGGCATGAATTTATAGAAAAATAAATTAATTTAAAATTTGTTTAGGTACTTTTGACCTTGAGAAAGAAATTGGATATACCATTCATTCAATGGTTAAATGCTTATTTACTGAATGATGAATATTAAATACTTGTTCATTCTAACTTTAAAATCAGTATGGATCACAATATTAATTTGTTGTAAAGCAACAGAAGTTGAATTGATTTCACATCAGCAAAATGTTACTGAAAATAATTTCATCATGTACTTGGACTGATACTTGTGTATTTGAAAGAGCCCTTCTGCCATCCATGACACTTTCCTATGGAAGTTTATGTTACAGTCTGAAAAACAAAGGGACATAGGAAAGATGAGTGCACTGAAGTAAAGTGGTAAACAGCAAAGTAAGATGTGGCTGAAAACCACCCTCCCCACTAAATGTAATCTGCACTGAACTCCTCCAGGTCCACCGGAGGAGTTATTTATTGAAATTCAGTGATTTATAAACTAAGGCAGTCTGAATGAAAACATCTATTGTCTATTGTAATTCCTTGTCACAACAAGCTGAATTTAAATATACTATACCTTGGAGGAAGCCATAAGAAAGTTATGAAAGAACAATGTGTAGAGAAGGTGCAGGTTACTCTGTCTTGAGATTTAGAGTTGGCTCTGCACTAAGCAGTGCAAATGGGGGGGGGAGCTATATGAACATCTCTGAAAAGGTAAACTCCTGCATTAAAAACCTTATTGCTGTAGGACTTCTACTCTGCCCCACTAGTCTGCCCAGCTTCAGAGAAGACTTTTTATGAGATCTGTTTCTTCCATCTATTATAAAATAACTTCTATGTGGAGATGCAAAACTTGACTGTTGACTGGCATTTTACCTATGGTTAGGGAGAATGTATTGCTTCTGGTACTTTATGAAGCTTAATTTTTACGAGAATCTTAATGAATAATATAAATATTTTACTAGAATACCTCAGTGTCAGTATCAAAATATTTAAGGCAATCAAAATCTTAAGCAAAGCTTAATCGAAACCAGGAAGATAAAATGATGAATATAAGATTTTCTGGTGGACTGTACTATCAAGCAATGGAGTCAATTTCCCACTCCTCCACCAGAAGCCACTGCCAGTCTTGCTCATTTTTTCATCAGTGTGTATGGAAATTCTTTTCTGCCTTTTGTAATGTCCTGATACATGAGATTTCATTCCTACACTTGCAGGTATTCTGCTATATTACCAACAAATACTGTAGTGACCATGTAGTCTGTCCTATTGTAACCCTAACTATAGTATTGGACTCTTTTCACTGTTTCATTTGGAGCTCTAATTCGGTGGTGCAACACTGACATCCAATGTTTATCCCAAAGAATGCATAATTTCACATTTCATGGGCTTCCAACAATGGAACAAAAGCTCTGCCTATTCTTTGAGAGATGACTCTGCTGTGGTCACAGAAATGATCTGATTGTATTGCAGTGACCCTCAAGCTAGCTGATACAGCTGTAAATGAGTTTACTCAGACAGCAAATAAAGTCTGGCTATTGCACCATACGTAAGGAGATTTGCCCTGTTTAGTGGTATACCAGCAGTTTGAACAGCTAGTATACTTTTACTTAACCTGAAAAACTAAAGAAAAATAGTTTACAGTTGCCTGTAGCTTTGTTAAACCACGATACAAATTAGACATAAATCTGAGACACTGAGGTGTAATGAAAGGAATAGCCTAGTCAGTATTACAGCCTCCTTATAGTAATATCAGACACTAAACGCTATTCTTTTATATAAAACTTATACAAACACAGGTTCAAAACCCATTGTAGACAGTAAAGAGATTTTCAGTGATTTCAGTATATCTTGAATCTAACTCTTATGCCTCAGTCCTATCAAGCTTTCAGATGTGAACAGTCCCACTTCATGCCTTAAGAATATGTTTAAAGTAAAATGCATGTTTAGCTTCTTTCTACATTTTTCAGAATCAAAATTTGGGGAGATTACTAAAAAGAGGGATGTATAAATGCAGTTTTTTGAAATTATTACAATTTTCAAGTAAGAGAATCCCTATTAATAAAATAAGCATTTTCAAAAGCTATCTTTTAAAAATTTAGAATCAGTTCTGTTTGTTCAATGGTTAGTACTTGCTATCGGTAACTCAAAGCAGAAACAGCAGTTTTTGACAAGCTAAAGAAACTAAAGTTTTTAAAGAAGAAATTGTTATTTTATTCTTAGGAACACACACATGTTTTATAGTGAAAGAGAGATGATCAGCAAAATAATATTTGTTTAGTTTATTCATGATAATGGATTCATTTCCCAACAGAACAAAGGTTTTATTTACTCTAAGTTATTTATGTCACCAATAGATACTGCTAAAACCCATGCAATCCTGTTGTCAAAGTGCAGGAAAACTAAGGCTAATCTTGCACACAGAATTTTTGTTCCTATGCATATTAGACTAATGGAAATGTTTTAATTTCTTTCTGATTGGAGATGAAAAACTTAATACATCTCAGATTGAACCACCAGAGATTATGTAGCAAATATGTCTTTCAAATCTTGATCAGAAACTTATTTGAATATTAGTTTCTTGTTTAACCCGATTTTGCTAGTTTATATATTTTACTGCAGATGTCTTTTGTACCTATGTGCAATTTTAACTAGCTTAATTTCATTGAGCTTTCAAAAAAGAATTGTTCAGAAGTCAGATTTGCATTTATTTCCAGTTTAAAAACACAAATTATGGTGTTACGGTAGTAAAAAAGGGAATAGTTTAATATGAAAATGTATGAATGAATAAAATAGATTTATACTGACATGAAATTGTTTGCAAATAGCAATTATTTCTAATTACAAGTAAACCACTTTTTCAGGCAGATGTACTTTACATCTAATTTACCTACCATGTTGTAATGCTTTGTGGAAAGTTCTGTAAAAGAAAATGGTTCTAGTCTAAAGAGATCCATAGTAGGATGGAATACTAAATTAAATTTTATACAATAATAATGTTAAATCAATAGTTATTAAGGTTTTAATTTTTACTTTTGTGCTATAAAATTTCCTTTTCAGATCTTACAGTGATATGAAAATAATAGTTGCTTGAGACAAACTAATCTGAAAGTGGGTCAGTGGAGTGGCAATCTGTAGGGCGATAGAGTGATAATCTGTTTTAGACAGTTTTAAATCAGCGTCTATATAAACCCACTTAATTTGTTTGCATTCTGCTAATTTAATCCCCATTGATCCATAGTTAGGCTGTGTCTATAAGGAGTGAATATTTTTAAACTCATGTTCATTAATTATCTCTAGAGAAGATAATAAAAGAGATAAAAATATAAAAATCCATAATTTTTATCTCACATTTATCTCATATTTGAATTCTTACTACAAGGCATGTCTTTCATGTTCTAATGGTAAACTTCCTACTCTCAATTGCTTCTGCAACCCAAGCAGTTGATTTCCCCTTTTTTTGGATCATTCTCTGTTGAACTAATTCAATACATTAAAAGATTTAAATGATGATGTCATTAACTCCAAACATCAATGAGTATAACCACAGAGGAAAACACCGATTTGCTGAAAGATCCTGCACCTCTATTCCAAACTTTGGGCAATATTATTCAGATAATGCACTCAGTTTTCTCAAACAAATTGTACTGGTAGTTCATATAAATCTTACCTTTTTATACTTTGAAGTGATACGTAGCAGTTGCAGAAAGAGCTGCTACTCTCTCTTCTGGAACTATGGCAAGCCTTGAGGATCCCGAGATCTGCCTAGCTGCCTCCTTTGCACAGACTTATATATATACTGTTCAGCTCTAGTAAGCATTATGAGAGTGCATCATTGCTGACAGTTTCCTTATTCAACTTAAAAAAAAAAGAAGTCACCATATTTGCTATTCATTTCATTTGATAATTTTACAAGCAATTTCACACATTCATTCTGCTTACTTTATGACATCAATGCTAACATGGATTTGCAAAAGGAGTGAGGTAGCAATGTCTAAAGAAGTAAATATCAAACAGAAGGGCATTAGGATGATAAACAGTGGGCTAAAGGTGCCTGGGATTAAGGCAGCAATTTCTCCAAATTCTGATTAGCCACATTTAACATTTAGAATCCCAGTCCTGGTGACATCAATATCATCAACTTCACCTATCAATTTTCAGTCAAGGTTTATAAATTTAATACACTGTTAACAATAACCTAACACAACTTCCCTAAAACCCTTGAATGATTCTTCAAGTAATCTTGTGCCAATATAAGGATTGTGAAGAGATGTGAAGTACTGCAGTGATGGCTACCCACTATGTAAAACCTAGCACAGGTTGAATTTAACATAAAGATTTGATTACCCTTAGATGTAAAGTGCCAACTTTGAAAATTCTACTGTATGAAAATTCATACTCACTTGAGAACTGTGTGCCAAACATTCATTGTAAATTGAGTTTTACACTGTGGCCTACAGATTTATGCAAGATAAGCCTTTTTCTCATGGCTCCATTTCCTACAAGGAAAAACAAATCCAAAAAACAAAACAGATTTGAGCTTTGTAGCGGTGTATATTCTATGCAACTATTGTCAAAGTCCTAAACCACCCAGTAATAGGGGAAATTTCATAGCTGTTGTGGGGCAGCATTGGCAAAGAAGACTATGTTCAGCCATCTGATGACCACAGATAGGAGAGATTGACACAAAGCTTGTCAGTGGCCCCAGCAGCTGAAAAAACCTTCCAGTCAGAAACATGGGTCTTTCATCCTGTCTATGAAGCAACAAGTGAGATATCCCCCTTGAAGAAATTCCTTGGGAAGTTTTCCTTTACAGACTCTTTCATACATCATGATAATCCTTTGTAAAATGTAAAAGGGCACAAAAAATGAAATATTATTATTATATATGTAAGGTGCCAGACAGTCCAGGAGATATGTTAAATATGAAGGACTCCACCTTGAGTTTCAGTTCTGCTCAGAAAAAAAAAGGGTCTGAAATCACAGTGGAGATCTCACTGAGCATTAATGACAGCCTGTGCTCTAGTCTGGAATGGCTCATGATCTAATTTGTGGCACAAAGCATACATATTACGGCAAAAACTCTTATTTCCCCTCATACTGCGCCAGGAAGCCAGCAAAGAATCCTCTTCAGTGAGGTAATTTTCTGCTGGCTGACCACAACCAGATCACCATAGCCCATATGATACAATTAAGGCAGTGTATAAACTTCATGACCGTAGTGTTAGGGTGGCAAACAAAATGTAATGGATCCTTCTAGAGCTCTATCCTAAATACCTTGCTGTGGTACCACAGCATGAGTTTAGGGAAACATTCTCACTACACGGTCCACATAATTTTTTTTTTATTTATTTTTTTTTTTTTGCATGTGTGTTAGTATAATTTTTCTCTGCTCTTGGATCCATCTGCTGAGATTCATGGTCCATTTTTGTCATTTCTAGCTACAATGCAAGTGTCTACTAATGCTGCTGCTGAAAACTTAAGAGCACAGCTTCTGTTCCTCTCCTCATTGCCTTCTGTTTCTATCTTCAGGCATTTCTGAGAGCCTTATTTTGCCTTTTTGTTGTTCTCCTTTTTAATTACTACTTCTTTTCTCCACTTTTACACATGTGCTCTTCTCCATGTCCTCTTTCTTCCTGCTCCTAATTGCATTTTTCACATCCATTCAGTCACGGATTCCCAGCCATTGTTTGGCATAGGTTATACAAGCTTGCATACATATTTATCAACCGTATCTTTTCAGATTTTTTTTGTTTGAAACAACCAGAATGACTACCTCCATATACCAACCTTCCCCAGGCAAACAACTGTGTAATATCTAAGATATGGTGCCAAAGGAGCCAAAATTAGCCTTGAAACAACTTTATACCCCAAATCTGCTTATTTTCATGAGATGATGATTTCACTGAGATACTTTGTCGTCTTCGTGTCAGAATCATTTTCAAATCTACTTTCTATTTAGACTTTATGAGCGTAATACAGGGGATGCAAAATCCCAGTTTAAGCGCAGCGCTACGCTCTAGAAGGCAGCCCCTCCACGAAGCTGGCCAGCCGTGCGGCTCCCGCGGGTGAAGGCAGCCTGCCCGGCCCTGCAGTACCCCGGCAGGACAGCAGATGGTGATCAAAGGGCCGCTAAGACCTTTTTTCACACCGGGATGACACATACACACTGGTTGAAATGGATCGCTGCAGACAATTATCTCGCTTCGTGTTGAGTTAAAGATACGTAGCTTGTTAAACAGGCAATACAGAATGTAAGACAATATCTTCTCCTCCAGGAAACAGGCAGTTCTTTTCTTTTTGTTTAGCTCTGTATATTTTCTTGTGTCAGATAAAGTTCCTTGTTTACAGTAGGATGATTTCAGAAAAAAATATATGAGACAGAGCAGCTCAGTGCACCTGGCTGGGCAGGTTGTTACACAGGCTATATCATCTAGCAGGTCATCTAGCATCTAGAAGGTGACTGATTATTTGATTTTCAAGTGATACACAAACAATAAAAAGTACAGGAAAGAAGTGAATTGCCATGAAGAACCATGCAACATTCAGCTGCCATAACGGAATCTATATTAACACATATTTCAAGAGCACAGCAAACAAGGGTTACCAAACAGAAGTAGAAAATTGTAACGAGTGTATGAAACATGCATATATACTCAGGTTTTTTCCTTTCACATTGTAAAATACAATAGTTATGTGGCACCTTTTGGCAAAAGTCAAGGGCAACCTCACTCTTCTCTATATTATAGTTCACATATGAGACAGTACTTCAGCTGAGTCAGACTAAGAGATGGAACCTGAAAGCAACCTGCCTTCAGGAAAGTTTCATCTAAATGTTTTTTATGATTCACTTGGGGTCATTAAAAATGTTATTTTGGGTTCACTGTATCTGGAGTTGATCAAACTTTCCTGCACCATCATTTCAGCTCCAGGTAATGCCTGCTATTAAGGACAGTGTACTGCACTCACTGGACAAAAAAATCTGTGGGGAAAGTTACAGAGTAGGTAAAATGAGAAGCAGAATTCTTACCAGCTGCACACTGAACCTGGTGCTCTAGCAGTGACATTTCCAGCTGGTATGGCTTTTCAGAACATTAGGACCAATGTATTTGTTATAACTGGCTAGCATACTCTGAATGTGATAATTTTCTAGGATGTTTCTTTCAACTCTTTAACTGTTGGTACAAGAGAAAAATAAATTGTCAAGATTTGAGCATTTTAATGAATTAGGAAGTGGCTGGCTTTTGAAAGTAAAAAAGCCCCCAACAAATGCTTTCGAAAAAGTGAAACACCCACATTTTTCTGTGTTTTTCTTCATTACATATTTATTGTTATTATTATATTATTATCCATTACATATCTAAAGAACATGGGAGGGAGGATGATGTATCTTGGGGTATGACCACAGGACCACACCCTTTTCTTTCTTACATTTCATGGAAAGCATTCTCTCCCTAACCTTGTCAACTATGAGTTCAGAGGCTGGGCTGTGTATCCCCTTTTGTTTTCCTATCATTGCTACATAGTTATCAGCCAAAAGAGCTCTGCATTCCCTTTCTGAGAACTAGTGCAACATATATAGGAAGAACATATGTGTAAGTACATACATACATATGCATCATATTACATACATACATGTGTACATATACATAACACACACAAATGTGTGCATATGTATGCATGCAACTCCATGGCTACACTTTGGAGAGCAAGAATGGCTTTCTGAAATGGAGGAATAATGTAGGGTCTGTAAGCCTTTCCACAGCATGCAACTCCATGCTCACTGCCATGGATGCTGATGGGTTTGTAACTCAAGAAAAAGAGCTATTGTAACTGTGCTGTAGCCCACACTGTCTATTCACATAAGTTGGAATTGCTCCATTTGAAGTCAATGGAGCTGCATCAATTTGTGCAAGCAGAAGAGCTGGCCAAGTATGTACTAGTTACTTTACATTCTGTGAAGACAATGTTCATAATTGAAAGTAATACCAAATGCTCTTAGCAAATACTATGAATTATTCAGATTAAATATATAGCCTTCAAATGACTCTATAAAATGTTCTAAACAGCTGTGCCTTGTAATTGGAACTGACTGGCAAACTGGAAAGTATTGCATGTATTCTGAATTTGACTTGATATCTGAGTAAAATGAGTATAACTCCAACCATATTCTGGAGCCTGGCTGAGGTTATACTTGGTTTTCTAATGCTATTTTTTCTCTTCAGGCCTCTTCTTCTTTGTTGCTGCAGTAATCCTAAGTGAAGCAAGGCATGTAGCTCCACTTTTGAGGTATGAGGATTGCACGTTCATTGATATGTACAAGTCATACAGCATGAATGAGGTAGATAATGAAAATAGGTGTTGGGGAATGAACGGTTTGGTGTGGAACCAGTCATTTTCTACTATTTATATATGCTTCTGTTCCTAGAATAAAGCAGTTTTTGCTTTGCAGCTCTAGCTTTGTTTTGTAAAAGCTAAATAGGATCATAGTGGAAACTGACTTGTAAATGACTATCTGTGGCTATGTAACAAGGGCCTGTCCACTCAGTTCAGAACAATTATGTCCCATCCTCAGAGGCTTGTATTCCTTGTTTATATAACAGATATCTGAAGACTAAGTTTCATTGTCTGAAGTGGTATTTTTTTGTGATATCTCACACAATCTGAAGTGTGACATTCTTATTCAAAAGAGAAAAGAAGAGCAGGAAGTGCTCAGCATTTTCTGAAAACCCACCCTCTAAAACATTTGAAAGTGGGAGCAAAACTTTGAGGATATTAATTTATCAGTTTAGAAAACCTTGTCATAAAAGCTATCATTTCTTTGTCTCATAATAAGTTGTATCCCAGTGTTGGCTCTTACATGCCATATTCTATGTCTGCAGTATAGATATATATACTTTTTATTCATCTATAAGGCTAATCCCTAAACATATTTTTGTTCACTTCAGCTTGATTCCTCAGGACAAGCCCTTTCACCTTGAACTGTGTTGAAGCTCTGTTACAGAAGATCCTATATTATAGGCTAAATTAAAACGGAATGGGGAAAATAATTGCCCGGTGAATGTTTGTGGTGGTGCTTATAACATGGATTGTGATTGTAGACAGCAATGCAGAACGGAAAAAGTTATTTTTCTAAAGAAGAAAAGGCTTGGGAGGATCTTACAACTGTATATAAATATCTGAAGGGATGCTGTAAAGAAGATGGAGCCAGGCTCTTTTCAGTGGTGCCCAGTGACAGAACAAGAGACAACAGGCACAAACTGAAACACAGAAGGTTCTGTCTGAACATAAAACCCCACTTTTTTCATATGTGGGTGACGAATCACTGGCAGAGGTGGCCCAGAGAGGTTGTGGAGTCTCCATCCTTTTAGATATTCAAAAGCCATCTGGATATAGTTCTGGATTACCAGCTGTAGATGGCCCTTCTTGAACAGGGAGGTGGGACAAGGCAACCTCCAAAGTTCCCTTACAACCCCAATCATCCTGTGATTCTGTGATACTGCGATGGCAGATTTGAAGTGCTCTGCACCATTTCTAATGAATGACCGCAACATTACCTGTTATTAGCACAGGCCAGCAATCTGATGTTATATATGTTTTTAAGAGGTTTTTTTTGACACTTACAGCATCCTAGGACATTTTCCCCCAAGTCATCAAAATACATGGTCGCTCAATCATAAAGCTTTCAGGTTAGAGATTATTCCAGCAACTCAGTGTAAATGTCACATGCTGCTGAAGACACATTCCCATTCTTTGGCAAGAACACTGTGTAAGGCAAATAAAGGAACAACATGAAAAACAATGAAGCAAAACTGACAGCAGCATGATGCACTATTTTTTTTCATGTTTTATCCATACAACTGCTTCCTACAAGCCAAGGTGAATGGTGGAGAGTTTGGACAATGTGTATGCTGATTGCCTTAGTGTCCTGGGTTGAGTGAGTGGTGGAGTTTTTTGGTGGCAGGGGAGGGGGCTATTGGAGCGGCCCCCTGTGAGAAGCTTCTCGAAGCTCCCCCAGCTCCACGTCAGCTCCACTTCTGTTTGGGAAACTGAGCCAAACAGCTGCATCTCTGCGATAACATATTTAAGAAGGGATGTGGTGACGGGCAGTGGGACTTGTGAGGAGGAGTTGCTGCATCTGCATGAACACCAAGGTCAGTGGAGGAACGGAGGAAGAGAGGAGGGGGGAGGTGTGCCGGAGCAGAGACCTCCCTGTATCCTGTGGTGAGACAGCAGGGTGTCCCCCCCCTGCCACCCATGAAGATCTACGGTGGAGCAGACATTGATTTATGGCCTGTTGCTCCTGCTCAGTTGATCAGGGTTCTGTGCCCGAAGAAGGCCGGGGTCTCAGGGGAAAAGGCAGCCCCGCTGCTGTAATTCAGTGCTGGGAGGATTGCAGCATGCGGGGGAGTCCCACGCCGGAGCAGCTCGGGAAGGGCTGCAGCTGTGGGAGGGAATCCAGTCGGAGAAAGTTAGTGACCCATGACAGAGCAGTGTGGGGAACACTGCGGCCCGTGGGAGGAACTCAGGTCAGAGAAAGTTTGTGGAGGACTGTCTCCTGAGAGAGGGGGACCACGATGGAGCAGGAGGAACAAGTTTCGGACACTCCCCTCACCGAAGATGAAGGAAGTGGCAGCGCTGACTGCACCCCCCATTCCCTGCCCCTGCGCCACTGGGGGAGGAGGTAGAGATATCGGGAGCAGAGCTGAGCCTGGGAAGAAGGGAGGGGTGGGGGGAAGGTGTTCTCAAGATACGGCAATGCTTCTCACTGTCCTACTCTGTTATGTGTTGTTAGTGTCTGTAATAAATGTATATTCTTTTTTTTCTTCCCCTAACGAGTCTGCCTTTTGCTCATGATCATAAAAAGGGGATTTTTCCCCATCCCAGTCCTATCTTGAACCCCAAGCCTGGCTCTCTGTCCCTTCTCATTGCCGGAGGGGAAGGGAGAGAGAGCTGCTGCATTGTGGTTGGCTGCCAATCAGGCCTAAACCACGACACTTAGGAAACAAACAGACATAAAGGCAGATTAATAATGAAACAGCTAATCCATCCCTTGAGAAAAACCCACCTTCTGTTATTTTATTTGACACATTTTCTTGAAATATCCCTTGTTCCAAACACTTCGAGAAGCTTCCAACTACAGACCTGTGGACAGGGTGTGAACAACACATTGCATCACTTTATTACTTATAGTATCCACAAATGGCCAATTTATTTGGCCAAATGTCCAGAGCTTATAGGATTTTCAAAAGTATAAATAAAGGTGCAGAAAATGAAAGCTAGCTTAATATATTGATATTTATGTGAGTTCAATACCATGTTATTTTGAAAGTTGTTCTAGGTTCCTATTGACATATTTGGGTATCTAAAACCTTTAAGCATCTGGCATAAGAGCTTGATTTTTCTCTCTTTCACCACAATTTTGCAATGGTTTCTGTGGTGTTGTATCAATAGAAGAAATTGAGAGATAAATCTCAGTCATTTCAATTGAATTGTATATCTTATTTGTAAAATAATCACATTACTGAGACTACTGTTGTGTGCAGCAAATGCACATACGACCATATAATCAACATTTAATTAGCCCCACTTCATGTTATATTTGCTTAATGTTAACTTTCTTGGAGCTATAATTTTTTCCTTTAACCATTATAGCAGTTGAATTTTAATTACATTACCAACAAAAAGCTCATTAACGTCACGTAATTGGCAGCATTTCCAAAAAAACCTGAACTAATTGAGTATTTTCTGAAGAGTTCCCATCAAAGTATAATTTAACCATTACAAACAGCTTGGCAACTACATTTACATAAAGATGTGTCTGAGGAATGTTCTTATGTGTGGAAAATCAGATTTGATATTGCCATTAACAAAATGAAGGAAGCTGTTACAGAGCAAATCACTTCCACATTTTAATGATTTTGGTTAAACCCCATGTTTTTGTCTAGAGGGTCAAATGAAACCCCTTGTCTTTCCACAAAGAAGCAGTAACCAATCTCTGACTGGGAGTTAGGAAGTGGCTTGCTTTGTGGGCAGGGTACTTCACAGTCTTTTTCAGGTTATTTTGTACTCTCACTGGCTAATAGCAGAAATGAGATATTGTGATGGACAGACCACAGTCCCTGTGCAGTATGCTAACTCAGAAGTTTTTAAACACGTGACAAGAGAATAATTTCATCTACAGTGGATCTCTTGCCAATTATCTTGATCATTTTCTTATATTATGACAGGACTGATTTAATTACTAATCAAAAGAAACCGAGTATTCCAATCATTATTAGCCTCTATCATTTTTTAGACTCCCTAAAATAATTTCACTGGAAACAAAGCAAAGAAAGCCTGCATAATCCTTTGATCCTTCCTCTCCAGTCTGGGATGAATGACATTGAGATTAATTTGAATGCTGAGGGGATGATTAGAGGTTAAAAACTGGTTCACATATTCTGAATACAGCGAGAAAAAACACTGAGAAAAAATAGCTACCATGAGTGTCCTGCTTTCATATTTAAACCTGAACACCGAGAGTTTTGAAGAATCAAGGTTTCAAATAAGAGTTGAATAAAGTTTGAACACAACATTCAATATTCTCAATAATTATCCAAACTTCAGCTTTAAATATTATGTGTTCCTACCCCTGCTTGGATTCTTTCCAAGAAATTGGAAATAAATTTTGAGAAACTGGTTCTTGTGAGGATGCTAATTAGGTACTTGCGCTGCTTGCTTTGTCCTTTCCCATTTTACAGCTGTAGTTAAAAAATGCAAGCACATTCATCTGGCAGTGTGCCTTTGCAATGGACCACCTACCTTTGGATTGCAGAATGTAAGTTCAAGCAAGATGGCAATAAATGAACATGGCATTTTACATTCTGATTTTATTTTTTCTATCAAACAGGTGTTAACTGTGCCAAAACATGTATTAGCATAATATTTGCTAATATACAATATCAAAAGTGTATGTAAACATCAAGTTTAAAACTTCAAAGTTCCTGTTATCAATTCACCTGAAAACTATATAACCTGGGCACTGTTATAATTTCATTCTCCCCGAGATGTATCAGATCCCTTAGCATGCTCTGAATAGCCTACTTATTCTGACAAAGAAAAACACTGTTTGAGGAAGTGGGTCATATGTATGTAGAGATGTTTGCTGGAAAGGCCTGGAATTCCATGGTTCTGGTCAGTATACCACTGAAAAAGAAAAAAAAAAGCCATAAAACCCCTATGTCATGTTTTCAATTCTGCATTAGTTAAACAATACAAGAACTTTATTTTATTACCATATAGAAGAAAGTGGATGCCTCAAGAAAATAGAGGGAGTTGCTAATCTTTCTTCTTTTCATCAATTTCCAGTATATTCATATTCTTGCTGAAAAAGTGTTTCTAAACCTTCTGTAACCTAGGAGTAAGCATTACTGCCTCAGTACCGACAAGTCAGTTGTATCAAGTCAGACAACAGAGCTCTGACATGCCCTTAGGGATGAAATGCCCTTGACCTGCTGCATAGCCTTGGCAATAGGGGTCACAGTCTTGCTTAGGAATACTGGGCTCTAAGCAACAAGCTTTCAGCTAAATGTTGTGGAATTCTATTCAAAACGTTCTGCATTACAGCAGGGCCATGAACATTATGAACAGTGTACTGCAAATAAAACACACATATGAATTATGCTAACTCTTAGAAATAACTGACATTCCCCATAGAAGGACTACAAATGCATACAGTATTTGAGATACATGAGAAATAGTCCGGGTTTGCTAAATATCACTGAAGGAGGCAGAAAATGTGGAATAACAAAAGGGCCTACAAACTTTTTGGGGAGTTCATGGCCTTGGGAAAATGGACCCAGGCAGAAGACTAGTACATCTGATAGCAGGGAAACACTTTGGTCATTAGCCCCAAGAAAAAAGTGCAGAAGCAGAGCTTAGCATGTAATTCAGAACTATTATTTCCCTGTTCATTCCTCATTTATATCCTCTAACTTCTTGCCTATGTGTTTCTCCCTTTGTCTACACCTGCTACCCCAAGCAAGTTTTGCAGAGAACTTGGGTTTTTCTGATTCTGGATATACTACTTGGATACCTTATACACTTTTTTATTGTTTCACCTTGTGCCTGTGGCAGGCATGTCCAGTTCAAGTTGGTTTTGGCCCCAGAAGCCAACTCCTTCATATTCCTCTCCTTTACTACCTATCAGCAACTTTCACAAGGAGGGTGGATTCTCATTCTTTTTCGGATTCATTTTAAAAGTTTCTAAATTATTCTTCAAAAGAGAGAAATCCTGCTAGCATCCAAAGGGCAAGAAGAAGAAAAAAAAAAAAAAAAAAAAAAAAGAGCAGGCAAATCCTTTGAGGAAGAAATTGTTTATGAAGAATAAAAAATGCACTAGCAAATGCTTGATTTTTAAGCATGTTCAGTTGAACCGAGTTCTTAAAAACATTGCCAAATGTCAGATAAGCTTATTGATAAAGCCATAAACCACTGTTCAAAATGAAAAATAGTCTGTTATTTACCATTGCCTGGAAATCCACCTGTGCGTTAACGAGAGCTTTTGCAATTTGTGCTGAGTTCTGAAAATGTACATTATCTGAAATAGGAAAAAAAAGATTGGCTGTTGAAACGTGTAAATACCACAGAGCATAAAGTTATTGTGCATTAAGTTATGTCCACTAATTATCAAGTGATATAGTTGACATTACTAAGAATGAGTAAGCATCTTATAATATGTCATATGGAAATCTACCACAGATCTAAGTACTGACCCCAATCAAAGGCATAGAAAGATTCTTAATGTTTTTCAAACAAAGTGATTCTGGGTCTGTATTTGTATTGCCATTTGCAAACCTCACCATCTGCTGTTCCATGGATGAGAAGATACTCCACATTTTGGAAATTCTTTGCTCTTGCCATCACAGTTGAATTCTGTTGAGAGGAAAAATGAACAGTTCAGCAGCTTCAATTTAAACTACTCAGTCACAAAGCTGAAAGGCTTTCACTGCCTAGTAGAAAAACAATCAAACTGTTGAACTGGCCTAATAATGACAACAGTGACTTCATATCAATCTGAGATTATAATAAAAGCCATATATATTTAGTGTCTTTTCTAAGGGTCAGTTCACAAAAAGCACAGCACTAGCCATGTGTCATTCCCTGAACACTGTAATTCCTGGCTACCCAGATAGCTCTGCCAGGCCAGTTGGTACTGAGCATTTCTGTTCTTTGAGTTGGGATGGAGAACAGGTACTGAAAACATGATCCAAAATCTTAAACAGGAGTCTTTCCACTAACGTCTTTGGGTGTTAATTAGCCCTCTGTATCCAGAGCTGGTACGTGTGCTGTTAGAGGAAGCTATAGACTTCCCATCAATGTGAAGAAAAGAAGAAAGGCAAGCTGTTTCAGGCAGTGGAAGCTCTTCTGACCATTTAGTATGCTTATGGTGTTATTATCAGAGAGTTAAATTTGCACACCACAGCTAGCAGTACCAACCAAAACCTTACCAACATCAGCATTTTAACCTCTCTCACATGAGTTCTTTCCTAGGCTGATGGTTTGCACTGGCAGAACTGTCTGACTTGTCCAAGTGAGAAAATAAGGATCCTTCAATTTAGCATATTTAGGATTGATAAATACAAAACCACAAGTAACTATGGAGATACGAATTTCACAGCAGTAGCTTAGCTGCTACAGGACTGCCACTATGAGAGCTGGCAGGTCATTTTCTTTCTTCACAGTTCTACTTGTCCGTGGAAGTGTGATTTAAGGCAGATCAACACAGAAAGAGAATTCTCACCTTGTAGTGCTCAAGATTGTCAGACTCTATAGGAAGACCCATAAATCGTTCTGTGTAGATAGATGCTGTGATAATAAACAAGAAAAAAAGCTATAGATAAAGAATGTACAGATATTTTTGTGCCTTCAGTGGCATGTAGCAAAGTAAATGTTTATTTTAACTGTATCTATTCTGTTTGTTTTCCTCATAATACACCAAATTTAAATATATTTTTAAAAGTCAACTATGAAGGTTAATTAATAAATGTCCTCCAATCAGTCCTTGCAAAAATAGTTGTTTGATACTCATCTGTGGAACCAACAAAAGGTATTATGGACAAAGGTAATTAATTGATACTGCTTTATGCTATAGGGTTGAACTCCAGAAGTCTGCTGAATGAGCCAATGAGCCAATAAAGGTGAATGGTGGAAAGATGACACAGACTATTTTTGACACCTTAAAAAGAGAAGTTGAGCAGAATTCCAACCTGGGATGTGTATGTGTATATACAGTAAATATGGATATATATGTTGTCCTTTTTGCTATTGAATGGTTATATGCAGCAATTAGGAGGAGCAAGAAATGATACAGGCTTGCACTGAAAAATTGGTGCAACTGCTGTTCAGGTCTCTGTTCAATTTCTTTTTCAAACTACAACAAAGACCGTTAACAGATTTGATAAAACTAATGTGAATAACTGAACAGTATCTATCACCAAGAAATCAGCAGGAACAGCTATCTTTGAGCTGCCTGGGTATTTGTAATTTAACTAAGAGCTGTTATGAAAATTTGTGGAAAACTGACACAGCAGCTGTCACTACCAGAACATTACTTTCTTTATGACCTTGCCTTGAAAGAGTAACTGACACATATTGAGCAGTCAAGCTGCAGTATTACAAGCTTTTTATTTATTTAACGGAGTCAGGGCTTTCTGACAAAGAAGAGCTGGCATCTTTCCCTCCCATTAGAGAGGTGATGGATGTTGTGATCAATAAGGAGTTGGGATTGTCTACCTTGTTGTCCAGTTTGGTACACTGTATCAGAATAATTTTGTTAAAAAGTAGAAATGAGAATCCTCCCAGGAAAGGAAAATGTACTCAATGTACTAATGTTCCCATGGTTTATTATGTATCCTTTACGTATGTTACCACTGTGCGCTAAAGATGTGTACTATGTCTCCCAGATCAGCCAAGTAAGGTTCCTGATATTTTGTAATAAACTAATAATTTGTAATAAACTAAGTACCTGATAATTTGTAATAAACTAAGTACCGAAAAAATCTAAGTAGCCTAGCTTTTATCAAAATCCATTATCATTCAATGAAAACAGAAAATGTGCAATATCTGTTGTCAACACAGTGTCAAACAACCATATTGGGCTTAAGTTTTCAATAAAATAGACTCTTTCTGAATGGCTGGCATTTCTACAGTATTCTGAGCCAAATTCTCCACTCTCTTCTACCAGTATAGCTACAACAAGTCCACAGAGGTCAGCAGAATTGCATTATATGACTAAGTGGAAGATTTGGCTTGTCAATTATTGAGGAAGAAAACGGAGATAAATTGTGAATTTTAATAAAACAGTCACATATCTAAAGCTTTTAACTATGCCTTGTTCCCAAATACAATTTCCCTTGCCATCCTATAACTATTCAGCTGTTATTAACTCTGGCACAAAATGAAGGTGAGTGGGAGGATTTCAGAGAAAAGATTATGGTCCAGATTCTAATCTGTGCATCTAAAACAGAGTGGGACAGAATTTAGAAGCTGTAGGGGCCAGTACATGCTCTGACATACTGATACTACTTAGAGACTCAAATATGTAGCATCCCGTAGTTTTGCCTCTAACACAGTTCACCCTAATGTTGACACCATCTGTTTGCCAAAAGCTATGACTCATGACTTCCTTGTTTCCTTCCTTCCTTCCTTAGTGGAGGTACATTTGACCTTTTGGATTTTACAATGTGTTTTTAGCAAGATTCTTTAACTCCTTCCTGAAAATTCAGTGGAAGTAAAAATTGCAATGGTGCAGGCCTGATATACTTTAACATAAAAACTTCATTCAATTTTTAATCCTTGGACAAACATTTATAACTGTTCTTTTATTGAAGGAATTCTGCAAAAATAGTGCTTTATGCCTGCATTCCTGAGATATTTTTGCAATCACGAGTGAAAAGGTCTTAAAAAAATCTTGATGGCAGTGAAAACATGAAGACTATGCTTCCGATGTCATACAAATGTTTTCCCCTTTGTTTGCAAAACACCATAAATACAAGGAATGTCTGTGCTAGCAGTCAGGGAAGGAATCTTTCCCATTTAACCAAAAAATTTTCTCGTAACCAAGACTTCTTAGCAAACGACCATATGCTAAGTAAATGTGTTCAAAGTGCTACATTTTGCTCATTGAAAACATGCATGCCATGATTCTTTTTTACACTAAGGTTCCTTTACACCATGCCAAAAGCATAACAGGTCTGCAAGTAAGTATGAGTATGTGCTTGCTTTATTCACACAGTAAGTCCCCGAGTTGTTTCCTCAGAACAGTTTGGAGCCTAAGTCAATAAACATAAATAAAAATATGTCTCATAACACAACAACACAGGAAGTGTGGCTGAGAAACATCTAAAGGGGAAAATATTTAATTGAAAAAAATTATTATATCAGATACAACTGAGTCCCTCTCTTTTGCACTGCTTTTGGGGAATAACTTTGCAATAAGATTCCTGACAGAGATCATCTACCAGTGCACTGTGCTTCTCTTACTGGCAGAAATATAATTTCAGCTGTTTCTGAATTCAGTGATACTGTTATAACAGGATTTTTAGGAAAATCACTCCTGAGTATAGCGGTTTATCAAGAGGGCTTTACAGACTTACTGTTACAGATGTGTGTATGGAATTATCTGGGTGTACCTTCTTCTATGGGACAAAGTCTGTTCCAAACTGCCAGTTGCAGCCAGTTATTTTCAGCAAGGAAAACCTTAAGCTTAAGGTCTTAAGAGTTTTATGTCTAGGTAATTGCAATGTCTTTAAGTTTCATATTGCCAGTCTCCTGCAATGATTTAATTTATAAAGACATTAAATGCTACATCCTGCTTTCCAAGTCAAGATTTATGACAACTTTCCATACCGTAATATTCCCAGCTGGAAACAGGAGCCACAGCCATTCCACATTTAAATACTCCACTGCCAGATCCAAGTGTCAAAGAAGTTACATACCCACCATAGGACTAGGGATAAATCACAGACAGTTTAAAATTATTGGTGAAGTATCATTTGTTTTCTGAACCAAACTCATAAATTAATTCTAAAGTAAATGTTTCGCTTTGATGCATGGAGCACAAAGCAACAAAAGCTTTTTAATTAAAACCAAATGTATTTATTTCAAATCTGATGTGATTTTTTGTGAGAGATTAGACAATTTTTTTGAATCACTTCTTTTTTGCTACTTCAATGATTTTCACAGGATGCCGCTCTTATTACCACTTAGAATCATAGAAAAATTTAAGATGGTAGGGTCCTTCAAGATAATCTAGTGCAACCTCTATCTCAAAACATGGATAACTTCAAATTTAAATGAGGTTGGTCAGAGTCACATCCACATGACATAGCCTCTCTACTCAATCTGTTTCAGCACTCATCCCTGTCATTGTAAAGGGGTTTTTTCCTAAAATCTAAACAAAACTTCCCTTGTGGCAATTTGTGTTCATTACTTCTCATCCTTACAGTGTGCAGCTCCAAAAAGAGTTATAGGTTTTTCTTTGCCTTAACAAACTACCTAGCTTTTGCTAATGATTGGCATATTGAATCAACCCCATCATCAGTACTAACAGGCTCAGCTACTTGAGAACTTGAGGTTGAGCAATTCCTCCCTACTGCCTGCCACTTTTCCTGTTATTTTCTGTCCTGATTCCTCAAACTGGGACCCAGCAAGGAAGAATAAGTTCATAGCTGGAAGTTAGGTAAAGTAGTAAGTAAGTAAGCCTGGATATCAGAATAGTTCTCTGCAACTGTGCAGGGCTACTTGCTGAAACAGGAAAATACTTTAAATAAAAAGTGTTTGGTCTGGCTGTCCATAAGATGTGGAAGTGGGGTTGGAAAATACTTCTATACTGTCTTTGGGAAATAATGGGTTACTGTTTACTTTGGAATGAAGGTAGGGATAAAAATAAGGGGTGTGTCACAAAGAATTCTGGATTGATTATCAACCTCATCAGTAGCATATGAAAGACTAAGGGAAATAAACAAAACTATTAAATATTCTTTTGTACAAAAGTAAGTCTTTCTCTCCCCTTGACATTCCAGCTTGAAATAACAGTGAGGGATATGCTATTGAAAACAATAATTTGTATGATTTTTCCAGGCCACTTGATTGGATCATTTGATCTTTTAAAAAATCAGTCCACAAGGCTAAATGTAAAGGATTGGGATCAGGTAGATAAATCTGTTCATTGTAACAGGCAGAGAGAGTTCAAAACCTGCTTTAGTGGTTATTTAAGAGCTTTGCAATCCAGGAGAGTTTGGTGAGTCTGAAAGTATGATGAGCTGCATAGTTCATGCATATCTGCCGATCTGCAGGCTATAAATAGGGAAATACCTTTCAACTCCTCTTAAAGTTTATGGACCAGGAAATGGCATAATAAATAGAAAAAAAAAAAAAAAAAGACTGACAGGTTTGGAAATAGTGCCATTATTTGAATATTATATTTGCTACTGAGATACAATGCTTTAGATGTGTGAAATCTCTTAATTGGTTCTGTAAAAACTGTGGTGAAATAAAATATGATGTGATTAAAAAATTAAAATATTTTTATGTGTCCTTAACTTAATGTCACTTTAGAATTACTCACTTGTAAATGTCTGTGTCACTTAATTTCACCATATGGTACCCCACTTTATCCTGGTGTTATAGCAGTGTCTGACCAAAGTAATTTAAATATTATTTGGTAGAAGCTTCATAGAAAGTTTTTAGCAACCCTGCTCATGTGCTATCTAAGACCAGGCAACTTCCATAGTTACAGTCAAACTGAGTCTTACAAGATCCATCCTCTAGTGTGTTTCTGGGCAAGCCTCTTACAATGAAACTGGGCCAATGAAAACAAACAAACAAACAAAAGCCAGCAAAAAATAAACAAAACAAACAGTGAAAGATCAGAAGAATTCTCCTGGCAAAGACAGGCAGTTAAAGAGAATGAAATAAAAGGTCTTTCTGAATGATAATCAGAGAAAAATGAACATGTATAGAGATAAAAATATTGGAAAATGTTAAGGAGTGGCTAACATAACTGTTTATTCTGTAAGCTTTTTTAGTTAGTGCTGCCTGTTACTGCTGGATAGCTGATACTGATTTACTCAGAGAAGGAGTAAGGATGGCTAACACAGGTCTGGCCTCCAACCCCCTTTAGTATTCCTTACAGTGCTGTCCCTAATCCATGAGACCCATGGTGTTGCTTATCAGCTCATTCTCCCGCATAGTATAATTCTGTTGTGCTGAAGCCGGCTGGGAGGCAGGGCTCTGGTACTGTCTATGCATTCTTGATCCAGCCATTCATGATGAACATAAGCAATAGAATCAGATGGCCTAAACAGCTTAAAAATCTCTATAAAGGGGCTCTGTGGCATTTGTGCTGCAACTGAAGTTGGCTTCAGCTCTCCTGCAACATCCCTAATAGGTCTACATCCCATTTCCATGAATGGTCCTACTTTGAAGCTGACAGCACAGGAAAAAGAACTCCTACTATTCCAGTAATTTATTTTTCTCCTATTAGATTGCAGTGCTACCCTAAAATTTGTACTTGAGGTATGCTACTCTAAGAATAATAAATATATATAATTTAATAATAAAAACTTGCAGTGCACCTGGCTATAAAAGGTTTTGGGAGTGTTACAGAGCAAAGTACCTGAAAAAAACAAAGAGGAAAAATAGACTGGCTAATTATTTGGAATGACTCCTATACTGTCCAATTTTTCCACTTGGTGAAACTGCCACTGTTGTACACCCCTCAGACTCACATTCATTCCTACTGACCATTTCAAAGCCAGTCAAGTATACAGTGATTCAGAATGATGCAAGGGTCATATTTTCTGATAGGAGATATTCACAGGACTTTTCTCATCATTTTAATCTCAGATCAGAAAGGACAATACTTGAATTTTGACAAAACGCCAGTAAGTCCCTAAATTAAAAGCAAAGCCAATTAAAACATCTCAATTGTGTTTAATTTCAAGTCCAAACAATGTATTAGACATAAACTTTTTCAAAACTCCCTCTTGAGCTGCCAGAGATCCCTTGTGGGAGCTTGCACTGTTGCAATTGCATGTATATAGACACAAACAAGAACTGTCCCCTTTGGCAATACCATCAAAAACTGGTAGAAGAAACTTCATACAGGTTTAGGACAGAATAAGGAAGAATCAAAAAAATTATACTGTAGGATTATTTAAATATAGACACAAGAAACTAAACCACTTACCCAGCCCCATATTGCTATTCGTTTTTCATCAATAAAACCCATTTCTATAAATTTCCTGTGGAAAATAAAATCACAGAAATAAATGCATTATTACAAAAGTTTGCTAATACTATAACAAATTAGCAAAATATATTTTTTCTTTCACTTTTTTCCACACATCCCACCAATTTGAGCAAACTGACAATCAGCAGAGCATGTCTGATTTCTACAAAGCATCAATTTTTCAATTAATAGGTATTTCAGAGAAAAAGGAAGAATTTTTCTTGAAAAAATAAAAAATGCTGAAATCAGTACTTTCTTCATAATAGCTTTTGTTCCAGTGGATGAGGACTCTGCCCAACTGGCTTCCTGGCAAAAAAGATCTTTTTTCTTATACTTTGAATCTGCCTGGATATTTAGTCCAGACTAGATTAAACATCATACCTTATACTCATGTTGTTCATATGCATATATATGTGCATATGTACAGACATACATTCATACACCTGTGCAGAGGAAAAAGTTCAGAAAGTGTACTCTTACTAATAGCCACATTTCATTTCCCATAGCTCTACCTTCCTACAGGCTATTATCGTTTTCATCATTTTAATGCAGAAGGTGCTGGATTACCATTAACATTCAGACTTTATCTTGCAAGGTGCTCAACATACTCATTTTAAGAGCTGATACTCCGATCTCTCAAGAGGCACAGTATCAGCCTCTGAGATTATAGATTCCCTAAAGCAATAATCTTTCTTTTTGATGTGCCTGAAAAGTGAAGAGCACATACTGCTAATATAATAAAAAATAATAATGAGAAAACATCTTCTAATGCCCCAAGTAGGTAATAAGATTTCAATGGATGAAAGGTGCACTTTGCTTATGCACTCAGTAGTCAAACAGGTCAAAGAGAATCATAAATATTAGGTGTCCCACAAAAATCCTCCATCTGAGTCTGAAGACTGCATTTCCAGAGCTGTATTAGCAATAGCAAAGAAAAGAGGCTGAGGCAAAAGACCACAAAGGTTTGAGAGTGACAGATAAACAAAATAAGTTCAGATACATCCCAGGACACATATGAGCCTTATTTTACTAGGACAAGAATGAGTAACTGACAACACCCAAAATGCGGGATACTATCCGGGTGGGACAAAGTTAGAAAAGCCAAAAAAATGATTCAGCTTTGTTATATCGCTGTCTTAATCCCTGGGGTTCCTCCTACAGTAAAAGCCCCTCCAAGAACTCCCCACTAGAGTATACGATCCTCTCTAAAAATCATTCATCTTAAACAATGTGTTAGATCAGGAAGATGGAATGCAATACATTTGACTAAATAAAAATTTAGTCTAGGTGCTGACAGAAAACTGGGAAGTGTGAAGTCTGAGGTCATTTCTTCACAGCCTGTCTCAGCAGATTTTTCAACTGCAGAATTAGTTTAGGTTCCCTCTATCTTTGACATTTCATGTCTGAGTGACGATTCAGAGTAATAAAAACCCATTCTCTCTCTTGTGATATTTTGAAGTATGCCATTGCTGCTAAAAGTTTCAAGAAAGAAAATCAAATAATATATTAATAGAAAAACCTAACATGATATACAGTTATTCTGTTTCATTTATCACTGAAAAAGATAAATGTGTGTTTATATCATTGTCAGGGAAATTAATTATCACAAAGCAGAAAGAGGAAGGAACAGATACCCTCCTCACACACTTGTAAATACAGGCAGTGTTTTCAAACAAGTAGAGAAAGCTATGGAAACCTGGACTACTATATCCAATTTCTAGCTAAGCTACTCAGACCTATTACTGGGGGAAAGAGAGTATTTGCTGTTGCACATGGAAATTTATCCATGCTCTGATAGGCCAAATTCCAGACCAAAGGCTAAACTCATTCCTGCCTTGCACTCATTTCTGTGGGGTTCAAACTAACACTTCTTTAAATGCTTACTTTATCAGTGCTACTGCATCTGTGAGCTTAACAGGCAGCCTTTCTTTACAAAACCTCACTTTCACTCACTTCCAAAACCTCTGCTTAGGGAATTTTTTTCCCTTGGAACACTTTAAGTGTTTTGATGCAAAGGAGCAACTGCTGGGGAACAACTACTAGAGGACCTCAGATACTTTGTGTTGTTCATAACTATTGCAAAAGAGCATGAAAGGCAGTTTTATGACTAACTGACCTTTAGAAGGCTTGTATCAGGATTCAGTTTTGCTACAAAATTCACATTTGACCTTTAGCTAATCACTGTGGTACATCACTATGGATCTTTGGCTAATCTCTATGGTCACTGAGGTAGGTTTCCCCTACGAGGAAAACTTCAGAATAATGGATAGTACATTGGCTTACCTCTCACCACTGACACTCGTATTTCCTTAGGCCTAGGTTTGAAGCCTCTGATGATGCTTTTATAAAATGGAAGTCATGAGGTCTGAATGTAGACTTAGTAGTATATGGACTCAATATACCACACAAAACCTCACTGACATCAAGTAACTCAGTAATATTTTATTTCTACAAGTCTTCTTGTCTTATTTCCTGGAGATATCAGCTCTCCAGAAGACTAAGAAGTATATTTAATATTCTTTTCACATTACTTCTCTTAGGCACATAAATGCAACAGTTATACAGGGAGATATTCTGCTTACTTCACTGCTGAGATTTGGTCCTCAACTTCATAGACTCCTAGTCTTCGATATACTGCATGCAAAATCTTGTCACCTTGATAAGCTGTCCCTCTGCCATCCACAAGAGCAACAATAATTCCCTCTTTGCTTGCAAGATAGGTTATCCAGCTAATGCTAAATGTTTCCTTCACATTCTGACTGCAAGGACCTCCGTACCTGAGGAAGAAAATTCACACATTTTCAACTCATATTTATAAATGATTACCAGATACCAGACTATACCTATAGGTACTTCTTACATTTTCCTTAAAAGTGTTTTGCTATATGGCTGTGGTTCAGAGAGCTCAGCAGACAAACAGTTCAATTACCCTTTTCATATATTTGTGAGATTTTGCTATCTAAAATCCATTTTAATCCTTTAGGTTTTATGCCTAAGGCAAATCATTAGTTTCAGCTCAGACTAAGGGTTGCAGCATCAGGTGCTTGTCCTAAGGGGAATCCTTGGAAAAGTGGTGCCTCAAAGACTCAATTCTTTCCTCTCTCCAAATTCTTTAGGTGTAACAGCCCTTTTTGGTGCTTTTCTGCATTCGATCTCCACGTGCAGTCAGCAATGACGAAGAAAACAGAAGAAAAAAGTACAGCTCCTTATACTTTCTGGCCATCTTCAGACCTTCTTTGTTTCAGTAGGGAATACCATGTGCTGTTGGAGCTGTGGGCTGAACACAGCTCACATAGCTTAGCAATACAGAGAAACATTCCTCATGAGAATAGCCTAATGCAAATTGCACATTTGACCTCAAGGACACAACTGATTTAATCTTCTACTCTAAACTTCATTCAAACATACTTAGCATTCTTGGACCTTTGGATCATCACTGGTTAATAAAAAATTATGTAAAGTTTATTACATCTACTCAGCTCTCTTTTCTGCCTCGGGTTTTTTTGCACCACTGCATTTTTTGTTGCCTTTTCTGCCTGCTATAAATGAAATTCATGTCAACTGCTCTTGAGAAGGGACATTTGATCAAGGAAGCCAGTCTACATGGTTTAGGGATGTTTGGGTTTTTTTCTTAAAAACTGAAGCAGGCTCTTGTATTTTTCATATTAGCCAAACTGAAATCAATAATTTCAGAGTGCCTCATTATAAACAGAAGGAGCAACAGAGCTAAGAACTCCAAGCAATAGCCCACATGTTTTTATCCTTTTTCTTTCTCTGAGGAACTAATGCCATGATGAGAATAACATTAAAAACCTCATCGATTTCCATTGGGTTGAATTTGTATTCCAGAAATATATCAAAACACCCACCACAACAAACAAAACAGAACTAAGTGATTTTGCTTTTGTTTCATAAAATGTTGCAAATGTCCTAGGTTTTGTTAAGTTATAAGAAGTATGTTTCCTGACAAAACAACATTCAAAGAAAGGAAGTGTTACATACACCTGAATAAGCAGAGGGTACTTCTTGGATCTATCAAACTGTGGGGGTAGAAGCATTTTGTACCACAAAGCTAGAAAAGACATATTAAAATTATATTGTTAATGGTTAAAATGATTCCTCCAAGCATAATCCAGAGTTTGGTATAACAGTATAAGAAGATGAATCAGCACGAACTATACCATGTACAAACTGTGAATCACAGAACTGATGCAAGTAACTTTTTATACTGAGCTACTGAAGACCAACTTTTAAGAAATAAATTGTCCATTTTAATTTAGCTATGCATAAAATTATTATTTCACATAACTGTAGGTTCTCAGTTTTCTAGGTGCCTAGAAAAACACAACTATAAATATAACTGTTGTTAATATTATGAGAAATGAATTTGGGAAACTATACACTCATTACCATGGAATATTGTTTGTAAAGTCTCTAGTGAAAACAATAGCGTATGCAAGTCAATATAATGTGCAATACATGAACAGCAGTTTACATTTCACATTTTATTACCACCATACTATAATGTTTTTACATGATATCTAATCACTTCACCAATAGTATTAAAGAATTAAAAAAAAAATTTGCATTGTGAAGCAGAGGTGTATTTTAACTACTATATTATTGAGAGATACCCTGAGGCACAGACAAATTGGTTGTCAAACAGCGATCTTCCTCCCAATCTGACAGGCTAACAAGTTTGTTCTACAGAAAGATGATACTCACTATAACAAAATGAGGGCAAAATATTAAAGTGGTAGGAATAAAAAGTATAATAAAGATGTGTAATTCTTACTTATACCATCCACTTCAAGTTTATTAATTTCTTCTTTCGGCAGTTTTATCTCTTGCAAAGCAGACTGCAATTCCCAATTGTCTTCCAGTACTCTGAGCTCTAAGTAAAAGAAATGCCTGAATTATTAACTAATTTATTGTTAATTCCTCTTCATTATTTGAGATTCCTTTATTTTGTGTCATTAGAGCAGAAAGGAGATCTGTGAATTTTAGAAGCAGAGTAATGAAATCAACTCAGACACTTCTAACTGTGCTTGGTCTCATACCTAAATGAAAACAAGGCACTGGTATTATAGAGCACAAATATTTGTTAGATTTTTATAGGATGTACATTTTGCAGTGCAAATCATTTCACATGTTGCCTCTGAGTGGTAGAGTCCTGGATGTTATGAAGAAACTCCTTTCTTCTGCAGAGCCTTCATCCCAGCTTTGTAATATGGTAGGAGCTAGAAATGCAAAATTCATCCCATCATGCAAAACACAGTCATGTATCTCCTCTCTGGATTATCACAGTAATATCAGTTTAACCTCTGAGACTCTAGGTCAGTGTGGTTAAGCACAGAGATGTTTGGGAATATCTTGTTTCTGGGCTAACACATGAAATTCAGTTTCTTAAGGGACTGTGTCAAACCCTTGCTTAACCACTGTATCATATATTCCTACTCAAAGACACTAGACTTACCATTTAAATGTCACTGGTAATATATTACTGCACACTTAGTGAACCTCTTTTATTTGTTGGTATGGTTTTTTATTTTAATTTAAAAAGTATTTAAAATTTTTGTTTAATTTGCTTTAGACCAAATTTACAGCTATATAATTTTAAAATTACTATTTAAAATTTAGTTAATTTCCAGCATAGACTGAAGAACTATATATTATGAATCCACTGGGTATTACTTGTTTATGTGTTTTCCCATGAGTAGTGATGGATGAAGAATATTGTATATAAAGGAAATCTGTGACTTTTAGCTTCACTTCCAAAATGAAAGAATCCTTCGAAACTGCAGGAGATTTTTCTTTTTTAGTTTACCTTATTTTTATTTATTTACTTATTTATCCTTAATGACAACCACTTCTTGTTTCTGGAAATGCTCAAAAAAAATACAAGAAGTACTTCTCTCAGCACGTCTTGAGCTAGATAGTGCTCAGGACAGGACAAAAATATAACACTGGAATTTGTTCTTTCAAAGTACTCTTGAAAAGTTTTGCAGATTCAAGGGGGGTTTTATGGCTGAAAGATCATCCTGGCTTTGGATACTCACCCAAACTCAGCTGAACCCTTTCCATCCTTTTCCTCAAAACTCCTGAAACTTCCTCATTACCACAAATGAATTGTAGGCATGCTAGAAAGGGCTTTCAGCCTGGTGTGTGTTAGTTTAACTGCATGCCTCCTACTAAAATTCATGGGTGATATATTTTCAAAATGCTGCCAACTGCACTGAAAATGGATCTACTAAAAATAGTTTTGCACCACAGGAGAGATTATGAAAGCAAGGAATTTATGGAAAATTAATCCAAAAAAGGCCATGAAAAAGTCAGAGAAGCCTGAATTTTTTTTTATTCCTGAGGAATAATAGCAGAGCAGAGTGAGGCATCATAAAACCAATGGTGAAGATCCATTAAATGAAACTCTTCTCTCCTTCAGCGAGGTTAAGTAACACTTATTTGTAGTTGGACACTTAGCTGCATTTCATGCAATTCATACATTGATAAGGAGGTAGTAAGTGCCCTTGATATACAAGGTCATAATGAATCACAGAAAACAGATAGCTATGACAATGAATTAAATATGAAAAAAATCCATGCATTATCTGTATTTAAACCTTTAAACCTTCTTCAAAAGAAATATCAGAACACAGTGTTTTTACAGCACACTTGGAATAAACATGTTGACCAATCTCTTTCATCTGCAAAAGACTAAAGATGTACCAACTCCTATTGGGGTCAACATAATCTTACATTGTAATTCATTGACTTCTTCACAAATTGCCACTGATTATTTAGCTTAACAATATTGTGGAGTTTGTCTTCCTCATGTTTTTATGTGTCTTCTGGTCAGACAACACTCAGTTAATAGTGCCTTACCAACACAGGCTGAACTGTAAGGACCCTAGCATTAGAACTATCAGTGCGTTTCCTCTGATTGTAATGGGGAATGCCAAATCACTGAAGTTTTTTACAGGACCATGCTAGGTTTCATAACATTTCAGGACTTAGGGCTTTAGTTGGAGAAGAATTTTTAGGGAAAAGCAAAGGACAAAGAGAAAAAACTCACTGTAGAGCAATTAATATTTTCATGATTAGCAAATTTCTGCTTGGTCTGGTTGCAAACAGTCCTCAATAACAGACTACTTAAAGACTGAGGGCTCTGAATGTTTCTTGCTGAAGTTCCCATTTTGTATCAATAATTACACCTTGTCTGAAGCAGTTATTTGAACTGATCATCTCAAAGAGCTTCCGCTCTTCCTTGACATCTCTACTGACAGCTGACGAGCAAGTCACTGATCCAAATTCTCATTAGTACAGTACAATAGCTCAGACTGCAGACTCTAAATAGTACACTGTTGCCTTTTGCAGGATAGGGTTGCTTCATGAAAAAACTCAGAAAGTATTGTGTTCATCAAAATGTGAAAAGGAATAGTTTGGAGATCACAGTAAGGTATTCTACAAAGTTTGACTCAATATTTGGTAGACAAAGAGTTGCCAATGTTCATTGCATCAATAGTGCGTAAACAGGAAAAACATCAGGATACTATAAAAGTCCTCGACTCAGGAATGAAAATAAAGACACCAGTGCATTCACTGATATTTGGATTTTACTAATTAACAAATCTAGAAAGACACTAGATATTTCAATAGCAAACAAGATGAAAGGCTTTTTGATCACAATCCTAAATATTGTATTAGAGGATCTGCATAGTGAAGATCAATGAGAAAAACAACTGTTCAGAAATAGGCTGGATATTTGCAGTACCTCTATCACCGTGGTTCTCGAAAAGAGTAGAAATGGGAATCCCAGGACCTGTCATAAGAATTATAAGAAGGCAGTTTACGATTTGAAGCTGGAATTCGGTGATGGAATGTATATTACATTAACATTGGTAACTGACAGGTGTTAAAGAGCTCAAAGTTGATACACAAATCTGAATCTTTCTGCTTTATAACCCACTAGTCCCTGCTGCATGAAATACATAAGGTACTTTGTGTACACAGACCTGTATACATACAGGCATTGCTTAGCAAACATAGTACAAGTAACTTTAAATCTACTAACAAACTCTTCCTCCCTAGAGATGAAGTGACATCTAGCTAGTACCTGGGATGTGATTACATAAGGTGAATGCAGAATTAACAATATAAAACATTCTTCTGAGAACATGTCACATCATATTTGTGAAGGTGAGTGGCTTTCATATGGTGATGACCTTACTGACTGTTTTGAGCAAGAATGATTGAAAGGTGTTATTATTTGCTGCATTTGCTTCTCTGCTCACTGGAAGTTCTAAGGAACTCTTCATCTGATCAGCCAGTGCAGAATCAGAACAATAAACTTTATGTGAAATATGTGAAAGGAAAACCTTAGATATTTTTCTTTCCTTTTTTTAGATTGTGACTTCACTGTTCTTTGATTACAACAATGGATGAAACCTCAGATCAATGAAATCAACTTTTTTCAAGAGAGCTAAGACTTCATTTAATGCTTTTGAGTTACAAGTGGTTTCAATTATCACAAATCTTGATGAACTGAATTTTTTGTAGTTATTAAAAATGTTCTTAGATAGCACATATCCAACTTTTTGTGGCTGACACAGGTTTTAATAATTTCAGTTGGGAAACACATTCTAGTGGTTTCTCATAGCTAACTTTGATCACATGAATTGGAAATCAGTGTATGTTTCTAAATTCTGTTCTTGCTGCTGCAAGAAAAAGCATGACTTTCACGATCCAGCTTAGAATCTGTTTTGTGCTATGAAGGACTTCCACAAATTTGTTTTCAATTCTAAAAATCCCAAGATTTTTTTGAAAAGGTGAAAAAATATAAGGTGAAAATATTTGTATTTTCTGAAACATTTTCCCAAAGGTTTTGGACATGGAAAAGTTTATTTCTGGAAAACTCTCCTGGTTATTCTGAAATTTCTGATTCATCTAACTATCATTTGGGATAATCAGTATTATCTACACCTCTGATAAATTTGAAAGAACAACAGATTATATGTTTGCGCCCATGCTATACATACCATAACAGATCAAAGCATAATACTTAGAACGTTCACTGAATCTTGCTGTATAATACTGGCATCTCTCTTTCCTTAAGTTGCAAGTAATGCATTGTTTTCTGACAGGTTTACTTCCAATACTGATTCTAGAAGAAAAATAAAATAAAACAATATTTATTTTGCTACAACTAACTTTACATGTGTCTGCCTCACATTCTAGAGCATAGGCACTGTACTTTCAGAACAGTTCAATTTAAAAATAAATGTTTTCCCTTTTTATATTTTTTTTTCCCCAGGAATATATTTAAACTGTATAATGCTATTTCTCCTCAATTCTCAGTTATAATCGAAGGTCAAGGTTTAGATAAAATAGCTTATAAATCACACTTTAAACATCTTGAAACTAAATTATTTTATTGACAAATCCAGAGCTATCTTATATCAACCTAGTATAATTAAGATAATGTTGATAACACTTACTTGTAAATATTCCTTCTTCCTGGATAGCCTTCAAATTCATTGCTTGAATAGAAACTGTAAATTCATTTATAGGTTAATAAATAATCCATAAAGTGATGGCATATGAACCGTCCTCAAAATTAAAAGCCTTCCTGGAAGTTAACTTAGACTTTTTGAGATTTCTGTATGTGCTGTAAGTTAAGCTTATATACCTTTCATCTTAACGAATCTTTGCTCAAACTCTGATTAGATGACAAATAAACCATATAAATAGGAGTTCTATCTTAATTCTCATGAGTTAATCACTGCAATTATGTAAGCTGTATCTGTCTATATAATAAGCTGAATGAGAGACCATAAAAAAAGAAGTAACTGCAAATTGTCTGAGGGTTAACTACATGAGTAAATTTAAGTATTTCTAAATAAATCTCTCTAAGATGGGTGATTGAAACTAAATAGAAAATTAGGGCAATTTGAAAAGAATCCCCCATAAGTAAACCGAGCTTGCAAACCTGTGCAGTGTCTTTGCATACAAATTTGTTGTGGATGCATTCAGGTACAAAACAAATCATACCTAGCTATAATTTGATAAGTTAACAAATTGTGTTCAAATGATTAAGTGTTGCTTTTACTGACAACACTCACAACCTGTTCTCTTCATGTTACTTACATTGCATCATTTGTTACTCTGAAAATGTATATTGCCTCCCATTCTCCACTTGTAATTTGAATTGCATTCTCCTGTGAAGCAAGACATTTAAGTTACTGAATGTTGTAGAATTATTTCAGGAACTTAGAGTAGATCCATGTAGAACACTTTGTTTGACTTACCACTGAGCCATTGATGTAATGAATATGCTTATAACCATTTTTGTCACTAAAAATTTTGTAGTACGAACTGCTGTCTGATGTAAAATATGGTGTAGAAACAAAGAACTGAAACAATGGAAGAAAAATGGTAGATGAGATGTAAGTCTGTCCAAGCTGTTTAGAAGATTATAGTACACATACTAAAAGTAACAAGACTATTTAATCAGTTCAGGTGTGACAAAGTACTTTGCACAAGTGTTTACCTGTGACTCTCAATCTCCCAGTCAGTACACGTTACAATTTCTAATCTGTCATGTCAGATTTCTTAAATTGATAATATAGATACTTCAAGTACCCCACAAATGCAAGCTCTCTACCTGTAAGTGGAATAATTTGTTTGTATATTCTGAATGACCTTTCTTTAATTATTTAAAAATAGGTATAAGTGATTTTTAAAAAATAAGTTTCTGAAGAAAGCTAATGTTCATGAATAGTGCCAGACTGAAAATCCTGTGGACCAGAGTCTGGCTGAGTCACTGAGCAAATACAGCACTAAGTAAATGGATACCTGAAGTTTCCCATACTATTCCACTAATGTTAAAGAACAGATTATCCCAGATAAAACTATTCAACTTTTATTTCTTTTACAAACCATCACCTGTTCACTAAAATTGTCAGTCAAGGCTGATCACAGAAGAATAACTTTTAAGAACTTCAAACATAGCACCAAACATTCCTGAGTGAGTATGACTTTTGAATAATACTAACCCAAGCTCGACTAGAACCTGTGAACACAAGCTAAATTGTTCTGCTTCTAATATTCCTAAAGCTTGAAATCCCATAAAGGCTAAATCAGGGATTTATGCGTGTGTGTAATTTCTTTAGCTCTAATAAAAACCTGTCATCACAACCTCAAGAGAAGTGGCAAAAAAAAGAAAGGGACCAAGTAAAATAACTAATCCTTGTAAATGTGTAATCTTCACATAAAAATACGTCTCTTAAAGGACAGAATACTGAAAATTGAAACTCTCAGTTAAATCCACTGCAGGATATTTAGGCACAGTTTGAGGATCCCTGTATTGAATACTGGTAACTTCACCTGCCTGAGCAGCAATCATAGGTTGTTAGAATATATGATTGTAAATACCGATCTCATGCTCTCACTATTTCCTTGCAGGTTTATTTTCACTGTGAGTTGCTAAAGATGCATGTTATGTCTCTTCCAAGATAAAGTTTACTGGGTAGAGAAAATTTATTTTGTTTAGGGCTAACTCAATAGAAGTATCAACCAGCATTGTAAGTGGGTATCTTACCTTGAAGGTTCCTCCCTAGCTGAAGATGTGCAGCACTTGGCACTAAAATTGTGCTCTGAATGGACACAGTTTTAAAATTCTGTTCTGAATGGACAAATTTTCTTAAAATGCTATAGTGTGACCAATCTTATCTCTTCCCCTAGTGACATCAGAGGAATTTTACATCTATTTTCTGCCTTCAGGATGCTTCTATGAATTACATTACAGTATGAATCTACCTCTTTTCATTACTTCACTCCCCTCAGTATAGTGTCTACTCAGTTGGTCTAAGATTTGTGAAAGGAGACATAAAAAGGGCTTTTAAACTCAGAAAGCAGGTAGTCAGATACTATGCCTAGCACAGCATTGTGTCTCAATCCTACAGTGCAACGTGTTTAAACAGTAGTGTTGTATGACTCGGAATGCTGCTTCATGTTTCAAAACACTGATGTGAAGATGCAGAAAGTTGCAGCTTTTCATAATATCAAAATAGAGTACAACAACAAAACCTACACCGCCTGCCCATCCTGTTTGACTCTCTTCTATGTGCTGTTGATTCTGAAAAACAAAATAAAATGTACACTCCTTAGGAAGTTCAAGAATGAGTTTATGGAGATTCAAAATCTTCAAATGAAAAATCTGTAGCTGCCTAAAAGAGAATTTTAGAACACTTGCTCTGAAGGTTCAGGGACTTGAGGATTGTCTGAGGTAAATAATATTACTGTATTAATACCATTATGTTAGTTAAAACATTATTTTTTAACAGTTGCCATCGGAGCTAAATAAAATCTAAGGTAATTGTTTTAACCTTATGCAACATTTTCACTGAAAGCAAGAATTAAGAACTATGTAATCTCACGAATTTTTCAGTAAAAAAACAAGTAAAATAATTTCAAGAATAATGATAATGAAAATCTGTGTTAGATTCTCTGCTGGTTCATTTGACATATTTCCTTTCATTTCAAAGATGTGTTGTTTATTTATAACAGTGAATAATGTGACTACTATGTACATCTTTCAAATGTAAACCTTAAATCCCTTAAAAATACAAGTCAAATACATTAACTAAGTACACAGAAATCAAGGGTCTCCATATTTTGTGCTCAGTTTAGAGATATCAAAGGGCCTGATTTTCAACACTTTTAAAAAAATCTTACAAATAACACATTTAGAAAGAAGAATTAAGGATTGGCAAAGATAATGTAGGCAGCAAAAATCTTAAAGCTGATTTTAAAAAAGACTTGTAGTGAGCATAAATGCATAAATCTCCTGCAGCTAAAGGTGCTTTTACATTTTTATTTATGTTTTACTTACAAAGTTTCTAGTGCGTTTTCAATACTTTCCCTAAGACTTTTTAATTGAAAAGTGTAATACCTTGCTTGTTGGATAGAGCAAGTGATTTAATATTTAACAATTCTGCATTCAATCAATGTATCTCTTTTTTTATCTTGCAAACTTATCTTTTTACTGCTCATTTAATAAAATATTTCTTCACAGTCTGAAATAAATTCAACAAATCTGCTGTCTAAAGAATATGGTTTGTATTTGTTATCCTAAAGGTAATCTCATTAGCATTCAGAACCATGCATTCTCCCTTTCAACTTAGTCCCTGTAAATGGACTTATTAGAGCAAAAGTTGCAGAAACCTGACCCTTAGAAGACCACTTAGTACTTGGCAAGGGCTCCACTGAGTTATTAACTCAGAATATTAATTTTATTCATTTGTAAGATACAAAAATGGGTTATATTGTTTTATATCTGCATCCTAAATTTATTTTCATTTCTTTAAGGCTCAGATCTTGATGCCATAGTACATTAAAGATATATTTAATTTCTCTCATATGAGTAGACCCATTGACTTCTATGGGATTTTCCTGGGTATTGAAGTCTTTACAGAATTTAGAGAACTGGCATATTCATAGGAAATCCCAGTTTCACAAATACATGCCTATCTTTTACTCACATGAATAGCTCTGATGTAGTCATATTGGTTTCTAAGGTCTATTCACATAGAAGCAAGACTTGAACACGCGAACATTTCAACACTTTAGGAACATCTTGTAGATTATATTTTGTTATTATTTTCAAGTACATAAAGCCTAGCACATTTATTGTATGTTAGAGTCTCAATTTAATCTGAAATCAACAAGAGAACTATTTTTGCCAATGGAAACGTACAGAGATATACTTTCTAATAGCAAATAGAGCTAATGCAGCACTCCCATCTGTTCACACTCCTTCAATTGGCCATTTGTGCAAACTTTAATGTGATAAAAGCATTGTATCACTGTATAAATATAGAATTATAGAAACGTCAGTAGTGACTCCATAAATAAAGTTTCATGGAGAAATGCAATTAAACAAGGATCATGAACACAGTCCTGCAAGATGTTAATTGTTTTGGTCTGGTTCCAGCAAAGCAATTAAGCACATGCTTAATTTTAAACACATAAATAGACCTACTGAAATAAATAAAACTGCTTACATGCTTAAAGTTAAGCTTGTGTTAAAGTACTTTTGTGGATTGTGGTAGAATATTAGGAACCTTATTTTTTTTTTTCTGTATGTTAAAATAGTTATTAACATGTAGGTTACTTGGAGGTGAGATACAGATTCAGTGCTAAAGTACCTATAAAGTGGAACAATCACTTAGGAAACACATTTAATGTTGCAGTAAATATCTATTTTTCCCTAATAAATTAAGATATTTCTTTGTGGAAAATTACTTCAATTATAATATTTTTGAAAGACTAGGACCTTAACTTCCTGTTAAATTTTCATACAACAATTGTCATATATCTATATCATAGAGGAATAAAAATTATTTTCAACTTGGAAAGGCTGTGTCAATACACTCTGAATTTCTAATTTATTAGTTATAAAGAACACTTCTATAAAAATTCTTGTCTTTTATTTCCCATTAGTTCAAAGTCCCAGCCTAATGGTAATTTTTATAGGTGTTCTGTCCCACAAATTCTAAAAACAAGACATGCAAACAGCATTGATACTAAAAGACAATAAATGAGACTTCTGTATTAGAGTTACTGAAATTCAGGGTTACCCCTTCTTTCAGGATATCTATGAATTTACAAGGTCTTTTAAAGAAATATTTTTTTCAGAAAGGCTTCTTTATGTAAGATCTGTACCTATTTACATATAGGTAAAGATAGCTAGGCCATCTATGCTATCCTTCTGCTCAACAGAGCATAGTTGTCCCTCCAAACTATTTTAATGATAGAATGGCATATTTAAACAAAACATAGAGCTACTGTTGCAATTAATCTGAAGTTTTATTTTCAGATCTGAAAAAGGGACTGTGTTTCTCGAAACTTTCCTGCATTCTCCAACTGTATGATTTGATAAGACAGAAGAATTTCTCCCTCCTGAAAGCCTGCCTTACTTTTAATCTATATGTTCTTTCAACTTATTTAACATTAATCATAAAGGACACGATTTAGTCAATATGAAATTTCAATGTGGCAAAATAAGATTTTCTTTTTAAAAAAATAAAGATCCTATATGGCTCCAGTTTTGAAGATGAGGAAGCAAGAAGGAGCTAAACAACAGTACTTAAAGCTGCTCAATATCATTCTTATTTTTGTTGCTTTGTTATTTAAACCTCACTAAAAAAAAATATTTTGGTGATTTTATTTCTTGTTGGTGCAATTAAAATTTTTTCACCCCTCCTCCAGCAATTAAAATATTGAAAAAGTCGTACCAGTTATCTAAAACATGAAAGTGATGAAACACTGAAAAATACAATTATGTCAGGCACACTATTATTTTCTAAAAGAATTCAGGGCAAGATTAAATATACTTCTGAAAGTAAGTCAGAGCAACCCGTGCTGATCTGTAGGTGTTAAAATAGCTATGCAGATGGGATTAGCAAATGCTAATTTCAGCAATGTTAAATTTATATTTCCAACTTTATTACCTCTGGACAGTCCCAAGTATTTGAATTTTCTTTGAAGTCACAAATAGCTAAGACTGAAAAATTCTGGATTCTCTTTAACCATTGCACACAGATTCGACTATCTGTTACCCAAGTAAGCCAGGTAAAATAGTGATCACTAAAAGATAAAAGAAAAAAAGAAGAAAGAAATGGTGGTTATTAAAGGACAGGAATATAGAAACATTGCTACAAATTGTATTCCCTATATTGCTCTGTGGAAGACAATAGGAAAGCTTCCATTGTCTTAGGGATTTTTTTTGTCCTTTGTAACAATGTATTATATGGACATACAGAATCAAACTACATTTCTAGATAGCTTCTTATCCTCCTAGGAGATGAATATGGCACTCCACTGTCAGAACCAACTCAGAGGTTCAAGCATTTAAAACAAAGAGACAAAAACATTTTTAAAAAAAGAGAAGACATATTTGAGGGCACACTACCTGGATGCTATGACTGCAGGAACTGGCACCTCCTTAGGACCAAACACTTCAGCGTTAATAGTGTCTACAATAAACACTTTAACAGTAGGATTTTTAGCCCCAGCCTTCAAAGAAAATGTATCAGGTTATTCAAATCAGGCTCTGAACAATTCAGATTGAGGAAAATTACACTTAACAGAAAAGGAGATAGGTTACAAAATATATATTCAGTTGAGTATAGTAGGGCAAATGTAGTTTTATATGATCTCAGAGTGATACTACAGCAGTAGTATCATACTTAATTTTGCATCATTTCATATATAAAGAAGAAAACCTTTTAAACAGTCCATTTTGCTGCCTTTCTATACAGAAAACATGCTTGATGGGAACCAGTGTTCTATTTGCAGTGTGGAACTTTGCAGCACAGGCTACACTTACTTTGGCATAAAACTCCAGAAGCATATTCACATGATTGCAAGTGCTCTTTGACAAGCCAGATGTGAAATAAAATGGTTTAGTTTAAACTGATTTAACGCTTGCATATTCACTGTATACATTATTAGTTCTTTAATTCTCCTCCACGTGTGGTCTAAACCATCCAGCTTTACTTTAGAAATGTAACCCAGCTGACAGGTGAGTAACTTCTTAAGACACATTAACATGATCACTTGCAATCACATGAAAATGACAAGAGTCAGGAGAGCTCTCTGAGAGAGTACGTGCTGAAGAAATGCCAACCCAAAACCTTCTTCCTTAGATCTGGCACTTGAAAGCAGTAAAAATCAAAGCCCCTTGAGACCAAAAAGCACTATGAAGTGTACAAATAAATTAAAGCTGTCATAGCCTTTATTTTTCAAAATAAAAAATGTCTTGTAATCCATTTACTGTAATGAAAAATAACAACTGCATAGTTAACACATCACAGTAAGTAAAATGAATTGAAAAAAGCAAGGCATGATCATGCAAGCATGCACTTTTGTACATGCTTTTTACTTACATGAGTAATTCCATTTATTTCACTGATATAATTAAATATCTACAGTTTTGAATGAACTTATACCTTTTCAGAACTTGGCCTGTTTGTTTTCTTCCATTAATTTAGGCCACAATGGATTTAACCACTGTAATACAACAATTTTTTAAGCTTAGTTAATTTTATCATTGTCATAACTCATTTCTCAACATAAGGTAAGTCAAAAGAATGAGAAAACGTACCTTTGGGTATGGGATAATTATTTTTCTAGGATACTGGTCCTCACCAAAATATGAATATTCAATAACTGGTATGTCAGAATCATTAAATTGTACATATGCTAAATATTTTCCACTTGGAGACCACCACAGTGCATATTTTGTTGCTAGCATTTCCTCTGAGGAAAAAAAGAATCATTCATAATAATTTATCATTGTAATCTATCTATCTTCTAATCTATTTCAGCATTCTACTCTTAGCGACCTAGACACATAAAGGGAATTATACTAACTAAATAACACCAAACATATTGCAATACAACTAAATCCTGAAAGGCCTTAAGGACTCTCAAATCAGGCACACAGATCCCATTTAACTCACTTGGGTTTTTCCTGTGTGCACGTGTTTATTTCTTTAAATTTTTTTGGATGCACTGAACTGCCACATTTGCACCAAAATTAAAACTTCCATTAAAGCTTAATTTCCAACCACTGCCTGTACAGTAGAAGTAAGCCCAATTTGTAAATTTCTGATACAGTTTCAGTAACAATAGACTCAATATTTTGGTTACACTCTATGAATACAAAAATGCAATCTTGTATGGCAAATAAAATATGGAAATGAAGTAATTCTTAGGGCTCTAAAAATAATATATCATCACAGATATTTTAGAATGGATTGTGAGAAACACAATCTAAAGCATTTAACATGTTAGTTGTTGCCCTTCAAGATTTACGATTTACTTACCTTCATAGACCCAATCAGGAATCCCATTAAATATTTCATTTTGCTTTCCATCACTAGTTATTTTAATTGGTGCCTCTCTTGGACTTTGTTTGAAATAGATATTATTCTGATATACATACACCTAAAGAGAAGAAAGTATTTCTTATAAGTATAGCTACCAATAACAGGGGTTAGAGTAAGATCTGCAATCAGTGCTCTTACATTATACCAACAAGAAGACACAATGAATACAAAACAGGAAATACATGCTACACTAAAAGACCTTGCAAATTCTGCAAGAGTAGGTACCTCAGTAAATAAATTATACATTACAGGCCAAATTCTATGTATAACTATGTCAGAATAAATCCTGAACAACTCTTTCGATTTTAATAAACCTCAGAGGATTCTGTGGCTAGCTTTGGAGTAGAAAACCATGAAAAAAATAAAAATATCTTTGAAACTCATTCAAATTGCCTTTTTTTTTTTTTTAAGAGACCCTCAAACAAAGTGTTTTGACACTTTCTGCATGATCAAGTAGAAGATAAAAACAAATACGCAATGACTAAAAAGAAAATAATTGGACTTTCCTAAACCTGTCAAAAGGCCTAGGCGATGTGAGATGAGACAAAAAAGGCTTTTACTCTATCTGAGCTGGTTTGTTCCTTTCTAGTAAATTATTTACTGAGAGTTCTTCCAAGAAATGCTTGCAGACCTTGGGTATTTATAAATTTCAGTCAAATGAATGGACATGTGATTAAGAAACCAGCACCAGAAACATCACTTTCTTAGAAAATCATGCCTGTTGAAGCTGTAAGCATTTGTTAGCAACATCAGTGTAACATTTTAACTACTTTATGCTTTAAGTGAAAAACAAAGCAACTCCTAAAACTCTCAGATACAAGGAGTGTATAAAAGGATCACAGATTATTAGTACTGGGAAGATAAGAAACTATCTTCATTCTGTTCTGTCTTCAGAATTCTTGATAAAGAAAATAACAATACTTAATTCAACTGAGAGAACTAATACTCTCCTATAACATGGAAAAATTTTCCTAATAAGTTATCCATTTATATTTAGCCCAATCCCTGGGTATCTTCTGAAATTAGCGTGAAGTTTAAAAAATTTTCTTTCACAAATATGCTGTCAAAATTGGATCAGTCTTTAAAGAACCACTAACGATTATTGGGCTGATACTTTGGAACCAAGAATAAACAAAGTTTATAGACTTGTTACTACATGCAATAGGTTTATTATAATTACTGAGGAATACATACTTGACTATCAAGGAGGTATTAAAAATAAAAGGAAATAACATTTTTTATAATCAGAATCTGGCAGCCATTTCCTAGAGTAAAAATTTTAGAAAAGATTTTAAATACTGCATCTCTAAATCTGCATAGTAAGCTCATGTGTTATACAGTGTCAAAGGAAAATAGATCGGTTTTCAGACCTTCAAACTACATTTATTCCTATATACAATTACATTGGTCAATTCTTGATAAGAGACTGGCTAGTGAACTGAAACACATAATGTATCTGAGAACATGGATTCTTCTATTAAAACACAGACAAGTTATATTTTAACAAGATAAAACTGTTTTGTCATTCTTGCTTGCAACTAATGTTAATATTCACAGGCCTGTCAAAAATATGGCCTAACAAAATAATAACCATAGGCAAATAAATGTTGTCTAGCCACACAGAGCAAAATCATTCTAGACTTTGTTATCTTTACTGACCAATTTGTGTCCAACGGGTGACCAGGATAAATACTGAATTTTATGTGGAAGCTGATTTTCTGTTACAAAACCACTAAAAAAAGGAAAGAAGTTGAGATGGCTTTTTGTGCACAGTGCAAATGGATCATTATACTCTACATTCTATATTTTCTAGCACCTTATTGTTTCTTGAACAACACAAAATTAAGGCAGGCAGTGAGACATGCAGCAATGAGATGGTATGTACCCGTGCTGGTAAAGGCTTGCAACTCAACCCTTTGAAAACATATTCAACAGCCTAAGAAGCCAGCCATATCTCTTTATAAATATTGCACAAACATCTACAGTCACTTGCTCTATCTGCAGTCTGCATTACAGTCTCAGCAAGGTATTGTGAAATGTGAACTCAGGATATAGCATGCTGAGGCAAGCATTAACAGCAGCAGTTAACATTTGTTAAGGATCACGATCCACATGCAGTACCTCTCTACTGGCATGAGCAACCTTTTCCTGCCAAGTTGAGCCAACAGTTCCCCGAGAATGAAGCAGCACAGTGCAGCCCCTGTTGCGCAGAACTAAGAAGCATTTGGTCATGCTGCTACTTATGTCATAAAAAGGTGACAGGGAGGCAGATAGCCTCATTTGAACTTGGGTGGAAAGAGGGGTGGTTTGGGGAATACCTTGGAAAAGAGACCAAATGCCATGGGATTAGCTGTAAACTTTTGAGGAACCTGGGATGCACTGTTATGAGATCACTGGAGCACTAAAGGACATGTGAGAGTTTTAGGAAAGCTAAAGATTAGATCAACCATAAAAAGGATGAATGAGACAACAAAAGGTCATGGAGACATCAAGTGTGAGATTGAAGTGGACTCAAGTAGCCAAGATAGAGTGGCCAAAAATTATGCAAAGAAGAAAAAAAGATGAAAATCTTGAGCAGTGAGTGTTTTAGGGCATGAAATACAAATCAATCCAGATACCTAGCTGAATAGATAAAAGGACTGTATGATATTCTTAGAGGCCATTTTTTTCAAGCAAACAAGAAACCTGATAGATTCAGGCAAAAGCAAAGCAGAGTGGTAGTCACACTACTATAGATTTTTTCAGTGGAAATGCTTGCAAGTACATCACTAGAGTATTCTCCATAGCTCCCTGTAAGAAATATCAGACCTTACCCATATATGAGATCATAAATGTGGTATGATGCTGTATAAGAGTATCTCCACAGCTGAAGAAATGAAGCAAGAAAATAATATTATTAACTTGGAAAAAGATAATTTAATTAAAAATAATCAGCTGCTTTTTCACAGCTTACACCTTTCCCAAAAAGGTACCAAGAAACATTTACCTATAGCAACCACAATCAACAAGATCCTAAATGAAACCAAACATTTAATTAAGCAATATATTAAAATAATTACCTTTGAATAGTTGCTTTCCAGAGCTATGAAATATTTGTCTGATGATAACACATAATTTGAAGCATTAACTTGTTTCTGAAAGAATAAGAAGTAGATTAGATTCTAGTAAAAAAACTTTAGATAAGGATTTGATGAGTCAGGTTTTAGTCCATTCAATTTTAAACTGGTATTTGAAATGCAATTGCATTTTGCTGCCTTTTTATTAATTGAAAAGGTACATACCATTGTGCTGTTAGTCATGATGGTAGTTGGGTAGTTCATTTCAACATTGTAAAGAATAATATCGTCTTCTGCAGATTGATGAAGATATTCATTATCTTTATAAATAAGACAAAAGAGCTGTTACTTTGCACAGAAGATACTATAGAGCAGATCTGTTTATCAAAGTATTCACACTCCTGTCAATGAATAGATTATGAACAAATATCTTTTGGCATCTACATACAAAATGTTTTTCTTCTAAAGATGCCAAGGTACAGAGTTATCAACAAACTGTCTTCAGGGTTCTTATATATGTTCTCAAGATTACACACTGCACACAGAATCAGCAAGTTAACTTTATAATTAAATGCTAGATTTTATTCTCAGTAATGTCTGATACCAGGGACAGACCCACTAGAAGGTCAATATCATAAGGTACATTTTTCAAAGAAAACATTCAAGATCTTTGCTTATAATTTCACCAGAACATTCTCATTTATACTGATTCTGCACATAAGAGCAGTACCATATAAGTGACACTACATAAATGATATTGTCCTTACTCACACAGATCCTACAAAGTGAGGGTGAGCAGCCTTCAATGAGCATGGAATATAACCCTACCTGTGCTCAAGACCTGAGCCATAGTTTGGTAGAGAATAAAGATCAGAATCTTAGTTTCATATCATTACTTCCACTGCGATAAACAGAGAGAAGGAATTACATATTTGGTGTAGCTAAAGAGAGACTTTAACAGTTTAAAAGCAGCCTGAATCATTGTATAAGGTGTTCATTTTTAGGAAATTAGATCACCCTTGGATCTTTTGAGCACACTTCTGTGATTTTTGTAACAGCATTTGTGGTGACCTCAGACACCCTTAGAAGAGATATTCAATTTTAACTCCTTGCTTCAGAAGAATAGTAGACATATGGAATGCTGTAGGCATGACTATCTAAGGAATCTATGACATGACTTCTATGAGCTTTGTGACTGTTAAAAGGAAAGATAAGTCCAAGTGAGAAGGATGTAAAGAGAAAAGGAGAATATTAGGTTTAGGTGATATGCTGCCTACATACTTCAGACAGAATTCTAACAAATGGTGACCTAATTTTTAAATCATACAAGTGATGTCAACATACTTCAAATTGTTAGTTGTAAAACTTGAACTGCTGCTAGAAATGTCCTGGAAGACTTCAGTTCAGTTCTAAAATTGTGAGTTTAAACTAACTTGGTAAGACTCCATGTGAACAGGCACTATGTTTCTTGTCTCTAGTCAAAGAACAGTAATTGCTTGAGGCAATTATCTCCTGCATAGATAGGAGTGGTAGTAGTGTGTGAACTAGAATGTAATCCAATCTAGCTCAAGCCTTTTGGTGCTGCTGCAAATCAATAACAAGACTAATATCTCAGCCACACACAGACACATATATCAGCAAAAGTTAACTTAATCTCTTTACCTTCTACCTTAAGGAACTTGCTTAGAAACTCAACCTTATTTTCCATGCAATGCATTGGAACTCAGGAATTTCAGCACTGTCAGCACTTCCTTAAATAAGAACAGCTGTATTCATTGCAGAGCTAGGTACTACTGAAAAGAAGGAAGAACGAGGCCTATAAGACAGGCTACCTCAATTATTACAAATGGTAAGTGAAAAAGTGCTGTGACAAACACAAAAAGGGAGGTTGCTTAAGAAATGACTGACACATTGACATATTTCTTTCACTTACTGCAATGAATGTGACAGTAAAAGAAATAAAACACTGAAGGCCTCTGTAAAATTATAGTTTATACTTGAATCAAGCATGTCTGTTGAATCATCAAATACCTGGAATTTCTAGAATGACTGACAGAATAGTAAATTTCAGCCATAAGTTTTGACTAGCAGATTGTTTAATTTCATAGTTTGCATTCATTCACAGTAAAGCTGGAAGGAAAATACATTTCTGAGTCTGTGTAAACCAGTCTGGAAAGGCTTAGAAAGGCTTATGTACGTCTGAGAAAAGGTTTTCCTTACCTGACACCCAATATGGAAAAAATGTTTTATATTGGAAGTTTCCATTCAAATAATCCTCTAATGTAAGAGCTCTGGGACCATCATCTGTGTTGACAACTAAGAATAAGACAGAAAGTTTCTGTTAATGCAATATTCCCCTTTTTTTATATTTAGCACCAGGGGACAGCGAAGATAGCATAATCCTGAAGCCATGCAGAGAGTAGGCACAGCAGAAAGGAAAGTTCTCTTTTATTGTTCTGATAAGGTCCTTTAGCCTCTGAAGGACTCACCTTTAGAAATATAAAATTAGAAACTAGACAAACAAATTTATTTCACCCAGTTATTTATTCACTCAGGCATATTTACTTGTAGACCTCATGAGTTCAAGAAAAGCCTTTCCCACATAAAAGGCAAACTGAAGGTTTTTTTAAAGCATGGGTTTCACGATCTTGTGTGGTATGCAGAGACAACTGTTTTAATAGGGACCTGCACATATTCAGCAGAGTCAAACAACAGGATGTGCAAAACCCTGCTGCCAAATTTCATAAATGCTTCATCAGCCAGTCTTAGAGGATGGCTATAACACTTGCAAAATAATCACCATCCACATATATTTCTTAGTAGCTACATGAAAAAAATAGATGAAGCCGTGCAGGTAAATATAATGCTGAAAAGTAATGGATGAGCGAACCCAAACTTCAACTTTTTATTTAATGCTGCAGAAGAAAACTGGCAATAATTCTGGAGAAAAGACAGGTACTCTGGTACTTGATTTCTAAGCAGAGAAGATAGCTGCATAAAAATAATGTATAAATTCGCAGCTGGTTTTGTGGCTCTTCTCTGACTATGCTTCCTCCCAAAGGTGAACACCTTAAGTTAGGGCAGATTTTAAAAACAAAATTTAAGGACAATCAACTAGATGATAATACTGAATATATTGGCTTGCTAAGTGTATGAAAATGAAAAATTCCATTATAACAATGTAAAAAAAAAAGCAAAAAAAGAAAAACTATGCAGTTCACAAGAGTACTCAAAATGCCTAATCCTCAAAAGACACAGGAACATTTCTGATAAAGGCCAGTTTTTAAACTTCAGTACCATAATAATGGCAGCTTTTAAGTCTAGGCATTCTGGATTCTATGCTTTTCTCCTTTAAAATCAAGGGGTCTTTTGCCATGGTCTTCAGAGGTAGCGGAGATGTCACACTGTAGCCTAGTAGATCTCTGCCACTTCCCCTTTTCTCTCCTTCAGAGCTCTCAGATGACAGCCAGATAATCAAGATGACTCGTTGCCCTCAGGTTTCATATCATGCTCCATCACTTCCTCATTACAGTTGCCCTCTCTGTTAAGATCACACTGACTTCCTGGGAAATGTTTCTTCATATTCTGTTCTATGGTACTTTGTAATGATAATACATGTTTTCTTCTGCTAAGTGGCTATTACTTACTGTAGAATACACATGTCAGGTTGACTGTTGACACTAGCCTTGTCTGCGCTAATGCGGAAGAAAGCTGTCATAAGAAATAAAACTGAATGCCAATCCATAGGCAAAAACCTATCAGTATAAACTCTGAACTAGCAATATGTCCAGAAAATATCCCAAGAAGTTCAATAAGAAGTTAATTACTCTTTCTAACACCATGACTGTATATTAGAGATCTTTGATATGTTAATGATAAGCACAGAAGATGGCAAACTCAAAAAAATGCATAAAAAATAAATCCAAAGAAGAATCCACTTCCATTTATATTGAGTGATGATTACTTATCACTAGCTTTCAGTTTAAGTCCTCTAAGTGAATATGCCTATTAGCAAAAGAAATCCACTGTTAAGATCTATTTCCATGGTTGTGTGTATAGGAGGCTTAAATTTGCAGTTCTGTTTGATACCTCAATGTGGTAAAATTTGCTGGTTCCTTCTCTCAGTTTAAGAGGAGTTTTTACTAAAAAGACAGTATCACAAATGTCTCATCTCTGGTCTAATCTTCCCAGTTCGAATTTAAACCTTTACTCTGTTAGCCATCTCACTGTTTCATACTTAATATTCTGTGATAATATATTATGACTGGTAATGATTTTCAAAATGTGTCCACTCCTATCTGAATTTCTACCAGTGGACTGCAAAAAAAACTGAACACAACTATTGCTTACTTGATTACTTATAATTTTGAATGCTTGTTTCTAGGCAACAGAAGATATCTTTAAATGCTTTAATTAAAGCAGCTTCTTTAATTGTTTCCTATAATTGTTGCTGATTCTTCCTTCTGTAACTAAAGACTGGTTCAATAATAGTATATGAAATCTCTGCTCACAGAACAGACCCTAACATGAAAAGTATTTTACATGTTTGAAGCACTATATAGACACTGATTTGGATTGCTGTTGGTAGGCTTGGTAAATTCTTTCATTGTGTTTAATTTCTCTATGAAATAACAAAGGTGAAAAAAAGATGCCCAGGGACAAAAAGGAAGCAAATAGCAGAGCCAACCACAGAAATGAAAGCTTACCAACTTCCAGCTTTGCTCTTTTCCCTTTATCACCCCACTGTCTCAGTTTCAATCCTTTGTGATACATTTGCATTCATTTATAGGTTGCAGTTCTGCATGTCTCTGGGCACTGAATTGGTTATTTTGCTTCACAGTGTAACTTGTTTTATATATTCCATGATCATAATTACTCAGCCATGCATGTGAGTATATTTGACATACATGTATCATTGTGGTGATAAAAGACTGTAAGCATCTATTAATTGTCACTGGCTTTATGCAGATACCTTCTTTACTGTTCACTTCACTGTTTTGAGAGAGCTTAATAAAATACAGGAAGCAGAACTTTCAATTATATTAAACTCAGATTAACTTTATGCACACCAATTCATCACTGTGAAATTATGTTTGGATTATGAAGATTATTCCTTTCAAAGACTCAATGAGGATAGACCAACACAACTCTTGCTTTAGATTTCAAAGCACTTTTGGCTTATTCCACAACAGGGTCTAATGTGCATCCATATAAATTGTGTCTACTCCTGAAAAATTAAAGCAAGCATACATAGTAATCGGAAAGTGTTCTGGTTTCTGTATTTGTTATTTTTATATACGTAGTTGTATATATGTATTTTATATGTATTTTTATATGTATTTTATTTAGCATTCACTGATACACAGCAAAGAGATGACATGCCAAAAGAAAACTGGTTAGCACAGTATTATATTCTGCTTCTGGAGTAGAACGCCCATTCTCATCTCTGTGGGCTGATGCTGAATAGCTAAAGCACAAACTCCTTCAACATACGCAGTAAGGCAGCCTTCCACTTGAGGAAACTACAGCCCAGTTCAGCATCAGAAATTAATTCCAACACTCCTGTTCATGCTCTAGAACTTCTGGTCACTTCCAGCTCCACATCAGCTGAATCTGCTTTTCCATACCTGCATTACATTCGGTCACTTTTTGTGAGGTGTGCCACTACTTTCTCACTGAAGGTTACTTCAGAAACACCTTTTGGAATGAGAAGAGAGATGAAGCCTGAACAAGGCATATTCTGCAGTATGATCCAGCTCTTGTTACTGGTAGGAACAGAAGCTGTGTATAGAAAGCTTCAGCATGCTAGAATGAGAATGGTTTAGTTTACTACTGTTTCTAACATTTCTAAAGTGTAGGGGTCCAAGAAAGGAAAAAAGCCTCTTCCTACACACTGAGAAAGGATCATTATAATCCTTTTCAGTTTTTGAAAATTAAGTTTTCAGAAAATATATTTATAAAGGAGAGCTAGTATAAAAATTTACCTTAGATCATAGCCATCATACATTATTTCTAAGCATATACTTGGAGAGGTAAGATTGTTGTGGTAACTCTTTTAAATTAGTCCTAAACCAGAGTATTTATTCTGCCACCAGCATGTGAATAAGCACAGAAAATTAACAGAGCCTGTTTTGAGTAAGCACTACATGCTGATTTAAGAATCTAAGTAACAAAGAGTTTCTCTGAAGCACTAGTCAGATTTGGAAAGAAAAGGCCCACCCAGCCCCACAGTCCTAGGAGTATTGTCATAGACCACAGCTGCACAAGTATAGCAGACTGAACCCTGTTAAGTGAATATAAACTGATGGAGTATATTGTTTTCTGAAAACTTATCTAGAAAGATTTTAGTATGAATTCCTACCAATTTTTATGCAGTACCAAACAGAAAAGGCATGAAATAGTCTAATCCATTTTAATACTGGCTTTTATTGCTCTGTTCTAATAACCTTATGATAGTGCTCTGCCACCAGCATACAGATCACTGCAGCTAGGTTTAAACTATTACTTAGATCTGAGCCTGAACTCATAGCTAGGACCGAGCCATCAGTTTTTAGTAGAAGCCAATATCACAGTAATCTATTGATACTCATTTACAAGAAACTTTAGCAACAGCTGAGAGTTTATAATCTCTAATTGTCACTTGCCAATTCTGATAGATGGCCAAGAAGATTAGAATTTATCTTTATTTCTGTTTTAACTCAAATATCCAGGCATGCATTTCAAATAGAAAGCAGCAACTAACAGCATCATCTCCAGCTGAATTCAGTGCCAGCAACTAAAATCCTCACTGGAAGCATTCTCCTTCCACTCCACAATGAGGGAAGCCACCCTGTTTGACTTTGCATTGGAACATAGGGAGGCATCTGTTGAATCAGAAAATGGATTTGTCTGGAGTGTAGCAAAGAACACCAGCAGTTCCTAATAAACTGGCTGCTCACCGCTTCCTGGCTGAGAAGTATGCCCTTCCGCCTAATCTGCAACATCAGAGAACCAGGGTCTTGGTCTCAGGCCTAGGTCAAGTGTACAATGGGAACAGAAACATTGACAAGCAGGATTCTGGATATTCATTAAAAATAGCAATACATTAAAAATAGCAAAAACTGTAACTCCGCCTGTGGTTCTGCTATTGCTTTTCAACTGCAGACGGGTATTTTCTTTCTTGTTCATGCTGCAGAACAGAACTAAGTATACCAGTGTACAAGTGAAAAGAACCTTTGTGATCAGGTTAGAGTTGGGTTATTATAGCTGGGTTATCACAGTCAGGTAAATCACATAGCACATTCCTAGCTCAAAGAAATGTCAAAAAGCTGTCACTAATTTCTTAGGCATAGATGCCATTCACTACATTAAGATTGCCTGCCTTGATTTTCTGAGCCCCACAAAAATTGTGCAATAACTGCAACTAAGTATTTCCCCCTTACTATCCTCTCCAAACAGAAAATTATTTTACTTTTGAGAATTGGTGTTCATTTTTCACATTTTTATACTATTGCATGTGTAATCCAAAACCAGCTAACACATTTTGAGAAGTTTGAAGAACATGGAATTACTAGAAATCTAGCAGACAAAACCAGAACTAAATATTTCTTCCAGTTCTTTCAGAATTACAGATGACATTTTTCTTTGCTGATTTCTCAAGCAGAAATTTAGTTGGTCTGTGTCTATATGTTTCTCATATGCAATTAAATGTCTTTCTAGATTGCCACATCTTTTCAGTTAAGCAGTAGTAATGGTGGAATGTACAAGCAACATTCCATCTCTGTAGCTATTTCCTGTCTGTTTTCAACCTGGAAAATTTGTAACTGCAAAATAAGTTTGTATTTCTTCCATTTACAACTGATTAGTAGACTACTAAGAATTCAAAAAGGTTTAGGCATTTGAACAGATAGCTGCAGCACTTGCAGTTCTACCTGAGAACAAGAAGCAATAGTCAGACATGTCCCAACATAATTGTGTGTTCAACATAATTGTGTATTCCACAGTTGTCTAAAATGCTCCTTCAAAAAGCATTCTGTAAAGTAAGAGAAATTCTTTATCATCCTGCTGGATTTACATGTGACTAGTCACCAAGCTGCTATTCCAAGAAACTATAGTGATGAAAGGAGTTCTTTATAATGGTTCAAGTACTGAAGCAACACAGAATAAGACCAGTGAACTGATAACTTCAGGAGAGAAAAATAGATTCACTTCCTTTTACACTACCTTCCACGATCTTTAGCAACTTCTTCAGGATGCCAAACTGCTCTTTTTTATTTAAATCTTGAAAAAAATATTTTGCCCTGTCTTAACCTGCAGGCTTGGTATGAGTAAGTCTGACTAGATACATGTAACTACTCATGAAAGCTCAGATGTGACCATGCTTAAGCTGTCCAAAAAGTCTGGCACCCCATCATTGACAGTAAAAGTCAAACCTACCACTCTGAGGTGGTATCTCTTCCCAGCACTACTTTCCACCTTGATAGAATCTATCCTCATATTCACATGCTGTGTAACAGTATCAACCCTAACTGTTTCAAGAAACTTCCAACCCTTCTATTAATGAAACAACCCATGATAAACATATTGCACAGAAATATCAGGTAGGAAAGAGATTTCACCTTTCACAAAACCTGCATATTAACTACAGGACTTAACTTTCACAAGGCTTAAGCAGATAGCTGATTTTATAACATTTAGTTGTAAATGCAGAACTGATTTCTTCTCAGTCACTCTGCCAACACATGAAGAAAGGATAATAATAGAAAAAAAAATCCCTTTACTTAGATACTGTTACTGGAATATAGGCTTTTTATTGCTATTTTAATTATTTCAGAGGCATTCAATTAATCTGCCATATTGAAACGGCCATGTAAATACTCATACACCTTACTATATCCTCCACAGGAAAAAATTGCCATCAAGTCAGTGCCACTCAGGTTCTAAATTTCAAACCACACTCACTTCAACCTTTACCAGAGGACTCAGCAGACCACGCTCTGGTGATTTACCTACAGCTGGCATAATAATACTAGAGCAAAGCATGCATCCCTATTTCATACAATACTGACTTTAATTTTCAAATGCAATCTTGTTCACAAACAATTCATCATACCCTACCTACAGCAAAATGTTTACCTTGTAATTGGATAGAGAACTTCTGAAATTATTACACAACCATTTAAAACCAAGTTCACCAAGCTAAAGGAAATTACTGTTTGTGAGAGTCTCCTAACCCTTAAGACAAAAAATAACATAATAATGAGATCTGAGAATTACTTTTGCAGTCCTAAGAACATTATATATCATGCACAACAAAGTTAATTCAAGTGCTTTTCACTTCAAGTAGTTCCTTGTTTAAACATCTCCTGGCATTTCAATCCTACCTTCAGGATATTTCAGCTGTCAGTACATCTCTGTAAAGCAATAAAGCCATAACAATTCTGCCAGGACAATGATGATGATGATTTGACAACTTTTGTGAATTTTAGAAGCCATAGTAGTTAAAGATACCGTGGTTTACACTACATTACAAATGCCTTACCTCTTGATGGAAGCAGTATAATACACATAAGTAACAAGGAAAGCAAAAGGCATATAACCACGCCAAATATGATTTTTAGCCGGGTCTGCAGGACAGAAACAAACAATAATTACATTTCTAATATTGCTTGAAGCACACTTATATGGCTTGTAAATCATTAAGTCCTCCCACGCTCTCTAACTGCTATAATCTGTCCAAGCAACAACCAAAAATGTCCCTGCAGTACATTTGAAAAGATTTCCCTTTCCTTTTTAAAACAAATACTTTCACATCAGAGTCCGGCCTTGTGCAATAGCTGACAGTTTAAAACAACAGATGTAAATGTTACCAAAAGATGAATTCAGCAGCATACAGACCTTCATTTTCCTGCTGTATTCTAAAAGAATGTAAATTCTCTCTTCTGGGTGTTGGTCAGCGGATCTAGGAGAGGAGTTTGAAAAGGCAGTGTCTGTTTTCACAGTTGGAGGCCAAACCTCTGGCAGACTTTTTTTTTTTTTTTTTTTCCTACATACTTTTGAAAAGTGTGCCAAATTTCAAAGGGTTTCCACAAAATTAGAAACACGCTTCTGGGGAAGTTCTCGTACCAGAAATGGACAGTGGGTGGCTATAGGGGTGGTGATTATATACTTCCCATCAACGTGAGCTGTAACCAACATCTGTTTACAGTAACTTATGGGGTTTATGACTCAACAGTTATTTGATATGTACTGTTTTTGTCTGAAAAGTATCTAGTGTGCATTTTGCCAATCCTCACATTCTCAGGACATAGTCATGGACTTATTTCTACTCTCTACAGAGCAATTAAAAGAAAATCCAAGAGCTTTATTTTTACATAAAATTCATGTATGTTTACTTTCTGAAAGAATGATGGTGTACAAACGCAAAACAAGAAGCAAAACCAGATATCATTTAATGTCTTCCACATGTAAGGAGAATTACTTTTTTTCTTAGAAAACTATAAACTTCCATAGGCTATGTAAGAAAGCTTAGAGAAGTAAATAGCTACAGGCCCGGTACAAATTCTGAAATATTGTTTAAACCACCAATTGCACGTATTTTATTTAGCTCACTGAAATGAGGTCAACTGAAAACAGGGAAAACTTGAGACCGCAGTGTCAAGTTACATAAGAGATCCCTCAGCAGAGAGAAGAAACACTCGAAAGAGGAAGTATGCTGTGCTCATTAGACTGACTTTACCCAAATATTCTTACATCTGGTCTGCCTCAGAGCCGCTGCGGGGAGCGCTGGGGAAGGAGGGGAACGCGCAGTCAGCCCACGCTCTGCTCCTTCCCTTCGGGTGGGTCTCCACACCAGCCACGGGCGTGGCCGCGGGGAGGGGGGGCAGGAATAACGGCCCCGGGGAGGGTGTGGGGAGGTGTGTTAAGGGAATAACGGCCGGTGAGGGGTTAAGGAATAACGGCGAGGAGAGGGCGGGAATAACGGTCGGAGGGGAACAGGCGCGCTGCCCCCTAGCGGCCGCGCGCCCCGTAGCGGGGCAATCCGGATTGAAAACGAGACAAACGTTGAAGCGAGGCGACATTTCCGGGGCGGCGGCGCCGTGCAGCCGCCCCTCCCTGCACAGCCCAGGGTCCCGCAGGTACGCAGGGCCCTCAGAAGCTCTCTGTGCTGTCGCCTCCTCTCTTCACTGCTCGTTGCTCTTTCACAGCACTCCTCGCCCCTCTTTAGGCTTGCCAGCATCACTTGGTGAGGTTGGATGCTCTGTAGCACATTTCCACACATCCTGCAATGCCCGACTGCTTATTAGCGATGTCCGGGGCTCAGAAAGGTGATCTCCAGAAGGAAATCCTTGCAGTGCTCCGACTACAGAGCCACATTCTTTCAGATGATTAAGCTGAGCATGAGACTGGCAAAATAAAAAATGGGTGGTCTCACACCCATTATAGCATTCATCCAGACTGTGCTGGGAGGAAACACCAATCAAGGATCTGTGCAGAGCGCTCTGCTGCGCAGCCATGGGTTCAGGCTCAGTATTATGTACAGAAAGGCACCAGGAATGGCAGCAGCTGAACTGAGCTACAAAGCAAAGCCTATCATCCACTTACTGCCTGTAGCTTCCCTGCCATTTCAGACAGTGCCTGCTCCAGAGGAGACAGCAGTGCCTGGCGGTGGGCCTTCCTCTGCTTGGCCTCCATGGCCAGCTTGGTGTGGGCTGGCCCAGCTGCAGCCCCAGGCCTGGCTCAGCCTCTTGCTGCCATGTGGTAAATGTCAACTGCCAAAGAAGGCTGCAAACTGACGGAATATTCACAAGGTTTTACATGAAACTTGGAGACCAGTGACTGGAGGTTGCAGGTTGGGCTTAGGTGTTGCTGATTTTGCACATGGACTCTGCTTAATCACCTAATCTTTCTCCTTGCACCAATCTTGGTTTTCTCTCCTGTGTTTAACACCAAAAAGGGAGAAATAAGAGGGTGAGGAAAAGAATCCAAAACGGTGGTACATCTGTGTGGAAGCTTGGGGCGCAGGGCCTATGATTTTTCAGAGGTTAACAGGGACTGAGTACCCAAATCTTATTGAAATTCCGCAGTAGCTGGGTGCATCACCCCCTCTGGCTTCTTTGAAAACTGAAAATGGAGATGGATAGATTTCCTGTCACATCAAACCGTCCAGCAGAATTTGGGTTAATGTTTTACAGAGAAAAAAAACCTCAATATATTACCACCAAAAGGTAGTCAGCATGGGCTGGGGTTTGAACCCTAACCATTACACCAGCCTTGGTGAGGGGACAGCTGATCTGGGCAGTGTTTTGGCAACATTCCTTACATTGCTCTTGACAGGGGGATTTTTGAAAAACAGATTCAAATTAATTGTCTGGAAAAAACAGTGATACCTTATTTTCCCATAAACTCAGTTCCTTTCTCTCCCCAGTTCTTGTCATAACACTAAAGTACAAGTTATAGAAGATAAAGTTTCTGAATAAGATCCATCCTGTTGACATAATCCATGCAGGAAAAGAAGGCTGAGAAGACTAAAATATATTGTTCCTGATACACTGTATGTGAAGGACAGAACTGAGCTCAAAAACAATAGCGTTTCCTAACAAGATACAACCACAGCTACTCAAAATTTCCAAAACAGAAAAGGATTGTGACAGAATAATGTTTTCCCCATGTAACTCATGCTTCTTATTCGTATTTCCAAACTGTTACTTATTTCCTAGCATTCTGTGGTTAATGACATATATTTTCAATAACACAGCTTAGAGAAATCTAAATTTTTTTCCTACCAACATTGTTTATTTCTGACAACCAGAACATCACAAATTTGCAAATGCAGGTTTTGATGAGGCTAGTTTTCATTTCCAAATATGCAGCTTCCTCTAATAAATACATTTAGAGAATGCCTCAAAGGAAATGATTCAAACTCACATGATCTAAAAGCCTTCGCGAAATGACTATATGCTGCATACTATGTATTTTTCTAATTTGGAAGTTTAATTATTTAGGCGTGTACTGTAGTAAGATTCACAAAGGTTTCAGCATTAGAAGCAAAACAAAAATCTACCTGGCAGAGAATGACCTTTCCAAGCTTTGTATATCTATTGCTCCTAACACCTGAACTCCCTTCTCTGGTCTGTTTGTACTGGTACCAGTGGAGAAGCAAACCAGCTATTCTTTCAAGAGCCAAAGCTCTTCCTAACTTCTGCAACATCAGAACCCCATAATGTAAGATAGAAATAAAAGTGTAAGGAAGCTAGAAAGAGGGTGAATCAGTTGGAGAAATGGACAAATTATGGAACAGAAACCATATTCTGTTTATACAACAACTATCCAACCAGTTAGGCAACTACTCTAAGGTTACTAAAGTATTTACACTTCCCAGATGAGGAATGAAGATTTACAGATGTAGGCTGTGCATGACATTGGACCAAAAATAGGTAGAATAATGAAAATGCAACTAAAGCGGAACCAGTTCTTAATTAGCCACACACATAGCTAGACAAATCCCCAGTGACTAATAGTTCTTCTTCTTTCCACATCTATGAACAAATAAAAGCTGTAAGTAGAAAATACAATCAGGATTTGTCACACTCCCTGGAGGGCTTTGGGTCCATAAAGGCAATAAATGCAGAAGTAACCAGCAGATAAAATATGGCAGTTTAGCTTGTTTTTTACAACTTCACACTTCCTGGATGAACAATATAGGCACGTTTTACAACCTCATTCAGAGACAATAGGTTGAAGTGGAAATTTCTTATCCTACACACCAGCAGGATTCATTTGAGGTTCATTACCCATTATGCTGAAGTGAGATTGTGTAAACACTCTTTAAACTTTGGTGACAACGTGGCTGAGTCACGCTAGGAAATGGGAGTATAACAGCAGCACACAGGTGAACTACAAGAAGCTCAGGTGTGTTTGTGATACGACCCTGCTGAACTCAACTATAAAAGAACAAAGAAATCCAGCAGCATATGCTCTTGTTGCTTCAATAAAGGGAAGTATCAAAAGCTCAGATTTCAGAAAATCTACTCAGCATGGAAAATAATTTGATTGAGGACCCAGCAGCAATCTATGTAATGATATCATCTTTTTCCCAGGGTTTTACACTTCTTTAGAGTACTGAATAAATTATTTCAGACACTTGAAAATGCTATGTACAGTGTATTATATTGCATTTACATAACTGTAACAACTCATTAATATAGAAATCCATAGATTATCTAGATGATGATTATTTACCAAGAGAGACTATTCAAATAATGAATTTTTAGTATATTTCATAGCATCTCATCAGATACTGAGCACATGAACAAAATACATCTTAAATTACAACCATGTGTTATCTATCAATCTCCAATATTTTTAAATAGTCAGATTCTCAGACCAATGTATAAAAAATGTAAAATTTGTCCTGCACTTAATGCTAAATCAGCTGATTCTAGAAGTAGCCAAAAGCTTCAATTTTAAGCAAAACACTACAATACAAAAAAGAGAATAACTTAGAGCTTCTAAGAACAACGGTTGAGAGGAATGGTTTAATTTTTTCAACTAATGAAGTAATTAATGCTGAATAAAGAAATTGGTGAAGATTTCACAATTGTTCTGCCCTGCACAATACATAAAGTTATAACATCATATAAAGATATATGCAAATATAAACCACCATTTACACTCCCTATCTCTCAGTGGCCTTTCCTGTTTTAGTTGTATAATTCAAAAATACCTGTGGAATTGCTGTGTCTTGAAAAATCTTTGTATATATAATCTCTCAACTCTCAATAGACCTGATTTTTTTTTACATCCCTAAGGTAGTATTTTACTGGTATAAATCACTGTTGTGGAATAATTTCAACCTATAAATAAAGCACAATTTATATAGTTTAAGCACATTCTAATCTACAAAACTGCTATAGTGAAAACTCATCAGTGTGTGTATTTATTTCACAGTGCTATAATTTGTAGCTAATATAATTTGTAGCTAATAAGTAGCTAATCCCAAAATGGCCTGTATCAGTTTGGTGATATCTGAAATGTGCTGCTCTTCTCAGTCATAATTTATATTTTTTCCCTTCCCCCTGAAGCATGGCCAGAAAAATGAAAAAAAAACCCAACCCAAATCTGGTCCTGATGCAAACCTTAACTGAAATGTGATTTAAAAAATGTGCACAGTATTTACATTCCTTTTAAAAACTTAGAGCAATTACAGATCTAGCCATAATAAAATTATTTTTTGCCGGGATATACTTTTCAGCTATGTTTTAACTTAGAAATTTTACCTGGGGCTACTGAAGTGTTTACATGTCCAGTAAACATACCACTTCATCCTGAATTTGCAAAGCTGACTGTTATAACAACAAACAGACCTTCTTTCCACTCTCCAATATCTTACTTGCAAATAGCGGGGAAAAAAATCTGTCAGTGAGATAAATAAGGAGACATATTATGCTATTTTCACAGTTAGAATACCACTATCCTTTACATTTTTAGAGTGAAACCATGGTATTATTGTCAAAATACAGTGAAAATGAATAAATAGTATCACAGTTGACAAAGGTTAATTGTTATAGTGATTTATTAAAAAAATACATACCTCATTATATAGCCAGTTTAACAATCCAATGGAACTAACACACAGAAAGTCACTCAGCGTTGTGCTTCTTGGACATTAAAATAATCAATTTCAAGCCAGGTTAAGGACTTGATTTTTTTGAAGTGTCTTTTAATGGAAACTTAATTTATTTTGTCAAAATGTATGAGCTTATAGCTAAAGATAAGAGGGGAAGAACTCAGTCATAAAAACACTGACGAAGTAACAATTCAGAAAAAACAGCTGATCTGTTCTTCCTCTTTTAAGACACTGTATCTTCGAAAAGATTATAGCAGGAAGAAAAACAGAAAATAAGCAACATGGCACATTTCAAGATGTCTGTCCTATGTTCTGTGCTTGATGACAGGTTACCTAACACACTTTTGACACTGTTGGCACCCCATGATGGACTGTAGTGAGTAGTGACATGGATACACATGACTGCAATGTATTCTGTCATCTTTGTCCCGGAGTACCACTGCAAATCTGAGTGCAGACAGCAGCCATGTGACTTTGTCCTCTTCCTTCCTTGGGTTTTCTTCCTCGTCAAGACAGTTTCCTCATGCCCAGGAGCTTTCACAGGGTTTATGATGCGGCACTCTCTATGCAACACAGAAGCTTCTAATCAGCAAGCAGAGGAAAGTGGAAAAGGGCTTTTATTTTCGTTCTAAGTCCTTAATCTTCATCACTTGAAGGACAATGAGCTGCATAATCAAAACTAGGGAACATGATGGGCAGTTCTCCCCATTTCTTAAAAATATGCTTTGTTGTTTTCTTGTCTTCAAACACAACCACAAAATTCCTAATCTTTAGACAAGGCAGGTCAAGACCTCGGTGAACCATCATATTTCCCCAAGCCTGCAAGTATAAGAAAATTACGTTTCAGATAAAATAGACAAGATCATTAGACAGAAATCAATACAGACAACAACAATATAAAAGTATGAAAATAAGTTGTTCCTCACTTGTCCACAATCTTTACATATAATTTCCCCATTTGTCTGGTAATCGGCATGCTTATCTTGCAATGTCTTATTTTCTCTTGTATGGTAAAGACTTCTGAAAAACAGTCAGACAACGTTCATCAGAACACATTGGTCATTCAGTGCCACATACAGACTTAAACACACAGTGACTACAATTGATGAAGTTGGACATGAAACCTAAAAGGTCATAAACTCTCTGACTGTTGTGCACATTCAGGAGTTGGCAAAAATGCAAGGTCGTATTTCATGCTCCTAAGTAACAGTGAAATACAAGTGTACTCCATGCCTCCTTTCATAGCATTTCAGGAGCTGCATCCTCCCTCACACATCTTAAAGCGGGAGCAGCAGGCTCTCCCTTACAATAAGGTATTGATCTAGCTTGTTTTTGTCAGGTGCCATGGAGCCGTCAAAGAAATGATACCTGAAAGTTAGATGTTTTCTTTTTATTCCCTGTAGTCCAACCTTACCCCTTAACAGAATAATTCGTTTCTGACTATCCAGAGCTGCAGACTATGTGCACATTCTTACATTTTTTACCTTAGGGAGTACTTGATGTTCAGAGTTACTATTAGCCTGTGCAGAGGGGCTATAAGATTTATTACCTTATAGTTTGAATTGACTGATAACATTGTGCTGACAAGACAATTTCACAATAAAAGCAGTTTAATGTTTAGGGCTGCAGTTCAATTTTAATTTTTTCAACATATGTGTACTGATTTCTCATGACTCTTCTAAAAGTCTTTACAAATTTTATCAGTGATGTCTCAAAGAAACGAGAACTTTGGAGAGCAGAAACTTAATAGGATGGTGTCTGTTATATTATTAGCAAAGCATGACTGACCTGTAAGGGACAATACCCATTACAAATGCACTGTAGTAAGAAAATGCAATTGAAGGTGAATTAAAACATTTTCTTGGACTCTTAATTTCCATTATAATTAGGAAGAGAAAGTCACCTCCTGCCATTATGGCACTGAAAAGTTAAACACAGTTTAACATAAATGTTTGCCAAACTGGAATGGCATATATTGCAATGGAGGTAAGAAGGAGCAAGAACACTGGGAGAACTAAAAGGGGTGTGTCACCAGTATGAACATCCTCTAAATGTATAATTGTCAATGTACAGCTCATGGCTAATACGTTGAGTCACTGGTCATAGTCAGACTCTTATCCTGGATCTGTTACTGGGGTAAGTATGTGGGTAACTGGTGTTCAGCTTTGGTTATGGTTACACTGTGGAATACATACCATATTAAATAACAAGTGACCTAGTTAATATTAGCATAGATTCCGTATCTTTTTACAAAGTTTCAAACTCTGGTCACCTTGAAATCAGGGGCAAGAACCAACATTTCCTTCAAACCCATTAACTGTAAACTCCATAGACCCTAGGACTTGACAATATTGGAATAACCTTTTTTTTGCTGAGAGGGTTACAGGCCCCGTACAGCCCTACTGAAAAGAAAATCTGTTTCTGCCCGAGATGAAGTAGTTCATAAACACTTACTGGAAATCTTTTTTCACACTGACATGATGCATGTTTTCAATAACTTGTATGTCTTCTCCAGAACATATTAGCTTGTGGCAATTTTTGCATAGGAATGTTATCAGTGAAGGATTTTTCTTGTATGTCTTGCGTTGATCTCTCTTCACCTTCATCTGTTTTTCCACTATACTTTGCAACTGGAAATTATGAATCTGGAAACAGATCAGTAAGAGCACTGCAACATTCTGGTGGAATGAGAGTAATAGTTTTCTTTTTCCGTTATTTTACTGAGTTCACTGACAACATGACTTCTAGTCAATTTTCCCAACTTGTACGTTTCCCCCCTTACCAATAGAAAAGCAGACTTTCTAAAGGCCCCAAAAGCATAGATTATAAAACAAATATTGGCAGAAGGATTCAAGGCCATATGTAGTAACTAATATATTTTAAGTTTTCCTACCCTAAGTACATTTCAAATAGAAAGTACTTTTCACGACAAATCAGCTGTCATCAAAGGGAAAGTACAGAGTTGCAGTAAATACCTTATATAAATATTCTTCCTGTGGCATTTTCTGAACACGTTGAATGGCCTTATACATCATTTTCTCACGGAAAATATTAACATCTTCACGTTCAACAGCTCCTGAGCCACTCGAAGCCACGAGTGCATAGGTGCTCTCATCAGCCCGAGCTCGACCACGAGCCTACAATTTGCAAGGAACACAATATAAACAGCACTATGTTCCCTTCAACACCTCACAACATTTTTTCCTAGTTTTGTAATGGAAGACAAGTACTGTTCCCTACACCATGTCCCCACAGAGCGTTTTTTTCCACTTAACTCAGACAGATGAACAATCAGTGAATAATATACACTGGTTCTACATTATCATCAAAGATACCTGTGAAAATAGCACTTAGGAGATTTGTGATTAGCACAACATTTTGCCAAGCAAAAACTGTATTTTGTCACCAAAAAATAAGCGTGCATTTAAATATTAAATACATAAATATTTGTGTTCACAAATTAAGTGAGAAGATGGACAAAGTGGCATTCTGATACAAGATTACCTCTTTTTAGCTGTTGGTAGTACAAATGTATTTTATATCAACCAGTCTGCTGATCATATTCACATACCTTTTCTGTTAAAAGAGCTTACTGTTTGTGTAGAGCTTTAAATGGATGTTACAGCATTATACATGGAGGTAAATTTTATATTGCATGCAAACTGAGGATGGCAACTGGAAATCAACCTTGTTGCAATAGCATTTTCTCCTTTAGCATGCAACTATTCAGAATTATCTTCAAACCCCAGGTATATGATTCACCATTTGCATATTTCAAACAGAAAAGCATTTTTAAAAATAAGTTACGTATGCAGTAAACTCATACCTGCAACATAGCAATTTCATTGGTGACAAGGCCATAGCGAATAACAATGTTGCACTCTTTGATGTCTAGGCCTTCCTCAGCTACAGTAGTAGCAATAAGTAAATTTACATTTCCACCTCGGAATTTATCAATAACTTCCCTTTGCTCATTCTGTAAATTAAAGAAAAAAAGAAAAAGAAAAAAAAAAAGAAAAAACCCAGTGTATTCACTTCCAGTATTAGTTTCTGTTATGTCATCAGTTCCTTCTAATTAGGAAGCTTAAGGAATTACAGTCCAATCATTTCAGAGTGGAGTGCCAAACATCAAGTTGCTTCAACAACTGCATTTAATCATCTTGCAAAATCACAAACAAGGAGTCCCTGTTGAATATAATAGGTGTTCAGCACCTTTTTCAAGGAAGGAGGGAGGAGAAGACAATCTTTTTAAGGTAACTGAGCTTGGAATTTTGTAGCCCATTTCACAGGCATTAGGACTTTTAATAATATAGTTGTTCTATCATTTTCAGATACTTTACGTAGTTATTCAGAGGTTCTGGATTTCTACCACTTCAGTAATTTCAGCTTGTAGTGCCCTACAAAGTCATGTTCCAAAGCACTTACAATTTCACATAATAAATGGGAACCATAATTTTGGTGATCTGAGGAGTACCAAAAGCACAACAGTGATGTACTTAAAAATTAAAGCATCTAAAACAAGGACTTCTGAATTAGCTGGATATTTCAAACAAGCTTGAGCAGAGGGACAAAAGCTTCATATTTGCTACATTCAGTTTCAAAATGTAGAGGCTATTGTTTTGATTGTGCAATGTGGTACACAGATTAAATACTAAATTTTCGTAGAAAATAAGTAACTTTTTGAGAGGAAAATTGCTAACTTTTTTTTGAAACTGAGAACAGCTGAAGGAAATGGACTCTGCCCAGCAGTAAGCCACACCATTTTTGCTTAAATGCTGAAGTGGCAATTTTGTGAGGAGTAAAAAGCAGAACAGAAGAGAGGTTTTAGGATACTGAAGTACTTTGTTTTGAAAATGTTTAATTTGGACGTCTAAATCATCGGAAAGATGTTGTGTATGAAGTCAACACAATGGTATGAGACTGACTGCTGAGTGATTGATTGTGATATTTTCATTGCAAATTTTGGCAAATTCTCTTTCAATGATTATGCGTCAGTGTGAAGCATGCATATAAAGTGGTATAAGTTGATTAAGCAATGATATCAGAAGACAGGCATAATCAACACTGTAATTTTATTTTTCAATTCAGTAACTAAAATGTAATTTGAATTACTGTTGTCTTGATAAGTATAAACTCATTTAACTACCATAATTTTGCTATTGCCATTTTGTTCACTTTTTCTTCCTATGCTTTACTACAACTTGTGTCCCTTTTGACTATATACTCCTCCAGGAAATGGCTGCCTGTTACTCCTATTGCCATAGAGTCCAAAACCAAAAAAGCTTGTTTCCTGTGGAAATACAATTATTCTGACACTGTTATTCATCTATCCTGCAGCATATGAAGGGGCTCCGAACTTCAGTCTGTTGTTCTAGTACGAAAACAAGCTGTTTTCTCAAATAATATACAAGATCTTAATGCTGTAGCGCATAGTTCTGTACCTGAGTCATGGGTTTAATTTCACTGTTATGGCCAGCACCAATGAGATAATGGGCCTTAATTCCCACTTCTTCAAATTTTGGGTTATCTTTAATCCACTGGAATAGAGCAAAGGCACTTAGCCGAGTCTTTGTGAAAATAATTCCTCTAGGTTCTTCAGTCTTCGTGAACTCCTCCATTAATGTGTTTCGCAACTGTATTAACTTCTCATTTTCATATTCTGGCTTTCTAGCCAACTCTTTCAGCTGTTTCTTTTTTGCTTTAAAAATAGCAGATGTAAATTAAAAAAGTAACCATGTAAAATAACAGCTCTAGAAAAAAAACAAATCAAAGAACAGCTTTCTATATAATTCTCCCAGCACAGCTAATTCACATCCAGTTTGAAGAGCTGTGGCATACCAATTATTTTTCAAGTGAGTTTACATTCATTAAAAACACATTAATCAATCAAAATAAATCACCATTAACTTTTTAACATACACTTTGCCTGTATTTCATGGTGAGAATAAGCAAAAGAAAAAAACTCTGTCTACACACCAGATGTGTGACAGAATTAAGTGCACTGTATGAAAGAGCTAAATCACAGCTGATAATATTTGCAAAACAGTTTTAAAGTAACGGAAGAAGTCTTACAAGGAGAAACAGATTAATATGCACAGCCCTCAGAGCTGATAATGTTTTTATAAATTCAGACATAATTTGTCCTTGGGACATTCATTAAGTAGGAATCCTCACTAGAGACATGCAATGTAATAGACATCAGGATGGGCACAATGTCATCAGCATTGCAGCTTTTAAATACATTTCGGCACGCACAGTGAAACGTGAATGAATTGGCTCTTTCTACAGCTACTACTGACCATGATCAGGGAGGATTCCTCACGTGTTTTCATTTTTTAAATAACTTCTAGTATTTAGAAGCCTACACCATTGTCAGATGTCGGGTTATTATTGTGTCACAATATATTTCAAACTTACCATGAAATAAACCTATTAGAAATTCATCCGTTTCATCCTGTTTTGATACTACTGGTTCATCATCATCATCATCATCACTCCTTACTGTCTTCTTACTTTTCTCCTCCTTATAAAAGTTATTTAGGTGATTGTATGCATCCACCATTCGGATGGTGTCATTTATCTGGAGAGCATCATTGTATTTCTTCAAGTGTTCCGCACAGACACGTTCCTTGCGTTTTTCTTCTTTTGCAGCTAAAAGTGAACAAAAAGTACAAAACCATGCCTGTGTATAGAATGACCCAAAGAAATCCAAAGCTGGGATATTTTTGCTATGCAGTTACCTTTCCTCTCTTCTCTAATCACCCACTGTTCATATGGCTGAGTTCCAAACTCAGATTTTGGATGAAGCTGGCAATAGTTTTGAATGTCTGTCATGATCTCAGTAATTCTCTCTCTAAATGGATCCTAGAAATAAATTGATTACCAAAGTAAGCAAGCATCTTCTGGCAACAAAAGCATTGGCTAGTACCACACTGAACAATTTTTTAAAACATTAAGCCCTAAATTAAAAAACAAGCAAAGTTGCTAAGTGCATTTAGAGTTATGGAAATAAAAAGTTCAGAATATTACAAATATTACACTGTGAACTATTTTTTTAGTGAATACAATGTTACTTCAATGAAAACATTTCAACTGTGGTTCAGAAGGTCTTTTGACCGAATACCTCAAAAATATATCTCACATAAGTAAAAAATTAGTTCTATTTGATTTTACTGATACTTTTCCATACAGAGGAAGGCAGCATATAAACACACACATATTCAAATTAGCACTATGTATCACAATAAATCTATAGAAAAAGAGCATTAGCCAAAAGTTTTTGATACCATACAACACACTTTTAAAGGGCAATATAACTTTAACACTGATTTTGAAACACTGTTTGAAAAAACATACCATTCTCTTGTCATCTGCAATCACAGTCTTCTTATATGGTTCCTTCACCTGATTCTTCAACTGGGAGGCATGCTCTTCAACAGTCATGATTCTACATGCATCAAGATTGGCACAGATCTGGGAGAAAACAAAATGTTATTTCTTTTAACATTTAATGAGTTATTCCACATGCAAATTGAATTAATGCAACAGAGCTTCTCATTTAGATATTGGGTTTTATATAACTTTATTTTCTTCCTACAAAAATTGGATACAGCATATGAAAGGCCAAGTCTCTGAAAACCATTTGAGATAAACTGAACATGTTAACTTTTAGGCCAGAAGTGATCCTTGCACACAGGAAAAAACTTGTATATCAGGGTGCAAAATAGATATTTTGAAAAGGAAAATACACCCTCAATACTTTGGAAAAGTAGATTTTGAAGTACAAAACAAGTAAACAGATATAGTGATGAAATAGAAAAAAGGAAGATAAATGTTAGGGCATAATTATAAAAGTAAGAGCTGTTCATGAGACTAGAAAATAATTTGAAATTATCTTTCTTGGAGCATGAAGAGATAGAGAAAAATTCTGTGCTAATAACTGATCTGGACTTTTCCACTTCTGATCTCTTCCAAGAAGAGATTATGGACATTTCTGTCACTAAGTCTAAAGTAGTAAGGGGCAACCTTCAAATTTTTATGAGCAAACAGCAAAGAAAGGCTGGCAGGCAACCTTTTTACTATCTTCAGAAATAGTTATCTATTTGAGCTTGCATATTTGGATTATGTTTCTTTAATTACAAAACCCAGCATCCTATCATTAGGATTTCAGAGCTGATGAAAAGGAATTCTCTTTTTCCATTGCCACAAAGTTTTTGTCTCAAAATACCTTGTAATTCTATATACTTCAGTATAGCATAAAAGCTTCTTGCAGGCCTCACCTATTCAGTATCACGTTCTGTTCTTGTGCAATTTGCTGGTCACTTTTCGCTGGAGGACTGGGCTAAATTCTACTTTTGTATTACTAAAATAAATCCATTAAATTTCGAGTAAAATTGATGTTTGTTTTTTTTGAGTAGAGAATTTAACCAATTATCTCCACTCAGGTCTTTATGCAATATTCCCCTCTGAATGAGTAACTAACTGCTGTAAAAAACCCCCATTTGTATGCTACCTGTATGTCACAAGTGGCTTCGGTTTGTTTAAGTATTCAACTTTTTCACTTTCTTGGATCCAAACAAAAGCCCTGCTTAGTCACTCTAAAAATACAGATATAAAATACTGTGATCTCTTTGGGATTTAGGAATACACAGTAAATTCTAATCCATCAATGGAAAAGTAAGATTTTTATTAACTATAAAGCCTCGCTATTTTGTGGATTTCTTGCCTCTGATCTTGAGAACTTTTTTTCAAGTGAGGCAATCTTTTTACTTCTCTTTTCAGTAATCCTGCTTCACTGTAAAGTAATATTTATTTGTACAGGGATTTCCAGTAATTTGTAGTGGGTCAATTTGTTGAATGGCTGTGAGCTGATTTTTTTCATGTACACATGAAAAAACTAAATCAGATTATACTTGGAGCCTAACACTGTCTTTAGAAGTTTTACTTGAACAAGACAATATCCCTTTGATGGTATGCAAGTGTGAGGACTATTTACTTTTAGAATATGTTCTTCAGCTTTTAAGTGGGATGTTGCACCTCCTACACCAGGTGAGGCCGTAAGTCCCAGAATCTGAGGCTGTGGGATCAGTGGCTTGTTTTCTTTTGCCAACTTCCTGTTCTTCATCTTTTCTTTTAAGTAACGTCGCATTATATTGTTGTAGACACCTTCCTTCTGAGTGTGATGACATTCATCGATTATGATGAGTGAAAAATCTGAAAACCAAAGAAAGAACTCATAAAATGATTAATTTTCTTTCAAATGTAGAATTTGTGTGCCTAAATCTTCTCACCTGTAAGGACACTGTTGAAGAGAAGCCGTCAGTTTGTTTGAACCCTAACATATTAGGAAGTGTGTAGTGCTGGAGGAAGGCGTGGATGGAAGCTGTATATATTTAATGGACTTTGGAATCTTTGTTGCAGTCTTGATGTGTCAAGGTGTTTTACATATCATGTAATGTAAAAAACTTTTCTATTTTTGCAAAACCAATCTGATGGTATAAAGGATTTCAGAGATATATTTTTAATAACCAGTGGTAAGAACATATAATAGTTTAACTCAATCCTATCTTTTATATCCATAACTGCATCTGACAAACTATATACTGTTTGTTTATAAGAAGATACATGTCAGAAGCCTTTCAGACATTCTAGAAAGGCCTGTACTGATCAAAATATTCTTCAATTTTATAGCAACACAGAGATTTCCTCCCTATTCCTGTCCAATTAAAAAATTTCTGTTACTTTATGGATGTGTCATTGGAAAGAACAAACAGATGGTGGGAGTGCTACCAACCATCTCTCTTTTGTAGCGGAGGAAGCTGATGAAGATTCAGACAGGTAATATATGCTTTTTAGTCAGATCATATTTACATGCAGCAAGTAAAGTACTACACAATAAGAAAAATTAAGATTATTTTTTGTCTGTTTTAAATTTCTCACAAACATAGAAGACATCTCTTTAATCTATCTGCATAACCAGCCAGTGCCATATATTTCAAGGTTCTGATTTGAAAGACTCATGAATATTTCTCTGTTTCTCTAAAAGCAAAACTGGTTTATGGAGCTCCCACTTTTCCTGTGGGTGGCAAATAACTCTCTAATTCGACATTGTTTCCTATGATTTGATGAATGTGGAAATGACTGTAAAGCAGATCACTGAAATGATCAGGGTTTGTTTTTTTTTTTTTTAAATCCAGACAATTTCCATGGTCTTGTTTACACACTAGTGTGCTCAAATTGTTACATGGCTACAAATGAGTTTGCAACACGTAGCAACAGAAGCTGGAAACTAATGGGAGCTGTAACATTCTCAGTTGTCCTTTCTTCTGCAGAAAGTATCATGTTTGTTTTTGAAGTATCACTTTGTTTTTGAAGAACCTAAAGAAACATGGAGACTGAACAATAGAAATTTTATTTAAAGGCTAAACCAAAGACTACCACTGGGAAAGCAAATTGTAGCTCCGTGTAACCAGGGAAATCTGATTGTCTTCACACAAGTAGTTCAGGAAGCCAGTCTGGAGTGGTATGGTTTCAAACCTAAATTTCTATTTATTTCTAAGATTTCTACATATTGCAAGACTTCAGAAGCAGTACTGGCAGTTTCTCAGCTATTTTACCAACATGAAATTACTGTCTTTGATTTTGACCATCATGTCTGTAATGCATATTCCTATTATTACTCAGGAAGAACCTAACCCACCAGAAGAGATGTTCTTCTACTAAGAAAGTGATACAGAGCTTTTTGAAAGTCTATGCAGTGACTTCTGCCCTTGGTAAAGAGGGTAAACATTTGGTAAAGTGCAATTAAGAGAGTCCCCCTCCATTTAACTGAGGCTGGAATTCCAAGTTACATGTAATGCAGACCTCTGTGGAAACAGATGAAAAAAGTATGAACAGAAATTATGAATAAAAAAAATTGTAACTGGTTTATGTAAATGTAACTGGTTATTGTAAATGGCTTATATAGGCTGCAAGTTAACTGGGTCATAGCCATAAAAATGAAGCTGGCTCTGTTCAGGCTTCCTTGGCTTTCGTCCAGCTGAACTTACTAGCACAGGTGTAACAGCAAGGAAACACAGCCCTATTTGCAGGGCCACCTCAGTTCTAGAAAAAATATAGCTCCTTATGAAGGAATCTTCGCAAGGTGTAAAACCCATTCAAAAAACCCCACTTCATTACACAAGCTGGCTGGGACTCAACTCAATTCTAATCAGGTCAGCAACTCCTGTAGAAATGTTCAGATGCCTCAATATGGCATTCCCAAATGATTCAGATTTGGGAAGGTTTATTAACCTAGATGCAGTGGAAAGGAAATAAGAAAATCTCTGGTACTCTGCCTAGGTTAATAAAAAGGCATTCTGAAGGAAGGGAGGCAATTCTGAGGTACCCAAGAGGCTCTGCAGGAGTTAGTTTGGATCAAGCAGTAATCCAGTCAGCACTAGACACTGATAGGCACAGACTGACCCCTCAGGTTTCTCTGCTGTCTCTGTAACACCCAGACAAGTACTTCTTTTATCTCAGATCCATTATTTTGAATATCATAGCTCCTCCCTCAGCCACATCCTGCCCCATCTAAAAAAAGGAGGTGACTGGATGCAGACAGAGGGAGACGTTAACATCTCAGAGAGGAGGGTCACTGTAGCCCAAATCCTGAAGCTGAAGTCAGGGGCTGTTCCATTATTTGAAGGTCACTGGCAGATAATACCATTTGCTTTCTGATCTCCCATAGATATGTGCCACTTTAGTATTCTCGGCAAACTATTTTACCTCATCTCATCTTGTATCTTTTGTTTTCTTCAACTTCCTTCATCTGTTGTAAGAGGCCATTATATCTGCCAAACTCAACTGTATCTCAGTACGTTAGCAAAAAGAGGAGTGTGAAGAACACAACCTTTATAACAAACTGGCGTTTATCTTGTGTTCTACTGTACCTCTCAAACAACTGACTACATTTGAATTTTTATAATTTTTTTCTCATCCTGCTTATGGCTTCTATGTGATATAACTCAATGCTCTACCAAGCTTGGAAAGCGGAACCAGTACGGCTGCATTTCCACAAAATTGTGCTTGAGCTAGATAAAAGAGGAAGCATAACAAATATTTAGTACAAATGAACTGTAAGATTATAATTTGGCTTGAAAAAATTGCACACTTATTAACTAAGAGCTGTTTTTAACTCTCAGCTTGTATTTAGAAAACCAGTCAACTGAAAAAATATTAACTACTGAATGTGGCACACTTTTACTCTGCAATTTTCCAGAATAGAGAGACACTTTTAATACTTCTGTGAAACTTTCAGAATTAAAAACTTGCCTGATAAGTGGACACCTTCTTCATCTTCTTTGTCTGCATTTAACAGTGAATTCTCAAGGATCTGTGCTGTACTGATGATGACATCATTTCTTCTGACAACTTCAGGAAATGAAATTTTCAGCTGAGAATCACCACTTAAACCAATAACCTGATACCAGTGCTTCAGGAATGGATTAAACTCTTTTCGTAAATGCTGTTCCACCAATGGTACCTGAATAAAAGTTCCCAAAGGATTTAAGTCACGGCATATGGAGTATTAAAAATACATGACCGTTTGCCAGAAATGTTGTTAGGTGAACATACAATTTGTGCAAAATATACTTTTTTAAGAAAGCAAACATCCCCTTATTCACTGCAAGGTAGGATTAACCCCCAACAAACACAGAAAAATAAACCAGGCACAAAAAACCCCCAAATCAACCCCTCCCATCCAACTCTTCCTATGAAACCTTTTTGTCCCAAGAACTTTGGCTTAACTGTGCCTTAGAAAGAACAAACAAACCATGCATGCTCTGGCTCTTTAACTGAGCTTATAACATGCTATCAATTTTATTCTTATTAGAGGATATAGGTATCTTTTATTTTAATAAAATTCTTCAATGTATTTCTATATTTTAATGTTGGAATAGAAGATTATTTTATATGTGCTAAATTTAACTGTAAAGATCACAGCAATTATGAGAAAATCTGACAGAATATTTCCTGACCACTGTGACACTTATTAGGTTATCTTCATTACCAAATCCAAACATAGATTGTGAAAAATATTTTTATTTTTTAAAATATGATTTTAGTTCTATTCTTTCTAACATGAAATTGTTCTTTTTCCACTAATGTGGTTACTAGGCCACATCTAAATTTGCACTTACACTGGGGTAAACTAAAATCATTCATGCATGCACCATGATGATGATGCAATGCCGATAACAGTCTAAAGCTGTATGCCTTTAAACATAGCCACATCTAGAGAATCTGAAAAACATGTTTACATTCATTTTAGAAGTTCTAGATCAGTAGTGCATGAGGTTTGCATACTAATTTTTTAAAAATGGACTAGCATACCTTATTAACAAGTACTATAACTTTTCCAGGCTCTGATGCTCTTTTCTTCTTATCCAAGTGATCTTTGGTAATGTAAACAGCCACTCTGGTTTTACCACTGCCTGTAGGGAGACATATGATAATATTCTCCCCATTCAGTGCGGGCTTTGCAACTTCCATCTGGTAATCTCTCAGGATCAGATCTGGCTCAGGTGAAGCTCTGCTCTCCTCTTCTTCTTCATCTAAGGGTACAAAGAAATACAAGTATCAAACAGGAGGCACAGAACATTTGTCAGACTACTGAACAAATGTCAAAGGGAAAAATATTAATTATTAGAAACATCTTCTGAATAAATAGAAACAGCGCATATTAACAGAGACAATGCTACTCTGTAGACCTGTGCAACTAGATCAGAACTGCTTACATCCAGTCGCCAACCAGGGTAGGTGGAATAAGCCACAGTATGTCTTCACTCATCTGTGCTGATATGGCTATTATTACATATGAATTCGAATGATACAGTTCCGCAGCACTGGAACCAACAAAGGCTGTGTTCAGAGCTGCAGCATTTATAATCTAGCCAATCTTATGTGACATTCTCTTTCATCAGTACTCAAATTTATTTGGTTGCAAGTGAGTTACCTTTTTAAGTACTTCCCAGAGGACGAAAAAAGATAGAGCCATAGAAAGAAAAAGAGATAGGGACCACTTAAAAAATGATGAAGGGGGTTATAAAGATCAAATAAATAAGAAAATTCAATTGCCCATATAAGATAGAGCTAACTGCAGAATGTATCACACCTATTCATGGTAGACTCTGCTGCTTTCAGACTGACTCATACATAATGCAGTCGGGCTGTTCACTAAAAAGCCATATAGATTCGCCATTTGAAGGCCAAAACCTTTCATCTATCATATAAAATGCAATAGCAGAGAGTTCAGATCTATGGCTCACAGGTGAAACAAACAATGTTCAAAAGTTAAAAGTGGAAAAATGCTGTTGCATTGTTTCAGGCAGTAAGAAAAGCATATCAAGCCTCGAGTTTACATATATTTAAGAAGTCAAAAATTACGTGTATTAATATCAGAAGGATTTATTTCAATGGAGTTTTGGACTTTTTTTTTTTTCCCTACAGACATGCTTAAATCACCTTCCAAGCATTAACTGTCCTTAGTGAAGAAAAGGTACAAATTTATTCTACTCGACTAAAAATGAGGGAAAATAGAGTTTTATTTCCTGATGATATCATTAAATGAAGAATCATGAGGATTTTATTATCAGTGATACATTACACACAAAATAAGTGTATTTTTCTAGTATCCCTGATTCCATTAAATAAAATTAAACTAACAAAAAGTAATGAAGCTTGATAAAATACTGCTGATGGAAACATCTGAATGCCATTCTTAAGTGTTTTTTGCTTGTTTTGTCTTTTAGTGTGAGTGCAGTACTACCTGGAACACAGGGAAATTCACACCAGAGAGTACTTGTGGTTACTTATCTGACTTCTACTACTCCCTTTTGAGGAAGAACATTGTTTGCTTTCTGGTTGGCTAAATTCAATAGTTCAATCGTATTGAAACTAGCACTTTATCACCCATCTGTTTGGTTAAATTTCAGTTCCTTAACATCCTCAATTAACTGTCCAGGCCTAAAAAATATTTAACTTGGCTCTCTCCTAGCTTCCTCAGCCTCTGTTTAGACAAAGGCTAATACAGGAATCTTTTCACAGGATGTGATTCCATTAAAGAATTTTTGTCGTGCACAGTATGACTTTAGGGAAGTTGTCTGCCTTCATACAAGGTTCATATGAATTGCTGGTCTGGGCTAAAAAAACCCATGATAATTATTCTTCTATTGTCCTAATTCCACCATTTTTCTTAAATGTAAAGCGATCCTTGCATAGAAAACTGTGACTAAATCCACATGGTTCTTTGCATTAAAATCCAAATCATGTCAGTGCATTAAGACACGATCTGAACATCTCTATTAATACAACAGCCTTACTGCAAAATTTCAAATTATAAAATCCATAAATATCACGCAGTCCATCTGCATCTCCTTTGCTTTTTTTCTCATAGTTGCTTTCACTGAGTTCACCAGGCATAACTAAAAAGCATGGAATGATTTTTAAAACATTTTAACTAGTTGTTTTTAAAGGTCACATGTAAACAGATCATACAGCAAGTAAACATTGGAAAGAGTCTATTCTGCATTCTTCACATAACTGTAGTAATTTTTTTTCTTTTTTTGCTGGACTGCAGGACATAGCCAATGCCCAATTTACTTAATGGGAGATTTTTCAGAAACCTTAAAGTATCAGGACATACATATATAAGTGCTACCACATACCAGTAGCCTGTATCAGCCTGACCAACTGATGCAGTGTAACTGTCCCCAGAACAGAGAAGTTTCTGTGCACAGACATTTCATGTGACACAGTGAGGAAAAAAATACAATGTGATTGATGAGTCACCTCAGCTGATGCAGAAGGGCAAAGTATATTCTTCAGAGTTAGCAATACATAGACTAAAATCCTAGCTATAGAGTAGCAATGTAGATCTGAGATGTCCTGAATTTTCTGTGTACTTACAAAATACATGGATTTTAATATTTCAAAAGCTTGAAACTATTTTAAAAGCATTTATAGTAAACACTTTGTGGGCATATGATATATAACATTTACATTGACTTTACTGATTTAATACTAGCTTCACTAGGTAGACCTGGCCTGAAAGGTACCCCGATTGTTTCTAGCTCTCGTACAAGACACAGTCCCAGCACAAACTTTATAAAGGCTAGATTCTAAAAGGTAACTGGTTTCTCTTGAATTTTGTGTAGGCAAACACAAGCTGTTCACCATGCTGGACAGCTGCAAATTTGTTCTGCCCAATGTCTAAGATTAAAAAAAAAAAAGAAGAAAAGAAAATTGGGATGTGTTTTACAACAGCAGTGTTCAATTGGGCTCAGAGTATATACATAGCAAGTTCATATCTGTCTGCTAAGTATTATGTAAACACAGTCCAATATTTAGTTTAAAACTATATTTAGAACTTGCACATATGTTTAAATGTGAGATTTGCAAAGGTCTTCAGATAGTAACCTCCACTGATTAGGTTGCTTTTACAAATAGATCTAGTAAATTAGGTCCAAAGTGGACCTTCATTACTGTTCTGCAGGTACCTTGGAAATGCTTCTCCTCAGCCTTGGATGGCTCTAAAGCATGTCCCTCTCACTCCATGCAGGGGCCAGGCACAATTTAGCTCCTCTCTGAGAGCAAAAGAAGCACATATATATGGCAGCATTATAAATATCTGTACAGGTGACTGCACGATGGCTTCTGGAAGTCCCTTCCACCCTATGTGATTCTATCATTCTGCGTCACTGACCATCTTGTATGATGACAATGTCTAGAGGCCTGTTCAGATGATCTCAGTAAATAAACACTTTTGAAGCTGAAACTTAACTCCAGACCCATAAAAATGGCATCTGTTCTCCAACAAAATAAGAGGAAGTCTGGCATCTAAATACTGTGAACTAGAGTTCACAATAAAAGCCTTCCATTTATTTTTGCTCTAACCCATTCACAGAGTGCTTACCCTCCACAGCTTATTTTATAATTACTAAATAACAGAAGGGAAACCATACCTGAATCACTGGTTGTGAAGCTCTTCCCCAGGTTTTCATTGAAGTTACTGACACTTCCATCTCCTATGGAGACATCTGACTCTAAATGAAAAACACAAACAAATGTAGTATAGTGTATTTGCTATACAAATATAAATAGCAAAAGCATATTGTTTGCTCTTTCCCTAAGTTGTTAAAACAGGCTAGACAAATGTCTGAGTGAGATGGTTGAAGTATAATTTCCATTATTAAACTTGTTCTTAGGTGAAGAAAAAAACTGTGAACAACAGAATTCATTTTCTTAAGGAAGAAAATATGGAGTAGAAGATGAAAATCCAAAACATTAGAGGTAAAGCAATGTGGGTCATGATATATTGTTGCCAGGCACCTATGTTCTTTTTGCTTGAAAGCAAGGGTCTAGACATGACGGGCTGCATAACTCCCTCTACTCCTGTTTTACTGTATCTTTTTGGAGGGGTGAAGAGGGGTTAGGGTCTACTGGGTACATAGTACTGATAGCAAACTGAAGACATTCTCTTTTATACCCTATAAGCCACGTGAGTTATATCTGTAGTAGAAAAAAAAAAAAAAAAAAAACCAAAACAAAACCAGAACTGTGATTTTTTTGTCTTATAAAGGTTTCTTCATGTAACATGAATAGACTAAACCATAGTTCCCAGGTAAATAAAAGCAGAGAGAAATTACTAAATCTTCCAAACTGTTTGCAGGTAAAATCAGACTGACAATCCCATTACACCCAGTACAGGACTTGGACACTGCCACAGAAATCTGCCAAGTTTACTGTAGCTATTCTAATGTTAAGCTCTCCCTCTGCTGGGTAACCAATGTATTACACTTTTTTTCAGTTACAAGTGTAATTTATGTAACTAGATTTTTCAAAACTCAGTCCTTTTAATATCTAAAGAGATACACAGTTCTTCTGGAAAAAATCTGCTGCCAACAGCCTCATCCTTCACTGTCAGCTTACCTGAAGCAGCTTGCGACTAAATGCATAGTGTGCCTAAGAAATCAGTCAGAATAATAGCATTGACCTATGTTTTGCTTCGTTATCTTGTGAATTTGTGTCCTATTAAGTTTTTAATAGTTTTTTCCAGTGAATATCCTATTATGGTCCATATCCATATTGTCCCCAACAAATAATTTATAAAGCAAAACAGATGCTGTGAATAAGAGTTTAGAACTGAATGGAAGTTATAGTGTTTTAGAATGGTACTCCTGAAATATGCACTACAAAATCTTGGTAAGTGAAGTGGAAATTAAATCTAGTCTGCATTCAGTAAAACTATGAAACTTTGCCTTTCCTTTACTGAAGTTTTGTTCTCCTTGAAAGGTGAATAATGGAAACAAAACTGCTATTTCACAGATCAAGTATAATACAGACAACTGAAATGAAGCTTCCTTAGCTGCCACTAGGAGTCTGGTATTTAAGTCTTTATTTTTAGTTTTTCTAACATAACCATGAAAAGTGATGCAAACATCTGCCTTGCTGTCCTATGGTTTTCATTATTTATTCCATACAGACATCAGAATCTGATCCAACTATGAATCACCACCATCTGTAAGAAGTGTTACAATAGACAAGGGCATTAGAGACTTTAAGCACCTAAATTAAAAGCCTAGTCTCCTAGAAATCAATTCAATCAACAGAAAGGCACTTAAAAATATATATTCACAGCAGAAACCTGATTTATATAAAATTTCCCTATTATTTTATAGTAGCATGCATTTACTATCACATTAAAAGACAGAATTGTGCTGAAAAAAGAAAACCTCCAGTTGTAATTCACGTTCAAAGACCTGTGACAAACTATTAAGTAGCATTAGTGGGAACTCCAACTATGAAGATGACATTACTGAAATTTCCAGTTAATTACAGAGTAATTATTTGTTCCAATCAACTTTTTTTTTATGAAAAAGTCCTTGAAAAGCAGAGCTGCGATATATTTAAATTGTGCTTTATACAAGTAACTGTAGCCTTAATCCAAGTGTTTCACTTCTGACCTTCCAAACTTACTGCTTTTGTGTTGTTTTTTGTGTGTGTAGTTTCTTATCTCTGTTTCTGCATGCACAATTTCTCTCTAGTTTTCTCTTAGGCTAGATGATCTATTTCTGCTTTGTCTTCATGACCCTGCTGACCTCATTCCTTCTGACTCCCTCTGTCTTAACTACTCCAATAAAAGGGTCAGAGGAGGCTTCAGATACAATGCAAATTGCAGTACTTTCAAGTGACTTGAAAAAGCTTCTTTCTCCTTGAAATTTGTCCTTCTCAATACATGAAGGAATGGTGGGAGTGTGCTGCAAAACTGACAACACTTGACAGCATCAAATTGCAAATTAGGTGGGTCCCAGCCTACTTGGATGTAGAATCTGGGCTGCAGTTGTATTTTCAGCTGCCTGGTCTAAAAATAGTCTTATGAGATCATGAGAAAAGGATGGAAATGGAAAAGGACTTGAGTTCAGTTAAGTCTGTGTGTACAGGTGCATAGAGATCAAAGCTTACTGCACTTCAAGATGGCTGAATGTGAGCCAGCTCCTCTACACCCACCTTCAGGCAGCACTGTCTCCTGGCAGCCCTTGCTACATTGCATCTACACTGCTGGTTTAGTTCAACTCCGAAGTGCACATCTACAGTGGATCTGTCAACTGTCCCCACAAAGTAGTACTTTGGTTCATATCGCAGAGTTGGTTTGGATCAGAAGAAATTAACTCCTGACAGCTGAAACCAAGTGAGATGTGTTCCAGCCACTTGCGGATAGACAGTCCACATCAGACTGAAGTCAATCTGAACCAAACTGCCAAAATTGATGTGGTATGTACATGCTTAGCACATTTCACTGAACAGATCCGCTCAACCGCACAAACTGCGAATACCCACTGCCTATTAATTTCAGTACAGTTCAGTGCTGAGAAGACCACAGTCTTCAGGCTAGAATTAGCTTGTGACAGGCTAGTTAATAGCTAATAGATTTAGCTATCTGTAACCTTCAACCTGACAAGAGTCATGTAAAAGATCAGGGTAACAGCAGTGAAAACTTACCCTTAGTGAGGCTACAATTAAGAGCTTTAGCCTTGCCCTGAAAGGATCCTAACTAAGAATGAGGATACTCAGTCTAGTCCCTTCTGAATCATCATTAAATATTTGGCACCTCTTCTTTATACTGCTAAACTATGTTCTAATCCAGGAAAACCAAGTGGATATTTTTGCTGTAGTTAATAATTCACTACTTGCTACAAAACATTGTGATATGCTGTTAATATCATGCTAAATGAGAAATAGGCTACCACTGTTGTGCACTGAAAGGTTGCAGTTTTCAGAGCCAATTTTTTTTTTTTTCATGTTTGATAAAAAAAGAGCAGCCCTAGCTGTCTTACTCCTTTGGCTGAGTAAGCCCACTAAAATAATTTCAGGCAGGATATATCTCAGTTTTAACCATTGTTTGAGCTCCATCTGAACTTGTAATGTATATGAATGGTTCCTTAATCATACTGCATATGTTTGAATCATTGGTTCCCAGCTATGCCTGGGAATTGTTGCTGTTAAGTAATTTCTGTTGCTCATAGTCAACTCCCAAGGCACATTTTTAAAAATGGATCCAGATGAACAACAGACCGAAACAATTTCTAAAAATTTGCACTAAAAATGTACTTCTGAACACGTGATGCAAGTGACAACAGTTGTTCGATGCTCTGCAAATACAAATCCTTCAAATAAACAGAAAAATTACTTGTTGGACAGCACTAAAGGACTTACCAAAATCAAAAATGTTTTCCAATATAGAATTACCAGCCATCTAGAAAGAAATACTTAACAAAGCTGCAGTTACAGTGGTACAGAAATATTGCTCTTGATTTAAACTTTGTCAACACTGGGAGAAGTTGTCAATGTAAACCTATTATTTTCATTGGATAGTATAAACCTACCATAAATAGGTCTGAAATGACAGTATTCATTTAGTAATATTCATATTTTTAATTAACAATATTAAATATGTTTGAAAATCATGCATTTCTTCACACAGTAAATTAAAAAATAATACAAGACTGTTAAAATTGCTATTTAAGAGGGAAGGAAGTTCATCAATGTTGCTCAATTATAAGAAAATCAAAACAGCCAATGGTAGATTAAACATTATCACTAGAATGAGAATACAGAAAAGCCTACATGAAGGCTGCACATGGTGTGCTACAGATTTTTTGGCCATGTCCTCCTAAGCCATTCTGTACTGTTCTAGCAAATTGATTTCTGAACCAGCTCTTACCTTTCAGATTAATTAGTTCAAGTATGATAACATAGACCTGTCCTAGAGCAAGTCTTTGAACTGAACATATTTGTAGATCTGACCCTTAAAATTGCTACTGCTGTTAATTCATAAGAAGAAATGGAATTTACTGCTTTCAAAAAATCAAGATTTACTTTTTGCCATTCATTCCCTTCACCTCAGCAGTGCCATATATCCCTGAATTTTTGAGCAAGATGGGAGCTAATGCACCAAGAACATTCTCTCAATTACCTGAGTTTAACTAAAGTTTAACTGGTACCAGCACAGAATACCAGTTAGTGGACATACCTGAAACCAAAGAATTATTTCCAATAGATATTTCCAATACACTGTTCTCACTGCTGAAACTATCATTCACATTTTCTTGCTGTTTCAAATCCTCTACTACAGCATATCCTGGTTGGCATGTAACTTCTGTTTCTTCATTTGTACTGTTCTTCATCCCATTTTGTCTATTCTCTGTTCCTAGAAAATAAATAGAAATTACAAGGCACTACAAAACAGTTAATTTATTTTAGCATGGAGCACAGAAAACATAGAACTAACCTGTATTCATCATGCACACCTTCATGCCCCTCTTATCCCAATCTTAATTCATTGTCCCTTATGCAGCAACTAAAAGTACAGAGACATAGGTCTGGTCAGCTACTCCAGTGATAAGGCTGAAGCTGCTAAATGGGAAATCTATTAAAAATCTTCAGTCTCAAAAATCTTATAAAACATACATGGAGCCCAGTAAAAAAAAAAATAAGGGATAGTGTATTTGAGGGCTGCTTCCTTTTTCGTATTTTAGAATCCAGGGGAGCACAGAGATAATTTTACAATATCATAATAATTGTACAGGAATACAAAGCAGTAGCCAAAAACCTATAGTTCTTTTAGTTTCATTTCTGTAAATAATTTATTTACTGCTTTATTCTATCTTTTATAGTAAATTTTACACAATTTCTTTAGACTTACGAATGTCTTATCCCCAAGGAGACCCACTGCAGTCTACTTTAAAATGCCACATATATTTGTAAACCATTCTATAAAGGAAACACTAATCCTTGTGTTGAAAGAGAAGTCCAGAAAAGGTTTGTTTGTTCAAATTAATATTCAGCATATTTTTTATGAATGATTATAAAAACATCACATTGAAAATCAATTGGTTATAAAAGGTAAGAATTCTATTTAATTACAATTACATACATATTATTGTAATTCTGATACTGCTTAATAAGGATTTTTAGTATTTAAGAATGTATTGAATAAGCTGTTAAAATAACTTGATTTTGAAATCCCCAGACAAGTGAAAGCATTAGTCTCAGTGTCACAGCAAAATCAATATAGTGACAACCCTGCATTGTTTCCTAAGTAACAGCACAAAAAAAGAGGTATTAGAACCCCAAACACTAGTACTAGTGAAATAAGATTATTACCTCCCGTATTTCCGCTTAAATCATCTGCAAGGTCTCCATGTTTGGTTTCACGCAGAGCAATCAAAAAAGGAGAGAACCAATCTTTCTTCTGCACTATTCTGCTCAGTAGCTCCCTTGCACCATCTCTGTTCCCACGATTGTCAGTAACAGTGTGGATCTGGTGAAAATTAAAAAAAACAAAAAACCAGTCCTGAGACAGACTTTGGAAATGGTTCAGTGAATTTAGTAGGAATAGTATAGATACAAAAGCATTTCCCTGACATCATTAAAACGTACTTAAAAATAAAGATATAAAGTGGGCCTGCCACTCATCATAAGAGACTTACTGCAGTTTTGTCCAAACTCATGTTTATCCCATATGGTTTTGGGTAGGACATATAAAACTTGAGACCTGAAATTTAATTGGAGAAACTGGTAGTACTGGACAATAGTTATGGTAGTAACCACTATATAGTAATTATTGATGTGGAATAACAACAGGTGTTCACACTGGTTTAGGGAATAGTCAACCCTGATTGAAGATAAATGATTGAAGAGAACTTACCAGAGCTCAGACTTAACTTGTAACATGACCTCATACATAAAATGGAACATTTCCCTTGTTAAACTCTGGCTTCATAGTCTCAATTCTCACTTAACGATACAATAGCTAAGCCTCTAGAAAGTGGCTCTTGACCTCAAAGAAGTGCTGCAAGGCTGTCATGAGCAAATTTGACATGTGATCACATGAGGAAAAAAATGACCACCCCAAAAGCAAAGCAGCACAAGACAGGTGTTCAGTCCTCAAAGGCAATTTTCTTGAGGCTCAAGAATTGCCCATTCTGATACGCAAGAAAATGGGCAGGCATAGCAGTGGGAACCCCTGACTGAGATTGAACACTAAAAGGAAGTGCATGGGAAGTGGGATTAGGGAGAGGTGTACAAAAAGGGATATAGAAGTGCATTAAGAAAGCCTAGGTGCCGCTGGAATTGAAACCAGCAGAATTGTGAAGGTTAATGAAGGGCTTAATGGAAACATCATCGGCAAGAAGATGACCCGGAGGAAGACATGGACCCATTACCAGGGAATGGAGCTCATAACCTAAAAGGTCCCTGCCTCTGCCTGCTGTGTTACCACGCTCAGCTCCCCACCCATTGGGGTGCAGCTGGCCCTTACTGCTACCAGGACAGTCACTAGACAAAATTACATATACGACTGCCATTTAACTGAGATGGAGCATTAAACCACCTAAAAAGTGGTAGTGCAAAAGCTCAGAGTGCCAATATGTAGTTGCACCCTTAGTTTGCCAGTTTTCCCTTTTTTGCTATGGCAAGTATTATTTTAATTTCTTCTTCGAACATTGTTTCAGGGTATCCATTTTTTGGGGTTCCAAATAAGTTTCACACCACTCCAGGCAAGTCATTCTTAGCCAAATGGAGTAAACATGTAAATGTTTTCATCAAGGGTTAACACTTGCTATTTCTGATCACCTTCGCTCTTTAGTATGATACTCCCCAGTGAGCCTATGGCAAAAAAAGTAAGGGAAGGTCTTGCTTTACTGTAACTCAAGTATTCTCTAGGACTTTACAGGCCATCACTACTTTCTGGTATGATTCAGAGGCCTGAAGACACTTAATAATGTTCTGAGCCGAAGGTCTGTGGCAAAATGATAAGTAACAGTAAAGCTGGCCATATTCCTTCCACTTAGACACTGGCTTAGTCTAACCCTCTGTTCACGGCATTTTTATTTCGCTTGTTCTTAGCTGCTATCCCACCTGCTGGTCCACTGCCAGCAGTCTTCACTGGTTTACTTGGAGCACCATTTCTCTTTCCCCCGACTTGGGGTACTCCCCTTTCACTTTTTGCACTTACAAGGCCATTTCTAGTTGTATCTTCCTATCTGCCCCACAGCTGCTGGGAGTGGCCAGTGTCTGTGGCACGGCCTGGTGCCCGGCCTGGCAGGCGGGCCACTTACCCGGTCCAGGTCCTCCTCCTGGAAGATGCCCATCTGTAGGCACTTCTCGGCCACCTGCATGGTCTGCATTCTCTCCACCAGTGTGCTGTGGAGCAGCTGCACCAAGTGCACGCAGAGGTCGTGGTCGGCCTCCTCGGCCGGCGAGGGCAGCTGGCTGAGGCTGGGGTTCACGTAGCAGGCGGCCAGGCTGCAGCCGCCCTGCTCCAGCGCCTGCAGGAACTCGTGGAACCAGCCGCACCCGCGGGGCCCCCGCTCCACGGCCCGCAGCAGCTCCTCCGCCCCCTCCACCTCGCCCCGCTGCAGGGCGGCCGCCCGCACCTTCTCCCTCTCCTCCGCGCTCAGCGAGGGGAGCTGGTCCAGCACCGGCTGCACCCGGATGAACTGTTTCAGCCGCGGCCTGAAGCAGGAGATCATGTAGAGGAAGCGCTCGTCTCGGGACTCCTTTGCCATGGCCGCGCTGGCTGCGCCCGGGGCTCCGGGCCGCCTCTGCGGCCGCTGCGGGACGGCGGTGGGCACGGAGCGGGGCGGGGTGGGTGCCCGCGGGGGGACCGGGGGTGTCCCCGGAGGCGGGGGTCGGCTCAGGTCCGGGTGGGCGTCAGCGAGGAGCGCGTCGCCGTCCCTCTCCGCGCCTCCCCAGGCTGCCGGCCGGGCTGCCCCGCTTTATCCCAGCCCCCGCGCCGCTTTCGGTTTCGTTTGCGAGTTCAGTGTGTGGCGGCAGGGGCCTGCCGGGGACCGGCGGCACCGGCCGGGCGTGCATACGGAGCAGAAGGGTGGGATGCGTGTGATTAACTTCCTAGAGAACTCTGTTGGGTAGTCTGAGATTGTTGGAACAGAGATGTGGTTTCACCCGTATGGTAGATGTCCCTGAGCGCCAGAAGCAGGCTTGGTTTCCATCGTGGGGTTTTAGGGAAGCTTAGAGTGATTCTGAGGTAAGGCGAAAGATCCCTGACTCCATTTTATGTTTTGTAGCAAAATGATAGAGTAAATAGCACCTGGATTACTGTGTTCAGTTTTGGTTCTGGAGAGTTCAAGAGAGAGAGGGTGAAAAATTGGAATGTGTCCAGTGGAGGACCAACACGATGCTTACAGGTCTGGAGAGCTCAGCACATATTTGAAGAAGCTGGGTTTGTTCACCCTAGAGAAAAGGCAGCTCAGGGGAGATCCAACTAGTTTTCCAACTCCTAAATGTTGGATCCTTCTTCATAGGGTTGCACAGGACAAGGAACAATTGGAACACATTTTGTCAGAGGAAATTCTGTCCAGGTAGAAGAAAAAATATTCTCCACTGTAAAAACAATTAGACACTGGAATATATTGCTCAGAGAAGCAGTGAGAGTTTCCTTGACAGAAATATTTAAGACATGGCTTGACAGGGCCCTTGATTTAATGCCTTGCTTTCAGAAGGAAGCCAGGTACCTCCAGAGGTTCTTTCCCAGCCTAAAATTGCCTGTAATTCAAATTGTGCCCCCAGCTGCTTGCCATGCTGAGATGTGCTACAGCTTTCTGCTCTCAGTGGAGCTTCCTTCAGACAGAAGCTTCTTTTGTAGAAGAATTTATTTTGTTTTACTTTCATTTCATTGTCGTGCTTATCTCTGGTTTCACTCTTATTTCTCCCTTTGAAAGACTTCTGAAGAAAGTCTCTTTTTTTTTTTTTTTTTTTTTTTTTCCCTCCCACTACTTTTTCTGCTGTCTTCAGCACCTTATTTGGATGACACATCAGTCTTTCGTGTAAAGCCTCAGGAGCCTGCAGGAACTACACAGATGCAGTGTGTGTATATATGTTGTTTGTATGTTTGGTTTGTTTCCTGAGGTTTATATATATAGCAGTGGTAAATCAGGCCCAGTGTTATTTATTCCATAACAATCATTTACTGGTTCTAAGAGTTTGCAGACATTAAAAAGACACTTGTGAGTCATAGAGGGGAAAAAAAAAAAAAAAAAATCAATGCTACTTGGTTACTCCAGCTACTGTAGATTGTAGACACGATGGCTGAGCTCCAACTCTGTCCAATGATGCACATATCCTGAACTCTTTTGCTCTCCTCTAGCTGAATGCTCGCGCTCCTCATAAACTCAGTCATTTTTGAGGCCTTCGTCGCTTTCAGACGAGACGGAAGGTAGTGAGGGGGTTCACAAGCAGGAGCTCTGGCCCGGCGGGGGAGGAGCACGAGGCCTCCCGCAGGCACGGCCCGGCGGGGCGGCTGCGCGGAGACAGTCCCAACCCCGCCACGGAGCCACCGCCTCCTTTTCCCTCACGGCGGGCGGCTCAGGCGGCCGGCCGGCAGCGCGCTCGCACAAACACCACCGGCGCTATGCTTAGGGGCTGCTCGTACCAGGAGGAGGCCGCCGGCCGCCGGAGCGGGGCCTGAGGCAACGGCAGCGCCCGCGCCCGCCCCCGACGGCCGCGCTGGGCTCGCTGGGCCGCCGCCATAGCCGGCGCCGCCGCGGCCCGCCCCGCCTCCAACCTTCAGCGCCTTTGCCCTCGGGTGAGGCCGGGCCCGCGCTCCCGGTGCGCTTCTCGGTGAGGCCGGGCCCGCGCGGCCCCCGGGAAGGGCCCGTCTCGGCCCTCCGTGCCAGCTCGGGGGCGGCTGGCGGGGAGCGCGCTGGCGGGGCAAGGGAGGGAGCGGTGTCGCTGTCCCGCCCGAGCAGTCGAGGCGGAGGTGTCTGAGGGGGGCGGGCGGCGGGCCCCGGGCGGGCGGGCACTCTGCTGAGGTAACCCAGCGCAGGAGGAGTCCGGGGTCCCTGATCACCCCCCGCCCAGATCCCAAAATACAGTTTGGAGGTGGTCATTGCCCTTACGCAAAAAAAGTTGCATCGTCGTTGGTGTTTCTTGTGCCCAGTGGCGGGGCGACAATGATCATGGACTCTGGGCTACCTTTTGTAAAAATAGCATTCGAGGGCGGGCTGATGGTACAGCTGGAAACACTAGTTGTAGTCGTTAGAAAATGTGAAAGCACGCACAAACCTACAGCACAAAGAGAAATGTGTAAGAATTGGATGCTATTTGCATCACGTGTTCTTGAGCGAAAGGAAAGCTGCTTAAGTACTTTTGGTTGCTGCATAAGAGATGAAAATATGTTTCTAAATTGTTTAACTACTCAGTATAAATAGTTACTACAGAGGCTTATTGCTTAATTCCCATGACACTGCTTAAGCAAACGACCTATGTGTGCTTCTCCTTTCTCACTGTTAGTTAAAATTTAATATTGATACTGTGTATTTGGGGATCCTAAAATCTCTTGCGTTCCTTCGAAGTTGTCTTGCAGTGCTATAGCTGAAAATCATTCTAGTTACAAAACTGACACAAATGATACCAGTGGCAGTGATGGCTTGTCGGGCTTTGCTTCTTTCAGTGCTATAGATCTAAGACTGCTGCTGCAGTATTACAAAGGTACTTTTTTATATGTAATCTTCCAGAGCCATTTGCAGCTGTGCTAAGGAGTAACACTGGCAACTTGGGACAAAAAACAGACCTCTGTTTTCTCAAAGACTTGCTAATCTAACTAGTTCAGTGTAGTGTTTATTTTTACAAAGCCCTGGGTTTTGTGTCCTGTCACTTTCTTGTTGGTTGCCCTAACTCTGATGTTCCTCTCAGCTGATTGTGTGGCGTGACAAGCCTTGCACTTTTGTATGTGGAAAACTTCAACTGTGTCATGATATTTTATTTTTTCTTAGTCGCTTAAATGCTTGGATAAAACATCCCATGTTTAAATATAGGTAAATTAAGCTTTACTTTGCTGTTATAAGTAAGGGCCACATATCACCAAAGTAGAATATAAGCTGTTCATAAAATTGTAGTTCTCAAATATTCAAAGCCACTTCAAATTGTATGTGGCCCAGCCTGAAGAAGGGAACCCCCTGCTACCTGTTGTGATATCTGCATAAAAAGAAAGTATTTTAAAATCCTGGCATAGATAAGTGACTGAATAAACAGTTTAACACTGAAAAGGAAAGACTGATCCAATAGCATATGCAGGGAAAATTAGATGATTAAAACTTAATGTGCAGAACTGCATTTAAAAAATGTGCCTATTATTAGCATGTCTAAAATAATAACTACAGTGTCCTACAAACATAATCACTAATGCCCATAAAGTATCTGTTTAAAAACAAACCCACCTCTACCCCTACATTTCCCAAAGTCAAACAAACCATAGAAATATAATAGTAACTTTTTTTTTTTTTTTTTTTTTTTTTCTTAGAAAGCTTCCTTGGTAATGCAGTCAAAGGCATGTGAAACTGTTTCTGGAGTTGTACTGTTCTGTTTTGTCACCAAGTGCCAAAACTTTAAATGGAGGTCGTTTAACAATCCAGTTGTAGGACTGAGTCTGAAATTGATTTATTTTTTTGAAATAGTGCAACAGGTATTTCTTAATCATGAATAAGGTACATTTTTGTTGTAAAACTTAAGTATTTCAGTCTATCAAGGTGAAGATATTGACATTTTTTTTTTTTCCCTCCCAAAGTATTGCAGTTATAGATGCCTGGAATGCCAGTGACAGTGGGACAACCGATGCCTGCAGCTGTACCAAATATGCCTCATGGTGCCAGTTCTGAATGTTCTGCATGTGCTGGTACTTAGTCTGCTGCTGCTGACCCCATGTTGACTTACTTCAGTGCTATTCCTGGTAACATAATATAACTATGTAACCAATATAACTAAATAATCAGCTATGAAAACAACCCTGCTAAAGTTTTGTTTCATGCTTTTTTCTTCTGTAGAAATACCTTAGTATAATGTTCCCAGTGATAATCATTCTTCTTCAGGTAAAATGTACAGTTTTCAACAGTAATTGTAATTATAGTTGACAGTAGAGTTTACAGTACTATAGACTTGATACACATGTTGCCGTTTAATAAGATAAAATTAACCAAAATACATTGGTAGTTGACATTCAGATTCTCACTGCCATGTTGAAATAGTGTTTCTTTAGGTTTTCTGTACCTTATTATACATGTTAGTGCTAAAATTCTGTACGCAGATAACAGAACCTTAAAAGCCAGTTGTGAAACTTTTGAGAATAGGATTTCAGTTAATTTTGTTCTGTATTGCATATGGAACTTGGCTAGGAAAGTATAGAGCAGACATATAACTTTCCCGGCTAACATCACCAGGCACTGGAATCTCCAGAATAGTTGATGCTTGTTTTTCAAGGTATTTCTTCTGGCATGAGGTCCTAAATTTGACATTTATGCTATTTAAGATCATACAATTTTTAAAGTGGAGGGCGGGCTTATAAATGTTGTGAGAATAAACATATTTTTTGTAGATATATATGGAATGTGTTTGCTTTGAAAAGTTACGTGGTGTTTGTTGAAAAGGCAGTATTAAATACTGTAAGTATTTTTATATATTGTTAATAGTGATAGGTGGTGTTCTGTTCCAAGAGTCTGCATTCACATTCATATGACTGACAGATGGTAATATGACCAGTGCAATGTCACGTGTTAAAAGGAGTAATAGTCAGGGAATTCAGTAGTTCTGTATGGGGAAAAAGACCAAGGAAAGGTGACAAAGATTCATAGAGGTCATGTGTATAGCCCCACAGATTACGAGATGGTTCTGGCTTCTGTGGTGGCGACATGCACCTTCTCAAGAACATAGATTTGCAGAAGCAATGTATTGGAAGATCTCCAGTTACAAGTGAGTGACTTGCTTTTTTAGATTAGAGGGACTTCTGTTTTTATATTTTAAATTGCATAGGCTCTGGACTTCAGTGCTTCTATTTCTCCTTCACACTCCTGCACTAGGTGAATAAGAAGGGGAGTTCTGATGGGTAAACTTAATTATTTCAAAGTGGAAGTGCTAACATTTTGGATATTAAGTACTGAAAACAAAAGTGTAATTATTTTAATCAACTTGCTGATTATCTTCACGTGTAAATTTTACAATAGAAAATGATGTAATTTTGATAGTGTTTTTGCATATGTTTAGCATATATTGAATTACCTTAAACTGATAACTTTTAATATTAGTTTTGTTTGAGCATTTATAATGAGGTGTAGATACTGGTTATGGAGGTGTATTATTTGTATAACTGTTTTATTTGATTTGCATGTTTTACAATTTTTGATTTTACAGAATGGCTTCATTCATGTTAAGTTAACCACCAGCAGTATGACCATTAGATATCAGAAGTTCCATTAAACTTTCACAGTTTCTCGAAAGGAAAATTAAGATAAAGGTATGGTTATCATTCCTGAAGGTGTGTTTAACTTAATGCATGCAATTGTAACAAAATCATCAAAATATATGTAAAAATCATTTATATGTATTAACATATAATTCAATTTGCATCTTAATATTGAAAGCATAGCTCTTTAGTTGATGATCACTGCTCTGCTGTTCTACTTTAGAGTATTACTGTGAATAGTCCTGCTTGTTAGTGTTGTAACTATTTTATTGCTATGGGAAGTTACTGCTTGATCACCACAGTAGACGGTGGAAGTTATAGGTAGAATGTAGGTAGCAAGATGTGAACTGTTCAGCTGACTAAATGTTTTTTGGACATGCTCTCAGTAACACTATGAAATGAGAGTGAGGGTCAGTTTTGTTGCTAAAAATCCAAAAGCAGAAACAGCCTTGACTATCTCTTAATACAATTTTGTGAATGCTTTTTTCCAGTAGATAAGTTATTTCTAATATTTAAACTTGTGGGTCCCTCCATCTGTCAGGATGGAAGTGGGCCATTCCATTTGAATCTCACTGATGGGTAGTGTAATTGTATTTGTCACACTTCCAAAATCTCAAAACACCGACTTGCCTATTACTTCCTCTTCTAGATCTTGCAGCGCACTATGGCATTTTGAGCGCTGAATTGCTGGAGGAAAAGAGGATCACCGACATAGGAAAATTTGTGTTTGGAGGAACTGCCGAGAATGGAAACTATTGTAGAGTTTTAAACATTCCTGTTTGATAAGACGATGCACTTTGAATTAATACTTCACTTTTTAAGTGCTCAATTCACAGCAATAAATATTTTTTTGCCTTTTACTATATTTAAAGCATGACTTATTTTATCTGCACATGTGTAATTCCAGACAAGTAAATTTCTGTGTTAAGCCTAAGAGCTTAATGAAAAGGAAAAGCTTATGGTCATACATAACAGGCCATGTCTTATAAATGATTAGTTTGCTTACACAAATAAAACAAGATACCCTAAATGATACATGTGTTTTTTTCATTAGTAGTGACATACTGTCTCAGACAGCATGCTCTGAAAAATTCTGCTGGTTTAGGGAAACTAGGTAAGTGAATTCCATTAAAAACTCAAAATGTTCTAGCTAAAACTTTCTTACTGCCCCAGTCTGTTACAATGCAGTGTTACTTTGAGGCAAGCTCAGATATTACTACTTGAATTTCAATCGCACCTACAGCTTTTCTCCAAGGAGATCTATGGGTGAGGAGTTCTGTGTTCTTCTTTGTGTGGATTTTTTTTGTGTGTGTGTGTTTTTTGTTTGTTTGTGTTTTTTATTTTTATTTCTTTTTAAGAGCTCAGCTTATCTCAAAAGCTTTCAATGGCTATTCATCTGGATCAGTAAAATCACTTGCTGAATAAGTCTTGCATAGTAAACCCATTCCATGATTCACTCTAAATTCTCTAAAAGAAAATGATTCAAGCAATGGAAGTGTCTGGCTTGAAGACAGATATTTAGACAGCACTTTTGATCAAAATATTTGGTGAGAATTTGGACCTTAATGGGTAGCAATTGTCAGCTTCATTACCCAAATTTTGTAACTAGAAGTTATCTTAGATTTTTGAATTCCTTAGTTGGTGAACTGAGAGGGAGTAGATAGACATGGATGTAACTTACCATTCTGCTTGAGGGATGGTTATTATTATTATAATTATTAGCCATTGAGTGGTGTCCTGTGTAATCCTGTGATTATATGCTTATTCCTTTGGTGTTATGAGTATACTAAATAGAATTTTTTTTTTCTCAATTTTTTTAGTACAGATATACATTCAACCTTTTTGGATTCTGTTAGTGGTGTTTGCATTATAATAAATGTTCAAGTCAGTCACAAATGAGATATTCACAGCCTGTTTCTTATGACTGAAATAAGTTCATTACATTTATTTGTGCATATTTAGATTTCTTGCAAAGACGTTTTCAAGGTGATATAAAATACTGAATATATGCGCAGTGTACAGGTGCTTTTATTTATACAGTAAACAATTTTCCAGGTCTTTTCTGAGAGCAAAATAATAACTTATATTAATTACATTATACAAAAACCTGTTATACAAACAGGATTTGCTACAGCTCGTAATAATGCAGTGTTTATCTAGACTTAAGTTTTCATAACTTTCTTTGTATTTCCAACTTTACAATATCACAAAGTTTCAGCATAGAAAATGTAAATAATGCATAAAAGGGGCAAATGCCTCCTATGGGAGGCTTTAATTTGGTCCATCTAATTTCCATTCCAAAGAGAATAGCTCTATTCTGCATTCATTAATAATCAACTTCCCAAGTGGGCATTGACACCCCCCCCTCACCCCCCCCCCATTAGCTTGATGAAGAAAAATATTTCTTCATTAATAATGCAGTTCTAGCTACTACTCATACGTAAAGGTACAGTGAGAAAAAGTAAGCTTGCCATGGTGATGCCTTCATGCAATTACAAGCACTGGGCCATGCTTCTTTAATATCATTGATAAAGCTCGGTGTCTTGATTTTTGCTGTGTGATCTACTCTGTGGAGCTTGTTTGGTTTTGCTCCCATTAAGCTATTTGCTGTTTGACTTCTCTAACATACTCTCAAGTCTAGAAAAAAAAATATGTATAGAGTAGATTTAGTATATAAGTGACACCGGAAATGCTGTATGATATAAATACGTATAATTTCTAATAAAACTGAAGGAAATTTTAGATTCAGAGTAATCATGTTAAAGGGCCTTCTGCATGCTCTTCTTATTCCAAGTAAATAAGAAGCTGCATAAAAATTAATTATGTGTCTGGACAGCTGTTGAAAATATGCCAATGGCTGCATACCAAATCTGTCTCCAATCTGAATCAATTTTACAGTTTACCAGTATTTTAATTAAAAATTTGACGTTAAATTTGAAAGTGAGACGAGGTCCCTTGCTATTTGTTCATGCCTGCTAGATACTACAGATCAAACAAGTACATCCCTCTGTATTTTAGTGGGATTTGAATTTGTGATAATGAGGTAAGAGTAAACTAATAGGGAGCATTGAGGTTGCATTTTTATTTGTGTGCAAAAAAGGAGGGGGAAAAAAATCCCCACCCAGCTCTGGAAACTTTTGTTAAATGCATGATTGCAACCATTTGGAGCAGCTGCAAGTAATGGTGTGGTTTGAATAAAGTGTCAGAAATTGCTCACGGTTTAAAAACAAAAATTAAGTAAATTACGTAAACTCACAACCCCACAAACCAGTAGCCTCAGCACACAGATCGTGCCATCAGACCCACTTTAATTCACTTTGTAGTTGCTCCTGTTAGTGAATATAGGCGTCAGGTTAGTGTTTCCTGATTTGTTGGTCACTGTGATGCCCTTAGTACACCACCGTTGACTCGTACCGAATCTGGAACCTCTGCTTGTCAAGAAGTGGAGAGCAGCTCTCCCTTTGACTTGAACAGAGTGAATCTGGACTCGACCAAGGGTAGCACAAGTTTGTTTGGCAGCAATTTCGTGCAAGCAAAGTTAATTATTCTGCAACAGCTGTAGTGCAGTGACTGTATAGCCTGTATGGTAACAGGGCTCAGCAACAAGCATTGCTCCCTCCTCCAAAGAGCTCAGTGCTATAGGTGCTGAGCATCAGAAACGGCATCTCTGTGAAAGAGAAGGTTAACCTCTGAGAATCGGAACTGAAGAGGGGTGGTTGGTTGCCTCCAACTGCCTTCTTGAATGTTAAAGCCACTGTGTGAATTCATATGTCTCATCTGCTGGGCTACCACTTTCTCATTCTTGGAAATACTGGCAACAGTGTTTCAAACCCAGGAGTAAATGCTAATATTTGAATTGCAGTTATCTTCCTTTAGGCTTGTCTCATGTCTTCACTAACCGTCTGTAAAGGATTAGGATGTTAGAAGATACTGAACTTTGATATTTACTGTTTACTTCTGGCTATGAGGCTTATCCTACAGCTCTTGTGGATATCTTACATTTTACCAAAACTTTTTTAATGGCTTGGTTTCAAGTAGGTTTAAAGAATGCTAGAAGAATAGAATTATCCTGTTGTACAATCCTGTCTGAATGAAAAAAACCTAAAACATTGGTTGCATTGAGCAGAACAGATTTTTCTGCTTCATGTATCAACATTTGATTTCAGTTTAACTATGCAGCCTTTTTTTTTTTTTAAAAAAAAAACCTTAAATAAATAGAAAGTGTGAGTCATGCTTGACATGTCCGTAGATGAAGTTAATCTAACAGTTTTTCCAAAGAAGATTCCCTTACAAAAGCTTTGTCATTAGCTAGAAACAGTGAGATTTGTCATCAGCTTTCAGTATTTTGAGTTTTGGTCAGTTAAGTCCTTGCTACCAAGAAATTCATTGTGCCTGATCTCTTAAGTAACAAAACATGGCAGAACTTCACACATAACACTCAGAAGATGCTAAAATCATGTACAGTGTCAGCATATTTAATAATGCCTTTTCAAATATACTGTCTGTTCATTTCCATAACTTCTCTCATTGTAAAATTTTTACTGGATTTTAGTCAATTTCAGGGGAATTAATATACTTATATTCCTCTACAGGAATGAAGAACTGTGGGAAATACAGCCTTTTAGAAGCCATTTGCTTTAGCTGTAACAAAATACCATCAATTTGAGATTCTGAAAAATGCAAGATGGAGGAAAATAGTGTCTATAATACTACCCCCAAATGTAAAAAGTATTTAATGACAAGTATTTAAAATTGGCAACGTACCAATGAATTACAAACTGCTATGTGTTACTTCTTGGTACAGCTAGCTTGGAATATATCACACTTATGTGGTGCATTTGAAGAGCCTGTGCAGATGTTTCTGTGGAGAAGCAGTGGGTCTTCATGTGCTTCACTGTACCTCTACAAGAAAAGAAGGTATCTGTGAAGGCAGATCTTTTGGCAGGGAAGTGGCAGCTAGGGTATTGCCAACCAAGTTGTCTTCCATGATGTTTTTTGTTTGTTTGTTTGTTTGTTTTATTCCTTGGCAGATGTCTATGGACCTTAGAATCTCCATAACTTTAAAAAGTCTCCCTTAGTTGCCCCCATTTGAGATTTTTCTTCTTGATAACTATGGACAAATAGAAGGGAAGGAACAAAGCTTATCTGAACCAAGAAAAGGAGCAAAGGATGGAGCTTGTTATTCACTTGGACTAAGGGAAATAGTTGTTGCTTTTCCTCTTTCCCAACACTCCTTCCCTGGTCCACCTGATTTGCTCAGTCTCTTTGCATTGATGTGAAATACCGAGTGATGAAATTGGACAAAAGGCGTTTTGTAAAGCAATGCTCATGCATGATACCTTTTTTCATTAATTTTATTTTTAATTTATACCAGACTTTTAAAAATGTAGCATAACCACAAATACTTTTCTAGAAAATGTGCTAGCTTGTTCTTTGTAACAGACATTAATATTAGTTACTAGACTGAGATAGAGCAGAAGTTGTTAACACTTGCTATTTAAAAAAAAAAAAAAAAAGCAGAAGCTGTTTCACTTTGTTATTCAGCACTCCTGTTTCAACTGAGTATATGCAGGTGTAAATTCTGACTGGCACAATGATGCTGTCACCTAGGATCTGATCCTCCAAGGCACTAAGCAGTGCAGACCTCCCATCACCGTGGTAGAAGTAAGAGCAGTCAGCACTTTGTAACATTTGGACCTTTCAACAATCAACAGTAGCATGAGGCAGAAGAAAATTCAATCTTGAATGAGAAGGGTTGGTTTCTCTTTTCACTTACAAAGGTATTCAGTTAATGCATTTTTGTACCTTTATATGCAAAGGTAAAGCAGAGCCTTGATCAGTAGCTCAACACTCACAGTAATTTTAAATGAGAGAAGTTTCAGCCACCTTGGGTTTAGCTACTGGATGTGTATGACTAAAAATGTTATGTATCGTTCTGACCCCAATGTACAGTATATGTAGCTATTAATGTGAGGGTCAACCACTATTGCACTACTCTGTAGCTGTAGTTTAGAAAAGAGGATTTTGGTTTTACTTAAAATTTAAGTGCTCCGCCACTAACTGGGTTACATGCTTTTCTGAAACCAGTTCTCTTCCTAGAGGAATTTCACATTAAAGCTTTAAGATTAGAAAATCATGTGAACATTTTTAAATACTTAAAAACAGTAATAAAAAGGTCAGTTCCTTCTAAAATAAACACAACTTTTGAAGCAGAATAATATTTTAATAAAATTAAATCTAAGTATTCACAAAGCATTATGCACATACAGTACATACTGTATTTAAAGCCTACGGACCTTAAATCATTTCATTCTAATGTAGTCAGCTTTGGACACAAGCTAAGCTTACTCGTTTTGTAATAAGAAAGTTTACAATTGTTCCTGAAAGTGATTTTACATATATACATATATATATATCTATCTCTATATCTATACTCCTACATGTAAGTGTAGGTATATACACACACTTGTGTGTATGTGTGTATATAAATATATACACACATACATACACACTTATGTACATATATAAAATACATACACACACACACATACAGGAATGTGTGTGTGGTGTATGTGTGTGTCCACATACATATATACCCGATCTAGGATCATTGTAGAGAGTCCAGTCAGTAAAAACAGGTAACTGCAAACAACTATCTTAATAATTATAAACCAAAAATGTGTAAAGTATTTTTTTAATTAAACAGATTGTTAATAATTTATATTGAACAAAAGGAACACAGTCTTCTGTATTATACAGAAATTAGATTTATTGCATTTGATTATGTTTGTGTGACAGACAAAGAGTACTTGCCCACTCACGAGAGCTAAATTCTATGATGCATTTTTTTTCTAAAAAAAAAAATAATAGTGGAAACAAATTATTCAATTAATTTAGTTTTGTGGATGTGACCTATGGTGATACTTTCCAACATAGGGCAGACTTTTTCTGTCTTAAAATACTGCCCTACTTCATCTGGCTTGGAAGGAGGCTGGTTTCTCTGTCCTAATTGTTTCAAACCCAGAAGACCCGGTTACCTTATTCTTTCTCTAGATTCAGAATCATTGTGATTTATTGTAAAAAGCTCACTACTGAAAAGATAAATCAATTTTCAAAGGTGAGCTAGAAGAAGATTTTACTTGAATTTTAGCTTGGTCAGGTAGGATTTTTTTCTGTGGTAATTATTGTTATTGGTCTCCTATTTGCTCTGAAGACATACCCACAATAAAATACTATTTCCATGACAGTAGTAAATGGTAATCTCCATGCAACGTAAACTGTAGTTTCAGAACATGCATGTTATTTAAAAAAAATAAAAATATAAGGTGCCTTGAGAATGCTGGCAGTTTTACATTTGGAACATAGAGTTAGTGTGTGTGTGTGTGTGTATATATATATATATTTACATCAGAACTGCTCAACTTTACCTTACAAGCTTCAGATTTAGGAAAATATACAGTACTTTTGCATATAATGGTATATTCCTTGTAGCCCCTGAGTCAAGTATAGAGAATTTAAATACATAAAAAAGGAAAAACAGCCATTAAAAGCACTTACATTTTTATGTGAAGTAATAGTATAAAAGTATTATTTCCCAGGAAGACCAGGATCAGAAACATGCCTATGAAGACTCAAGATTCCTACAGTGCTTAGTGAAGATTCTGGCAAGGAAGGGTGCCTAACTGGCTGGACGTAAGTTTTACAATGCTGTGGGGGACACTCTACAGACTGGTCACGTTCTTGACCTAAAAAAGAAGCCAGATTGTCTTCTGAGGCTGTGGTAAGACGCACTCCACTTGAGAGGGATTCTTTGGATTTAAGTTTTGATTTTTCAAGGTCTAGAAATTCAGGACACTGGAAGGGAGGAGAAGAAACAAGATGGTAATAATTAAATCAGTCACTTCCAGGCTCTTGTTCTGCTCAAAATTATCACATTCAGATGGTTGCTGGAAAACCATATTTGAAAATCAAGCAGTGTACTGAAATATTTTTACATGGTACAGCATTTGATTTAATGTAATTGAATGCAATTCTGTTGATTAATTGTAGAAGCCTGGATATCCTGTCCCCTTCTCAGACTTGCTCATATGACAGCAAGATACACATATGAACAGTCTTTTCTGAAGGAATGAATATTCTTGAATCCCAATCTAAGAGTATTGATTTCAACATTCTTGAATTTGCAGTTTTGTTTCGGAACATAACTCTGGAGTTGTGTCATTCTGAACATTATAATCATTTGGATTCTGGTCTCAGCACTCAGTTCTCCTTCACTTTTAAACTTAGAATTTGTGTGAAGTGGCCAGTGTTCCTGCTGGTGTTTGCAGAGGGTGGCCATATTTCTGTTCAGAGAGAGGTATGTGTATATGTTTTGTGCAGGTATATACACAATGGGTTTACACTTCTGAAAACTACTGCTGCACATTTGCTGCCCTGATGATTTTTATGCCTGTGAACTGATGCCTTCTGGATTTGTTGGGCTTACTGTGCCCATATATGTTCCAGCATATGCACAAGGAATCTGACACAGCCAAGCAGCAGCCTCTTTGGAAATAATATGCCCGAGCTTTTAAACTCTAGAAATCCCAAACGAACTTGGAAAATCATCAACTTTTTCCTGAACAGAACTGGGGTGGCAACGATGTATTGGGAAATGTAGATATGTCACAGCTCTTCATATTTCTGGCAGTAGCAAGGGACTGGATATAGGAATGGTTTTAGCCCCTCCCACTTCCATATGTGTATAACCATTGTGCTGCATCAGCTGGGCTTGTCTGGCCTGTATCTTGATGAAAACAGTCATGGTGCTTCTCATCAATTGGACCTTTGGCAGATGCACCCACACAGGCAGGTCTGGTGCTGGAAAGTGTGTGTGGTTTACAGCTGTGTCTAGTATTTGTAATTTCTGCTAACTTTTGTGATGAGTATGATATTAAAGTAAATCATTCTGATTATAAGATCATTGTATGGATCTCTACAACCCTCATATAAAATGTGGTCTGTGGAACTGTGGTGTATCAGTCCACTCGGGAGGTGTTAGGTCAAAATAATAATTTCGTATTCCTTAAACTGGTGAACAAACACCTAGATTGGTATGTATTTCTTCCATTATAAGCTAAAAAGATTAGCAAACCTCTTCTCGTTTTATTGACATGTACATACCTGAGATGAAGGACTGAAATTTCTGTCTGTTTTAATTGATGCTGCAGGCTGAAGCTTTTGTATCACCCGGATTGTTGGCTGTTGATACTCTGCACCTGCAGTCACCATGCTATAGGCAGGTGGAATAAGTGTTGACTGCCTTTGCAGAAGCTGCAGGATGGTTTGGATATCAGCTGTCATTTGGGATTCAAGCCTAGAGAAGTATCACAAAATCAGTTAACTCATGGTCAGGAACAGGTATATTTTAACATACTGATTACAGATGCATTCAAGAGGGACCTGCAGCTTATTAGTAAAGCAACCTATTGCTTATGACATGACCATGTCTTAAACAGGAAAGAACAGAAGAGGGAGTACTGAGCCCTTCTAAAGCTTGCTGGCTGTCCCTTTCCTTTGCAGAACATACCTGCATGCTTGTTTCTGATCTTTTTGCTACATTAAGAATGAGTTCATTACTGTCTCTTATGCTTGCAACAAAAAGTAGCACGGGGGACCATGTCTTTCATTGAAATTAACCAGAATAAATGTACTCCCTTCATTGTAACTAAATTGATTTGTACTGGCTGAGGATGGGACACTATTTCTGATGCATCTGATAATTCTGACATTCCCAATGCTAATATAGTGCACTGAAATAAGCAGAAAACCATATCTGTGGGTTTTTTCGCAGTTAGAAAATGAAAGATCCTTTCAAGATCATTTAAAAAACCAACAGCCCAAGTCTCCTTACTGTGAAAATTTATTCAGACTTATTCAGGCCTCAGAATTAATGTCAGCATTTCTGATGTTCAAATTTAGTAGCTTTTTTCTTTTTATCCACTCTTCATAAATTTGTATATGACTTCTGAAACACTCAAGCTGCTTATGTTTTTCAAACTTACAATTCCTTGGCACTGAAATGATTTTGAAATGATCTTGCCAAGATCAGTGACAAACTCAGAAATAGGTAATGCTTATTGTGCCTCCCCAGCTGCTGGAAGGCTACAGAACATGCTATGACAGACTGTAATACAGATATACAGCTTTCTGTATTGCAATTTATCTCCTGACAGAGCAAACAAACCTTTGTCAGAAGCCTTTAATATTGTGAGTGTTACTACTTGGGCTCCCTAAAGCATCAGAAGAGATCCTCTGCTGACAGTTTTTTGCTTTCACCAGGTGCTTCATTTTTTGATATTATTTTTTATCATGTTGGAGTTGTCCATTGCCACTGTCATTTATTTATAAAAGCATATATGAAATGAATACAAAAGGCATGCCCAAAGGTTATTTAGGATGCTGTTTTTTCCTTTATTGGGAGAAGTTGGTTTTGTGGCATCAGCTCTTGTAAAGAAAGGCCCAAACCCAGAGGTTACAGTCAATCATCTTCAATTCGTTCTCTTGTTCAGTTCCCTTGAGTTCTTTGCTACTTGCAGATGTACTGATCTCACACAAGCACGATGCTGATGCCACAGGGGAAAATACTGCAGCAGCAGCATGCCACCATCCAGAGAGCTTCCGTCTGCTAAACATGGGCCTTAATATCTCAGTGAATAAAAGGGATTTAGCATTGGAGGACTTGCATCAATGATTGTCTTTGGCTTTGAACTAACTCTAAAATTGTTCGCTTATTACTTTGTCAGCACTTGATGGGAGTTTCCTGGTGCTTCAAATCAAAGAATACTTCTGTTAGTCTTTATTCATCATCACTGCATATATAACCTCCCTCCTTTCTCCAAAATTTAGGACAAGTCCATGTCATGACACCCAAGGCTGAACAAACAGGACAACCTTACATGCTTGGCTCACAGCCTCTATGAAATTCCAGTTGCTTAAAGAGGAGAAACAGAGATAGATGTAGGGATATACTCCTTGTATGATGGCTTTCCAGCCTTCTATATCCATTTAATAATTTGAGTGTTATGCAAGCCTCTAACTTGGCATGGAAAAGGTCAGAAAGAAATGACCCTTCTTTTTAATCCAGCATGTCAGATCTGACACAAGCAGTAGAGAATATTGTCATAAAGAGCCAGCAAGGCCCAAAATCCTGAAAGCATGAAAACTTTGAAAACACGAGAAGAATTAAGAAAAAAATTATGTAATAAAATCCGTAACAATTTAAATCTTAGTTTATCAGCAACAATGATATATTCTCACTCAAAACAAATATTGATAACTTGAATAAGAATTTGATAACACTATGGGTAAATTTGAGATGTAACTTCAGTTTCAAGGGCATAAGGTTTCAGGAAAAGAAATGTAACCAGAAGATTACACACTGTTGATGAGAATGTGAAGCTGTTTAGTTATGTGACATTTACAGTTACTTAGATTGCTCAACTTTACTGCAATTGGAAATTATGGCAATTCAGGCTCACATGTTAAAAATGTCTTTTGAATGTACTATATAGTATTCAGAAATGAAAAACACTATGGTTTGATTGGCTTATGGTAGATGAAGGAAGTAATATGCAGTTAATCTGGCTTTAAACTGATCGCTAAAATATACAGCACAGAATGCCAGTGAAGAGCTACTAAAGTATAATTAGGGCTGAGTGTGTGTCATAGTATTTATTATGGAAAAACATTGAAAGTAATAGAATTGCAAAGTGAAAATAATAAAAAAGCCACAGAGTTGAGCATAGGGCAATTTAAAATTAAGTAAAATTACATGGTAAATTACAGTGTAGGATGGATAAAAATTCTGTAACCATATTTTAAAAATGCTATAAGCTATGCTGCTTAGCTGCCAGCAAAGAGGAATGTATGAGAGACAAAAAGAGAGAAGGAGAGACATTTTATTAGCAAAGGTAATAATGCGTTCTGACTAAGGAAACATCTGTTTTCTGTTGTAGCAGGTATAAATATTTTGACTTTGTATACTCCCATGTCTTACTTATAAAGGGAATTTATCTTTTTTAAACAAAGCAGGAAAGAAATAGTTCTTCAGATATTAAAGATACTGAAAATTGTCATTTTGTGGACATGTAAATATCTAGGAATCACTCTTAAGGGAGCAGCATTCTGGGTGAGGCAAGATTTAAATTTAACAAGATCAGGTGTGCCACTACAGTTTTCATTAAAAAGTTGGTCTCCTAAACAGTCAAGCGGGGAGAAAGGTTCTTCTGCAAAGCAATTCAGAGTAAGTAGTGTGGGTAACTAGGGGTAAGTGACAAGAATATTCTGTCAATGAATTAAAAATTTTGTACTTAGAATTCCCAGAACAGGTTTTTCCAAGAAACTGGAAGACTGAATTTAGGTGATATTTAGGCTCCTCAGAATACATGCAGACAACAAAATTATATTCCCATCAGGCATATTTTTGTACTTTGGAGCTTCTGAATATCGGAATGCTTTTGGAAACTTCCTGTGCAAATTCATTCCTCCTGTAGCATCATTAATATCAGTTGTATTATCTATTCTTTCACACATATCTTTAATTCGGTCATATCTCTGTTTTTACCTGTTGAGTTGTTCTTGCAGTAAATCTAATCGATTCTCCACTTCCCCATATATAAAGTCACTTTCAGTTTCACAGATGCCCCATGTAACGTGGGGTAATGCTGACTGAGTTGGGGAGTCCTGGTACTCCTGGATGTTATCCTGCTCCCAGTCTCTTTTATCAGTGATATCTGATGAAAAACAAACCATATAAAAGTATAGTTTCATACACATGCTGTTAGAGAGGAGCTGAGGCCCCTCAAGCATCCCACTTACTAGTGTTTCTCAAAACCTTGAAAGTCAAATTGGTACGCTGGCACACTGCCTGAGCAACTCTCTTTGTTCCTTACTACTACTGAAGGAGAGATAAAAGTGGCCACATCCAAAATTTATAAAATTCTAAACTAACAATAGCAACATGCTAACATTTTTAAGCTGTAGATAAGCAGATTTGTCTAAGTAACATCACAGTTCTGCCACGGAATGGCTCCTATTTCTTTAGTTTTCTTTCTATTTTTTCAAGGTTTTTTTTTTTTGTTTTTTTGTTTTTTTTAATATTTAGCAATTAATTGTTCATTGAAATGAGAAATATTTGTTCTAACCTAAGTTCATTAAATGACATACTTGAATGCCTTTGACGGTGTGTTTCAGAGACCTGGCTAAAATCTCTTCTCTTGCCCTGGAATGTGCTACTGAGGTGTATTTACTGTTTAGCTTTTTGGTGGAGGAGGACTTGCTGCATTGCATTTACAGCAGTGGGCATACATTACAGTGCTTGGGAATGCCCCCCTCTAGAGCAAGTTGCCAGACCTCAGCTAGCTTCCTTTCTTACTGATAATTGTAACACTGATTGTCTTAACAATGTTGGAGAAGTATATGTTTTCTCTGAGACAGAGGCCATTTAATGCAGCTCATACTGCTTGCAAGGGGATACTGGTTATTATTTTCAGAAAGGAAATTGATTTTCATTGATGTAGCTTTTAGCATCACTAGTCTCCAGCCCAAGCCTTACATCGTAGTGTAAAGCATATCTCAGAGACTCTTACAGTACTGTGGGGTGAAAGGTGCTAGTTAATTTTGTTTAAATAATTTGTGAATCCTAAAAGAATTAAATATTCAGCGTTGCTGGGTCAGTCAGAGATCACTAATATTAAATGAAGCTTCATGGTAAATTTTTTTTTTCTTTTTCTTTTTTTTCTGTTTGAACTACAGGTAAAATTTTGGATTAAGATAGAGAAAATAAATTTATTGCAAGCTAAAAAAAGCCCAGTTGCATAATTACGATCTTCAGAATTTCAGCTGGCTTGCTGAATTTAGTTTCCATTCTAATCCTTATATATAGTATATACAATATATAAAGTATATAAAAACATATTCTTTATACAAGTCTGTTACATTTACTTATTTATGTCCAGCTCTTTGCAAAAAACAATGATCATGACTACTCCAGGCCTCACCCTATACCTGCGGTGCCCAAATTCCATCCCTCTTGCCCCTCCCAATTCTTGAATCTCTGTAATAAAACCCTGTGCCTTACTACCCAAACAGAACTCAGGGGCACTCCTTCCTTTTGGTTGGATTTCTGGTTTGACCTGTGCCTCCTTCCTCTTTCAAACTGCTTAATTTACACCTTTGTGCATTTATTAATTAGTTTACATTCCTGGCGTTAGGCTGTTTCTCCTGTTCACCAAACTGGTGAAAAGTTACAAATCATTTATCATAGGATATATTAGTTGCACATACTCCGATCTGATATGGAATGAAGACCTTGCTGTGAGCTTTGCAGAGGCTGCAGGCAACGTATTTAGGATGAACAGTGCTTTTTTCTACATCTGCTCCCCTCCCTGCCTCAAGCCTTTGTTATTTTGAATGAATCAGTTATCACACAGACAGTCAAAAATTGCTCAGTACCACCCAGATTATTTTCTGCTGTGATAAAAAAGACTGTTAAAACTGTAACACCTGTTCAGTACAACTCCCATTAGGGTTGTATTTATTATTACTTAACTACATGAAGTTACAGAATGCATTTGAAGTTCTTCTTGTGCTCAGGCTGCTGCTTCAACATACAGCTGGACAAAATTCTTGACTGCTTATAAGGCGTCAGCCTCTGTTGTATGAGCAGTTGGATCTGAATCCCACATCCCCCAGTAGTCCCTGAATGGTTTGCTCAGAGCTTCTCCTAACACTTCTCTTGGCACTGCATACTGATACCTCAGCATAGGTTACATTCATTTCACACTTGTGAAATTTTTCTAAGCAACCATAGCAGCCAGAGGCATGTTTCAAAGAAAAGAAAAAAACACAGTGTGGGTGACATGTGAGAGGTTTGTCCAAATGCTATTATCTAATCCTTTTCAAACATATCTTTGAGCAGTGTTGCTCTAAGAAAAGAAATGGGGGGAAAAAAAACAAAACAAAACAAAACAAAAACAACAAACCTATTCAGATTTAGTATTTCAAGCAAATTTAGCCAGGAAGGGGAGCTCTCACTACATGACTCCAAGTAGAGGAGGAGACTTGATTCTCTCTTTTTATCAGAGAAAGGTGCTTACTGCATTGTCTGATCTTTGTGTAGCAGGTGGTAAAAGGTTTCCTGGAGCTGTAGAGAGTGTTTGAATTTCATGTGACATGACCTATAACTGATTTTATGCACTGAGCAGAAGGAAGGGGAAAGAGATTTCATCTTGGCTACACAGAAACCTGTTCAGCTTCTCAGCCACTTAAGCCAACAGAAGGAAAGAGGCAGTGTCAGAGAAGCATGTAATTTGGTTTTAACAGGCACACATGGCACAATTTGCAGTGTCCAAGGAAGTTGAAATGTCTCACCAAAGTGAAGGGAGACGACTGTGACAAATTCAGGGGTAAAATTTTAAACTATGTGTGTAGGTGCAATGGATGTTATAAATCCAGTGGATTTACTTTTAGGCAGTGAATTTCAGGAGTAGAAACTAAAAATATAGGCCATATATTTCACTGCTTTTTAATGTCCTGTAAAATCCAAGTTGCTGGTTATTTTACACAATAAATCATTCAAAAAAATCACATATTTTTAAATGACATGAATTATACGAGGGAAATCACAGCTGTGTTTTGTTCCAGAATAGGTTTTGTAGACTATTACAGTACACATGTAATTTGTGACAAAGCAAATTAATTGGCACTCAAATGATAAAATAAATTCATACATTATAAGCAAGTTAATACACTATAAGATATGGGATTGCGCTGTTCTAAGCATCTTTTCTGGTACTTCCACATATATAAGTATCCACAGAAAAGCCCAATAGCAGTAACAACTTTATAACCATCTGGAAACTTTCAGGGCTTGAAGGATCTTAGACTGAGAACTAAATCGATAAATGTATAACTTGGTTCACTTGAACAATTCAAGAATCAATCTTACAGACCAAATTACAACCAAGTGAAAATAGAAAATAGTGTTTTTCCACAATATATAGATTACCAACTACAGAAAAATTATCAGGTCTTCTCAGGAGAGCCATATGTTTTAGCGTTAAGAGTTGCATTTTAGTATTATGAGAGAGAAGTTTATGCAGTTTCTGCCCACATTATACAATACATTATTAATAGTCTTTCTATTCATTGACCGTAATGACCAAAGCTTAAAAGAAAACTAAAGATAATTAAATATGTATCAGTCATAATGGTAATGAATTGCAGTAGCTTTATACCAGTGCATTTGTATTTAAGATTTATAAGGTATCATAATATATGAGGATTATAAACATACATTCAGACAAGCAGAGTTTATTTCAAAATTTCATTATGTTTATAACTATTTCTATGGTAAATTATAATCAATCTCTAAATTAATAGCAGGAGTAAGAATTTAGCTTAAAACATATATCAATCAAAGCTGATCTTATTTTGTTGACCTTGAAGTTTTTATGAAAGTTGCAAGAAAGTTAATGAGCTTTCACATACATTAACAGAATTGCTAGATTACAAAGCAGAAAAGAGAATGTGGTCTTAATCAAAATATGTAACCTTTAGACATGCTAAATTTAGCTCAAATAAAATCTGCAATAGGTTGCCTTGGAAAATGTTGCTATAGCTGCAAGGACACATTTCTGGCTATTGGCAGGGGAAAGGTAAGCTTTCAAATTGCAGTATGTATGCAATAAGTTTATGCGGTGGAGATTTATATAGCCCTCAAATGAGGAGACCAGACTTCACATATTCATGCCTCTGAAATGTAAAAAAATACATTATCTGGCCTGTTTAATCATTAACTGCCTTTAAAACTATAACCTAAAAGCCTAAAGTTTATTGAATGATGGTTAAATGGTTAAATTGCCTCAATGGAAACCAACTGCTGGGGAAAACAGCACTAAACAGTACATATGTAATTCTTGCCTTCAGACTGAAACAATTACAAACAAACTTTAAATGGTATTTAAATTGTATATTTACAAAATTTACAAAATCTGGGACTTTTCATTAATTTCACATCACTGAGAAAATCAACATTTTAGTATATTAGATGTAATTTTAATTATGCAATTTAACTCTATGTAATAGTAACTGAGATTGCTTAATAGTTTCTGACCATTTGTCATATACAAAAGCTCAAATCTTTGTTCTTGTGTTTTATTTACGGAAGTCAGGATTTGTTCTGTGAGATGTGTTGGCATGTGTAGCAAAATAGAAGAGCATTCTTTCAAGCTATTACATTTCATTTTCTTAATTTTTGCTGGAATGAAACTAGTTACGTGAAATATTTTTTTTTATTTTTTTTTTTTTTTTTTTTTTTTTTTTTTTTTTGTGCATGTGCAACCATTGCCAGGTTTATCTAGCTCTCATTATCTAGCATTTTTTACTGTCATCCAACCCTGGCATATCACACACCCTCTGAGAGATTCTTTACTGCTTTGAATGCAGTCTTCATCTGTGGGCACTCAATGAAGTTCACTACCAGTTGACAATTTCCAAAAGCTTGTTTAAATGACTTTCCTAAGGCAGTTCAGTTACAAGATGATTTATTAACAAAGCCTGGAATAGCCTTTTGGAGGTTCTGTAATACAGTCCCAAAGCCAGTGTATCAAAACAACATGAATCCTCTTGAGAAATAATAAATTTTGGTCTAAAATATTTTTACTTGTTAAACTTTCGGGAAACACAAAAGTATTATGTAAAGAATCAATAGAACCATTCAGAAAATTCTTTTTGATAATCAGACTAAAAAGATGTCTACTCAAACTTTATAAAATAACAACAGCTAGATTACCTTTGCAAGAAATGCTTCTTTTGTCAATAAGAATTTCTTCTGTGGCATGAACCATTTCTTCAAAATCCACCTCTGTCATTTTCTCTGTTACAGATGGGTAATCAGCTATCCCAGAGAACAGGGGCTTTTGCTCATCTTCAGTGGAGGACACAAATGATGATGATCCACTTTTTTTCTCCTCAAAGTGTTTCTTAATAGATTGATAATATCTGGTGGTGTCACCTGAGGGTTCAGGATCACTCTGATCATTCTCTTTGAAATAATCTGTTAAATAGAAATAACTGTGTACAATAAAATGCAGGTCATGAAATTCCATTCTAGTTCATTGTGTTCTGAGGATGGAGATGATTATTACATCAGTTAGGAAGTTCACTGTCTATTAGAATGAATTACTTTAAAGCCTTTTTTGATTCCTGTATCAGGGAAGATTTATATTTCTTTTGAAGTCCTAGAAGACATTTGCATATATGTAATAGGGATTTGTAGTCCTTAAACCATAACTCATTATGCAAAAAGCTGCTTATATCGAAACAGCAAAGGTTTTATCCAACACACTTCTCCCGTTTACTCACTGCTTTTCCAGATGAGGATGAGGTTTGAGAAAGCTTTATGTTTCAAAGTTTTAAAAAATTACTTTATTATTTCATTCCTTCTTCCAATCTCCCAAATGTTTGGGCATTTCTCACGGTCTTGACAGATTAACAGGCATGGATGTCAGACTCAGTATCAGAATTACTCACTGAAGTTATGCCCACATAAGAGCATCTTTACTGATTATTCTTTTCCCAGAAAAGGCAAATGTATTAATCAACCACTCAACCTCAAAATGCATGGGCACGCCTAAATAGAGAGTATATTTTTCCATGCTCGTTACTGTCAAAACTATATTTATGATTGATATGGTAGAGAGAAACCCTATCAGTACAAAAGAATGGAGTTCCTTGTCTGTCTTTGTGGGATCATCTCAAAACAACTTTCCAAAGTAGCTCAAATTTCCTTAGTTACTTTAGAATTAATTGCAATTCTCTCAACATCCAATCTTTTGAATAAGAAAAGTACACAACATGCTGTAATATATATGGTAACAGAGTACCAATCAATTTGAGAATGAATCTTTCATTAATCCCATTCAAGGTCTGTAGTGAGGAATGGCAGATTCAGTCCTCTTAAGAAGTGGCAAATAAAACTAGATTTAGAGCAGATGCCTTTAAAAACACATTGTAAAAATTAAATAGGATTTAAACCCAAGAATGATCATTTATGAATATAGAGAACTCCTGATCTCTTTTCAGTATAAATTTGAAGCTAATTTCCAATTCAATATTTGGTTTTACCTATTTTTAACTGAAATGTCAAGATAAGTTCTGCTATTTATTTAAAACACATTTTAGCAGGGTAGTCTCAACAACATATAAATACTGTAACTAGTTTGCATTAACTTCCTGGGGAGACAGCATGATTTCCCATCTGCTTTGTGCTAATTACTAATCAACATAGCTCTGGAATGTCTGTAGTCTACAGCCTACAGCAGTAGTTAATACAATATTTAGTATATTCCCTAGGTTTGTTCTCTGTTTTCTGGTCACCATAAGGAAATGAAACCATGGCCTCATCTGTTCCTCTTTATCTGTACATAAAGAGAACGCAATACCTGTAAAGAGCTCTCTGCAGGAGTCCAGACATCTGTGAACAGTGAGGGCAGGTAATGGTGAACAAAAAAACCCCAATACTAAAGCAGGCCTCCTGTAACTGTACCCTCTAGTCTCCAAGGACAATTAACACAGTCTTGGACTGAAGTGACTTTCTTTGTCTTCTGTTAAACAAGATTACTAGCTATAAGTAATACTGGTGATAATCTGATATTGTGAAGGCGTCAACGCAAATGCAAATGGACTGGCAGTGTAGAGCTCTTGGGGGATGCTCACAACTGGAGAGTCAAGTACAATGTTATTTGTAGTCCCATGTCTAAAATGGTACAAAACCAAAATAAAGCATCATAAGAAAATTCTAATCTAGATATCTCCCATAGATTTTCTTGTGGGAATATATGGTGAAATACATACAGTCATGCTACAGTAAATTGTCTTAATTACTTACTGTTTGACTGACTTCAACCTGTGAAAAAAGACCTAATGAAAGCTTGAAATTGCAATTTTTTGGGGTAATTTTTTATGTTCATGGGATTTTGTGCTCTAACGGTAGCTGTAATGAGCACCCTGTGGAATACAAATCAATCAGTGGACTAATTTTAAGAGAAGGTCATTGAGACTAATGAAAAAAATTGTATAGCAGCTGAAGTACAGAAGACTGTATTATCTGTCATATTCACAGAATACTAAAATATCTAGAAACAAGAAGCCAGATTCTGCTAACAATTACACTGCTTTATAACTGGGGTAATTCAATCAATATCCCTGCATTTAGTCTCCATCTATACCAGAACAACAGAACATATTCTTTCCCAAATGCTGTCCAGTTATAATGAACTCACTGGCATTAGGAGGAAAGTGGAGATCTGTTGAATGTAGGGTCTTGCCTATTGAAATCAGGGAAGATTTGTTCATCAGCTGATTTATTTTAAAATGTGCATCATTGGCTTTACTGCCTTTGCTTTATCTGCTAGCCATCTGGCTACATTCACAGAGTCAAAAGCTGTTTTCCTTTTAAAATACTTATTTAATGCTAAAGATTGTTCTGTCTGGAGAATAATCCCATGATACTCTGCACCTAGAGTAGGAATTAAAATAGAAACTGTATTTTTTATTTGGCTCTTCAGGATCTGATGATAATGCAAGCTCTGTACCTCAGCTCAACAGCTTAGCACTGCCTCTTGTAGCACAGTGGAAATATATTACAAATGATATCTAGGTAGTGTTTTATTCAGAGTGTGTATTTGTTCAATTTGTCCTTCCTTTTATAATGATATCCAGCCTTTGGTTTGGAATGAATTTTCCAGAAGTGAAGAGTTTTCTATCTGTGTATGTGTATGTATGGATGAGTTTGCTTTCTATCACGCAGACTCCAGGTTTCAAAAGGTTTCTCTTCTTTCTCTTCTGTTTCCAAAATAAATGTAATCATTAAAAACCCCCTCATCCTAGTGATTCCTCCTTCCTTTTCCAGTAACACAAGTTTCACTTTCTGATTCTGATTGCTAGAAGCTATGTTTTGCTGAAGATGATTGTTTTGTAACTTCCTGTTTTACCAAACATGTGCAAACATAATTTATACTCTTTATGGGACTCATTTTAGCCTGTTATGTGTTTTTAGTGCCTGTGCAGTTTTCAGGCAATGTTCTCTGACATTTGCTGTCCAGAAATTCCAAAATCTTGAGGGTAATTATCAGAAAGTTTGTGTCTTGCTTTTTGCACTTGCACTGGTAAAGGAAGGGAAGAAATGGAGTTGTCATGAGGGCAATGAAATATGGCTATGACATAGACTCCCAGAAATACTGGCATAAAATCCAGTTTGGTGGGGTGGTTATGAGACATCAAACAAGTTTCTTTTGTGTGCCATGATCAATCTATAGTATTGAAGTTTTGCAGTATTCAGACAGTGATAGCCTGCATGATCTAGACATAATTTCTCTTAACATATTAGCCTGCTGCAAACAATATTGGTGAAAGTGTCAGTAATATATTACATGGGGAGCAGAATTGTTTAATATTACTGTAATTTCATTAACTGGAATTTCTCATACTTAATCAAGCTAGCCATGTAGCCTAGTGTTTCAGAAAGTGGCAAATTTTTACTCCCTCTTTCAGGCATCCAATAAAAAGTCCTATAATATGCCTAGACAAATTCAATTTTGTGCAGGAAATGAGGTGAATGACTTCTTCACCCCTGCAGAAAGCAATTTACATCCCAAACCGTAAAACAGATAATCCTTATCATTAACATGATCTGCATATTGTAAATCTGTTCAGAATATATGGCATCTTTCCTTTCCTTTGAAAAAACCTACTGTATTATTTTACACTACACCAAGTATGTCCCTTGCTAATGAGAAATGCACACGGTGACTTGGAAAGAGGAATGGTTGATTGCTCAAAAGGTGTGCAGATTTTCAGATTCCCAGCAAATATTTTGGTTCAACTGTTATTAACTTTTTCTTATGTCAAATTCAACAATTATTTCTGTGATGGTCAACCTGTCTTTTCTACGCATGAACAAAATACCTGCTAGTCATCATAAAATCATAGAATGGTTTGGGTTGGAAAGGATCTTAAAGATCATCCAGTTCCAAACTCACTGCCATGGGCAGGGACCCCTTCCACCAGACCAGGCTGCTCAAAGCCCCGTCCAACCTGGCCTTGAGCCCTGCCAGGGAGGGGGCAGCCACAGCTGCTCTGGGCAACCTGAGCCAGGGCCTCACCACCCTCACAGGAAATAATTTATTCCTTATATCTCATTTAAATCTGACCTCCTTCAGTTTAAAACTGTTACCCCTCGTCCTATCACTACCTTCCCTGATAGAGTCCCTCCCCATCTTTCCTGTAGGCCTCCTTTAAGTCCTGGAAGGCCGCTATAAGGTCTCCCTGGAGCCTTCTCTTCTCCAGGCTGAACAATCCCAAATCTCTCAGCCTGTCCTCACAAGGGAGGTGCTCCAGTCCTCTGATCATCTTTGTGGCCTCCTCTGGACCTGCTTGAGCAAGTTTACGTCCTTCTTATGTTGGGGGCCCCAGAGCTGGACACAGTGCTCCAGGTAGGGTCTCACGAGACAGAGTAGAGGGGGAGACTCCCCTCCCTCAACCTGCTGGCCACACTTCTCTTGATGCAGCCCAGGATATGGTTGGCTTTCTGGATTGTGAGTGCACATTGCTGGTTCACCGTCAGTTTTCCATTCATTAGTGTCGCCGAGTCCTTCTCCCCAGAGCTGCTCTCAATGCACTCATCACCCAACCTGCAGTTGTGCATGGAATCATGAATATTGTATTTGTATGTATTTATAAGTATTTGTGAATGTGCATCATGACTACTCGTTATCTGTTCTTTAGATTAAAAATGTCAGTTACCTTTTCAGAGAGCAGAAAAATATCTTATGTGCCAACCCATGCACCACGGGCAGCAAATAGTTGGAATGAAGTTAGTGACCAAGTATTTCAGATAATATGTTAAGTACAATACCACAAACAAGGTTGAAAAACTACAAAATCTCAAAGATGTCAAAAAATCAAAAGCTGTTGATGCATAATTTGAACACTGATGTTCAAACCATGTTTATGTTTTCCACCATATAGATGAGAGCAACATAAAATCAGTCAGGGAAAATGGTAATTCTAATTCCTGAAATGACTGCTTTTCACATAGTGGTGTAAAACCAATATAATCTGTACATAATATTTATGTAATATCAAAAATTACTGGTACTGTGTAGCAGGAAAAATAGATAATGAGGGGTGATTCCAGAGAATCCAGAGAACTCAAGTTATATGCAAGCTAAACTACTCTATAGAATGTCAGTCAGGGACTTTAGGATTATTAAACTGTTAATTAAAATGCTCGTAATTATTTTTCCTTGCTGTTTGCTTCATACTTACCTGAATGTGACTGGTATGGAGTGCATTGTTAAATATAATTGAATGCCTTCCGATACACTAGGTAATGGAAGAATATCAAAAAAGAGCAAGCTGACTACTTGTAAACATGAAAACGAAAAGCAACCCAGCTTCTGGTCATACAGTACATAACTGTTTCTATGGTGAAGACATACTTTTTTTGCCATATTTTTCATATGTCTACGTTATAAAAGAAAAAAAATTAAAGCATTTTGTATTATTTTGAGATATATTATTATAACAATGATATCCACAGGCAAGATGTCTGACACTTTTGTTCCTGTTTCCATCTTTTCTTTGGCTTGAGTCTTTTGGGTTGAGTCTCTTAACCCAACCTGCAGTTAATATTTTTACTTGAAAATTACTTTCATAGAGGACCTTTCAATGACAGATTTCAGAATCAGTTTTTAATTCATAAGTCCAATTAACTCTTCATTGCTTAATTTTAGTGAATTTAAAATCTTCAGAGAGAAAACTGTACTGATTTCTAGACAGTCTTATGGGAAACCGTGTGAAGAACTTTAGTGAATTTATTTTCCAGAGGGAGAAGGACGTGATCCCCACAATCTTTACAAATGCATGAAAAGCAATAGATAATTATTCTGGACTTCATTTTGTATGCAACATTTGAAATGAGATCTATTTCGCCCTTTCTACCAGAAAATTTGTCTGAAAACTGATTTTGGCCTTATTGATAGAGATATTTAACCCTTCTCAAACATCAGAAAGTACTATAAATTACCCTGAATTCACTTAAGTTTAAGACATTCATAAATCTTGAGCTTTAGTGCTTGAGATCTTGTCCCTCAGAAACATCTTGGCCTACACTCAGCCTCAGAGTTCTGATGCTGCATGTTGTGACATCTAGATGTCTGTCAAAACCAGTCTCAACATGTGTTCTGACAAGGAATATGTCTCAGGAAAGGTAATCTGAAAGTCCATTCCAGAAGATGAACAGCTCTGATAAAGCACTCTACCATTTTTCAGCTGAAGAGAAATTTGTCTGTTGTCAGAACAGTCTTCTATTGCTGTCATGATCAGCTCAGGTCATGACTGGTGATCAGGGAAATTGAGAAGTGCTGCCTTCATAAACATTTTTGAGTGTCTGCTGGAAGCATAGCTTGTTCCAACATCTGCATATTACCAATACATACCTGAGGACAAAGTAGTACAGAAAAAAGCAAAAACTTTTAAGGAAAGTTAAATCATAAAGTCCATACAACTAATAACTTGAAGTGATAAGAGCATAAATTAGTATCTCTAGAGGTTTTTCTTGCTCCTCGGTGAAATATCATTAATTAGAGCACTGTTCAATTTAACAGAATGTCTAATTATTAGTACTAGAAAAATGACCTACTTTTTGGATGGGTTTTAACGCATGAAAACTGTATGCAAAAAATCACAAACTTAGTGTGCATGAAAAAAGAAAAGTTGAAAACTGTGCAAAATATTTATTGGCTAGCCTGAGAAGTTTAGATCTAAATATTTTCCAAACTGTCTCAGCTGAAAAAAATAGAAATTGGTATGGCCAGGAGAAGTAATTGGTCCTAAAGATCTGAAAATAAACTCTACTGTTTAAATCTGCAGTTCATTTTGTATAGCAAGGGTGTCTGAAAAGGAAAACTATTTACATAGTTTTATTTATTTTATATAGAGTATTAACATAAAGGCTGCCTTTCACATACAGTTCATTTGCTCTCGTTAATCCAAATAATCACATAGAATTCTGATGGTTAGTTGTGCTAGAATTCACTTAACAGTGGAAAGTTACATCTGCAACTTTTTAGGTATAATTAGAGGAAATAGTAAAGCACACAGTATCTACTCAGTGATAAAGATATTTTTTCACATTTGAGGACCACAGGATTATAAAGTTTAGAAATAAAAAAGAGCAATGTAATGAACCCTGAAGTAACTGCATATCCATTAATAATTTAATTTAGCAACAGTGTCAGATTTTTATGATGAGGGCTGACTATGTTATTATAATTTTTCCTTCTGTGAACATCACACATAGTTATGCCCTTCTACAGCATAATATCCAGCAGAACTTAGACAAAACAAAGAACAAGTGAAAATAGATTATTTTCATCAGAGATTTTTTGGCTTAAAAATAATCTTTTGAAACAGATACAGTTATATAAAAGTTTGGCCATTTTCAGAACATGGCAGAGACAAGAGCTCCTAAAGGTGCACACACATTTCTTGAGATATTTCTTAATCTGGTAGAAAGAATTTATCTGAAGTAGGCACTAGGCACATGGATTTCAGCATGTTGGTACAGTAGATGTCTGTAGACCTGTCAGACCTCAAAATCTGAAGCAATGTCAAATATTTACAATGGTTCCTGAAACCTAGTATATGGAAATCCTTATATTCTTCAGCAAATGTTTGTTTTCCTCCTTCTGCCTCACTTCTACTCATTATGTTTCCCTTCAAATTTCCCACCTATCTTTAGGACCCCATACTTACAAATTGTGTTGTCATATATGTGTGTGGTATTTGACTAAAATCAAGGAGAAATGATGTCTGTCTAGAAACTGATGCAGGAAGATTCCTATTACTAGGAAAAATAGGTTACTGGTAATATTTTAGGAAAGTTAAAACATTATTTTTTTCTCAGCAGTAGAAAGGTTTAAAGTTCTTATTTTTCCGTGACTGTATTTAATGGTAGAAGATTCCTTTAATTCCAATTTCATTCATAATTTGGGAGCTCCTAAGTCTTCACTGGGTAACTGAAAGATACAAACTAGTGAAATTCCATCATTATAGCAAGTCCTGGCAATTTTTCTGAAATGTTCCAGTACATTGGATAGTGATGGTGGAGAAAATTAACTATACTGGAAAGAGTTGTTTGGTTTACTCTTCTGTCTCAGTGCTGCTTGTGAGAGTTTAGTAAGTTAATGTGTTCTTTGTTGTGTTCCCTCTCTGAACTATGAAGGTTTGGATGATTCTGGAAATAGGGAGCAGCAGTAGATACTGAAAACTACCCCCACCATCCTGGACTAAAGACTGGGTAATTTTTCCATAAAGATCCATGTTCCTTTTTTTAAATGGACTAAGAAAGGAGATAGTTTTGAATAACTGAATTTGAGACACGTTTAAAAAGACAAGAATTTAGAAGTTGAAGTGAGTATGCAGTCTTTCATTTATTCTTTTGCACCATTTTTAGTACAATGAGATAAATCAGGGATGGAGTGACAGCCTTATCTCTGAATTTTCTTTGCTCTGCCTGGCTCTATATCAACTTTAATGCTAATGAGATAATAATGGAAAGACAATTCTTGATTTATACTTCAGGGAATATTCAATACCTAAAAAATGAGAAACAAAGAGTTATAAACATGCACCTCAGAAGGGATTAATGGCAAAGGCCAAAACAGTTCTTCTATCAAATTTAGAATTCTCTTCTCTTTTACAAGGAATTCAGCTTTCGCTGTAGTACTATTATTACATTTTTTTTTTTTTTTTTTTTTTTTTTTTTTTTTTTCCCCCCGGAAGGTATCTATGGGTATGTGTGACTGCATACAACATTTCGATCAGATTTGGCCTCCGGAAACAGCCTCTCTGGAAGCAGCTCCTGGAAACAAGACTGTTATGTGGATGGTCCCTGAGGTGGCTCCTAGGCACTGTGGTAACAGCAATAACAATAATAGGAACAGATGGAAAACTGCAGTGGTGGGCTCTCTGATGACCATATACTTTTTGTTAGGGATTTCATGCTGAAGGTAAGATTTCAGGGACATGAGGTCTTGCCTCAAGCCATATGCTGCCTGCCAAGATATTAGTTGTTTCCTAGTCATTTAACCACCTGATGCTCTGGCTGAATATTAAAAACTCTTAACTAATTAAGTCCAAGCAAACTTCATCAGCATAATAATAACAGTTTAACACAGTTAAGTAAGAGCTTCAATTTTTTTTGTCCAGATTCATACCCTACTTTCTTGCTGAGGACACAGCACAGTGTTTGTCTGAATCATCTATTCTCAAAGTAAGCATTTAAATAAATAAGCTGGAGGAAGGGGACAAGAATGAAGGAAAGCAGGGGCACGGCATGTTTCCTCATTCTCTCGGTACTGCTTCACCTCATACTTTTAGGTAGGAGAATCAGTTCCTGAAAGTTTTCCTTGTCTTCTATACTGCCAGACATGGCCTCTGGATACTTGTGTAATAAAGATGTGCTAATATGGTTTGGCTTCTTAGCCAGGATAGTACCTACAAGCATTTCACACATAGGGTAGCTACAATAATCAAGATTCAATTATAAGTTTATTAGAACTCTGGCTTCTGTGCTTACTTTGAGAATAGATCAGCAGATACTTTTAGAAAAGTCTGGTCAAGAAGCATAACTCTTCAAATTAAAATTAAGTACTATATAAGTTTACCTAGTTAACAATATGCTAAAAATGAAACACTGCAAAATTAATTTTATATTCCACTTGATTGTTACAGTCTGTGTCAACAGGGGCAAGTGCATGCAATAACTGTGTAACAAGATTTCATAAGAACTTTGTTCTCTTGTCTTTTAAAAATCACATCCATGGAAATAAAAATTCCTTGTTATGAGTTCCCTGGGCCAGCTGACAAAAGTAAAAGATTAAGTATCTCTATCTACTTGAATCTCTGGTTACTAATTTAACAGTACAACTCCACTGGAGTTCTTATTATCCTCTCAGCTACAGTCTGTGGGATGATGTTCTTGTTTTTGATCACAGCTGAAAATCCAGAATAAGGATTTATCTCAGTGAGGTCATTACTACATTCCCAGTTAATATGTCCATGCTGGTTTATTTAGCCAGTATTTTAATTACCCTGGATATGATGGGAAGATTTAATATGACCTGTCAAAAGAACAAAGTGTGGCTATGATTTGGATATGTAACAAGTGTAGTTTTAGCCCCAAAACATTTTTCTCCTTGGAAAGAATTTCATACCTGATTGCTTCTAGGGCTTCAAGAAAACTACCTGTGAGTGCCCAGAACCGGTTCAGAATTTTTACTGCCTTCTTAACCAGGAAGGTTAAGATTTTAGAGCCAGCCAACCTTAACAAAAAGTTAAACAAGATGCTAGCAAAATTAATGATAACTGAACTCCAGAATAGTCTTTGCAAAGCCTCAAGTTTTCAACCTCTCAGTGAGTTCACTTACACTCTGTCACTTTTGCATTTTTCACCTGTATATTTGGGTTTCATATTGATGTAACTAACCCTAGCGATGCCCCACTCAGCATGAGATAATAGATCTGCACTCGGAACTAGCAGAGCGAAAGAAAATTCTTGCCCCTCTGTATTTCCCTTGAAATTAGCTAGCTCCCATAGAACTACTAGAGGAAAATGAGAAATGGGCAAGAAATGTTACTCTGCATTGCGGAAACAGACAACTGAATGTAGATGGAGCAGCTCGTTGTCCCTCAGTTTTCAACAGGAGACTAACTTGCCAACCCAGCTGAGAGCTTTGTTTGGAACTGCCAGGCAGAAATACTGCTTATTTTAAGCAGTCATGGAGAGGAGTTTCTTGGCTGACTGTCAAGCATCTATGGCAACTGGCTAAGGCTGCACCTGCACCTGTGCAAGGAATATCATCCATTATTCTGAAAGAGCTGCAATGAATTTCTTTTGGGCGAAAGCAAGAATAAACTCCTACGTAGTGAGTTTGTTAATTTTTACGGGGGACCTCTTGTGGTATTGCAGTCCTTTCTGGAATCAGAGAACAAGCTGGTCCCTTAAGTAGCCTTGTACCCTTTAAAATCACATTATGCCAGAGCCCAATGTACTAGCTAAAATCAGTTTCTGTTGATACAGGTAAGAACTGGTGGAAATATGTATAGGTTGAGTGAGAAGGTCTTGCGCGGAATTGAAAAAGTAGTGGTACTAACTGCAGATGCATAACAGAGATCTGTGTTGTTTTTGTTTAACCCCTGATAAAACTCATGCAGGAAGAGTTACCATAGCAACAAGGTCCAAATCAGGCTAGCATGAACTAAAGGCTGAGATAACGCAATCCCATTTTTAGCACTCCAAAAGGCAGAAAATCGCTGATGAACATACTAAAGATGGAAACAATACAATTTCAAACTGTGTAATGTGCTAGTAGGTGAATAGATGAAAGTAGACTGCCAGCCAGAAGACCATTTCATGAGCAACCCCTCCCACCCCAATAATTACAAATCAGTAAGAATTCAGTGAGATGTAAAATACAAAAATATAAAAGTGAGAATGTTTGGTGTCTCTATCCTGTTCAAAGTGTAGCTTTGAAATCAAAATATGATCGTTAAAAGTCATCATATAGTGCATTATTTTTTTATCTGTAAAAATACTATGACCAGAAATGCATTTGCCAGCTGTGTGTTCAGGAACTCTGTCTTTTCTACTCCTGTTCTTCTGAGGAACCCTGCAGGATCATCTCAAAATATTTACCATTATAGACTAGCTACGCTGGATCAAAATATGATGTCACTCCCTCCTATATTTAAAGTTTTGAAATCAACAGAATATTACTTTACAAGCTAGTAGTAACCTTTAGTACTCTAAAAACTCATACAGGGTGTAGTATGGGCCAAAGAAAAGTGACATTGAAGGTCTATGAATACGAGGTGTCTGCTAGAGCTATGGCAACATATAGAGAATCTGAACAGGGACCAGAATGGGCAGTAAGTCAGTGGGCCAAAAGTATACTCAGTTCTTGGCAAAGGACTCTTACTATTACATCTTCTTCTCAGATGGACTTTCAGTGTGTTGCACTTCTGTCTGAGACATTACCAGACACTATACAGTCACTACCAGGAGTAAGGAGCTTGTTGCCAGTCTTGCCTCTTTCCCAGTGGTGCAAGGCATTTTTTTTTTTTTTTTAAAAAGACAAAGCTGTGGGAAACTATATTATTTCAAAAGTAATGCAAATAAATGTCTCCAGGAGGATGTTCAGTGTAATCTATTGGGCAAGAACCATAAAAGCCTAGGGGTCTTCGTACCACATTGATACCTGAAAAGCCTATTTGTAATTCTACAGCAGGCACAACATGAAAGATCACTTCCATCTTGTCTAGGTGGCAGCATATGTTTTCTCATAAGAAATGTGAAGGTTATTCAGGCAAAGCGCCTCTGTCAACAGATTCTTTGTGAAGAGCAGATTGAATATTTCATGGGGACATTTTCCTGACAGATTTGTTGTCAGTCTTGGCTTCCTGCCCTAAAGACGCTTCTTTGATCGAACGACAATGTCATTGTTCTGAGTAGCCACACTCTGGATTAAACTCCTCCTTCGTTGAGCATTATACCTGCTATGTATGTTTAAAGTGTTCCCATTTATTATCATCTACTCTGCAACTCTATAAATTGGTATCATGCTGCATGTAGGATTGGGGTTTAACTGTGGAGTGTGAAAGAGGGGCATACCAGAAACAGTAATTTGACAGACAAATCATTGGGCCATAGAAGTGTAATGTTATTCAAGGAATTGTGCTTTCCCTACATAAAAATGAAAATCCCGAGAGTATCAGTTTAGCTGTCTTCATGCTGTTGCTGTCTGACCACAGCTACCATCTACAGTTCCTGGTATTTAGCAGTAGTGAATACTGGTGACATAGTTTAATATTTCACTGAATTTTCCTTCATTAGGATTACTCCCAAAAGCCTCTAAGGTGAACATAAGCAGAGAAAATGTTACCTGAACTCTTTCCAGGACAACCATTTACACATTACCATATGAATCAAAATCTGACTATGGTGAATCTACTGTGTCCTGAAAGCAAAATATTTTCATTCCAGGAAGAAAAACTACCTAGCATCAAGTTCAACAAAACACTTTGCTGAGGAAATAAACTCAACACTGCTAATAAATAATCCAATAGACTAGCTTCTCCAAACAGTTTAAAACATAGTGCCTCAGAAAATAGATATTGTTTAAGAGATAATATCCATATATATGTATATCTCAAAGGCAGTAAGGTAGCTTAGTGTTTGAACAGCTCTGTACTGATGGGTGTGAAGTCATGGAAGGGTGAAACTGTTATTCTCTAGTCATATATAACCATCTAGGGAACAATGGACACAGTGTTTTTGCTGCTCAGCTGGATTCTCAAGAGCTGCTACAGTAACAGCCAACATGGGACTCTAATATACCCAGCATTACCAAGTGAAATACCAATGAATAATGAAGCAGTGCTGTCTAATGTAAGAAATGAAGTTAATTACCTTTCTCTATTTCACTTTGAAAGGACAATTTCCGTCTTCGTAGTTTGCAGTTATCTCCATCCGTATCATTAGTAGTTTGTGATCTTATTACGAGGTCAGACTTGATTAATGAAATATGAAACATAATGACATATTAGTCCCATCTAAAGAGAGCAGGTTTTCAATAGGTGATTGACTGTTAATCATGTTCAAGCTTTAAGAAAGGTAATATTACATAAGTAAGTCTGCATCAAGCTCTCCATCCCCAGCTAATGGTACTGTTCAATGGTAACATTAAAAAGTTCATGCACATTGAGCAAAACCAACGTCACCACCTGATGGTGAAAGAAAAGTATCCCAATAATAAGTTTACATGGAAAGACATGTATTCATGTGTTATCAGCTTCCTGAACTTGCACAGATGTGGTTTAAGTAATCTTAAAGAAATTAATAAAAAAAAATTGAATAGCCTCTAACAGAGAATCGATATTATTGAAGTAAGCAATGTGGTAACTGATTGTAATTAGATTTATATTTAACTACATGGTAATGTTTATAAAGGTTATATTTTACAACAATAAATATAAGGCTGACAAACACCAGACACTTCACCCTTCATTATTTTATCTTTCTAGACCCTCCCTTCCTTTCCATCAGATTCCATTCATTCAGATACGTATTTTCATAGCAGAACACAAAGTTGTCTTTTTCTATCCATTTTATAGAACATGGATGTGCTTTTTTCTTTTGCCATAATAAATACAAGATACATTTAACTCTTCTTTCTACTTATTTAAAACTGAGAAATTTACAAATAAGCAAACATAATACCAGTTATGCTTTCTATGTACATACCCATGGCACTGGTTTCAGCCTACTTCCCTTCCCTGTGCTAGTGAGGTTTCCCATACCACTCAAGTAAGCAGATTTGCATGTGGGAGAAGGGCAGAGGGAAAGAAGTGGGAAGTGTTTACATCTTTCACTATTCCCTTCATTGTAAACCTGGTGGGTAAGGTGGTGGCCCACTGGTAGAATAACTGCAGGAAGAAAAAGGCACTTTTACAGAAATAGAAGGATGGAAGCAGAAGTTGAGGCAGAAGCACCTATTATTCAGATAACAAATCTGGATCTGAGCAATGTTTTGAAGATCAGAATATGCTCATCACTTCTTTTGGGGGGGATGATTTTCTGGATTGCAGTAGACAGTGGAAAACAAGTGGAATTGCTAGAGAAAACAGTGATTTTGTAAGGTCAGAGGCATGGGTGAGCCTGTCCTCCCTTCCTGACTCTGTGAAGTCTAATGATTTTTTCTTAGTGGCTGCTACAGCACTAAGAAATAACTGAAAATTTTATAAGGAACATGAGCAGCAAGGACTTTCTTTGTGTATTCTATACCACAACACAGAAGATGGAATTTCGTTTTGATTTTCTCAGATCTAAGGAAAAAATAATCATAAAACATTGATGACAATGTAATTTCAGGAAATAATTGCTCAGACTAAAATCATTAATGTGAATTTAACCTCAGGGCATTTTTCAGATATGTGGACCTTCAATTTTAGCTTAAATTTATTGGTAGACTATAAATTAATTGTATTGTATTTCACATGTAATTATTAATGATGACCTTTTCAACAAAAACAAAAGAATGACTCTTAAATTTAAAAATATAATTGTTTTTTTTTATTTTCAGAATGATTGTTTATTAAAAAAAAGGCTCAGCATAAAAAGAAGTGATATTTCTTGACAGAAGTTATATTTGTTTTAATTCTTTAAACAAAAGATCCACATGTGATTAGAGAAGATATCCTTATCTTTTACAGCCCCAAATTTAGTGTTCTTTGTCTCCTTGTTTCTCAGAAGGCTTCTGAGGCCAAATTAGGTTTGTTCCTTCTCACTAAAACCTCTGGTATTCCTTAAAAGTAGTCAGAAACCACAAAATAGCAGTATGTTAGAAATAATGAGATATAAACTAGTCATTCTGTGAGCAGTGTAGTTCATGTTTGGTGGCCAGGGCTGGTGCACCCTGTGACTCTCTAGGAAAACCTTTAGCTCCAGTAGCATGAGCTGGGCAATAGCCTTTCCCCTCTCCCCTTCTGGCCAAACCTCCCCTTTTTTTCCCCAATTCAGACTGACTCTGGAAGCCTGAAATACGGAAACACTGGTAGTTTTTCTACTTTTCTGAGGACACAGTCTGTGCAAAAGGGGGACACGTAGGACAGTCATTGTGGAAAAGAGATTAAGGAATCCTTGCAAACCTGAAGACTGAATGAAATCTGAAGTCCTGTGTAGTCTCCTAGGATGTGCACTCCTAGGGTGCACTCCAAGATAAGAGAATGAATAATTCATCTTTGGAAGGCAATTAAATATTTTTTATTGTTAGACACAGAATGAATCTGGATAATCTGATTTATCTTTATTTTATGGCTGTACAATGATATTTAGTGGCAAAAGTTCTCCTTGTGGTGACCCAGGCTATAGTCATCTGAAAAACCCCATATTTTCCATGGCTTTAACAAAAGATCCAAAATCGCCCTGGCTGAAACTTTAATACTGTTTAAATATAGAACCAAATCCTGTTAGATTAACATCATCTGAATAATTTCACTGACTTCTACTGAGTTTAACTGACTTCAGTAGGAGAAATCAGGTGAGAATATTTTTTTTTAAATAGAATTTGGCCTCAGGCTTTTAGCTTTTAATTTTTCTATCCTTGTTTTTTCAATTGCTATTTTCCAGTTTTGTTACTGTGGGGCAGATTCAGCCTAATATTAAAAAAAAATATAATTTATGGTCCGTACCTTTGCAGTTTCATCTCTCAGATTAAAAGTCAGCTCTAGATTGGTGAGGAAGAGATCAGAAAATTCGGGGTACATATCCAAAACTTCTAGTAGATCTTCTCGCTGGATCTTATGTAAGTCACAGTAAGTTAAAGCTCTCACATCTGCATTTGACTTTCCTGGTTTTGCATAAAGATGTACCATCTCTCCAAAAATATCATTTTTCCCTGCAGAAAGAAAATTAGATGGAGATTATTATTTTAAACATGAATAAGCCATTAAATTGCATGATGTCTTCCTTGATAATAATGGTGTAGAATACTTGATTTTACAAGTGAAATAATCAGATTATCATTGCACATATGTTGTTGTAAATAAAAAATATTAAGTATTAGAAGTAAAATTATTAAAATCAGTGAAATTACATAGGCATATAACTGAATTAAGTGAAAGGAAAATATAGTTTCATCGCAGATTTTCTTTGATTTTGTCAAAACAGCATGACTAGAGAAGTTCCCTTTGTCCTTTCCTGTAAAAACATTATTTACCGATTTAAAACATATTGTTATGATGACAAAGATGTAATTTCTGTTGTTCAGCAGAGTCCAGGACCTGTTTGGCCTAGAATCTCATTCTGTTAAGAATTACATGAAAAAACAGACCATACTTGAAACACATTTCACTAGAAAATGACTCAGCTTTTGTATTTTTCAGAGGGAATGCAAAACTTCCAAAATGCAGAAGCTGTTCCAAAGAATCTCTTTAAACATAGCCGCCTCTGTTTTGATACTATTACAATTCTGTCTATCAGTGTTGACACATTCATGTTTGCTAAACTTGTAATCTCTGTTTAGTTGCTCACTTTCCCTAAATCTGCATGTAACCTTCATCAATGCAGAGCAGCTGCAGCCATAGATAGAGCAGTGAAAATATGCTCTAAACTAAGGGTTGGAGGGCTTACTTGCAACATGGGGTCTGGGGTGAACTAGGAAAACACTTGTGGAAAAGAATTGTGGACATAGCAACTGAGAAACAGTAAACTGGTAAAAAAGAGTTCTGGGGTGATTTTGCCTCTCTGTGAAACATTTGTGGCTTTTATATTAAGTTAATGCAAGTAGATCTGGTTTCTCCATTTTCTAAAAAGGAAGCTGAGAACTGGGTGAGCAAGCAGCTCAAAGACGCAAAAAATTATTTAAGGGCTGATTCACAGTGAGGATATTAAGAAGCACAGTCTGTTTAGCTTATGAACAGGAAGATTAAGGGGTAACCCGATTTTATTGCATAAATCCTTATAGAGAGGAAAAATTAGTCCTAAATGCTTCTAGAATATAGTAAGGTATACGTAGCAAGAACCAACAGAAAAAAAATCAAGGCAAGATAATTTTATACTGGAAACAAAGGACATATTTTTAACAATAAAAATTATTAACTGTGGAAATAAACTGCCAAGAAAAGTGATCATTTTTTAATCTTGTTATGTCTTCGGATCAAAACCTGTTGCTTTTATTTCCTCAGAGTTCATTCAGGTTTCTGTGTGATTTCATTGCAGAGTAATTTTCATTTGTATCATCTTCTTTTTTAGCAGATTCTTCAAGGTACCACAGAATCATTGACTGGAGCCAGATGTCAGGCAGGCTTCTGCCTCATGGATCATGAAACAGATGTGGGCACACAGAGCAGTTCCTTTCAGCTGCAGTTGTGCACAGCTCTCTCTCTGTTTGGACCATCATTCCCTGGGAGAGCGGGGCTCCAAATGGTGGCCACTGGTGTGAGGAGCTGTAGGCTGGAAGAGATGGAGTGGCATTGCCCTGCAAAATACCTGGGTTTCTTCTGCAGTGTGAAAGCTCAGGGATCTGATGTGCATAACATGCAAAACTCAACCAGTCTGCATCTTTGGTCCAGGAAGAAATTAATGAGTTCATAAACTTGTCAGTTTTTCTTGATTGCTATGAAAATGTGCATGTTTCTGATGTAAGGGATGAAATCCTTGATGAACCACACTGTTCATAATCAGGGGAAGACACTCATACAGGTAAGTAAAAACCGCACAGTGTTATACTTGCATGCTCCCTACTTCACTTGTGCCTAAAGCTAGCCCAGCTGATGAGATGCAACAGCATGAGATGACAAATTATCTTGATAACACCATCTAAACCTAGGGAAGGATTGCTGTAGGCACACCTTTTTACTTCTGCTCATGTGTCCACCCTGCAAAATAGTAGCAGAATAATCAGTTGCAAGTGGATTAATAGCAACATACCGCTACCAGTCCACATTTTGCTTCAGCTACTTTTCCAGCTGTAAATTGCTACAGTGGATGATAAACAGAAAGGAGAATGTATAAATGATGTTACAGCTGGTGTAGGTTTCTGTACCACAAAATCCTTACTCATCTACTCAGTTATTCTTTGTGTTCTTATTACCAGGTATTAAATTGGAGAAACAGATCAGCAGTCTTGTTTAGGCAGGGTTTTAGTTATTTTACTTTAAAAATTGCTGCAGCTAATGAAGTCTTATTGGTTCCACATAAGAGCCATCACCAGCTGCAGGTGAGCTCCCAGCTGGGTTGAATATTGTTCTGAGCCATCTTAATTGAGAAAGAAAACAAGTAACACCCCATGCTATACAATCATGTGTTAATAAGAAATATAGGAGACACAGTGGTGTTACTACACTTAAGTATCAATCTAGATCAGATTAATCTGTTTTTCTCTTCCTTTTCTATATGTTCAGTGGGCAGAAGCAAACATTTCTGAAAAACTCTAGAAGACACTTTGAATGCATAAAGCAGATACATATTTTTTTCCACTTAGCATATAGGGGATCTATGTGTCTCAGTACTCTCATACACTGTTCAAGAAATGGGTATACTTGACTTTGGTTCTTGCAACATAATCAGAACTGAAGTAATTGGATATCTGCTTGCCTCAACTTGCAGTTTACCACTTACCTAGGGATAAATCTGACTCACTCCTGCTCTCATATTTTAGATATCCAAAGGCGTGGGCTCTTTGGTGCACATTAATTATTTCAGTAATGTAGACTTTGCTCCTTAATCTAATTATTTCTCTGCTTGATTTTAAATAACAGTGAGTAAAATATTTACTACTTTTTTTTTTTTTTTTTTTTTTTCCCCCAGGAACAATAATGGATATTTCTTTTCAATTCCCTGACTCTTTTAACATGTCTTGTAGTAATCTACTCACCAAGAATGGCTACAACAATGTCACTTTTAAGGATTTCAATGGAGCCTCTTGACACAAAGTAAAGGGCAGTGAGAACATCTCCACAGTGCACCAAAGTGTCTCCAGGAGGTGCATGTGTTGTCTTAAATTTCATAGCCAAAGCTCGAAGACAGCCTTTACTTGCCCCCCGGAAAGCTTTGCAATTCTGAAGCAAATTTTGGTTGAGGTGCAGACAAATGTCAGCTTGTAAGCATTCTGGAAACCCCTTCAGGACCTGGAAAGACAAGCATAAGGATTTCATGTGAATATTATGAAAGTTGCTTTACATAATTTTTATTTTTTCTTCCTGGACAGAAAGAAAGAAGTGACATATAAACAGATGTGGCCCTGAGAGCTGTCAGAGTATTACAATTCAAGGGCATAGAGTAATCTATATTGCATAGTTTATACGCTGTGAATACTAATGTACATACTAATGTATGTAGTGGTTACAAAATTAATTAATAATATTCTTTCACTGCAAAAGGTATCAAGGTATATGAATTAATATACTGCAGTAAAATAACAAATAAGACAGATAAAGGGATACTCTTGAATGAATTTCACCTATTTGGACTAATGTCTATTTCCTTCTTATCATAAAAAATATATTATAAAAATACTGCATTTAATATAACAGAGGTATTTTCTGAAATAATCATGACATTTATAAAATGAGACCTATCCGAACAAGATCAGATATTTTTCAGAGAGGGCATTTTAATGTGATTTTCATATTAAATATATGTTTTTTAAGTGTAGGACTTAGGTTTTTATCAGAAAAAGCAACATGTGCCAGTGAAACAATGTTGTTATGCAGATTTGCATAGGCAGATGATTAGTTCAGCAAACCACAGGGCTAGTTGCTATGGTCCTTGCTCATCTCTTACTCAGAACAATGGGAGTTCGCCTGAAGTAGAACCACAGGATTCCTCTTGGGTACCATGGTAACATGTTAATTTTGTTTAGAAGAAAAAAAGTGAGCTACTTACAGTGTGATCATTACGTGTGAGCTTTTCTAAATTGCCTATGATCATATTATCTCTGATTCTTCTAGAATCAATAAACCTTTCTGCTACTGACTTCTATGGGAGAACTGACCACTTTGTGACTCTGCCTGCTGTGTCAAGGAATGGGTCTGACACATTATTATGCACCACCCTTTCTTTCTATTAAATCCTGTTATCTGCTGTCAGTGATGTTAATGGGTCATATGCTTTCCCTGGGACTGGCTACATCTGTTGCATATTTTAAGGACAAAATATGAACCGATGCTATCAGTCTTATGAATATGAGAACAGGATATGTCTTTTTGTTATTAGAGCAGTCTTTTAATTCATTCCTGTTTATCCTCTGCAGTGTTTTTCTAGAAACACATAAATATTCCTGCACAGAAAAAAAATATATACAAAATGCATTCTTTTGTTGCTATATTAATTTCAGCACAATAAAGGTCTGTGCACTCATTCTTACTGCATAAAAATATTCACAACTTGTATCCCTTGCTAATGGAGAAGATGAACACATTTCTGATATGAGGCTTCTCTCCACACAAGCCAAGCTATGATTTACAAATGAAATAGTACCTTTAGCTGAGTTGAAATGTACCTATGGTTGCTAATGGAAATCAGTAATGTGAAATAACAGACAGAGTGTTTTAACACACGTACATACAAAAATTTTATGAGCTCTAGGGCATTACCACATGAAATTTATACTCAGAAAAAGCCAGCATTCAACAACAATAAGCAAAGGAAAATATGATAAATGAAAAGCTTTTGTGGTGCCACTCTGTTTTCAGTATCTATCACACCACTAGAAATAGATGAGTATGCAATTAGTCTTTTAATGTAATTATATTGAAATAAAGATACTGTGGGTAGTAGCAACTTATTCACTGAATGATATAGAGAAACTGATAACCAAATATGTCTGGTCAATGATACAGGTGGGGAAAAATTGCAGGTGTTTATTTTGAAATTACTCTCTAGTCATGTGAGTAAAAAAGATCTATTTTGAATTAATTCTTTTGCTATATGTTTATCTGAAAATAATTTAGAGGAGCTCAATTTTTTATAGGATGCAAAATATGAAATATCTTTTCAATTCAGAGGTACTTACATGAAAAGGTATTTGAATTATTAGAAAGTCAGGAGCACAGCCTTAGGATAAATTGTATTATTTTTTCACATCAGCTTCTGTTTATCTCATTTATCAAGTGATTGTACTTTACCATTAAGCAAAAACCATGCAGACCATGTGTGTTGGTTTATATTTCTGAAGATACTTTGGGTATTTCTTTAAAGAAACAATTATTTTGATAATTAATTTATACTTAACATGAAAATGTTCTAAAATCATTGAATATTAGTTAATAGTTATTTATATGCCAGTAACATCTGAAAGATACTAGGGTCTATACAAGCATCTGTGATTAAAAAGTCCCTGCCCCATGGAGCTTACACTCTAAAATAGTTGCTATACATTGTAGAGGAAGAATATTTACTCTAATACCACAGTTGTCAAATGTCTACAAGGAAGACAGGTGCTCAAAAAACATTGATTTACAATGGAGTTTTGGACATTACTCCACTAACACAAGTTTAAAAATGCAAGAAAGAAGCTGATTTGAAGATAAATTTGTTAAAACACTGATATATACTACATTACTAAAAGCTTACCATATTGTGCACATTGTATGTAGTGAGGTATTTAATCCAAGTCCAGTAGCTGATGTTATACAGAATTTGATGTTTTTCCAAACTAAGTTTTATGTTGTGCAGTACAGACATCTTTCCAAACCAAGCCTCCACATACATTCTTAATATGAAATTTTTAATTACTTTGAGAAAATATTTATATTCATCAATTTCTAGCTTGTGTTAATAAAGAAGTATCTGATTCTCACAGAAATCTTTGATTGTCTGTGTAGAGCAGGAACAATTGTATTGAAAGTTATGTTCTTATAATGTAGCAATCAACATCAATACATCATGTGAACACATACTGACAACTCTAAATGTTAGAAAATCATCCATGCAGGCTTCAAAATAATAAATTAACTTAAAAATAATAAAGCTCTAAATATTGCATTTCACTTCTGCTCATTTCTTGCGAGCATTTGAAGTCTTTAAACACATTTAAGTCACACTCCAATATGACAAGAAAAATTTAAAATACACTTTTATAAAGAGCTAAAAGCCAGCATTATGTTAAAATTATATGAATGCAAGACTAGGTAATGCAAAAATAAAATAATATTCAAAATGAAGTTTTTAAAATTATAAAGCTAAAATTGTTCTTTAAATCTAATTATTCTCAATGACAAATCCAAAATTAATAAAGCATTTGAATACAGGTTTGGGTTTCAATTGCTCCATTCTTTCCTGACATGTTTCTATTGTTACACTCAGTATCTCCTCAACAGTGATTCCACTGGATCCTGGTGAGAAAAATGTTGGATTCTTATGGTTAGGATCATGTTTAGAATCAAGCTCATGCAAAATTCAGGAGAGACAGATCTTCTAAAAAACACATGTGACAAGATATAAAATCAGTTTCAACCCTCCCCCCTCAAAAAAAACCCAAAACAAAACAAAAGGAAAAGCAGTTATGATGCTGTGACCATAGGCTCCAGTTGTCTCTCATTGATAGTTATCAAGTCCAACTTCAGTCGACTCTTTCTGTAATAAAACTTATTCCACATCAAATAATGTTGGTTTATCTACTTGGCATGCTTACAGAGGAGGAAAGTATAATTCAGAGAGAAGTAAAACATTTTATGTGGAATAAGTGATTGAAGTTTAATGAGGATAGTAGGGACATGATTCATATGGCCTTGAAGAATGTGGTCTTTTGTAAGTGGAGAGGGAGTCCAGCTTCATTAACTTTTCTTTTTCAAGATGACAACACAGTATCACTCATACATATATCAGACACCTTTGTGACAACAGAATTGGAGACATCTGTGTGCCCTAATCTTAGACAACTAGCAAATGTTTGGGGGCAGTAATAGCTTTGTTTTATTTGGATGAATGATAAATTCACAACAACTTTTAGATTTGCTATCTTCAGTTCCAGAGCAGGTATTGGCATCTGTCCCACAGAAAATATTTGGAAAGCATCCAAAGCCAAAGGAAATCTGGATATAAGCTACAGTAAGTGTCATTGAGCATGGAAATATCACATTCTATACCAACAGATTCACAGAATGGTTGAGGTTAGAAGGGACCTCTGGAGGTCATCTTGTCCAACCTCCCTGCTCAAGCCGGGCTACCTAGAACTGGTAGCCTAGGGCGATGTCCAGATGTCTTTTGAATACCTCCAAGCACTCTGCAAGGACGGAGACTCCACAGCCTCTCTGGGTAGCTTGTGCTAGTGCTCAGTCATCCTCACAGCAAAAAAATGTTTCTTGATGTTTGGATAGAACCTCCTGTTTCAGTTTGTGCCCATTACCTCTGGTCCTGTCACTGGGCACCACTGAAAAGAGCCTGGTTCCATCTTTTTTACATCCTCCCTTCAGATATTTGTTCACATTGATGAGATTCCCCATGAGCCTTCACTTCTCCAGGCTGAACAGTCCCAGCTTTCTCAGCCTTTCCTAGTATTAGACGTGCCCCAGTCCCTGCAGTCTGGCAGTCAAAGATACTCCTTTAATTCTGCATATAATTTTCTGTCATTTATTTTTTCTGTTGAAATATAGGGGGGGTTTAAACATTAAATGCCAGGCAGCATCTGAAGAGTGCAAGAGTGCTCTTGGGTATTTAGGGGCTGTTTGGGGTGTGCTGAAACTCATTTTAACTAAGGCTTTCTTGTCCTAGAATCAAACTTATTTACACATGGCAAGTATCCAGCATATAGAAGGAAAGGTAAAGGTAGACTCTCAAATTAATCTGACAATTTAAACTGGCATAAATTGAAAGAGGAATTCTGGTCCTTTCCCACATTATCTGTTTATTCCTGTTGTGTATTATCTCTCCTCATGAAATGGTTTGAGAAACTCATTCACGTAAAAACTAACCCAGCAAAAAAACTGAGCAGCAAAAGGTACAAAGAGGCAGGAATAAATATACTTTGTGTTGTAGATTACACATACTTAATCTCTATTTGGATCTCATCTGAATAATACAGATCTCAGGATATGCTGACATTGGCATCACTAAATGCTGAATAAAGTTCTTGAACAATTTGAAAAATAAATTTTGAACTAAATACAGGGAGGAAACCCCATGCCTTGGAGGGTTCACTCTACTAGGGATTTATATTAAAAATTAACATTTTGTCTGTCTTAGTTTTTTTCTGTAAGAATGCATAAAGTTAATTAATAGTAATTAATATATTTGTTGAAATAACCCATGCCTTTAACTTTTATCATTTTGCACATAATTTTAGCACTAATCTGAGACCCTTTAGCTTCACAGATTGCACTGCACAGATTTTGAATTAAGATCTCTGTTCCCCAGTAGCTCTTCTCTCTGGTGGAAAGAGTAGTATGGGAATTAGTTCTGTCATAAATATTTGACTCTCAGATTTTAGTAACATCTTCATCTACACTAAATGTTTCTGTAATACAACCTAGTTCTGTTTCTAGAAAGAATTCAGAATTTATTATTTCTGTGATAGTTAATTATAGAAATGAATTATTTCTATAAGCTGAAGGCCAAAACATTTCCAAGGGCTTTCACCATTTAGAAAAGAATGAGCAAGGTCACAGGTGGTGATAATTCTGTTCGAGCAACTATTGGGCTCTGCATAGAATAAGGATTATTTCTGATGATTCCTCCTCTTCATACAGGAAAATGTTGCATTCAGATTTATTTATTTATTTATTTATTTATTTAGGATATGAAGGAGGTCTTTACAGCAACTGAGAGGGAAGAGAAGCAGTATGTGATGGTGAGCTACTTTGCCTGTCAATGAGATTTGAAGTCTGTCAACCTTATCAAGAATTAGGATCTTTTACTTTCAGTCATTGCCACAACACAAATTTGTGTGACATTTTTATGTTGAGATTACTGGAGCTGCAGTAAATCATTCTTCATCTATAATCTTATTACAGCTTCTGAGTACATCTGAAACATGATCTCTTAGATATGATACATTTCTAGGTGAGGAGGACAGAAAATTATTTCAGTTTCTTAACTGTTGACTCCCTCATGAACTGAAAAGTTTAATGTCTGTAGAAGTTGGAAGCTGACCAGATCCATGTTTTTCCAAAAATATGATAGCTGGAAAATTGTTAATTGGTCGTGGTTTTGAGACATTAGACTGAAAAATAAAATGTGGTGAGAAATTGCTAAAGGATCACTTTGCAAATAGATTGACCTTGAAAATATTTTTTTTTCTATGAGGTCTTCTTTTCTGTAACTTGATTAAAGTAGGCATTCATGTTTTTTAAGTGGTCTTGTTATAGAAAATGAAAGAACAGCTTTACAGCTAATCATATCTGAGGTACTTTCTGATAGGTTTATATCTCTTATGATTTCCATTATGACATATAGACAAATAGCAGTACCACTTTCCACCATGATTACATTTTCCCTCTGTTTAACCAATTACTACTAGTTTTTGTTCCAAACACTTCTAATCTGAATTACCCTTCTGGTGGTATAGGGAACTTCCTGCTATTTCTGAAATTTTAATTTACTTTCCTAATTCTCTGGTTCAAAGATATTACTGGCAATAATTCTATTGGGAGACTTGTTTTCTTCCTATGAAATGATCACTGTGGGAGGAAAAGCAAGAATAACAGATGTAGCGTTGTCATCCAGTGACCAGTAGCAATTTTGCACAAAAAAAGCCTTACCAAAGCAATGGTGAACCTGCCCTTTATTTGATACAGTTTCACTGCTGGTTCTGAACCTTCAAGACAGGTGTGTGCTCTACTGTACTTGCATGATCACTATGTCCAAGGCAACTTAATGCAAGTGTAAAATTGACCATTTGCTTGGATGCTTGCAGGAAAAGGTTCCACAAATTTATGTATAAAAATTCTGACTTGCTCTCTCCTTTCATGGTACTGGGTAAAACCCAAAATAAAAAGGCATCTGTGCCACATACAGAATTTTAGCTAACGTGTACATTTGTCTAAACACTTCCCAAAACTTGTCCCACTTAGTTACTTATTTGAAGACCTTATAAATGTAAAATAAACAAATATAGCTATTCAGATGCACAGAAGATCCATGAAAAGAAGGGTGGGGTGGGGCTGAGGAGGTTGTAAAAAAATACATGCATAAATTAAAAAAGGATCTCAAACACTAAATATGTCATCTTTTTAGGTTAAGCATCACAGGCATGCTATTACCAGTGCTGGACTGATAACATTGGAATGAAAGGGGAAGAGAAGACAAAGAGAGTTTAGGGAAAAACTGAACAGGATAGTTTAAGAAATAGAAATAATATCTTTGAATATTTGGGATTGGTGACATCTTTCATGAAACAGTATACACTGTAATTAATTTTTTTGTAATTTAACTTTGCCAGTGTATACCACAGGGATATGATTTAAATAATGCTTATTCTATAGACTCAAGATTTTTATCCAGATTAAAATAAATCCCAAATCCTGTTTATCCAGTCCATGTATAATTATGTGCAACTGTTTTTATCAAAATAGATTATGCAATGAAACATAATCAGAGAGGTGTAGAAATGAAGCAGAGGGGAACAAATAAACAATGTTCTCAGCATATTTTACCTGTAAATCTTTAAAGCTAATTTTAAGTTTAGCCATTTCAAATGAGCATAAAGTATTATCTTCTGTTTTCAATATAAAGTGTAGGATTTTGTTTAGGAAATAAAGTTTGTTTGGTCTTAATGCAGTATTATTCCTGAGGTTAAAAGTTTTTTTTTTGTGTTTTTTTTTTGTTTGTTTGTTTTGTTTTTTTTTTTTTTTTTTTATTATTTCACTTTTCCTGAATTCTTAAGTATATTACTGATGATAATTAAAAACACCTTTTGAAACATATTCTCTAATATTATTTATATATATATGTGCATGTGTGTACGCATTGCATGTACATATATATATATAAAATATAAATTAATTCATGCATTTCATATTTCAAAAGAGAAAAAGGGCTGAATTTTTGAATTTTATTCAGTTTTGAGTTATGAAATGAGAAAGAAAGACATTGGATCAAAGTCTGCCTTCAGATATTTGCAGAAAACTCCCAGTAAATATTGACAGGATTCACACTCATTTGTCTGAGGACAGTATTAGCCCTTTGGTGTATAAATGCAAATATTTCATGCAAAATTAAGTTAATACCACATGCAAGTCCATCTCATATGCACATGGCTTATAGCCAAGAAAACTTCATTGGTACTTTTGCTAACATGCATATATGGTTTGAACTAAGCGCATTCACGCAAAGGAAAATGCAGAATGATCAGCATGGCAACTTTGTCAGAGTGACATTCCTACAGAGCAACTATCTAATGCAAACCAATATGCACATGACCTTTTTTGGGCAGAGAAGCGTGATTTGAGTTGTGGGGTAAAACAGCGATTAACAAATGTGGTTAGATTAGATTTTCTTAATATCTAATTTTTAGTAACCATTTTGCCCCACATCTGATTCTACTCGGATTATTTCCCTTTGCTATCTACCCCTTCATCATGCAAAAAGTTATAATTAAAATTAGAAAGCACTGAACAAGCTCTAAACCCGACAGATAACATGGATATTCTCCACACTTTATACTGGAATTAAATTTGACATAAATACCTCCTGCTCTTACCAGTGGGTGGTGTTATTCCATGTATTTAGGTATGAAGCAGACAGGAAAGAGATAAATCTTTCATAAGTACAATATAAATCACACAATTCTTATATTATCCTTGCACTAAGTGTCATATATTCAAACTCACTTTTTAAGAAAATTAAGCAACGGCCATAAAATTTGAGGGATAGAATTGTGAACAGAATAAGAAATAAAATATAACAAAACAAGATACTAAACTTGATTTTTTTCACATTTTATTTAAAACAAAGCCTTCATACTGCCTCACAATAATATTGCAGAATATGGGCTGTTTAATCCATTTAGATAGTATTTCACATTAATGACAAATCCAAGACTAATTCCAGTACACCAGTTCTTGCATTATGCAAAGTTTAACCTGAAAACATCCAGCTTTGACTACTATTTCTTGTGATATAGGTGCTCTTAGTACATCCATTAGTGGTAATGAATTAGTTAAGGCATACTTGATTTTATAATATCTTCAGAAATAATTCAGTGAGCTACTTTAGGCTTAGGCTGCACCCACCTGCAGTTTAAGGGCCTGATCCTGCAAAGTGCTGAGTACCCCACAATCCTATTGCCTTCAAAGGGAATTAGGATCATTCAGTGCCATGCAGGATGAAGCTACTGTTGCTGCCTTCTGCTGCAGTAATCCCCAACAGAGGTTGATACAAGTACCCCTGTCCTGCTGGGCATAATATCGCTCCGGAGGGGACACCAATGGAAGTGGAAGGTGAAGCCCAATAGATTTAATTTGCTGACTTACTTTTAAGATCTGCTTTACTTAATGGTAACCATAAAGTCAAGCTGTCAGTGATTCAGATTTATAAAAACTTTTAACCAAGACCATTGTTTCTGTTTACTGCACAAAAGTGTACAATTCTGACAGTCATTCACAAATGTATGCATAGATACCACATAGAAGCTGTTTGAATTTATGTCAAAATTTTTGAGGTTGATTTCTAGTTAAATTGTTACAAAAATGTACAGATTTTCTTGTTCTTGCAGAGTTTATGGAGATCTCTGCAATGTCTCTAGTCTATAACCCAGAATAGCTCTGGAAAGCATCCCTCTAGGGACACAGATTCATAGATTCTTAAGATGCACAATACTCTCAGTGTCTTTAAACCTATGGCAACTTTTCAGAAAAAAATGTTGCTGTCTCCAGAAAATAGTGCTTGCTTTTGCTCATTAGCAGATTGTTATTTCTTTTTAGCTGGCCACATAATTTATTTTTATATAAGGAGCATTTACAGTTTTTTCATCAACAACAGAAAATATGAGTGTTGTACCTTGCCATTTACTAGAAATGAGATTATGTGGATTGCTAAATGGTTCATAGTACTGTGTTGGTTTTCAGTGCAGAATTATGCGGTTGTGAATGTAAGTGAACTACTGATCAGACTATCATATAATTAGAATATTTCACTCTGAAAAGAGCAGCTAATTCACCTGCCTGCTCCTCTCCCACCTACCCCTCAAAATTTCTGTTCTAGATTGCACAATAGGATTCTGAAAAATAATTGATCTCCACAGGTTTTATTGAAGAGTAACTCTGTAGATAGAAACAAAGGTACTCTTGTTTGATACTGGAAGTGGAAAGAACAAACAAATTCTGGAACAGGTATGTCTGAGAACCTATAATAATAAACCTAAATAAGAAACCTATGATTTTTTTTTTTCTTGTCTGAGGCTTTTAATTGTCAACTGCAATAATGCATTATAATAACAATTGCAAATTGTCTTAAGCTTATAATAGTCAAGCTTTCCTATGCACAGTGAGAGTTCAGATTGCTGATTATTTGTAGCAGTCTAGTCACTTAAATGTTTGGATGCCAAACTTGTAATGGCTTGGTTTTCAATAATTGCTATACATCCACCTTTTTAAGCTTGTAAGAGTTACAGCTCAGATAATGAAGACTTACAATATCTTTCTAAATTCTCATGCATTTATCTGTTCCTTAGCATCTGTACCTGGAAAACAGAACAACATACCATGTTCATGTCAATGCCATTGGTGTATGTCCATGCATGCTGGAAGTATTCCTCAAGTCGCTGCCGCAGAGGGTTGGGGATTTGATGAAAGCGTATAAACTCCTTTACTCGCAGCATCTGCATGTGATACCGTGCAGTTCCCGAGTAGAGTCTTTGGATTATTGCAGATACATTTCCAAAAATGCTAGCGTACATTAATGCTGGATTAAATAGAAACAAAATTTATTTAAGTCATATCATTGGGTTTTGCAGATAATGTAATAGTTCTTATAATGTACTTTGTATGGAAAACAGCTCAGATGAGACAGGTAACATTTCCAGAGTTGCAGAATTTATTTACCTGAAGCTTTTTATTGATTTAATTGTATGAGTACCAACTCAGTTAGCAGATGAGTTTTAAATATTAAATCGTAATCAAGTTGGTAATTTTTATCTTTGGAGATATACAGTCCTGAATATAGTGGTGTAAATTAGGTTAATCTAATTTTACGGACTTTGGTAGAACTAAGAACTAGGAACTAAGGTTATGTACAAGTTAAGAACAAAGTGTTAAGAGTACGCATAGACTTATAGGTTGAGGGTTTAAAGCAACAAATGAAATGTAATTATGATTATCCATAAAAGATGGAAGATAGTTTCCTAAATCCACTCAAAATTCAGCTTCCTACCTTATACAGGATTTACTTATAGACAGATACACAACACAAAGCTTCTGACAGTTTGGATAACAGATTTTGGGTAGTCAAGCAACTTGACTACTTCCTGACATTGAATGACTCACAATGTATTTTCACATTAAACATTGCTTTCCCTGGTAATTTGCCCTTCCAGCTGCATGCTTATAATCTTATTAGCTTAGACTGTTAAGTCATTTGCTCAAATACTGAGGGAAAAAAAAAAAAAACAAAAACACTAAAACTACTTACAGCCAATCAACATGACACAGATGGAAAAGATTTTCTCCGAGTTGGTGTTTGGAGACACATTTCCAAATCCTACACTTGTCAGACTGCTGAAGGTAAAATAAAGTGCTGTAACATATTTGTCCTTGATGGATGGTCCAGAGCTTGCATCACTCTTATTATAATGCTTTCCTAATTGTTCGCCTAAAGAATCCAACCAGCCGATCTTGTGAGCCAAGTAAGGTCTTTCTACATTTCCAATGGCATACCAAATGCAAGCAAGCCAGTGTGCAATTAGTGCAAATATGCACATAAGGAGCATCAGAACTGCAGCACCATATTCTGAATATCTGTCCAGTTTCCGTGCTACCCTCACCAAACGCAGCAGTCTAGCTGTCTTCAGAAGGCCTATTAATGTTGTTGTCTGTAAAAATAAGATAGAAATTGATTTTCTCTGTTAGCAAATGTACTCTCATGAATAGTCAGCATGCATAAACCAGTGCAAATTCCATTATTTTGGGGAATTAACAAAACCAGTAGATTAACACATTTCAATATAATCTTAATTTAATTTTCTTTAAATTATCAAGTTTGTTGTAAAAGCAATGAAGAAAACAGAAAGAAATGCACATTTTAGGTTCAGATATATTGAAGTTGTCATTATCTGCTGAATACTCTTTCTTTTTGAATATTATTCTTGATCTGGACTCTTCAATCTGCCCTACTGAACTTAAATGATCCATTAGATTCATGATGTTTTGTCATGAAAAAGTCTGTAAGTTATTGGAACTACTCATATGACTGGCTCTGTAGGTAATAAGTAGTTATGAAGTTTGAACAAATCTGTGTGACTATATTCAATCTTATCTTAGAGACTCCTTGCAATGCTCTGGCACACATGTTCTAGAAGAGAGAAGGAACAGGGCAGAAATGTCCCAAAGAGCAAGTATCTTATTCTGAAAACATTCTTCCTGTTTGTAATGGTCAGAACACTCTACACAGGTAAAAGAAGATGAATCACTGTGAATAGAAAATCATGGAAAAGTTACTGTTTTCAGATTCCACATTAATCTTTTTGCATTTTTCATCCTGAAGCTTAAAGGAGTAGTGGTGGAAGACAATAATAAAATTACTATACCATTATAAAAAAATGGGTCAGTTATAAACCGGGAATATAGTCCAAGCTTTTTAGTGCAGACCTGCACTATGATTTATTGCAGCCTCTTTAATGTTCTGATATTTTAAAAGGAATTTAAAGTTTATTAATGTAAATCTACAATTTTCAACCAGTAAATAATTTTCATACTTGTTAATTCCTTGTAAAAGTGATTGACATTGTAAATAGTAAGTACTTGATTTCAAAAAGAACTCAGCTATCTTTTTCCCTCCATTAAGTCTGAACATAAATATTCAGTAAATGTCAAGACTGAATAAGTTTTTAATAAGTTTTTTCTTTCTTTTTTTAACATGCATGTATATTACATAACACTTAACTGGAAAAGTTTTCTGAGCCTCACAAACCACTCTGATGGTAGTATGTGTCACGTTAAAGCTTTCTTTCAACAAGTGCTAGACTAGTTTTTATGTTTTATTAAATCCTTGCATTTACCATGTTTCTGAGTAAAATCCCACAGCCATTGGAACAAAAAAAGAGGCTTTATTGCCTGCTTTTGTCAGTGGATGACTCATTGTATTGTTCATATCTTCTGAGTAAATGAGCAAGAGGATAATGTAGGGTAACACTGGGTAACACTCCTTGGTTCAACTTAACATCACAGAGAATAATTTCAGGGTGAATTTCTCATTGCCACATAAAGAAGGCTGTTTCATTGATTGTGACCTCAACAGTCTGAAAGACCATATCCTTCAAAAAGCTTTGTCTAGGCTGAGCTTCAGCATGCGAATATTGACATTAGGTACTTCTTATTTTTGTAAGGTAGATCAGGCTTAAATATTTATGATGCCCCAAGGAAAAGAGCAGTCTTAAGAAAAGCTAACATTCGTTCTTTGTGGGATGTTGGAACAATTCTATTACAGGTGTAGTCATACATTTACATTATGCAAGATATTCTTACAGTGCTTATTAAATAAATCAGAAGGTAGATTGTGAATCCAAAATATGTCAACAGTCTTCCACCCCATTCTTTATATAAGACTTGTTCATATTATACAACCTCAGTGTCAATCCCATGCTTAGATACTGCAACAGTGTGAGCTCTGGAGTATGCGGGAGGTATATAATACAAGCAAAGTCCATCTCTTCAGGGTGAAATCAGCATGACAGAGACTAGATATTCTTTAAAGCATCAAGAAACTCATCCTGAGTTTGAATCTTATTTAACACAGTGGAGAGGATTTGACACTAAAATACAACTGACAGTAGAAGTGGAAAGCACAATCCACATGTTTTGGTGTGCCTTTACATGCCGTCCACTTCTCAGTGTAGATGTAGCCTTCATGCAGTAACAGTCCACCTCCTATATGTCACTGGGCCAGGGACCTGGTGTCAGACCTATGCCTCGTGCAATATAATTTCCTTGATGTGCTGGAGCACTTAGCTCAGCAGAGCACCCAAGGAGGCAGATGTACTGCTCTGTCAGTTACCCACCTTACCACATCTGGTGCCAGCAAATAATGTCTGTAAATAACAACCTGATAGATGCTCCTCTTTTCTCTGAATTTCTTGGTCCTCTGTTTTCATCATACCTTGCTTTATCAGCTGGACTACAAGTTCAAGAGTGCTGGATACTGACATCAGGATTTTAATTTTTTTTTATTTTTAAATTTTTTTCAGTAGCAACATTTACTGTGAGCCAAAAGCACATAGGAATCCCATAGATACAGAAACTGTGAATCTGTATTCGTAGAAGATGAGTACAGGTTAATTTTCCCCCACTACAGTATATGCAGTGCAAACAGTATTCCATTTATGAAAGGCACTTAAATATTTGCCTAAACTGGAATTCAGTAGGAACACAGCGCATATTTAAGTATATTTAAGAATCTAAAATCCCTAGAGTACATTGAATAAGTCCTTTTTAATTGGTAAGATTTATTAAAAAGATAAAGGTCCTAAGGTAATACCCATTTTAAATAGATTCTGACAAAACAGACATTCCATTTCCTCTAATTTACTTTTTCATTGTGAATAAACAAAATTATAGAGACAAATAAAAAAGATCAGCTTAGATTTCTGCATTGCACTATTTATATATTCCAATCTGCCAATCTAACATTTTGTTAACCAGTATAGCCAATGTAATTTTCCTATTTTTTCTTTCTTTGGCTATTGTGCTATTTGGCCTTATAAAACACCTTTTGATTTTTTTCTAGCTATACTACAGGAGGGAAGCCTGGATTAAAAGTGTATTGGGTTTTTTTCTGTTTTAATTTTAGTAGTAGTACAAAAAATAAACATTACATCATGCCTACAATGGTTCTTTCATGCCTATATGTCTCTCTCCATGAGCTAAGTAACCACACAGAAGATATCTTTAGTTGTTTTGGACTAATTATTCAGTTCTACTAATAAGCTTGAGAAAGGTTAAAGTTTGTCAATTATTTTCTCTCTGGGGGAGAAAATGACCTTCTAAAAACAGGAGTTCATGGATACTCCATTTTCCAAGTATAGGTCACTGAATTTATTTTACGAAATCCTTAGATATTATGAGGGGCTATCCTTAACTCTGATTAGTCTTCTTTTTTAAGAGTGAGATTAGTTTATACTCTAAATTTCCTAAGCCCTGATGCTGAAATGACCACAGCAGGGAGCTATTTTGATGGACAGCAATTGATTATGACATGATTTGAAAGAGGAGGCCATCAATTTATCTGATTGCAGAGGGTGTTATTCAGAAGTTATTATTGTATCAGACTGGAAGAGGAAGCTGGTATCACCTAAATAATTATGTGCATACATGATATTCTGCCTGTGCAAAAAGCCATTTATGACTCATGACTTTCTCACTGAGGACCAAATCCTTAGGTTTCCTCTAGATTTTTGTGGTTTGTTTTGTTGTTGTTGTTGTTATTTTTGTGTGTCTTTTTTGTTTTTCTTCATAACATCCATTACTGTTAATGTATAAATCTATAATGTCATCTCTTATTTGTCTTTTTTTTAAACCAAATAACTCACTGGTGTGTATGAGTAGCTCAAACTGTCTCTTCCCATGTGCATTAATGATCACTTGCATACACAGTATTTCGTCTGCTATAGGGTCCTTTCCAGTTTCTTGGTATCATAAGGTCCTCAGTTTCTCAATAATTTCCTGTCACCTACATTTTATGTTGAAACCATCACCAACTTTCTACCTTTTTTGTAGCCTCTAAATAAATCTATTAAATATGAGTACTATAGCATCAAGCAGAATAATTTTTTTCTCTCTCTCAGGAAAAATCTCTAATACATTCCAGAACTTGGCCTTTCAGTCTATGCTCCATTACCTTAATAGCCTCTTCTGAGCACTGTGTCATTGTTGAAGATCTTTATGCTGTATGCATCATGATACTGAAAATGTTAGTACAAACAGCAATTAAAAAAAAATAAAAAAATATTTCAACTAACGAAAACTTCTTATTTATAGCAGGGTACTGGTGCCTCAACTACCATTGATAAAGGACTGTCAAAATGGTCTACAAATAATTGTCTGCTCAAGCAGTGCTGGGGTTCCTCATTAATTCATCTTGAAAAACAATTAAGGGAAGAAAAAGTTGATAGTAAATGCTTTTCCAATATTAGCCAGCCACCTAAATAATTTCCAGAGACTATACCCTAATGCTGCATCATCCTGGACTGTACTCAGTCCACAGAGTTTTGAATGCAAAGGCAGACTGCCTGTATGATCAGCTATGCAGTCCTCGGTGTAAAAGACTTGAAATTCATTGGATTAGTTTTTCCAAGGAAATGGATAAATTGAGCACATGAAACTATATTACTCTCTTGCTGAGATGTTTTCTGAGCTTGATTTTCAAACTTATTTTAATTTGAAAGAGGGTAAAGTACTGATTCTGTCAGTGGAGATGCAGTCAGGACTATGAAGTTCAATCTCTAATTCTAGAAATGTGGGATTCTTCCTTCAGTTTGCTTTAACAGATACACTGTGTAATGGAGTGAAGACATCAAAACGAAGAGAACAAGAGTGCTTTGATTAATATGTCTTCATTTTAGCCAAACCCCATTTATTTTCTTAATTTATTGATACAAATAGAAGACACATTCACTTTTACATTTTGTGAGTATGCTGGATATGTACATCATGATGTATTTATTTTAATTTTCTAAGGCAGCATTTTACCTGTTGCTGGGCTTTTTAATTATGTTCTGTAAAATAGCTCTGATCACTATTTGTACAAACAGCAAAAACAAAAGTCTTCATGCTTTTCTGCGTATTTCAGTTGATTGTTCTCTCTTGTCTCAATTTAATAAAACTATAAATGTGAATATTTTCTTGCTGAGGCTGTTACCATCATTTGTTTGTATGTTTTATTGCAGTAGATTCTAGACGAAAGGGAAGAAATTCTGGTTACCTATATATCCATCTGATTTTTCCCTACAACGTACCCGTCTTTGAAGTGAAAATCTGATCAATATATTAAAACATTCTATTTTAAATGAATATATCTAAAAATATATAATAATCTTAAGCATCATCCCACTTGTACATGCACATCATCTATGTGTGTGCTTTAAGGAGCTGTGCCACTGCAACTATTATTTGCTTAAAATCCAACCCAGACTCTTCAGCTGATCAGAATGATTAAAAATAAACAGTCAAAAGAAAAGAAAATAAAACGTCCATCTACTTATTATATTTATCTTTCCATGTATCAGGGACACCACTTAATATTTACAATGCACACAGAAAATAAAGAGAATGGATTACTACCAGCCAAAATAATTTTGTATTAAGTCTGCTTAAACAGAAAAAAATAATTTCAAATTATATTAGTTCCCTATTGTAGCAATTGGAAAGTTAACTGTCTTACTCTGTTTCCTTCCTACAGTTGATAAAGTATGGCTCAAATAGAAGCATTCAGGTGTTGCTGCATGGGGTATTTGGATTATTATCTCCTGCCCTTTCCAGACTCAGTTTGATATCAAGGTGTTTTAAACCTGGGTGAGCACATATGGTAGCTCTCTTTGGAGCTTATGTTGTTTAATAAAAAGACTATTCAATACAATTGCTTGTAGGGGATCTTATTTGAAGAATCTCTAGATAACAGAAAAGAGCTATTTCATAAAAAAAGATAACTCTTATCACTGAAAAAATTCTATTAAATGAAAAATGTTCCATTCTAACAGTTTTATGTTTGCTTTTTCTTGTTCAACTATCAAAAAGGGATCTTTGGGGAAATACAGTTAGCAATGTAGGAAGAAAAACTGCAGTAAGTAGCAGCTTAGAAAAAATGATTGATATATTCAATACAATGAATGAGAGAGAGAAGTCACGATGGCATAGTGAACTGGTCATAATCTGTATAGTTTCATTGCTGCTTAGGTAAACAAACTAGTTTTTTCCAGATAGTGATACTGTTCAGTTACTAGGTTTCGAGGGAATAAATAATTGATTTACTCATATCTGCAATATTGAAAAAGTCATTACATGGTCCAATAATTTCTGTTCCAAGTTCCACATTTTTGTATTTGTGTACTCACCTGCCAGAATCCACTTTACTACTAATCTGTCACATTATTTTATGTTATAGTTACCTGTTTGGCATCACTTTAGCATCTGGCACTTTACTCTTAAGGATGTCTGTAACAGGGGAGGTGTGGAAGAATGACGTTCAGGGTCAAATCCAAAGAGCATTCCTTCAATGGTCTTTGGAATTGGTCCCTGTTGTATTTCTTGATGTTCTACACTTCCCGTCACTGAACATAATTTTTGACAGTGATGAGTGCTCAGTGATGAGAAAGGGATGCAGACTACACCTGAAGGGGTGTGATGGTCCATGTTAGAAGTAATGGCATTGTCAAAATGTTTGTCTTTCATGTGCCTGTGTTATCAAAACCACAGAAAAAAAAAATGTAGAAAGACTGAGACCTACCACAGATAATGAATGCAAAAGTTGTTCAAAGTTTCTCTTGAATTTCTGAGCTTTTTAGTCACCTTCTGAATAGAAAAGTTCTATTTTGGTAAGAGAACTATTAACACATTCCCTCTGTCTTTTATGTTACTCTCTTTCTTCCTGTTGCATTCCCTGCATGCTATTATCTACATGTTTCTCCAGATTCTTCCTTCACCTTGATTGTGTATGCTTATATTCAAATTAGTAGGAATATCACTATTGATTAGGAATGTTATTAGTGATTTTTATGACTCCTGAACTAGACTACATTATTATAATGATTTTTTCAGAAGTACAGAGACAGGAAAACATTCTCATTATGTAAAATTTAAGAAAATAAGTTAAGAAAAGCATGACTGATATTCATCCTACTTCTGAAATTTTTAAGACTGAGTATGCTCACAAGACTCTCAAGGTGCATGTAGGTATGTGCCAGTTATTTTATACTGACCCTTAAAGGCATACTTAATTAAGATTACATGTAATATGTGAGGATATCTGTGATATGCTCAGAATTCAGATCAAACTTTTGGGGTGGACATAAAAATATTTGTTGACTTTAATAGAAAGGAATTAATTTTAAAATGAAAACATTTTTGCATTATCTGCATTGTGACATGGAAGCATACAGTCAGACTGGTAAATTTTCATGCTAAAATTTTCTGATTAATATGTAGTTTCCATGTTTCTCTTCTTAGTTAATGAGTTGCAGATATAGTTGACAAAACTGCCTGTTTCTCTTGTGTCAGTATGTGCAAAATGGTATTTTTAAGAAATGGAATTGTGTTATTTGAAAAGTGAATGGATCATATTTTGCTTGATTTGCTGCTTTTATTTAAAAAAAACCCCAAACCAACAAACTGCTCTGTTATACGCATCACAAAAAACTCCAATACTCATCAGTTCAGTTTTCACCAAAAAATATGTAATAACTTTAGTCCTTCTTAAATTAAATAAAATTATTTGGAAGGAGGCAGAATTGGGTCAGGCATCCAGAACATAACATATGTTTTATACACCTTTGGGCAATTTTCAGATGAATATATTGAACATGTTTTTAACCTATGATACGGATAGGGTGAAGACATTAGACATGTCTGTCAAGGTTAACCCCATATAATATTTTTTTATTTCTTTTGGTAGTCTATATTCTTGATAAAATAGGCAACAACCAGATCTTTTTGTTAACTGGTATAGTTCACACCACAACGAATCGATTTTACACTGATCTAAAGATTTTGAAAAGAGGAAATTTATTCTAATATTTTAATGCCAGCACAACACTTATATGCATTATGAGCAGTTTTTACAAAGCAAGCAGCAAATCAAAGGTGCAGTTCTTAAATAAAAGTGTTTGAACAAATACTTCATACCTGATAGATTAATTTTATTGTTTGTAAAGACAGTATCAAATATGGTAAAATTGAAAAATATTAGCTGAATCATTCAACTTGTTCTGTCAATGAAAGCTAATATTGTACATGATTCTACTAAGGAAGATTTCATTTTAGTTTAATTTTAAAAGATGGGGCAGAACTACTGAACAGCCTATTAACTAACAAGCAAAAAATATATTAGGAGATACAGTTTATTGTAGTAAAGCAAAAATTTAAGACAATATTTCTTATTCATTTATGCTTACCTCTTCAGAGCCAGAGCCAAAAATCAGCAGGTCAAAAGGTATTGCAGCAACCATGTCAATTAGGAACCAGCCTTTGAAGTAGTGAATTGCTATTTTTGCTGGGTCACTTACCACTTCTTCATTCTGGTTTACATATGTTGTTCTGAAGTTTATTAGAATGTCAATGATAAACATAATATCCACAATTAAGTCTACAACATTCAGTGGGCTGCATGAATATCCACACTCTCTCCTCTTCCGTTCCTCACTATCATTCAGAAGGAAGGCAGCAGAGTAAGGGGTGAATATGGCGGTGTATATTACCAGTAACAAAATGAGCCAGTCCCAAACGGCCTTGAAAGGACTATAGTGCAATATAGTAAACTTGTTGATGCGAGGTGTCTGGAGTTTATATTCTGGTAGAACATCAGCCCCTAAGGATAGAACCTAGAATAAGAAATACACCATGTTAATAATCGGGCAGTGTATCTATTCCTACTTTCAGTAAACTTAGCAAATACAGGACAGACTTTAAAAGTGCTTTATTGTGGTTTTGAGGATTAAGTTTCAATTACTTGGTGTTTTGGAAAACTAAACTTCTGTGAAATTCATGATCTCTACCAGGTCCAATAAATTCATTGACAATTTTACACAGTAGGTTGATTCTTGTTCCCTATAGCAAGCATTAAGTGGCATATCTGGTCCATAAAATCAGCATAATTAGGCATATCATCAAATTCATTTATCCACTACATGTTAACCTTACCAGCTTGTTCATGGCCAGTGAACGACTTCTCTTGCAGATGTGGTGTTTTTCTCCCAAAACTAATTTATTATCATTGGCTTTAATTCATTATAAAAGAGTCTACTCTCATTAGAAAATGTTTAGGCAACCAGAAATGAAAAAATTAGAGAAAGATCTGTGAGTGTCCTTGACAGCTATTTCAACTTGAGTTTTGTGGTCTGGAAAACTTTCATGAATGTCCAAATTTCATTGAGGCTATAGTTCTAGTACAGCTAAAGTTGTGACAAAGAAGAATAACACAGCATTACTGCCTTTTGCTTCACTTCTACTTTTGTCAATACCTAAAACTTGTTATTATTCCTTTAAAAGTATGGATTTGTTATCTGCTGGTGTTATCTAAATTGCATTTAAATTTTATTTAGATGGGATTATGTTTATAAGTACTGCTTGATTTTCTGGCTCTGTAAGGTGGAATGTTTGCTTTGTTGCAAAGAACAAGCATAGTGTGGGCACCAGATAAAACAAATTTCCTTTAGCTGTTCCTCCATTCTGAGTGAAGTCTGACATGAAGGAACAAAATCTTTAAGGATAAGAAGGTAAATTATGTTTTTGTCTCTAATCAGTGCTTGGTGTAGTTGTAAAGACTGTCAGCAATGATGTTAATTATTGCCTTCTGTGTTGCAAGTGCTTTCCAAATCCTGTGGGACTCAGATCTCTACTTCATTTTACACAGACCAGTGAACAAACATTAGATGGTGACAACCTTCAGTTACTACCCATTTGAGCAAGTGACATATTCAGGAAATCATACACATTTTCCACCAGTTACTTCTACTTATTCCTTATCCCCCTGCTAGTTAAAAGCAATGCTGTTTAGAAAATATGATTTTCAAAAGTAATTAAAATGAATAATTATACTGAAATGAAATGATGACTGGAATGAGAAATACCTTGTCAGCAACCTTGTCAGCTTTTATTTGCTTTTTGTTTAGCAGTGATTTGGGATTTGAGATTTCATCTAGTTCAAGATTGAGGAATTTCATGCTTCTCAAACATAATCTTATAAAATTATAAGGGTCAGCACGCTCCTTTCTGTTTAACTTTCCAACAGCAAGTGTTGTATAAACCTTAGGTCCTATCCTTAGTAATCTAAGTGGCACTTATTATTCAGTGAAATTCTACTCTGAAAATGTTGTGAGAACACCAGGGTTAATAACCACTCTTCTCCTTTGAACTGTGAAGAAACGATTAAGCCATCCAAAAGATTATATGGTACCTTCAAGCAGCCATTAAGCACCATGCTGTGGTGATGGCAGAGGCTGTTCATCTATTTTTTATGTTATAACTAGGACTTGTACTTAACTAATGGTGCTACATATTTTTTATGTATTAAATACATAGCTGACAACAAGCTGAAGCATAGGCATTGCTCAGTCTCTTAAGCAGTCTTAATACTTTCAGACCCCCACCTCGTGAGTTGACAAGAATATTTTCCTAGTATTTGAGAGCAGTGTGAGTGTATGTGGCAAGGGAATTGCTATTTATAAAATTTATATCCATGTTCTCCTGCTGGATTTTCAGACAATGAAGGCAATGGATTAGACAACAAGAACAATAAATCTTACTTCACACGTTTCTTGCAGTTGCTTGACAATTCCAGCTGGTGTGCTTCATTTCAGAGCAACACAATGTAAATTGGACTTATTCCCCTGCAATTTGGCTCCTATTCTCATTTTAGTTACATTTTTTCATAGATTGGTTTATACTGAGTTAGGTGAAACTGAAGAGTGAAAAAAAAAAAAAAAAAAAACAAGCCAAGTGGACAAAATGAGGGAACAGCACTGTAAAAGTGATCTTAGCAGAAATGGATCCAACTTTTTAATTCTAGTTTCTTAGACACACACAACAGGAGAGGCTGACTGATGGTTGTGAGTTTCATATTCATAATGTTATAGAACTTACATTTCTGCATTGCTTACTCCCATGCAATGGGAAGTGAAGACAAACACTCATTAACTTTTTGTTTGCTGGATCGAGAGAAAGAAGATGGGACTTTGTTTCTCAAATAAAAAAAAGAAAACACCTTACTGGGTTTCATGTTGGCAGTTTCAATAGAGACTGATTGAATATGAGGCGAATTTACCCTTTTGCTGTTGCCTGACATCCTTGTAAGTTTTGGATACTGGTGTTGGCCAGTCATCTTGGCCATCTTGTCTAGATGGAAGACTTCAGTGTACTTAGCAATTCACTCAGAAGGTCTTTACTATTTCCATTGCTTAAAATAGATGTTGACACTCACTGTTAGTGAAAAGACATTTTATTAACTTATCTCTTCTGGACAGTGAAACTCTCCTTATAGTTTGAATTGTAAAGCAGTTGGCTTAGGGAATGAAATGTTTTTAAGAGTAAGGAGCAGCACTGGGACAAGACTAAAATATTCGGTGTTAAAAAGTTTCTGAACCCTGGGACATGACAAGCTTCCTTGCATCTTACTAAAGAGAAGACCATAATGCTAAGTAGCAAAAGTCATACTAGCTGTGATGGGTTTTATCTTTAAAAAATGTAGGGGTATTCAACCTTGATAAAATACCATCTCATACTGGTTTTGTTGGTGAAAGCAGGAAGGTATTTATAACTGATGTGTTTTACAAGCAGTATTAGGTGGTAAGATTTATTCTATTTATAAAGAGAAAATTTCAAAGTTAAATAAGATGTATTGTATTTTGTCTTTACATAAAGAACCCTAATCTAAAACTCAACTTTTCCTATATGTTCCTGTTTATTCCATTCACTGTTAAACCAACACTGCTGCAAGTTAAAAGCCTCTTGATTCAAATACATTTTTTTAACTCTGACAATCTTGCTTCAGGTGTTTCACACAGATAGGGCTGGTGAATATCTTTTGCTCTTTTTAGGTTCACGTGTTCACTTTCTAAGATAACAAGTTTGAGGTGGCACTTATTATAGAAAGGCTGCAATCAGATACCCAGAAAAATATGGAGTGAGATCAAAGTAACTGTCATAAATTCACACAGTTTTAGACAGATTTATCTTTCTGAAGTATATGGTAGCTTTTGGTTTCTCAAAGATAACAGCAGTTCACTGAAATTGAAAGAAAAGATATTTAAGAAGAATGAAAATTTATTAATGGCTGCTGTTCTGTTAAGCAAAAGGAGAAAGGAAGTATACGTATCAGAAGTACTATCAGGTGACAATTAATTAAAAAAAAATTCAGTAAGCCTTTATCACTTTAAACTGGGTTACACTCCTTGTGGTGTTACTGGTGTTATCTTTGTGTTTTTTTTTTTTTTTTTTGATGTTTCTAACATCTTTCCCCTGAAGAAGACCTGCCTGGTACTGGGCAACATTTGTGCCTTGTGTTGTGTTCAAAAGCCCTTGTTTTGCATAGCGTTTCTTGGTGAAGTGTCAAGCAGCCAAACTGGGCTGATGTTCTTTGCAACACATTGGCCATATGCTTCACTGGATGACTGGTTTGTGTAGGGGACTCTTGTTACAGGCTCTGCAGCACCACATGCAGCACTAGTGTTTGACACTTCTTGGAGAAACACAGAGATTCTTCCCTGTACAATTTATTTTATAAAACAGACTATGTAGGCAAAACGCCAGGCAAGATGTTGGATGATCTGGGAATTATACTCTCAACTCTGCCACTGAGTTTCTCAGTGATCTTCGGCAAACTGTCGTTTAACCTCTCTAGCTTCTGTTATGTAGACAGAATAATATTTACCAGTTAAACTGATAGCATCTTGCAAAGGATACTGAGTGGAAAGCATTCATAGAAGCTGTTATGCAACCACAGTGAATTATCATCTTACTCCTCTAACTTTAGTTGATTCTTTTTATTTTTAAGATTAATTCACACAAATATTTGTTCTCTTCTCTTTTTAACTTTGAACTTGTAACTTAATTGGGACACTTTACAGTTTATTTTTATTTCCTGCATGAGAACACTTTATTTTAGCTATCTATTATGCAAACTGTACAATTTCAAGAGACTCTGAGAGACCCGTATCGCTATGTATCACATGTATATTCATAAGATTTGTTCTGAGGCATTTTCAATCTAAATTTATTAAAGAATGCAAATGCATACAGTAAAAATCAAAAAACTAGAAACAAAGTAAAGTAGCATAATAGTTTTAATAAATTATAACAGAAATAATAAATGATAAGCCATCTGTTAAGAATATCACCATGAATTGTTAAAGAAATACTTCTGTCACACCACTGCATGAATTCACAATGCAGTTGCCTAGCTATTTTAGCACTGCGTGACAGCAAGTGCCAGTTAGGGTTAATATATGCTGGACCATGGTTCTTCAAGCAACTGTAGAACTATGTAAAGAACATAAACATGGAGAACAACCACAAAGCATGCCTGATGCTTTCAAAAGGAACTGAACCAATTCTATGAGCCTACTGTGATTGCATGGACCAGATGCTGTAAGTTATTCAGAAAGCAATGGACCTTTTGCACTTTCACTAAGAATCCACAATATTTTTGTGATGTAGATTTCCGAAGAGACAGCAGATACATGATTAATGTACACTCACACAAACAACATATAGCATATTCACAATCTAGGTAAGACTTTTCATCATGGACAGAACTAATGCACATTCAGAAAATTTGATCAAAGAACAATGTTTACAGGTGGCAAAGTAAGAGGTATATGGGGTGGGGAGAAACCCAGCAGTTGTATGTAGATGGGTACAGTATATATCTATGCAAAATGTAGATGTGGAAGTTTGATGGGTGCAAAGCTTAATAAATTAGCTTTTCAGAAAGGTACTATCCTATGTTTCATGAAAAATGTCTCATATGAACTGGATATCTAAGTGATGTAGTTATATTCAGTACTAAACACTGTTTTGTCTCTGCTGTTTTTGCCACAGATGAATTAAAGTAAAGCTTGTACTAACAAGGTTAGCTCTTGCATAACACCTCTCATATTAAGAGAATTTCATAAACATTTAATAAAGCTCAAACTATAAATATAGTCCCAAGTTACCTGGGGACTTTAAAATAAACATTTGTCTCACTCATAAAAAAATTTTCCATAAAACTATGGAAGATGCTACCAGTTCACTCATTAAAATACAATGTTAAAATGATTTATTTCTAGGAAATATTATATGACATGAAAAAATATTATTTTGCCAATATCTTGCTGGGCTCAGTCCAACACTAGGTGCACAGCCCTGACAGATGAATGGATGATCACTACTGCAGCTTTAAGTTCGGGAAACTGTAGCAAATCTAGCAACACGTCAGCTCCTTGTATGCTGACAGACTTGAATATCTTCATTATGAGTAGAGACTGAAGAAACTTTAAAATTTCTCATTGCATAAAATGTATTCAGCAGCCCAGATATTAAATTTATGTAAAAATGTAAACAGGATAATACTGGAACCAGGATAATTCTATTATAGACATTATGAATTAAGGGAAGGAATTTAGAAGAACTTTTGACATTTCAGATCTTCTAATCCAAATACACATTAAAGTTGAACCAGAAAACCAAAACCATTCATACTCATTATCTAAGTGTAACAGTGGAAGATGACAATATTAATGAAATGTGAAGCATGTTCTCTTTTCTCAAAGAACACAGGCAAGAGGTGACATGAGAACATCCATACCTGTCTCATTTTTATAGGAGTTTCTATAGATTATCAGGCTAGGTTAATCTCAATGACCTCTAAGTAATTTCACAAAAAATGGAAAGCTATTTAGATGAAATTTTTTTTCCAGCAGCATTTTAAACTCTGTACAAGTGTATTGGTGGTGATTGGGAAATCAAGGAAGGTAGCATCTCCTAAATTTCAGTAAAGTTAAGTTAATACTCCTGCTTGATCTCTGATGCGGCTCATGGTACAGAACGAACATCGCCAATATTATACAAAACCCCCTAGATCTTGAGTACAATCTCTTCTTTTTAACAAGTATGTTTTAATTAATTTTCAGATCTTTATTAACAAGGCCGATAACAGTATTGAATAGGAAAAACTGGGAAAACAAAAGAAATTAGAAATGTGAACATACAGAAGTTAAAGCTATATTCCTGTAATAATAAACCCTTTTTATTATGACCATAGGCCTTTAATCTAAATGATAGTGCAGTTCCAAAAATGAAGCAGTGTTAATTCAGCTTTAAAAGGGGATATGATTTTGCACTGAAGATTTTAGTAGGTTTGCAGAACTCTCTTCTCTTGAATTAACCTCTCCTGCATCTCTTTTCTCTTATGATTAGTCCTACTGAAGCTACCAAGATACACCTAGCAAGGACATCTTTTCCCTTTTCTTCTATATTCACACCATTACTGTGAGACCCCCTACAGGCTGGACCTCCAAAAGAGACCTCTGAATCTAAAAAAACCTAAAAATAAATATTACATAAGTATTACGGAGAAAATGGAAATTAAATCAACATGTTTCCTGGTGGCTGGCATTATCTAATACTCCAGAAGTCTATAATGGTCTTTTGTATTTCAATCATCTTGATGATTATCTTCCTTCATCCTGACATGAACAACTAATAAGGTTACACCAGTACTGAAAGAAAGTTGTGCTTTTGGTTTAGTGTGCCCTCCAAACACAGCATTATATACTGCTTTCACACATCAGCATTAAAAGGCATTTTCATATGTAAAAGATATTTTTACATTTTTTTCAAAGGATAGCTATTAAATAATATCTTCTTAACCAAGAAATACTAATGGTGGGGCATGTTAATAATTGTCTTGTTTTATTCTTTTGTCTGTATTAAATGCTTTAACATGTAGTATGACAATTTGTATATACGCTAATACTAAACTTTATCAGACAGTTTGAAGTGTACCCATGAGGTCTTATAACACAGTGTTTTAATGGCCTTCATATTTTTTAAGTTAAGCATTTGTTAAAGAAAATCTGCTGCTGTGTGAAAATATGATTTATCCTTTCCTGTCCTATATGTTTCCCATTTGGAACTCTGGATACAAAAGGACATAAACCTTTCTTACTTAAACAATGGGCTCAGTATTTCTTTGTTTGCAGGGTCAGAAATAGCACAATAGAATCTTTTTTTTTTTTTTTTTACTATGTCCACATATTCACCAAGTGTAATTTTAGGTAGGCACTGAAACAGCATTTTAGTTATTAATGGCTGGACCTGAAAAACTCATAGCTTATCTGAGCATATTTTAATAATATTTGTTTCAGGAGTCAATCTGCCACTAAATAAAGCTTTTTTGAGTTAGTTAGACAGACTTTGTTGCATTCTCAACCTAAATGAAATGCAGAAACACTGGAATGTTTTTTTGGTATTCAGTAAATTAATATTCTGGAGGAGCTGCATTTTGGTAGGCAATGAGATAGTGTGAAAGAAGAAAAAAAAAGGGGTAAGTTTTAAGTAGTATGTGGAATCTATTTGAATTAGTGTTAAATAATTTTTATAATAAACGTCCAAAAAATTTCAGTGAAGTTGAACATTAATGCCATTTGGTGGTGTTGAAATTTAAGAAAAAGAAAAATTCTAACTGAGACCTAGACATAACCTCTTAATATATTGCCATAAAAATCACTAATTTGATATTGGAAAATCCATAAGAAATAGAGACTGACATTGATTTAAAAAGGTCTTGTGCACCTATGAATGTAACACTGCTGCTGTGACTGTTCAAGTTACGTCAGTTGAATTGTTAAATCTCAGCTTTAGGTATACCATCTTTGAAGTTTTTGATATGGATTCACTGGTATAGGTGAATATTTTGCTGCCAGCATGCCTGCTTTCAGGTGCTCTGATTCCTCTTTAATCTCCTGCACTGTAATATGTACAATTTGTGTTGCTGAAGCTGCAAGACTTTTCAGATGGAAGGACCGTCATCTCAAGCCTACCTCAAAACACCTGTTTCAAATTGCTTCCAAGAGGGGAGAGAAATGCTGTTTTCCAGTCTTTGCTTGGAAGGCCTGTGGGAAACAACACTGAGCAAGTAATATGCTGCCAACAGGGTTTTACATGGCTCTTTGCTGTCCCTGTTAGTTGAATTTTTAACTTCTAAATCTTCTGTAGCTTCAATGTTAATGGTACTGTGATAGCAAGTTCCATTTGAGCTGGAAATGGAAGGTCTTTTAGAAGACACTTTCAAAAAAATGATATAAATATAGGATTTTTGAGTATAATTGTAAAATGGGGTATATATATAAGGATCAGACTGAACAGCAGAAAAGCTTTTACTTGATGTTTCCCCTTCTGTGTTGAGTTGTTGTCCTGGGTTGAGTGAGTGGTAGGGTTTTTTTTAGTGGCTGGGGAGGGGGCTATAGGGGCAACCCCCTGTGAGAAGCTTCTTGAAGCTCCCCCAGCTCCAAGTCAGTTCCACCTCTGCTTGGAAAACTGAGCCAAACAGCTGCACCTCTGCGATAACGTATTTAAGAAGGGACGTGGTGACGGGCAGTGGGACTTGTGAGGAGGAGTTGCAGCAGCTGCGTGAACACCAAGGTCAGTGGAGGAACGGAGGAAGAAAGGAGGGGGGAGGTGTGCCGGAGCAGAGACCCCCTTGTATCCTGTGGGGAGATGGCAGGGCGGCCCCCCCTGCCACCCATGGAGATCTATGGTGGAGCAGACATTGATTTATGGCCTGTGAAGTGTTTCGCCTGGATGATCAAGGTGCTGTGCCCAAAGAAGGCTGAGGTCTTGTGGGAAAAGGTAACCTCACTGTTGTAGTTCAGTGCTGGGAGGATTGCAGCATGCGGGGGTGTCCCATGCTGGAGCAGCTCGGGAAGGGCTGCAGCCGTGGGAGGGACTCCAGTTGGAGAAAGCTGGTGACCCACGATGGAGCAGTGTGGGGAACGCTGCGGCCCATGGGAGGAACTCAGGTCAGAGAAAGTTTGTGGAGGACTGTCTCCTGTGAGAGGGGGACCACGATGGAGCAGGGGGAACAAGTTCCAGAAGCTCCCCCCACTGAAGATGGAGAAAGTGGCAGCACTGACTGAACACCCCCACTCCCTGCCCCTGTGCCACTGGGGGGAGGAGGTAGAGGTACTGGGAGCAGAGCTGAGCCCGGGAAGAAGGGGGGAAAGGTGATCTCAAGATGTGTCAATGTTTCTCACTGTCCTACTCTGTTATGTGTTGTTAGTGTCTATAAAAAAAGTATGTTCTTTTTTTTTCTTCCCCTAATGAGTCTGCCTTTTGCTCGTGCCCATAAATGGTGATTTTTTTCCAAACCCAGTCCTATCTTGAACCCCAAGCCTGGCTCTCTGTCCCTTCTTATTGCCGGAAGAGAAGGGAGAGAGAGTGGCTGCATGGTGGTTGGCTGCCGACCAGGCTCAAACCACGACAATCATAAATTCATATTTTAGTATTTTTAGAATTAAAAATGATCTCTCTGTATATCTTTATCCTCTGTTCTCCATATTTTATATTTAGGGCTGTCATTAAAACAAATTTCATCATATTAATGAATGTGATGTTTAGATAACCAACAGTAACATTTTACATCATGTCATCTAAAACACATGATGAAATAGAGAATAAATTTAAGATCTGATCCCATGGCTGAAGCCCACACCGTATATGTATCCATCAGTGACATCACTCATCTGTATACAGTGAAAATTTGCATTTTGTAATTAGAACCCTTACTGTTTAAAAAGGTGTGAACTGCAGTTGAAACCGCTCTAGTAGCTGGGGAAAAGTTTAATTTAGAAATATCTATCTCCTCTGTGGTTACCTGGTCTTTATGCCTAATGAGCATATGCCAGCCTGGTTCATTTAAACAAGACATTTAGCCTTAGCGTTCTGCCCAGCTTCCTCTTTTCACACCATTTGTAGTAAAGTTGAGTGCATTACTCAACCTTCTACCAAATTTGGTCAGTAGCATATCAACCAAGAAAACATTTGGCAAGAGGAGATGGAACAGACTGCATGCACATGTGCACAAAATGTGATGATACAAATCACATTTCACTAGCCAAACCAACCTATAAAAACACAATCCAGAATTTTAGAGCCATCCATTCAATTCATACTGTTTAGAAAGAGAAAAAGGGTGGAGCTGTGATCATGGAGAAATGAGTAGACAAACTTACCTTGCCTCAGTAGGTGAATCTTACATTAGATATTTTTTCTTTTTTTTCCAATGGAAAAGCATGTTTTGGTTTGGGGGAATTGTGGCAAGACATGGTAGGACCTTCATGATGACTCTTCATTAGCTACTCTAGTACTCTAACGAAAATGTTGTGATAGCACAAAATCAGTAAGCCAAAAATGACGTCTTGAGAAGCTCTACCTCACCTGTGCTATGATAAATGAAACTTATGCAGTACCGCTTATTTATGTATTTAACCAGGGAAGTATGGGAATCTTTTTGGTACTATGGCTGATCACATGTGATTGCAGGCATCAAAAGAAAAAAAATGCCTAGGATAGAAGCCTGACTGTAAGATTTAATGTTCTTAATGTTCTTTGTTTTCTAGATATATTGACTACCTAATCACACTGTGTAAACTGCAGAATAGACCATTCACTATTGCAGTTTCTTTAGTTTACTTGATATTGTAAGTATAAAGAAGAGAGAAAATAGAATAATATATATGGAAATTACTGTCCTATACAAAGCTTATTTTTCAAGCTTGCTTGAAAATCTGGAAGAAGGCTGCACCCTGCATGCTATCCTAACAAAATTCATCAAAATAAATTAGCTGGCCTCTGACAAGTTGCACAGGATGACCATGAGCCACAGGCACTGATTTCTTGCTCATTTCCAAACCCAGAAACTAACGTAATTAGAGACTAAGCTGCAGCAAAAGGTGTTACTCTCCTTTGGTTATAGTCTTCCATTGTTAACCCATTCACAAACACAGTGAAACTAAACTTCTCTGAACAGAAATTAGTATAGATGTGAGACCACACCATACAGTAGTTCTTTTGTTTCGAAAGAGAGTAGCTTTATTCTTAATTAATAATGGAACATTTTCAAAGAAGATGAATACTTAGATTAGAAAAAAATACAAAGCTGTGAGATGAAGAAATTTTCTTCCTGTTTAATAAATGTTTCTCATTTATTATTAGTAGTATTGTGAACAGGCTGCCTGAAGCTGAACCTACCTTCTCATGCCAGCTTCCAAGATATTAACTGAAAAGTAGTTACTGCAATTTTCATATTTAAAAAGATGCTGTGTTAATGTAAAATTAACAATTATTTGAATAAAAAAATTATGCTTGAAAATACACCTAAAGTACCTTAAAGACAATTCCACCATATGCTACAACTGAAGATTTACTAACTGTCAAAGAAAAGCAGGCTTAACAAAGGCAAATCTAAGGCCACCCTGATATCAGGAACAAAAAACTCTGAGTTCTTTATGTCCCATGAATATCAACTAAATATTCATGTAATTTAGATACTTTATTTTAAATAGATTTTAATTTTATAGTACATTTCTACACTCTAGATGATCTGAACAAGCCACTTTTAGTAAATATTTTCTGGAGATTTTTGTTGTGCTATGCTTATTAATTTTATGCTCAGTACCACTTATACCACCCCTAAAGCTCAATAAATGTGTTGTAATCACATGTTAGCACACTAATTAGCACACTATTTCATAAACATAATATTTGGGATTTAGTGACCCTTTGATTTTTGATTCATATCACTGGTTCCCGATTTTTTCCTTACTGTGACTTTATTGATATTTCAATATAATTTAAGGAGCATTTATTTATTTATTTATTTATTTTTAATCATTATCTCTGAACTATTCTGGGTATGCACTTCTCTAATCCTATGAAAAAAATCTCAAACCCTAACCAGAAAATATTTTCCTCAGCTACCAATACATCAAAACCAACCAATGCACATGCTTCTCTCCTACCCCCTGCCCAAGCCAAAAGAATAATAGCCTTGCTACTGTTTCTCCTCTATATGGTCAAACCCGCCTGATTTCTAACCAGTAGCAGGAGATAACTGCTTTATAATTATCATCAGTTATATCATATCCTTAGTAGCTGCAAATTGCAGGAACTTTCTGCTTTCACATTTAGTTAATTCGTCAATTTCTCTTATTAGTGATGTGTGGGAACTTAAATATTTCCTTGAAAAAGTTAATCTTTCAAACCACCCACCAGTTTTTCACTTTGTGTATTAGCTAGTATTACACTAAAAGGGAAACTCGCTACTTGCAAGAAATTAATATTAAATTGTTAACTGAACATACCTGCATTTTTTGTCTGATGAAAATGACTCTTAATAGGGGTGAATATGTATTTTCAGGTAAATGTTCAATATTTCCTGGCCAGATTATGGCATTCTGTGGCTAGATCCAACATTGGTATCACAGTGCGTACGTGTGAGGTGTCTGGCATTAGAAAAGAGTTCAGAATCCAGATCATTTCAGGGTAAGGACACTCAGACAGGGAAGGAGTGAGTCCTGAGTCTGAGTCCCTGATGTCCAGAGTTATTTCTGTGCATTTTTTAACAGATTGTAATTTATGTAAGATAAGTAACAGGCAAAATACTCTGGGACTACAACCCAGGACTGCCTCTTCCTAAGTGAGTACCCTAAATGTTAGCTATACCAGCAATGTTCCTAGTAAAACGCCAGCTCTTTCTGACCCATGAGATCCACAGCTTTCTGCCCCCTTCCCTTCCTCTCTCTGCACACCAGCTGCTATTGATGCTTATCTCTGGGTGATTTTCTCTGGGAAAATATATGCTTATGCTGACCTAAACATAGAAACCGTTTCCTGAGCTAACATGGTAACCACCTGACTCTAATCTAACTTCTAAATTACGCTGTTTTGAGTAGGAGGTTAGGCTAGATGGCCTCTAGAGGTCCCTTCCACACTGCATTTTTGTATGGTTCTAAGGTTATGTGAAAGAGAGACTGACTCCTTTCATGGCTGTTTTAAGGCAACTCTAACTGCATGTGTGAGAGGTATTATTTCAAGCTGTGCATGCCAAGTGGATCAGAGGACTGCCAGTTTTGTGGATCTCAGTGGAGCTCGACAAGGGCTAAGCAGGGGCTTGACTTCTTGCAGCTGATAGTGGGTCAGTTCTGCTGGGTGGCAAAACTGTTGGTTTCAACTGAGTAATCTGCCAAGTTTAGAACCTTCAAAGGTCAATCCACCATGAAATGGGAGTTTGGGGGTTTAGAGCTCTAGTTTAGAGAAATGAGGTATGCTTAAGTGCTGCCTACACCTTGGTTTTGATCAGTTTTACTCGCTTTGTAGGGCATTAGTTCTTATATCCTCAACATATTCATCAACTCCATTATTTTCAGAATAAACTACAATGCAGTCTGAAAGACTGTGTCTGCCAATTACTCCCCACTTATTAGCATCAAAACAAGAATGTTGCATCTAGTGTTAAAAAAGTCATATGCTCCATTCCATGTTAGCATCACAGGACAGATCATTGAGTATTTGGTTCAAAGCAGTAACAGCAAAGAGATCACAGAAAACATTGATTACTCGGAAGTGTAATTCATAGAAGATACTGGATACTTTTCCCCAGCTCAGTAAAATAAGGTAATCCCTTTTTCAGAAGAGTAGATCTTGGGGAAAGGACATGGACATGGATACATCCAGGTTACATTCTTCAAAGCAGCTGAGCTTTCAAATTGATCCAGTTCTACCATGTGTAATCTTCTCAAAACACTGCAGCAGTTCAGATGACAGCCTATTCAGCTGTCACAAAGAGAAGATGCTCTACTGGAAGGAAGGAATGTTTTATCTTTCACAGTTACTGTGAATCTGTAACTATATTGGTAATTTTTTTACTTAATGTAACAGCAAGTAATTCCAATAAAAATGCTATGGTTTCCTCTGAAACTGATCAGAAAAGTGGGCTTTATTTTCTATTTCCATGCACTTTGTATAGTTACTTGCTCTGGTGCAAAAGAACCTATTCTTCAGTTTTGGTGACATCTTTGCACAGGTATAAATGACTGCCCAGAGACAGGAGTATTTTTACTGTTTTTTCCATCACCATGATGTTCTCTACTCTTATTTTCACAAAAATTGTGTCACACCTTCTAAATGATAATGAAATTACACACATTTATTCTATTTCTGTAAGTGCATCGATAGTAATTATGAAGCTTAATTATACAATAAAAGATTAATTTTTATTGCAGAAAGGTGTTAAGTATGATTGTAAACAAAGGGATTAATTCCAGTATTAGCTATGTCAATTGATCATTGAGAACAGGAATAACAAATAATCGAAAAAAGAAGGTTCTCACTACAGCAGAAACCAGTAATTTAAACCTTCCATACAGTAACTAGGGAATTTTGGCTATGTTTACCCTGAATTTCATTATTATATGTATGCCTTGCTGTGTAATTGGAAGGCATCAAAGTTGTTTCCCCTTAATTCAGAATTTTTTGCTTTATGTCAGCTTGTGTTCCAAAATGAACAGCCTTGAAATGTTTTTTGTGTGTGAGTTATTGCATGATGTTGTAAACAGCACAATGTGTCAGCTGAATCAGACTGCTGAAAATATATAGATCAATAATTTGGTTTATTTTTAGGTCTTATATTGCCCCTCTCTGTCCTAGATGCTGCTAGTCTTCTTTTAGCCTGAAAACCTGAAGGTCAGATTGAAGTCATGATCATATAATGGCTCTTTTTATATCAACAGCTGAGACTGGCCTTGGGGGGATATTGCTACTTATTTCTTAGTCTTTTGGGGCTGACAGAATACAGTTTGGCCAGATTACAAAAACATGCAGTGAAACTACAAGATCTATCACTTCATATGTGACCCTCCCTTCACTGAGAGCTACACTCTCAGAAGAGCTGTGGTTGTTCAGTATGTCTGCAAATCAGATTACAATCTTCCAGTCAACCGTGTAGCCTGTCAAGGTATATATTTATCATTTGATCAGCCATATGATAGTTTGTATATATATATATTTCCTACAGGTGGGTGGATGATGAAACTGTTTTCAAAAGTATTATTTACAAGGAGTTTAAAGATCATAGAGTTTTACATTTCTGTAAATTGGTTATCGAGACAAATCAAAAACAATAGATACACAGTGGGTCTTTCAACAACAAGCTGTATCTCAACAGACTGATGAATTTCAAGGGGATCAATAATCTCCATACATTAATGATCAGGGGCCACAAAACAGTTTTTCTTAAACAACACAATAAAGAGACCAGTAATTTATAAGTTTATTAACTGGGCCAGCTATGTTTGTTTGTTGTCAGTGTTAATCTTTGGGTATTCAGGAATTCTTTCTTTGTTTTGAAAATAAGCATAGGTACTGACTATTCTAATCTTCACGCTGTTCCGAGTCTGTTCACAACAGAGTTTACAGATTTGGAGCTGTACATCTGTGCGAATAGGACGTGTAGGAAGATTTAAAATAAATCAGTATTTAAATGAAAAGTAAAATCGTTTACTGTTGCATGTCTACACACTGTAATTTTAAGGCCAGAAGTCCCGTTTATGAATTCATCAAAAATATTAAGGGAGAGATGTCAATTTTTGGCCCCACTGCTTTCTTTAATAAAAGTCTACTTTTTGTGCCGCTGGGAAGACTTGTCTCTTTCTAACAGTGTCAGGACCCCCTCTGAACTTGTCAGTGCAAAAGAGTGCAGAAATTGCACTGTTCCCCTAAACAGACCATCAATGGATAATGAAAAAAAGGAAGTTGAGACTCTTCCAGAAGAGAGTCTAGCTTAGCACCTCTGGAAATGATAATATGAAACATTAAAAAACTTCCACTTTTAGTAAATCAGAATGGAAACTTAAATTTAATTAATGACAAACTGTCATTGGGATATGACAATGCCAATTTTTCAATAAGGGCTATCTGGCAGCTACTATTGGGCTATTCCTCTGAGTAAAATTCGAAGTTATGCAGAAACAGGCATCCAGAAGATGTTATGCCACTCTGCATTACTCAAGGAATTTTGATTAGCAAAAACCTAGGTGAAAGGCCAAGAGATTGGGGTATCTACTTATTCAGGACCATCACATGTGCAGCACTTCACTGCAAGCTATATCTTAAGGCAATTTTCATCTCTATATAATGTCCTAGACACTCCTGTTAAGTAGTTAAGACAATATTGGAAGAGTCTTTGAAGTAGCATTTATAACCTAGCTTGGTTTGAAAAGATTATTTTTTTTTGTATTACTTAAAAGGTAAGATGCTGATTATTTTATTTATTTATTTGCTTGTTTGTTTATTTATTTATTAAATTCTGTAGTGAAACTTTGTTTTCTCCACCTGCATTTTGGGGTTCATATTTTTCACTCAAAGTATTAGCCACTGTCCCACAACATCTGTTCCTTCTGAAATTAAATTCTAAACTTTATTTTTCCCATCTTCTCCTAATTAATTCCACTAAAATCTTACTGTGAAAGCATCTTACTCCTCTTTAAATGCTTTCTGAAAGTGTATCACTTCCTCTAAACACAGTGGCCATGACTCCTTTATTTATTTTATTCTGCCTCTCCCTTGTGAAGGTAGCTATGTGCCATATCCTCCCTTTTCAGTCTTCACTACCTGAATTACTTCTCTAGCTTGTGGATATAATAGAAGTCATACTGCTGTTATCTTTGGAAAGAAGAACTTGCTCTTGTGTCCTGTGATGCTGATATTTGGTTTGATATTATCGATGAATGAGAGAGAATTCAGAGTGCAGTGATCCAACTGTGAGGCTCACTGATACCTTAGTGTGGTGCACACCGGTGTACATGTCTATATTTTGAGTTGCATAGTGAGAGGAGCCACAGTAGCAGAAATGTTTTTATAGAAGCAGGACGAAATTTCTCAGCAAAGCTGAAGAAAGGGTGAGAGATACACAATAAGGAGTACAAAGGGAGAGATGGATAGATGTTTGAATGGTGCAAAATGTGTCTGGAAGTGGCTCTTCATGTCACCAACTCATGCAATCCCAGAAAAACACATGGTGTTATCTATCCCTTTGCTACATTTCTCAGGCTTTGTCTAACGACATTTGGAATTCCTGTCCTAACTTATTTCATTATAAGACTATTTCAGAATGTCACTACTCTGATTAAGGGTGACCTTTTAATTTACCACAGCCATTTTATACTCATTTGCTCCTCTACTGATATTGTTCCATAGATTAAATAGGTCATATTTCCCTCTGTACATTTTTGATGCTCTTCCACAGATTTACGTATCAGAGGACTGTGTCAGCATGAGCGTATCCTAATTATCTCACTGATATTTCTGCCCTATTCTGTCCTCAACACTGTGCTCAAAACTTCTAAAAACACTCCTGCACTATTCTGCAGATACAAAATCAATCTATGGGCCTGTGAAAAGTCTTACAAAATGATTTACAGACAGACATGCAGTGGAACCTTTGAAGTGCTGACTCTTATAAAACATGTTGAAATCACTGGGGATTAGAAACATAAATAGGGCTAAAACTAGCCACTAGATCTTTGACTATTGAATTCTGTAGAATTACATTTATTTATACCTCCTAGGAGTTTCTCCCTGTACCTAATCCTAGAGTTTACACTGCAGCAGCAACTAAAAACATTGATAACTGAATATAATAAGAGAAAAATGAACAGCTGTGGGGGATTCTTTCCAATTCCAATGAACAGTATATTATCAAAGTTTGCTACACAAATTGTACTCTGCACATTGATTGAGATAGTTCTAGAAAAGGACATAAACCAATGTAAAATTAAATTGGAAATCTTTTGTGGAGTTTTATAATTTTATAGAGCATTTAAAATTCAATTTTTAATTTAGTCAATATGAATATTCCTGGAAGGTTTAGCTGATCCAAACCATTTCTATTTGATCTTTTCATAATATCTAAGTTGTTTGGAGAATAAACATAGATTATTTATTTTTTAATTCCCCATTCCCGCCTCTTCCCCCTCCTCCCCCCTGCCGATAACTGTAATTAGTACATAGAAACATGGCTCTCTGGCACTAATTAGCCTGTCAAAATTTTGAAAAAAACCCCAACCAAACAGTCAAGCTTGACTTATGCTTACATAACTTGTAAAAATTAGTCTTTTATTGTAACTTGACTTTTGCCATATGAAAAGATTTCTATATATAACTATTATGAATAATTTAAAATGTATCAAAATGGATCCGGAAGAGATTAAATCTTTCACAACTGACCATGGAAGAAAGTACAATGGTTGCAGATTCAAGATAGCTATCAAAGACAAAACATATGAAAGATAAAAATCCAATTACTTTTTAGACACTAACTGATCTCAAGATAGAACTGATAGAACTTTTATCTCTATTTCTCTAGGAGGGTGTACAATACATTCCTTTTTATATCTGTCAAAGGGAGTAAGAGCATGGACAATATCTGGCATAGTACCAATGTAGAGAAGCAGCAGTCTGGTTTATGGAAGGCAGGTCAGCAGTAAGTCAAAAGCTACTCTTAGCAAAATCTTCCTTATGGAATCTCTGCCTTCATTCTAATACAAACCTCTTTTAGTCAGTCAGTGGATGGGTATTTAAGGGCTGACCGTCTCCTCACTATGACTATCAATGTTATTCGAGATCCTGTCATGTCTTAATATTTTTTTTCAGTATGTTGCACACTGGTAGCTTGTCCTTGCCAATCTTCATATGACATTACAACACAAATGTAATAATGCTGAATTTAGCTGAAAAGTTCTGTTGTCTTCAGAGGGCACTGTATGTGTCTCAGAGTGAAGAAATATGCTATCTTGAATTGTTTTCAGTTTTGTTTCAATTTGATGTCTCATTCCCAAGTATGACAGCATAGATCATACATCCAGTCCAAAGGTATCTGCCTTTCATTTGACAGCCTTTTTGATGTACAGATATGAAACAGATACCCACAGGAAAAAGCAATATGAAAAGCCAAAGAACTGGAACAGAAATTAAAAAATGTAACTATGATACTTATACCAGTGGCACAGTCACCTACCATTTGTTATCATGTTGTGCCTTGAACTAATCAGAAATTCATAAAGCTGAGAAAAAATAATGAAAATAACATTTATGACTGACAGGAATCACCGAAATTAGTAGATTTATTTGGGGCACTTGGTGTATACAGCTTTTTTCCATTGAAAAAGAGAGCACTGAAAATTTTTGTTTGTTAACAGTATCATCTAATGTTGTAAACTACCTCATGTGCAATTGAATTGGAGGTAAAGTAAGTAATGGCTCAAACCCTTTAAATTGTTTTGGAGGTGTCCAAATCATTAATGAAAAGAGAAACAATCTATTGAATACACTTATAATTGGCTCCAGAAAACTGAAAAGGAACTAAAAGGAACTAAAATAATATGTACTACCTTACCTGGGTAACCTTCTCTGTTACGTTGTGCGTTCGGTCTTTCACCTTAGGTGCAATAATTGCTTTCTCCGAAGAAGGAGGAGATGAAGATTTTTTTTCACTTTTGATATCTGAAAAGTTCAGTGTGAGTTGAGGAATTTTGTTGATTGTACTGTATTTGTTGAGATTTGAATCCGATGTGGATCCCAACAGACTTGACTTGATATGATTAAAAGGCCCTGAAAAATCAAAACACATTTTTAGTATCTGAAAAATGTAGAGAAATAAGTAATCATTAATGTTTAAGAGGGTTATGTTAAAAGGGTAGTTAAAAACTATTTTTCACTATACTACTTGTTAATATTAAAAAATATCTACATTTAAAAAATAACTCTATTATTATTGAGAATCAAATCCAATATTGGATGTAAATACAAAATTTCCTTTACATAGAGCCACCAATAGTTTCTATAAAGCCAATGGATTGCAAGCTACATAATGCATCCATCCTTACTTGTTTTCATGTTATTGGGTATGCTGGTATCTCTGTTATAATTCTGACTGAATATAAAGATTATATTCTCATTTGTTTATAAAAGTGGATATAAGACACACAGTTATATAAGAGTGTCCAGACTGAGAAAAGGATCTGTTATCACATCCATACTGTTGATCACGCTTACATGATAAGTTAATTCAAAACCACCTTTTTCTAAAACAGAAAACTGAGTAGACCCCTGCTCTACCCATTGATTCACCGCATAAATCCATACTTAATCAATTGAAATATTAACATAACATTGTCCTAAAAGCCTTTAATTTTGGAGTATCACAAACTCATAAAATGTATTTCTTCAGTTGTCATTAACAACAAAATATTAAAAACAATAGGGATACCCATATGTAGAATATTAATGGAGTATTTAATATACACTTATACTACTTTAGTGCATCATGATAGATAAAAAATATGGAGTTTGTATACTTCATGAGGTACATATGCATTATAATTATTCTTTCCAATATTGGACAGAGTTCTTTATACAGCAAGCAAGCAATTTAACTGATCAATATATTTGTTTTGTACTGTCATCACAAAGTTGGTCCAGAAGCCAAAAAGATTCATAGTAAGGAAAATTTGCTTTTGAGAATAATACTGGAAAAAAGAACTAGAAGATGTTTAGACAGCGAGAGCTAAGTCCAGCTATGGATTTAAGAAAAAGTCCTGGTCTTGCAATATGTAACAATGTATCTAAAGTGTGGGATGAAGGGTATTTCTCAGATCCTCATGAGAACATTACTACATCCTAATTCTATTACTAGCAACAATGTGATGATTTTTCTTCTACTGTGTGTGTGTGTGCCTTTTTGTTTGTTTTTGTGTTTTTGTTTTTTGTTGTTGGTTTGTTTGGGGGTTTTGTTGTTGTTGTTGCTTTGTTTTGGGTTGTTTTTTATTTTTTTTTGTCTTCCTGGGAGGGAAACAAGAACAGGTGTTATGATTCAGGAATAGCCAATGGGGCAGAATTAGGCCTATGGGGTAAATTGCAAAGTCAATAGCAGAACAGCTGGATTGTATTTGTATTTGCAATGTGTGAATGAGTGAAATGCAAAGCAACCAGGTAGTCTTCCTTCACGCCTGGTTTAGGGTGCTTGCTGAAGAACCAGACTTTTAATTTGCTGTCTTAGTTTGAAAGGATTTATATATATGCTTTCTACCTCCTAAATTCACACTAATTACACATTACTCTGGACCAGATACAGAAATCCTCTACTACTCCATTTCAAATTGTGCCACTATGTAGAAAGGAATTCAGCATGAGAAGGGAGGGCAAAATACTCTAGACTAACAGTTTGGGTGCTCCCCAGGGAAAGATCAATCCAGTGGTTCTGCTCACAAGATTTCCTGCATTATGTCCAAAGATCATGTGATGTGAGATAAATAAAAGTTTGTGAGTACTCTAACCATTAAAAAAATCAGTCCTTTTTTTTTCTCCGTAAACTAATAAACCTAGTATATTCTTTGTAGAACAGCTTCACTGGAAAAAGGAAGAAAGCACTATCTTTTTCCCCACAAGGAATGCTAAAAAGTCCAGTACTGAGGACACTACCAAGGAATTGGAATATTGTGCTTGAACACCTTTTGGCCCTGGTAGGGCCTGAATCTATCTTTCACATCACCTACATGAATCTATTAAAAAGTGGTGTTCAAAACAAATCAGGGCTCACAACCTCATCACAAATCAGTGAAGTGGCTAATCTGGCTGGCACGTGCTACGTACGTATGGCCAGACTGCTGTTTTTCAGCTCTACTTCCCTACATAGTTGTAGCAATTAATAGTTTTTTAATATTGGGTAGGCTTAGACATGAGTGGGGTATCAAATTGGGGCCATTTATCAGTTGAACAAGATTCTTGATACCTGAGAAACTCAAAGGTAAGATGAAACTATGGGACCTTAGGACAATCCATGATTAAATAGGAGATAAATTGGTGGGATTTTTTTTTTTTTTATAGTAACTTTATAGATGCTTAAGTTACATAGAAATATTGCTTTCTGGGATTTAAATCTTTTATTGCTTCTATTCCAAAGGCAATTACTCTCTCCTTTGTTATCTAAGACTCATGCCCTAGTGTGCGATATTAGACTTAATAGCACATGAGAATAAAACTTTGCTTTTTAAATCCACATTCTTTTGCTTTAGAAAGTGGTGAAAGGTATATTTGTACCTCATTAATAATGGTAATTAATTGAGATATTACTAGCTTAAGTACAGGCCAGGCTGGCAGCAATTGAGCTGATACTTGACAGCTAGTGCACCTTTGCTATACTGTCGTAGCAGGAAGCAGAAAAAGAGGGCCATAACAAATCACAATCACTGTTGACACTAATTGTCACCCTGATTGACAGTTTCATCAGAGTGGCCAGGAAGTGAATAAGCAGGGAGAATGATGTGCTTCTACCTACCCTACAAAGAAGATTCTTTAAGGTTAAGTTTGAGCTCCCCATTTTTATGGTAGGGTTCCAATGTCCCTGCTTACACAATGCATTGAGAAATTACTTCACTCTCCTGAGCTGTCAATCCATCGTCTTTCACCAGCAGTAAATACATTTATAAAAGTTGTTTTTACAGTACAGAGACTGCATTCTTTTCCCCCCAAGATTTTGCCAACATACACATGACACAAATGCAATGATTTCATGGTCCATGAATTGCTTTACAGAATCTAGCTCATGCACTGCATGCAGTTTAGAAAGGAGACTTTACCAGGTACACACACTTTTTGCATCATGCATGAAGTCACAAACCAGTTCTCAGACATAGCTACAAATATAACAATTAAACTGAACACTTTAGTAATTTTTTTCTAGAAACGGAGGAAGTCACTTAAGAATTATGTTCAAATTGCTTCTAAAAGCTGTAGCTCAGTGCTGGTGAATAGAAACGATTTTGTAACTGCACTAAATATTATTTTAAAATGAAAATGGAAATGAAGTTCATGCATGCACATTTTAATACTACAGGAATCTTAAAACCATACCCCCTGCCATCCAGGAACGTGAAACTAGTTTTAAGGAGACAAAAGAGGAATAAGTGAAGATACTTCCACAAAGCTGCTGATTACCAGTTATTTTTGAGATAATTAACTGAAAACTAAGCACCTTATAACAACAGATTGTTAAGTGTCTCTGCCTGATTATACATCCTTTCACAGGTGGAACTCCTAGTAGCTTCATTAGAAGTTTTGCCTGCTTAAGAGCAACAGCACTGAGTTAAATAACTATGATATGTTCCAGATCCCTCCCTTCCTTTTTTGAATTAACAGATAATTAAGTCAAATGACCATTTAATTATGCCTTCACTTTTTTCCAGGGATTGGTAGTTAGTGCTTTGAGATAATAGTTAAGGGAATAATTATATTTAACAAATATAATTTAAGTAATGCACCTGGCCCTAGAGAGGTCAGCATGAGAATGTTGCATTTGAACATTTCATACAGCAGGCAAAATAACATGCCAAAAAGTGTGGCTGTTTGAAACACTGGAAGGTACAGTCTAGCTGTATACTTTACCTTTGACATTGTGACCACTGTCTGGTTTTCAGCATAATAAAAGTAAAGAAAAAGAGAGAAAACAGGAAACTAAAATCTACATCAGAAAAAGCAGAAAATGTTGCTTCAAAATATGGATGTGGTTTGAATTGAAACATTTTTGCACCTCCTTGATTATATTGTGTAGACTTTTAGTCAAGATTAGGTCAATTTGAGAATTGAGAGATAATTTGTAAACTGTTTGAAGTAGGATCAGCATTTGGTAGGACTGGCTCTGACTAACTTGCCTTAGCAGTAACATGGCAAAATTGTTTCTCCACAAGTCTGGCACTGGATTGGAGGTCAAACGTGCTAACCCATGAGGTGGTAATTAATCACACATGATTGAGTGAGGCTGGAGCACCCACATCTGCGGGCGGTGGGGCAGGCCGGCCGGCTGCATCCCGTGTGAGGTTGTGCAGGTGGCCCTGCGCAGGCCCCCAGGCCCTGCGCCTGCCCAGGACTCACAGGAGGAAAAGTTTTTACCATGGCAGCAAGCCAAGCAGCACCTTTCCTGATAAATACTGGAGAAACAACGAGGAGAAAGATATGCCTTAAATTTCTCTTCAGCTCTTAGGTGCCTTTCTGCAAGGTAACAGTGGCAAATTTCTCTGTCCTCACAGGCACAGCCATCCCTGAATCCTCTTATGAGATCAAACCTCTTTAGAGAGAATATTATTATTGTTGTTATTATTATTTAATATTATTATAAAGAAGCCATTCATGCTGCTAGCAAGACACCACCTCTATTCAAGGGTGTGCAACGTGACCCACGCAGCACTTTCCCTTCATGTCGTGCTCCCTGTCCCTCTGTGGCAGCTCGGAGTGGTTATGAGGGTGGGTTATGGCCCCGGGGGCTGGCAGGGAGCGAGGGGCTGGGCGTGGGGTGCGGCCCTGCCTCTGTGTGCTGCCAGCCATGGTGAACAGCTTACCAGCTTTCAGAGGTGCACTGGGCTCAAACTGATTTTCACCTGCAGTTGTCCCCCGCTGACAGGCCACCTCTGAGGGCTGAGGTGGCTGTGCCCCTGTCTGCCCCAGCCGCAGCCCTGACTCTGCAGAGCTCCTGCTTCAGCCCTGCTCTGGAGAAAGGCTATGGCCTTCTCCTGTGGGGGAGTCGGCCGTGAGGTTGGGTATTGGTGGTGGTGTCATGTCGCACCTGCTGCCTCTCTGGATTCTCCTCAGCTTCCCGAGGACTGGGGAGCACTGGACATCTAGCTGGGCCCTCTGAACCATGAGCGTGGGAGTGTTAAGATCCTCGCAGCCTGATGCCTTTCTGTGCCAGGCATCTGTAGCAGTAATGCAGATTTTGTGGGCTGAGTTAGGCTCAAAAGCTTGCTGTTTTTTTTTTTTTTTTTCAGAAGACTGCATGGATGTTACTGAGGTCACTTTCACAAGATAATAAAATTCTCAAAGACTCCCCATGAACTTGTACCCGCCTGCAAAATCTGCATTGCTGGCGTTTCAGGTGAGAAGGGCTTGGCTGGAGTTAGGGTGGTGGGTGGAAGACGGAGTTCTTACCCTGCTGCTTTTGCTGTCAAATAGGCAAATTTAAAATGGAAATCAGTCGAGTCACTCAAAGTAATTTAAAATCCTAAATTGTCATTTTTACTGTAATACTTTTCAGCATACAATGTCCACAATTTTAAAGTGATAGGCAACTAAGCTACATAAATTAACACATGAAATAATTTATATTCTATATTGCATTGTCTTCTAAAAAAATAAATTTGACCATGGGTGAATTACTGTAGTTAATATTAAGTCAAAAAATACTATTCTCTTCTGTCAGAATTCTGTTATGCTGATTCAGTTAATGTTACTTGAACTGGAAGAGGTGGGAAAAAATTAAATCTGAATTGTGGATCACATTTTCAGACAGAGTAGTAGTTTTCAGTGGATTCAGGAAAATTCAGAATTATTAGAATCAATCAAATAAAAATAGAATGGGAAATATGTTAAAACCTATGTTTCCTTGGGTAATAATTTAGCTCATGGGGACTGTATTTTACTTAGGTCTTTACATTCTCCAGTACAATATCTACAGCTTCTGCACAGAATCTGTGAGTGCAAAGATGCTTTAGGCTGAGTCCTGGTTGCCTAACTTGCATGAATAATTTTATAGCAACAATTGGGTTTTATGGTTCACTGTTGAGTAAGGCAAGCAGGACTCGCTGGCTAAATTTAAACATCTTTTTAGCATAAGTTGCCAAATTCTAATATGCTTAGAAGCAGATGGCATCAAGGATGGTTACTAATTCTAATGCAGTTCTGAGAGCCATCCTCTGTTCTGCTGTACTTTTTTAGAATGCATATGTATGACCCAAACTTAGGGCCAGATTCTCTACTATTTTGTAGTTTATGCAGAGTGAAATCAGTGGCAGTGTTTTATCTATTTACACTGTAAATTATCACATCATGTGAGAGGCCATAGGAGTTCAAATGGATTATTGATTCCTTATAGTAAAATTTATTTTCCTTAGTATTTAACATTTAAAAAATATTATTCAGTGAAATGGAGCTAGAAATCTTTGCTCCTCCATGCAGCAAGTATTAAATTATGTGGTGATTTCTGCATGAGCTTTGGATTACCATAATCAAAGTCACTTAATATTCAAACTGATTTTCACGCATTTTCATCATATAACTATATGAAGAATGACCAGTTGGGAAGTGCTTTAATGAAAATAATTTATGAAAATAGAAATTGACAAAATGGATATCATTAAATATGTTTTATTTGAAAGGTTAGTTTAAATATCTGGGGAAGTTGAAACCAAGATGAAGTTTATGTAATGGTCCAAAAGACATGCCAAGGTTCAATCTTGGAGATTTTTGCCTCCACATCCTGATTTTGAAATCTTGGCTTGAATGTGAACATGAAATATAGCAAAATGGTATGGTTTAGGATGAATTTAACTGAATCTTCAAGTTCATCTGAACTGAAAAAAATCAGAATCCAAAAGAAACAGAAATGAGAAAAGAAGTATTTGCCCATTATATTTAATACAGGGAGAGTAACTGGAAGGAAGAATTAGTTCTGCTATTCTAGGAGTCATCCGCATGGCAGAGGAGCATTCAGACTTGTATGTTAGGAGATGTACAGAAGCAAAGAGCCCTTGATGTAGACCTTCCAAAAGGCAGGAGAACTTAAAGGAATTTTACACTTGTGGTCAATGAATTGGTGAAAAACAGGCAATCACTGAAAATGAAAATTCATTTTCTTGCTAATTTGTGAATCTGTTCACCGTCTTCCATGACATATGTTTTCAAAAGCTTGAAATATTCCCCATACATTCCTTGTCACCTGGCTTGAATAAAAGTATGCTATTCAAGTCATTAGACCATCAGTAGCTGCAAAAACATTGCATATGTGGCACTTTTCTGTGAAAGCCATTTTCAAAGGTGACTCTCAATTCACAGGGCTTTCAAATCTCTGTTTGTTAAGCTGTTTCTGCAGTTTCTCAAACTCCCTGTCTCCAACAAGAAATCATGGTCCACACTCCATGACTTTGCATAATTAGGAGAGACATTAGAAAAAGAAGACAGAGGAAACATCTTTGTAAATTTTGCCAGTTGCAAGAATATGCTAACACAAAGAGAAATCCACAGTTATATTAATTTTACACTAAGCATTTCATCATTTCACTAAGTATTTCACTAAGCATTACACAAAACATTTCAATGGAGTTGCTGAGAATATTTTCTCCAGTGTGAGAAAAAAAGCATGTTTCAATGTTGGATCAATGAATATACAATATACACATTACAGATTTAGGAAAAATAAACTGATAAGTCTCTGATGTAGGAGTTCATACAGTTAAAGACAATCTAGAATATGTGAGTATGAGACAGAACTGTGCATGCAATTTTAACTTGATCACCTATTTTTTTTTTCCTCCCAAATACCAATACTAGCTTTAGGCCTGATTTTGCTATATCTGTATACAGAAGGCAGGTGGTACACTAAGAGCAACCCCATGACGTTATTGGTCTGCTTAGACATGAAAAACAGTATTGGGTGTAAATAAGCCTGGCATATTTGAACCCTTAATATTTGTACTGTGCTTTTCAATGTATACAGATGATTATATTTAGTTTTGCTTACAAAGTAATGATTACTATGAAAAATTGCAATCATTCCTTTCTTAGTACATCAGAGAATATTGATTGACTTTCTACCATACCTTCACTTGCGTGACGGTCCCTAAAAATGTTCTTGGGATGGACGTTAAAGCCTTCTATGTCATGTACTGAGGATGCTCTCCGTATACTACAAATGCTTTCCTTTGATCTGGAATGGGTTAGTGGGTTGCTTGTCTGTATCATGTCAGGGTAAAGTCTGTCCCATTGCTGTTTAGGTGATGAATGGTCAAGAGGTCCTGATATATTAACCAAAGGTGAACATTTACTGGGTTGAATCAGTGCTTTTGTATCATCCACTTCTGAAGGACTACAGCTTTCTTTTGTAGGTGATTTAAAGTGCTTCATCGCCACTGAGTCATCACTGTGCTTAGATGAGTCAACTATCACTGCATCAGGGTCTTCCTGTGGTAGGGACTGCTTTCTGTATGTTAAAAGTCTCCATCCAGGTAACCGGAACCCAAAAAGTCTTCCTGCATGTAAATACATACAAAAGAAGAAAATATTACATATTAGTTTCTTGTAATGAAAATCTCTTCACACACAGAGTGCATAATAATAACAACCATAAATAATTGACCTATTCCTAATAAATTACAATGCTTAGCAACAGAATGTGTAAATATGGAAATATTATATAGTTGTAAGCTTGTTATAGTCATGGTGTTACAGGATTTCATAGATCAGTCAGACTTATGTTATTGAGCTCAGAATAGGGATAGCAGCATTGATTCTACAGTCTGTTTTAAGAGATGAAGTTATCTGTTCTGATGGTCCTTTCTAAATTAAAAACCTGTGCATCTATAAAAGACTGATAGAACACGTCAAACTACTTTGCTTGGTAGCTGTTACCCTGAAATAGGTATTTGTGGACTCTATTATTAGTGGAACTCTGTGTGCTTTAAAAGTGTACTCCTGATTTATTGGCTACAAATTGAACTGGAAGATACCAGTGCTAATGCTTCAGGAAAGAAAAATAAGTTGTGTATCAGTTTCGCCATATTCCTTTCCAATATTTACATTTTATGATTAAATGAAACACTTACTCTGAATGAGTTTAAAATGAAAAGTAAAGGAACATGTAGGAAGAAAGAACAGTGACACCGCTCTCAAGCTTCAGTTGCACCTATACAATTATCTTTTGTGCATTTGCATGGCTGTGGGCTTAGTTGGGCTTGGTATATTGAATGGCAGAGTAGGCTATTCTGAGTGCGTGTAAAGCTAATAACTTTGTGTAATGGTAAGAAATATTAGTAGCTGAAAGGAAGTGTAAACTATGGTGCAAATAAAGAAAATATAGGGGAAGAACTGTAAAATCTACAGACTGTCTGTCTAGAAAAAGACAAACCCAGATAGCAAGTATTTTAATGTATTGTGTAATACAACTCACAGGTGGAGGCACAGGGACTTCTGATGTACAGACAACATAGTAAACAGTTTGGAAAAAGAAATGCCAAAAAAAAAATTAAGAAAATAATTGAAATAATTGAAATGATCAGATGTCATTGCACAAACAGTATGACTTATCTAATAGCTTCTTGTTACTCATCACTTTGCTACATGGATGTTTTCCCCAGTGAATCAATAGAAAAATGATTTCTCGGAGGACATCATGAAATATCTTGTTATTCCCTTTTACTGGGATAAATTCTGTTTGGATAAGATTTCATTTTTTTTTCCAGTCAGTTTTAATCGCCAGCATTTGTAGCTAGCTAACATTCATTAATATTTAGCACTGAAATTTATCATCCCATACTGAAATATTTTGAAATAATTTTTCATTGATGCCTATGCCCAACAGTAATTGTAGAGCAATAGAAGGCAGAGCTTCATCATTTAATGTTTTAAAATTAATGTCCTGTATATTTAGGATTTAATTTATTTTGAATTCTAAATAAAGTTAGAGTGCCCTGCTTTTCTTAACGGAAAACCTGTGTAAGAGCTAGAGTTGCTATGCTAGATGACACCAGAGGTCCATCTAACACACTGTTGGACCTCTGATAATTTCCAGTAGTGGGTACATGGAGAAGGAGTTTAAGAACCACTACACTGTGTTATTTCTCCCAATAAAATTACTTGCTTTCTGGCTATCTGCTGTTCAGAAACTTTCTAAGCCAGAGACTGTGTTCAAACCACAAACTGAATGTTTGTTGTACCTTTCTTTCATGAATTTGTCTCAGTGCTTTTGAAACACAGTTGTGCTTTGATCTGCAAATTATTCTGTAGGAAATAGTTCCATAATTTTAGCATACTTTTGTGAAAAAATACTTCCATTTGCTTGCAATAAACTTGTTGCCTTCAGGAGGGTGCTAGTTCTTATCATACAAAAAATAATAATTTCTCCCTTTATATAGTCTCAATAATGTTTATAGGTTTTCATGCATCTGTTGCATTCCTCTTTGTATACCTCTTTTTCAAGCTGAAGAATGCTAGTATAACTGTATTGTGTACCTCTGGTCATTCTTCTCACTCTTCTCATTTCTTCTTCATTTCTAATGTAATATTTTTTGACAGTGACCCAAGCTACTTGGGGATCAATGCAGTGACATAATGGATTTTTGTTTTGTTCTTAATCTCTTTCCTTGTAATTCCTAATATTTGATTGCCTTTTTGTCTTGTCTTCCTAGCCTGTGCTAATTTAAGATATTTTCACAACAGCTGAGAGATTTATTGACTGGTAACAGATAATTTAGCTTCTAATATTATGTCTGTAAAAAATTTTATTTTCTGTTTTATCACTCAGGCACTCAGTTTCATTGGATTTGTCTGTAAATCTCATGCCATATTCTTAATAATTTTGTAACATGTGCAAACATTCTCACCTCACTGTTTTCACCTTTTCTATCCAAGTAATTAAAAATATATTAAATAATAATTTGTGAGACTCTACTGATAACATCTCATTATTTAGAAATCTGGCCATTTATTTCCATTCTTTTTACCCTAATTTAAAATATAAATCCATGTAACAATCTTTTTTTTTTTTTTTCTCAACAGTTTCTGAAAAAGCTTGTTAAATTCCAAATATTACTCTAATGCATATACGCACAAAACAGTGCAATAAACAGAAATCTCTATTATATGAAACCAGAGTCATGCATGTTTTAAGCAGCAGCTAGAGATGCCAGTTTTCAATCTGCACAGTGATAGTCAGCAGAGTGCACCTTGGGAACATGCATATTTCTTCTAACTTACTAAGTATATTTAAACAAATTGCTTACAGTTGAAATCAGCAAAGTACAGAAAAAAATATTTTATTATTTTTAAATGCACCTAGAATTGAATTGTAAAGCAGTTTATAAATCAATTTTGAAAGCTTATTGCATCAAAAGGGAAACAAATACTATAATTCTTTTTTCATCAATTACCTTGAACTTCTTAAAAATACCATTCATAATGTTTTCTGGCATTAGACACTGTTAGTGGCTTTTTGCTGGCACTCTATTTTAGTCATATTCATATGCAGATGGTCTTTTCAGCTTCATCAAGTTAATGTGACCATGTTATACTGCATTACTGATTTAGCTGTCTAACTGCAGTTCAGCTGGAAAGAATACTCAGTGAGTATTTTGCTTCTTTCTAAGACTCTTGGGCATGAAATAGAAAACTTAAATGAGTAGCTTTCTGTTATTCTCTAAATTGTAATAAATGATCTCAAAGTTAAAATCCTTATTTCCTGCTTTTTAATTTGAATATCCTTTAGAGGAGAGGAGCACTATTATTCTTCTTCAGTGTATAGATAATGAGCTATATGATGTGTTGGACATTCAGCACTCTCCTGCAGTATTGCAGCTAAAGCTACCAAGAGGCCCATTCAGAATTTGTCTAGTTTATGTTACACTTCCTTGCTCAGCTCAGTAACGATACAATTTCTCATGAAGCAAAATTCATGGCCTCAGGCCTGCTGTCCCAGTATAGACTAGATGGGTCAGTGGAGGCTTTCCTGGCATTCTGCTTATGGGGTAGAAACTTTTGTTTGGAAGTGGACAACCCCTGCTTTGTGTAAGTGTGATGTCAGAGCAGATTTATGTTGACTTACAATGCTAAAACATATCTGAGACACAACTAGCTATTTACTATAAATATACAGATAATGTTACATTAAAATCCTTATGTTTTATTGAAGTTGAAGACTAGATTGCCAAGTTCTTCTTAATGCTGAGTCATAGATTTGTATAATTGTGGCTTGCTAAGAGCAGTTGAGGAAAGCAGTTGAGGCTGAGTCATAATTTCAGGCTCACATTCCACCTCCTCCTTTCAAACCTTGCTTCACTGAATAAGTAATTTGCAAATGAGTTAATCTGTTGGCTGCATTTTTTTCTCTGTGCCATCTCAGCTAACCCTCAGAGTTTCTAAATAGCAGAACTCAGTCCAAAAATATACTGCAGATAAGAAACGACACTTCTAAACTGTTCTCAGATGTAGTTATCTCCAAAGTCCAAAATTCAAATTGACTTTTCTTGACTTCTGAAAGCCTTTTTTAATTCTGTCTCATATTTTGGGAGATCAAAGGAGAAAATATTTATAAGTCATGGAAATAAAATGTTTTGGTTAATAGTTTTGTGAAAAATGTATAGGAAAACCCCTATCCCGATAAGAAAAATTAATAGCCTGGTTTTTCCATAAGTATTGAAACAGAAGATGCTAACGATAGAAAATTGCATTTCTTAACCACTGTATACCACCATATAGAATTTTGTGGTGGGCACAAAAATAATGAAAAATGGTTCCAGAAAGACCTTATTAACAGTTACGATCATGGTTGCAAATTTCCTGCCCCATCAATACAAATTTCATTTTGAAAATGGGGTATACCAACAAAAACATACCTGGATAAGGATTTCTTTAGTAACCAAATAAACTTGCATGGCAAGTAATTCACTTATCTGTTCTCTGCAAGGATTATCTAACAAGGAAGGGAAATTATATTTGGCCTGAATATTGCCTTGCTACAATAAAAGTACTCCTCAAACTTCTAGTGATAAGAATGTATACTTACATACTAGACACAGTGGCAAAGTCAGAGAGTTGCCTACAACTGAGAAAGCTTTACTTTTGCTACAATTTCTTTAGTGGTTTTAGGATTACTGGTAGATGCTCTGTGCTATCCCAAAGTCTGTTTAGCCCATGTCAATGCACATGGGATTCCTGGTTTCTAATTGTGAGCACTGCAGAAGGGTAGCCCTAAAAGATATCAGCTGGGAGGTCACGATGGCCTCTCAAAGAATTGCTTGGCCAGGTTTTGTAGCATCTCTAGTAGCATTGTTACTTTCATGCTGATGCAGAGAAGTAATTATACAAGAACCAGTATCGGAAGCTGCTTTCAGATAAATCAACCAAAGGAAGAGAAGTGGTTGCTGGTCTCAGGCTGCCTAGCTCGGAGCTAGATTTAGTCTACTAGACTCTCAACCTTCTCTAGATTTAGACTTTACAAAATCAAATCGAAGGAGCTCAAATGCACAAGAAGTTTGCACAGGATAAATTAAGTGAGGTGTCGAAACTGTCAGAACTATTTCCTGGTATGATATACCACCGGTCCTAGGCTGAGAGCTAAATCAAACTGTGAACTGCCCATGGTCAGATACAACCTGTTAACTGTGGTAGAGTGCCGAAGAAAATTAAGTCTTCGATAGTTTTATTATAGTGAATGACTGGTCTGGCTATAATATGAAATATACGTTACTGTTTCAGTATATAAGGTTAAAGAATACAACATACATATACACAAAGATCAACCTATTCTAAACAGAGAGAGATTTCCTTGACAAGGGCAGGTAAGGTAGGACGGTTATGCCAGACTGTCCTCCAGAGCATGGGTTAATTCAACAATACTTTTGTTCTGAAACTTCCCCAAACAATGAGGAAAATTACTTTTGCAAAAGGAGCACAAGTCAGCTTTTGCTGAAAGATTTTCTGATAATTGAATGTCTACTGTCAAGGAATTTTCAGGATCTAGGTTATCAGAAATACAGATACAGGCAATTATTGAATTGCTGCTCAAAGACTTGGAAATACCATCTAACAACTCATGCAACAGACTAAAGGAAATGATTGCTTTTAAGAAATGGAATCCCTAAACATTGGCAGTCTAAAATAGCAGCAAATATTTGACTATGCTCTATGCAAACATCGAGGCATGTGATGCAGCCTTATTTTCAGACTGGGCTCAGAAGGCCTTAGGACAGAGAATTACAGCAAGAGCCAATTATGGGTTTTTTTCAGTTCTTTTCCCCCAAATGTGGAAAAGCATACATAAGTGGATCATTTTTTTGCTCTATCTTCATTTCTTTTCAGGCAGGAAAAGGAAGGCATATCCAATTATTAATTTAGAAGATTAAATTTATAATTCTCAGATACTGCATACACACATTTTTTTATATCCTCTGGTATGGTCTACTTTAATTTTGGCACTTCAGTTCTTTTAGTTGCCTCTAAAATTTAAGGTTGCACTTGAGTTCTATCAGTATTAGTAACAGCAATGTTTATGTTCCCTTGTAAGTGAGAAAGTTGTTTTATCTCTGTGCTGGTGTTGGAAGCACAAAACAGTGGGACAACTGCTCAGAAGTTATACTAAGAAGTAGTTTGTGCTACTGCTCAAGGAATGGTGTCTTGACCAGTCACACCCGTACCCACTCGACACACTTGGCACAGCAGTGGATAAATACTACCCCAAGTTTGTACCCAAAATGGAGGGATGAGAATTCAATACCAAATTGCAGGGACAGATCAATGGGTTCATTCTCCTTGTTCTTCTCCAGCTCCTGCCCCCTCCATGGGATGCCTTTTGGTGAGATTTCTGACCTTGGCTATGCCGAGTGCCTATTGGGGAAACTGAGCTTGTGATTGCAATCATTTTGTTTGTAGAGCTATATAGTCAGTGTGCAGTTTAGTGCATTTATCATTGCCAATCTCAAAGAATCTGTAGATGTTGCATAAGAATAAACTGTAGTATTCATGAACCTGACTGCTCCTTTTGAATGTGACTGGACCTAGAGCAGACAAGCTGTTTGTAGATCTGGTGTCAGGTCTATAGTCATGGCAGTAATTGGCCTACCTATTAAGAGATAAGTCCAGCTGTCCCTAGCCCCTCTAATCTTTGAGGACCAGCTAGAACACAAGGGGGTTCATCTCTTGCTAAATTTATCCCACACTTAAATGCAACAGCTGGTGATGGCACATTTTTGTCTTCAGGTTATACTTCTCCTACAAGGCATTATTGAGAATGACTAAGAGAATAATATGGTTCCAGATCTACACATAGGCCTCTGAGGTAGTCTTCCAAATCATGAAAGGAAGGGAATGAAGTCTCTGGCCACATACAGGGCTATGCTGAGTGTGGCTGATGAGTGAATTTAGTTTGAACAACATTCTCAGAATCTCTCTCAAAAGACAGAATAGTTATATCCTTGGATGTTAATATGAACCTGTACATTTACCTGTCTGGTATTCTTCCCATTTGTTAATAGAGATGTCATTGTATTAGATCTTGTTCATTGTGTTAAGATTATAGGAGTTACAGTCTGTGAAAAAGCCATAAGACAAAAGAATTTTTGGTTCTTTCAGTAAGAGATTTTACTTCTTGCATTTTTATTTCTTAGACATAATTAAAAGTGGAAAAGAAGAATAAAGTAAATAACTGGAAAGAAATAATAAGCATCACAACAAATATTATATGCAAAGAATTCATCAACTAGAACAATATGTTGCTATCTTGCTGAGAATATGGTGGGGTTTTTGGTAGCTGGAAAAAAGAATTCATTCCATCTATTAAATCAAGTTCTCAAGAAATTCTCAACCCTTTATCACCTTGGTTGCTGACTTTGTTGAGTAAAAAATATTACTTTTGTCTAAGACAGGAAGCCTGAAGAAGTTCTCTTTATGTTTTAACACTGAATATATATACTGCTACCAAATTCCACAGTGTGTTTTGTCTCATATATTGATTGAAATTTTTTTATGCTCTGCATACAAGGACTTTCAGTGATAATAAGCTGAAAAGAATCACTACATTTAGATTTTATATGTCATATAATTATACTAAATTTAATAGTTTAGCTGTTTTATCTATAGTTTTGCAGAAATAAGTATTTAGAGTGGGAGCAAGAGCCATATTTTGACTTGCAGTCTTCTAGAATTATGTAAAATGTAATGAGATCTTGAAATAATAGAATCAGAACAAAGCAATAAAAGGACTTTAGTAGATAGAATTTTTGAAGATAGATTTACCTGAAGAAGAGCCACTTGAAAGGTTGTTACCATCTGAAACACAATTAAACTAGATTTACAAAAAGCTTTAGCTTAAAAATAAACAGATTCAAAAAACAAACAGACTATTAAGAAATGAAGGTAGAATATAAAATTTTCACATATTTTACAAGCAAATTCACGTAGCTTGAATTCATATACAATATATGTAATCTTCAGAAGATTTGTTCTAAAAGTACATTGCCTTTTTATTTGGAAAATTTAAGAACTATTTCTTTAAGAAGTACTTTGATAATTGCTAAGTTTGTTGCATAGATCAATATATGTTTCCAATTACCAAGTTTTAAAGTTGGCTAATGTTTCAGACAGGAAAATAAGGTAGGTGTATCAAAACTAACATGCTATTTCTCATGAACTTTAGCTCTTCTAATTTCTTAGTGATGATTTCTTTGCTAGAAAATGCTAATTTTGTTTGGAAGATATGTATTAAAAAGTTGAAAAATTCATAGTCTCCTTAGGAAGAAAAGGCTTTATTCACTATCACTTGTTCAGAGTATGACCTTAGAGCAGTTTTATATTCCTGATAGGGCTCATTTATTTCATGTCTTCATGGGAAGAACTCCTCAGAATATGTGTCTTTTCCAATTGCTTTCAGGTCTTTGATACTGACTGCTATGTTCCTTAATATAGTCAAGTAATCATGATAGGATTCTATGCCTGAGAAATAAGGCACAGTGGTGGTAAATCCCCTTATTTTTATCTATAGATCTACTTTGTTTGCTGACATTAAAATAATGTCTACTCCATGTTGAATAATCAAATAACAAAACTTATTCCTTATGACCGGTGTCCATCTGAAAATTCTCAAATCCATTTATTTTTTTTTTTTTTTCCTGCTGTCTGGTAGAGTCCTCTTCATCTAAGCTTGAGATACCCTGATAATTTTGATTTCTCCCTCTTCAAGATTAAAATCTCTAATTCAAATTAACAAGTGCACAGATGTGTTAAGTTCTTGTACTAGTTCTTATTATGAGTAATAGAAACATAATGTCTCTCTCTTCCATCAGAGAATGATGCAAAACTCACTGCCTTTATTCTCTGAGGGTACGTATTATAATGTGGGATGACTTTGCAAAATCATTAGCCTAGCCTTCAAGTTACCTCACAGAACCAACTTGTTTTAAAAGTTTTGAAAAGAACAAATAGATAGGAGACTTGTTAAAAATGAATAAAAAAGTAGAACTGGAAGAAAATTCCTGGATCTAATTCAATCCAAGAATCATTTTCATACTAATTTTTTATACTTACTATGTATTTATTTAAATAGCAAAAGGAAAATTTGCAGGGTCTCTGCACAGCCAGAGTATTGTCAACTTGTGTTACTTTTCCTGTCCAGTATGAACAAGTCACCTTCACTGAAAGCTACTGAAAGCTGTGTCATTCCCTCTTTTTGGTTTGTAATCTCTTTAAGCAGAAATTGCCTTTTTTATTGAATGTTTATACAAGATACAGCACAATAGCTCTGTGATCCTAGCTGGGAGAGGCTGTAATGCAAACAGCTAATTAGAGTGGCTAGAATCCAGGGAAGCTTTCTTTCTAATCTGAGCTCCAACAAGAGCTGTCTTGAGGAAACAGAAATGTAGCCATCCCACTTGTATTTCTCTGTCTGTAAAAGAAGACTAATAGAATTTATTTTTCTTAATGGCTGTTCTGTTAAATAGGCAGTTAGGTATTTGTGGAGCACTGAAGGTGAAAGTACCAGCAGTGTTTCTGTCTTTTACTGGTGATTGCTGTTTGGCTATATTCCTTTGCTAAGTGTTCAACACTGTCTCAGTTCACCTAACATTCACTGTAATTTACCTTGGAGACAAATACACATATTGACACTGGGGTTGTCAGAACTATGCTGCTGGTTGGCTAGATAGAAACCTTTGTCCTCCTGGACACAAATTTTCTTGACTAGCTCTCACTTATGATGAATTTGCTCCCAGTGGTGCAGCTAAAAATAAGACCTTGGACAAAATTCTCATTACATTTTGGGCAAAGTCAGGGTGTTACTATTGCTTATACGTGCCACGTTCTATGTGGTGAACTTGTATGCATCAAACGGTTATACAATATTTCATGACAATGTTGTTGTCTAGATACATTTAGGAAAAAATACATGCTTGCCTCTCACTAAACTACTATGTTTACATATACAGCTAAGTGCTCTGCACAGAGGAAAACAAATACTGTTTTTTGAGTTAACTCTTTGACCTAATGGAAAGTCCTGATTTGAATTTCAGTTGTGCTTGTTTTATCTGTGACTTCAGTGGATGCAGTGATCTCCACTCCTGAGATATAACTCAATTTCTAGGACCAGGATAGAGGCAAACTTGAAGTGTAAGCACCTTGAAGAATCTCCTTGCTTGAAAGGTTTTCTGATTATGGTTTTAGCTGTTTTAAGAATAATATTAATCCGTTCATTTTGTTTGAACCTTATCGAAAAAGTATGCATTTATTGGATGTATAACAGATCCTCTCATTTCCTTTAGAAGAAGAAACCCAAGAAATTATTCCAGGGTGTCTTTAATAGGCTTATAGGTCTTGAAGTGATAAAATTATAAGATAATCCTCAAATATCCCTCTTTATATGCTTAATCAGATAACTCTCTGGGCTTTCTCCCATGAGGCAATGAATACTGTATTTGGGAACCAATATAAGCTTATAGGTTAGTACTTTTAACTAGTCAAAATGTTTTGAAGTTAAATGAATAAAACTTGCAACAAAATTACCTTATCTGACTTTAGCTATTTTAGCCTACATATTAATAGAAACTTTGCTTTAGACAGAGCTGGAGTAAATGTTAGAAAAAGCACTTATAGGTCAGCAAAAAAGCATCATGCTCTTGATGGGGCAGAGAATGAAGACAGCTCAGAATTAAAGTTCTGGGACGTATTTCTCATCTTGTGCATGTGTGTATATTACAATCCCACAAATGGTCTACGTTGAGTAGAAAAATTATAGCTGTGTTCTTCATATTGAAGTCAGTATCCTGAAATCTATGACTTTGTGTCAGTGTGAAATGTCTGCTGGTTTTCTCTGTGTTCAGTCTGTGTCATGACTGATTTTGATGTTTTGCAGTTACTAGCTTGACAATTGCAAAGTATTTGGGAGCTTTGAAGAACAGAATCAGGTGCCAGGAGCAAATATTAGTTTATACCACTAGTTCTGTAAATTTCTATGAAAATTCTCCATCAAATTGGTGGAGTGGAACATGCCAGATTGGAACGTTTTACGGATTTGGGAATAAAATTGGACACTTACATTCCTTTTCCTCAACAGATGATTTAAAAACCATATTTATATATAGAAGTTATAGCAGCTTAACACTTTATAATAAAGAGTTTAATGAAGTCTGTACAACACACTGTACAGGATTTCTTGTCTCATCTTATCTTGGTTAACAACTGCTACTAGTAGACAAATTTAAATGATAATTTAGTGGTGTTCACAGAGGTTTTTTGCTAAATTATTTATGCATTATTTCAGTTGGAGTTGAAAATTTGATACAACTTTGGCAAATTATTAGGTTCATGAAAATTTATGAGCAACACTTGGGAGTAATTTTTTATCATCATAGTGGCAATCAAGCAAATGTTAGTGTTTTATCAGATGTGACAGAGAACAGTCCATAAGAACAGTTATAATATGAGTAAAATCTACTTCTAGGGCTTATGTCGCTCAAAACTTTTGATCTTAACACTTCAGTATGCTAAAGAAATATCCTTTAACTTAAAAAGCAGGTATTTATGTCTTCAAGCATTTTATAGATAAAGTGAGGTGGGAATGAGACAAAATTTAGAAAGAGTGATTGGGTGATGAATGGACATCTGTATCAGAAATCAGTTTCTCTGTCTTAAAGTACACATTGTAACATCTCACTGGAGGAGAGGATGATACTCAGTCCTGGAATAAGTGCTTACAGAAGAAATTTCCTCACCTCTGAATGTAAAGATGGGACAGATATAATATTAAATAAATTTCATTATCATTTTAAACAGAAAAAGGTATGACAAGTGTTTTGGGATATTTTTTCTTTTCCAAAAAGGAAAGAGTTATATGCGAACAAAGACTTCCTTTGTCTTAGTGAAATGACATATACTGAAAAATAGAATTGTGACAAAGCACAAAAGCAATGAAAAAGAAAAGAGTGAAAAATCAGTTGGCTGTGATTTAGTAGTTCTTTACAGTTTTGGTGCATGCTAGTGTTTTCCAAAATTTAGATATTTGATTATACAAACACTGGTCAGACTGCCATAGAGAACTGTTGGTAAATTCTTGCAAGGAAGAATAAAGGCAACAAAAGGATCAGCTGACAGGATATTTATACTGCTATTGTGAAGCCAGTATCTTCACTTTTCACATTACTGCCTATTCAGCTTTTTGCTGAATATGAGATAGAAGCTCTTGAGCACCAGACTAGAAAGAATTCTATTTATACTTAAATGTGGCCATCGGACTCCTGGCAATGTACCATATTTTTTAAAAAATAATCTATTATTATAGTAATCTGTCAAACCCAATGCTGAATCAGAACCTAGCTGTGCTAGCCACCGTAATGGCACAGAACAAAAGACAGGATCCCTGTCCCAAATTGCTTATAAGCACCACTTAAGACATCTTTCAATATTCATCTGGTAAATTTTTAATTTTCTGCCGATCCAGAACTAAATGTAATCTCTGAGCTGGACCTAACAAATGCCAGATCCCTTCGATAGGTCAAATTTGTTCAGAAGGTCCTCAGCCCTTTAACAGATAGGAATCCCTCTTTTCTGTTAGAGCTTTGAAAACAGAATGTATGGCATGAAATGTTTTTTTCTTACATTGTGTTAGATTTCAGTCATGAGGAACACTGTGGTAAGTGGTCTTGTTCAGAATTGTTGGCTGCAGCTAGCAGGATAGATGCTTTAGAAAAAGGAAAGGTTTTTCAAAGTTACACTTGATAAATTTGATGTCAACTCTTAATAAATCAATTAGAGGATGAATGATAGTATGGAAGAGTTATCTTATTTTCTAGGGTCATGAAAATAACTGCAATCTTTTTCTTTCCTATTCACTTTCAGTTCTTCTCTTCTTCAATGTGACGCAGTCATTTTTATTTGCTCTCATGTTGAAAAGATATTTTAATATGAGAAAATTCAATCTAAGGAGCTCTGGAAAGAAATCTCTCATGATCTGTGTACTCTGGGTAGTAGATGTTAATGCAGTCTGAAATTTTTTGTCTTTTGTCATTAGCTGTTTCTTATCTTGGCTGTTTGTCAGAGATGTATTGTATTTGTATGGCTGGTTCTCTCTATATTTTTATTCTCTAAATTGGTTCCTGGGTTTGAAGGGATTTTATTTATTTGATTTTACTATTTATTTTTTTTTTTTCTTGAACCAGTATCCATTACTGTCCATTTTGTGTGTAATCCAGTGAAAAGAGATCACCTGTTTTACCTGTTGATGTATGTTCTAGAGTAAGATGCTGAAAAATTAACTTCTTCCTAGAGAATCTGCTGTTTGACTTTCTTATGTTGGAAACATGACTGATAAAATCTGTTTTTAATGGTAAATAATCCACCTTTTTTGTGACTTCTTCTGTTGCTTATTGGTCTCTCTCTGCCTTTTCTAAATTTCAAGGCTTTTGTTTGTTTTAATTCAAATCCACCATTGGACTGTACACAATATCTTGCAGTTATTTCTGGATATTTTGCACAGGTTGGCCTCTTTCTTGAAAATTCTCTCTGCCAAGAGGAATTTTTGGCAATGTAGCATATTTTGTATCACTATTCTTCCCATCCTGCCCACATAACAGTCTGCTCTGAAACCACAAGCAAGTAGGTAGGAGTAAGAGCAGCCAGCCATGTGTCTCCTTGGCATCTGGCTGTAACCACTAGCAGGAAAATGTTTCAAGTCAACTTTCTTGTCTCCTTTTGCACCTCAAGCTTTCTCTATTATGTACTGGGCTTTGAGCCCCACCTATTCATTTTTCAAGAACTCTCAGCAAGGAAATCCCCTGTGTATGTCAGGAGTAAATACTGTAAAACAAAAGAAGGATGTTTTGACTAAGTGTTTTTTTTTTTTTTTTTTTTTTTTTTTTTTTGCGGATGTCCTCTTTAGTGGCTTTTCACTTTAAAATATGGCAAGTGACAACACTTGAAAATGTACAGTGATGAATTGAAGATGAAAGAACAAAAAATTATTTTTCAGGATATAAAGCTCTTTTTTTTTTTTTTTTTTCCCAATTGGATTTTTACCTTCTATTTTGTTAATAAAACCACATTAAGCATGGACCAGCTGAAGAATTTTGTTTCTGCTATAAAACTGTTTTATAAACCAGTAATTAAAATGTTAAAAATTCACAAAATCATGGCATCCCAAAATAAAAACAGCGTATCAGTGGGGTTTACTTGATGTAAATTTTATATTTTTTTTTGGATACAATTTTATTATTTTATCTGATACCCTGAATGGGATTTTTACCATAACATTACTAGAAAAAGGAGAATGTTTTCTTGATATCTCAAGAAAAATGAAAAATGAAAAATACTGCTGTATTGGTTATTTAAAAAAACCTCTGCAAAACAGAATAAGAAAAGGAAGCATAAAAACACAATATTTTAAATATATATTGTAAAGAATATTTACAAAGGCTCTTAAAAAATATGTGAAATTTGGTGAACAATATTTGCAGATTGCTAGTTTCCAGTAATGAAAATTTTCCTTTCCACAGTCTTATATATACTGCCACTGTAGGGTTATATGGACATAAGTAGAAAGATTTTGACCCATCTGGAGCAATTCAGTCAGAGCTCTTTCTCCATGATTAATGGAAATAGTATTTTTTAGTATCCCAATTAGTTATAGAAATAAATTTCAATCTTTAAAAAATGTGAATGATATAGCAATATTACTGGGGGACTTTTTGTTTACATATTTTTTGATAGAGATTTGAGTGAGATCCGATGCATTTTGTCCAGAAGACACAGTGCAGGAAGTCTAGATTATGAAGAATGGTGAAGACTGCTTTTATCAGAAAGAACCTGGTAATGCTGTTATATGCACAGCTACAGGCCTGCTCCTTACAATCTTCTCAACATAACTAGCAGAAAAAATAATACAGCACATCATCACTTCAGGTAGTGCATAGTGCTTACATTGGGAAAGTTCTCCTTTGCTTTTCACAGTGAAGGTCACACCAGTCTCTGTCTCCTATCTAGAGAAAGCTGAAGTGTTGATTTAACAATCAGAGAACTTAGGTTCCAGGTCCCTTTATCATACTAACATTAAAGATTATTACACTGTGAAAAGGTATTTTCCGACTGTTGCTGAGCCAGCCAGGGGTGAGTGTTATTGCTCACAGTTAGAGCATGCTGTGCTTTACTAAGAGCTTGTACAAATGGCGATATGTTCTGGGAAATCTTGTAGTAAGAGCAGATTATGTGAGTGCAGATGCAAAGCAGAAGGATCATGTGCTGTTGCTGCACAGAGTGAAGGTCAGCAAAAGAGCACACATTCTGCAGATAGTGGACAGAAAGCTACATAGTCTAGCTGTATAAGAAGTGGACTTCTGTTTTGTGTAGAGCTTTCTGATTTTGACAATACTTACGTTCCCGAGTGGAATGGATACAAAAGCATTTTTCTGTATATCCAAAAAATCCCACATCCTTCAAGTGAAACTAAATAGTTCAATTTGATAAAATCAGGATGTTTAATTATGTTTTAACTCTTTTTCCACATGTTTTATATTTTCTAGTCTAATTTAACCAAACCTTCCACTAACTATTTTTTATTTGGGAAGGAAAACAGAGATATTAAATTTTGAATCAGCTAAAGTCTTTTTTTTTTTTTTTTTTTTTTTTTTCCAGTTTTCTGTTCATACTCAGTTTTTGTCAAGGGTAATGGAATTCTGCAAAATGTTTTACTTTTAGTGAATTTGTATTTCCTAGCAGTACTCACAAGATCCATGTTGTTAGTACTACCAAAGATTTGAGATTATCTTGCCATCATTATAAGAGTTTGCTAATTTAGCTTCTAATTGTTTTGAATTCTATCTTAAATGAATCAGGCAATGGGAATAGCATAATTTCTTTGGTATCATTATTACCCAGGTTAATTATTCTCCCAGAATAGTAGAGTAGAGGTAAGCAGAGAACTTTTAATGACTAACTTACGATTCACAAGTTTGGATGGCAATATTGGCTTGCACTTCTCAGGAGATGCTACATTCTCTTCATCTGTTACATACTCGAAGTTAATAATAAACATCATTGCTACTCCCTCTTGATTTTTCACTGGAATTATGTGGGTGTTGCAAATGAAGGTAGATCCTGCAGATGGAGAAAAAAAAATACATAAATCAAAGGAAATGTCATTATTTTTTCACTTTAGTAATTCCAGTTACACCAACAAATAGTGAAGAATATTTATTTGAATTTAATGTTTGAATAACAAACATACTATAATTTAAAAAGGAACATTTTAATCTAAAAGAAATATAGCTTTAGGTAATTTATTAGATTATTACCTCTTCCAAAAGTTCTCATCTTTAAAATGTCAATTTTACTTTTTGTTTTTTATTCACTATAAGTACCTACATAGACAGACTTGCGATATGGAGACTTTTAGCACCAAAAGTAGCAATGCCAACAGTGTTCTGACCACAACACTAGTGAAGAAAGGAGAACCCCATTCTTCTAAATGTCAAACATTCTTCAGGCTTTTGGTTCGATTACAACAGGATGAATCATGCATTAAATATTTATGGGTGTAAATATATCACTATTCTTATTTTAGCTCTCAATCTTTTTGGGGCTGTATAATGTTTAGGTTTGTGTTAAAAATGCTATCTGTTATCTGATCCTATGGGGTTTTATATTCTATCACAAAAAACTTCTAAAATGTGATAAGAATTTTCAGTAAGTATTTGACTTTTATGTAGAATTTGAAGTATGAATTTAAAACTATTCTAGTTATCATATATGTGGAGCATATCCAGCTTATACTGAAATGAACAGAAGGTGTAATTTCTCAACACCTCTGGTACTAGGGGTGTTCTTGTTCAAATGCCTAATCACAGATTTAAAGAATTCTTTGTGCCAGTTCTTCCAGTATAACTTTTAAGAAGTTTCATTTGACATGGTCATTAGTTTGTATTTAATTCCGTCTGTTAACCTTACAGAACATAGTGGTTCCAAAAATAACAATTACTGTAAGCAGTACAATAACGTGCTAGAAGTTTCATGCAAACACAACTGTGAGATAGTGTCTTTCCATGATAACAAGGGACTGGTTTAATGCACATTATCTGCAATTTATGCATTCAAATGCAGTAATCATTGAAATTTGACAGGCTGTGCAATTTGACAAAACCAGGTTCTGATCTGGGTTACACACAAGAATATTTTTTTTTTTTTTTAATTTTTTTTTTTTGCCATTGAGGAGAGAAAGAGTAAAGAATTATATAATTATAACCAAGATCAGATTCTGGCTCCTCATATTTAATGTAGTGCTTGCTATAATGTGGTATGTATGGCAGTTTGAGCTATGTATAAAATTGACATGCTTGCTTTTCAAGTTTTGCAGCTGTACCTTCAATCTATTTAATAAAACAGTTAAACTGTGGCACTCGCCACAGTTGCCATGGTTACAAGCTCAATGACTTTAGTAAACAGAAAATAAGCAATTTAAGACTGTTCCATTAGAGGTAAAAATAGAAGTGCTGCAGGCCAAGCATTGCAACATAGACTGGTTAAACAGAGGGTCTGAAGAGAATTTAGAAATAATCTTTGTGTGTTTAGCTAACTAATAGAAATACATATTGAGTTTAAACTGTCAAAATTATATTTGTTGATTCTCTTGGAAGGAAATAGTATGTCATGATGTAAGACTGTGTTTTGACATGCAGATTTATAGGTTGAGCATATATCCCCCAATCAGACACCTTTAACAAAAGGACTGGAAATGGGGCTGGGCTGAGGTCTGCATGGCTTTGAAGAACACTGAACTCCAGTGGATCAAATGTTTATCAGCTTTTGCAAACAAGGATGATGAAGAGACTCAGACTTCTTTAAAGACTTTCCTGCTTTTGAAAGCAAGGGTGTTTCAGCTTTTGAAATGCTTCCCACAGTGCTAAGTAATGACACTATCTCCTGTTCATGTAGAACATTCCGCCCGCAAGCATTTACAAACCTCATTTGTACTGGAGCTAGGGATTCACATCTCTGGGGAGATGCAGAAGCTGTTTAACAGTCCACAGTTTAAGAATGTGGCAAAAAGAGCAAGGGGTTAAAAAATTTAAGATGTATATAGAAATATTTTGGGAACAAAAAATGGGAAAGATTCGTGTCTGATATAAGTGTAGCTCCTGATTCAGTGTAGTTCCTTTGAGGACCAATTGCACCAGCAGACTGAGTTCAGTATAGTTCATTAGCGTTAATTTTTTTCAAGACACCTGGACTTTTTAAGAGGGAAAGAATACTTACTTGGTGCAAATGACTGGAACTGGAATTCCACAATTTAACCAAAGCATAAAGCCTGCCACAGTCACTGTTAGTGTTTGTCTTTAGTATAGAAACTGCTATTTGCTGTACACTTAACAGTATCTATCTCTATTGAAATTGCAATAAGGAATTATGAATTACAAAATAACAAGGAAAACCCTAGTGTGTCTGAAAAATAAGAGCTGGGTACAAAGAAAGAATACTAACAAATTCAAAAGATAAACTTTGAGTTGGAGTTGATGGCAATAAAGAAATACTAAGAAGTAGACTGTTTATAAACAATTTTATTTAGTATTTGCACTCTGGCATTCCACTACTCTTCATTGCACTCAGCATGTTTTCCCTGTTTTGTCTCTATACTGAATATTGCAAGAGTAAGAAATGCTTCTGATGAGCAATAAAAACTGTAATGAAGTTTCTGGAATTTGAATTTCTCATCTAACGGCACAGAGCAAGTGGATGATATAATCAGAATAATTATGAAGATTATACCTTTCTAATTAATAAATTCAATATCCAGCAATATATCTGGATTTTCTAGTTTACTATTGAGGAGTAATCATGAAATATACCTGCTGTGCTCTCTTGTTATTGTTGGGGGTGATAAAGAGGAAAAGCTGGATATTTTCTTGTCAGCTTGAATACTGTGCTTATAAGGGCTTGTTTTCTTTTGTCTATGACATTTCAAAGCCCACTCTTTCATCTAGTTAAATTAGTGGCAAAATATCCATATGTGAAGTAAAGATTCTACTCCCCTACATGCTGGATATGATGTTTGATTCTGTAGTTATGTATTCAACAGTATGATTTCACAGGACCAGACAGACTGATGTGAAAGAAATATCTACCAAAATGTATATATAAGTGACAATAAATATTTGAGAAATAAAGATTTAAGATATATTAGGATTATATAATAAGATATTGCCCCATTTGAGCAATTCTGATGAAGTAAAGCCTATATAAATACTTGGCTGCATAATATTTAAAGTTGACTTGCTTCATGAGAGCCATACAAAGCAGGCACATCAAACCAATTAATCTGGTTCATAAAGTCTATTTACCTTTCCAGTGATTTTCTATAGAAGATTTTAGAACAGATTTTTATCAGGCTGCATCTTCTAGGTACAACTGCAGTCATTTATTTGAATTGTAATAGCTCCTTTTATGAGCAATTGGGAGAGGGCAATACAATTAATACAACAGTGAAGGCATTCCAAATTACAAGAACCTCCATTCTCATATGAAAACCTCTGACAAGCAAACTGAAAAATGACACATTCCAAGCAACTATTTTGATTCACCCTTCCTGTGAACAAAATTTTCACAGGCCATTACATATGCCAAGCTTAAAGGATCTCTGAAAAATGACACACTGTGGAATTTAGATAATTGTCCTAATTCTGCAGAGGCCTCATGTTTCACACTTCAGGGACCTTTGAAAATCCATTGTGGTTCTGCAGGATGGGTCTGTAGCCCTGTTACCCTGAATGAGTCTGACCGTTGCTATCTGCATTTGATCATTAAAAAATTTCGACTCCTCCACCTCTGTACAAATTTGAGGACTGCCTTCACTGGGGCTGAGAGTGGTTCCAACATATTTTGGAAACAATCTTGTCTCCCTGTGCCAAAGCATTTATGACTTCTCAGATATTTTTTGTTACTAGAGCTGCTGTGGACAGCTGATGAAGGCTATAGAAAGAAAGATGTTGAGTAAGTCCTCTGTGTGCATATATAAAGTTCTCTACAGGCTGACCTCATACAAGAGTTTTCTAGGTTTATACTTTTTTACTGCTGCAACCCACAAGTAGTCCAGTGTAGGTATCTGTACAATCCATAGCCACTTCTGCTCATTTAAGATTGAAGGTGGGAAGGAATAAATCAAAACAGAACGAAGGAAGAGCCAATAATAGCTTGACTATTAGAACAAGACCAAAGGCAGTTAAAAATTAGAGGCAGAGATACTGTACATTTCCAGAGCTAGGTAGTCCTGTTTGAAGACAAATTTGAATGAGACACTTCTGCAATGTGATAATTTTATGATAATATAGGGACAAGAGAAGGAAGCTGGATATTCTTTGCACTTTTATTAAATAATCAAGATGTTTATTTTGGGAATAACTACCCTCCACTTTTCCCAACATGATTCACATTTTGTCATGAAAATAAATGTGAAAAATGCTTTCTCTCTGAGGGACAACCTTAGAACATATTAGTTACAAACATAAAGTTTATACTTTACATTTTAATTTAAAATCTTAAACTACCAATTACAGTAGAAGTGCAACTAAATACATTCCATATTAAATGGTGTACTAAGCTTGGTCTTAATTCTATCAGCATTTTACTGAAAAGGAGCACAGAAAAGTCTGCAATAGTTCCCATGGCTTTCTACTAACTCCTTGACTCCCCCAATTCAATACTCTCTTTCTCCCTAACTGACAAAAGAAGCATCTCTCTCTACTTCTGCCCCAATCTGGAAGGTCTTGGAAAGTTGCTTACTCTGTCTATTCAGGTCCAGGGCAATACTTGTCCAGACAGAATGTAAAGGGAATTTAATGAAATTAAAGTATGCTCTGGTCTTGGGAAAGAAAAGACTGTCCTGCTTTGTGTGGACATTCAGGAGGGCTGAGGCTGTGGGCTTTGTCCACCATGCCCAGCATGGCAAATACAAGTAGTAACAAGCCCCTTAGAAACATACAAAATGCTGATAACCCAAGTCTTGTTCTCTGGCCCAGACTGCTGTTTATAATCTATTTTGTTGCCAAATGCTGACAGATAAAGGACATGGGCATGTTCCCTATATGGACCCGTGTGGTAGGGTCACAGGGACTGGCATGGTAGATGAGTTAGATGGAAGGCAATGTGGGAAGGGAGTTACAAAGTCTTGTGGAATAAGGCTCTTGCACACTACTGATAAGACTTTTGCATTGTTGAAATGCCCTAAGGATAAGCAGACTTCTCTTGCTTGAAGCAGCTTCATGTGTGATCAGGAATTGTGACCTTATTCCCTGTTGCTCCATATCTACTTTCAGCCAAAGTTTAAAAAAAAAAAATGGAAGGAAGTAAAAACTTTTTTCTATATGTTGTCAAGATTCTAGTAACAAACAGGTTAAAACCTTGTTTTAGGAAGCAAGTGCTCTCATAAAGCTGTGAATGGTGCGGAAGAATGACACCTGAAAATGACTGGTTATAATTTGCTAATAAGAGCAGTAAAGCAAAGCATCTTGCATCCTTGAAGGGTTTTAAACAAAGAAAAGGAAATTGGAAGATAAACAGCACCCGGTGAATATTTGCTCTGCTTTATGTGATTTCTGTGATTTACCACTGAAGAAAGGCCTTTTCTTTTATACTTAAAAGACAGAAGCCTATTTACCTCTGATTTGAGGTCCACTCTAAGCAAACAGGGTACTTAGTTGAGCTTTTGTTGACATTTAGGGACAATTGCACTGGGGACGTTAACTGAATATTCAAGTGATAGCCAGTTTGTCAAATACTGAGGGATGATGTGTATCGTGATGTGGGGACTCACCATGATGAATCAAAGGCTGAAAATCTATTCCTTTGGGTTTCTATTTAAGCACAAACCAGGAATAATGCAGCATGTCACAAGGAATCTTGTTTTCAGTGGACTAACTGGAAAGCTTTGCTTTCTTTTTCAAATCATACAAAGAACTCTATTCCTGTAGTGTTATGGTGAAAACAGTCATGTGAAGATTCGGCAGAATTTCATATGAAGTTATGTTAAAGGGCTCCAAATGGCTATTCAAGCCCATTTCTGTGTCAATGAAAACTATTTCCTAACAGATTTTCACAATTTAGTCTGCCTGTTTATAAAATAAAAATGAGTGGAAGAGTGACTGAATCTGCTCAGAGAAAATTGTCCAGTTCTTAGTGATGTAGAATCAGATAGCTGGAGACAGATACCAGCTAGCTACTTGCTCAATTCAATAACAACCCCATGAAAGAAATACCAGACAAATATTTCTGTTTGTTTTTACCTGCAGCTCTTTGCATCTTTGCACTTGATGCAATTTATTCAGATCTTTGGAGAGATCTGATCTGTAAAGACTCTTTAAATTTTGTCAAAACTTTGGCTCTATAGGAAAGAATGACTCTTGGATGTTCCTTTTCTCCCTGCCCCCCATTTGTTATGTAATTGAACACATGAGGAACAGGAGGAAACTTGATACTAAGACTAAAGATTACAATATTTGTAGCCATAAAGAGCATCTATTTCAGGAATCACAGGCTGCATTGCAAACGTTGCCTGTTGCTGCCCTTCAAAGTACACAGGTATTATTTCACTTTCTTCTAAAAATGGTAGGACTGACACATAAAAAGAAAAGTGTTTTATCCAAAGCTGCATCAAAAATGAATGAAGAAACTAAGGGCAACACAAAGAAACTCTTGATCTCATTTTCACAATTGAATTAGTAGGTAACAGCCCCACACTGTTAACACGTCTAATATGTTTCCACACAGAACTTAGGGTAATGTGTTGTACAAGTCTCTTTATCTTTTACCTCCATCTTCTGAGCTGTGTCTCTTTGTCACCATTTTCCAATTCCATCTGACTGAAAGCGAGTTACCTTATGTGGCAAGAATGGGGAATTCACAAGCTTCCCATTAAACATGCTGCAGATGTATCTGTATGACTGTCTCTTTTAAAAGATTCATTGCAGAGAACAACTAAAAATAGACAACAGGTTGAAATGTATTATATCCCTTTTCAATTGAATAGCTATTTTTAAGGGGGATGGGTAGAGACAAGAAGAGTATATTTGATATTTATCATTGTAAAAAATTAGATTTTTTACAGTGATTAAATGAGACCTGTTCCCTTTGACATTTCACTCCACCCTCCATATCAGATAGATATTCATTCTGTCATGGAAATTGTTGCTGATACTAAGATATGATTTATAGGACTGATGTAGGTTTTGTAAGGTATTAGCCTACAGTGTTTAAAGGTGAGGTAAGAATTTTTAAAATAGCAAACTAAGAAAAAAATTACCCTCTGGAGACTGTGGACAAGTTCATTATTGGACTGGCCTATATAAATATCTCATTTTCTCTCCCTTTAATCCCATTTATAATATAATTCAGTAGCTAGATAAATACTGTTAACTGTTCGCCCCAGCATTACTTATGATACTTCATTGACACAATTATCGGTAGCTTCCTAATTATACTATCTACACCTACACTAATAGAGCTATGGTGATTAATTGTAATGCTGAACAACTTTTATATGGGAGGACAGTTTCCTAGTGCTTTGTTGTTTAAGCATATATAGACATGTACAGGAGATACAGAGCAATTAAATATTTGGCAAGGAAAGAATAATGAAATGAAAAATAAACAAGCAGTGATGCTCTATGTCTATAAAATAGATACCAAGAAAAGAGCACAGAGTGAAAAATGTTGAAAACTGCTTGCACATGGAAGGTTAAAGACTTATTTAGGTTCCAGGTTGCATGTAGAATTTTAGGAAATCACACCTGGTGCAGAAACTGCAAGATAGGCTTTTTTCTTTCTGTCTCAGTTCACCTGAAAACTACATTTTAGGTTTGTGAGGGGGCATTTCTCTAGAGCACAGACTGAAGTCAAGATGCTCAGGTCCTACAGTCAGTCTTGAACTCTCTCAAACTGGTATTTCTCGTAGATACACTCTGATACATGTATAGTGGGGTGAAAGCTGGATCTGAAATTGTTTTCTGGATAGATTCTCATTACTGGCAGTTTACAAAGCTGGTACATTCAAACATGAGTGTTACTGGGAATCATTTAGGCCCTAAACAGTCTAAAAGCTCTATTATGCAGTCTTTTTCTTCCAGAAGAATATATCAAATAATGCTGCATCTGAAAAGCAATGTCTCTGACTTGTTAATAAGAGTATTTCTGTCTTTGCATATGCAGTTATGTATCCTGTGCCTGGTTCTCTGCACCTGTGTAAAGCCTCTGAGTGCACCACTCAGAGTGTATTACCACATGCTAGGCAGTCAGACATGGAAGGTCAAGGCAGATTGCACAAAGATTGCATTTTCTCTCAAAGCAAACTAATTGTTAAGTCTGTAAACTCTTTGTAAGTTGATGGTTGAATACCTGAGGAGGGTTTTTCATGCTTTTGTGTTATACATGTTACAGACTAGTGAATGGGGCAAGCCCAATGGTTTTGTTTTCTTAGTATAAATGCTTGATTTTATGAACACATGTAATATAGTTATAGTGAATGCAAGATATACTACATCTGATGAATTTAATAACAACTTTTAAACAGGGAAACATTGCAAGCAACAGTGTTATTTTAGAAAGAGAGAAACTGAAATGTTTCAATTAGACATTTTCAAAATGAAATATTTATTGTTTTTAAAGAACAATATTGTAAAGTGATTTTTTTTTTTTCTAAATTGCTCAAGATAGTCTTGTGAGCCAAAATTATTATTCTGGAATGTTTATTTCACTGAAGATAGATTAAAAAAAATTTTCAGGACTAATGGTGAATAGAAAATCCATTGTTTGCTCAGCTGCATGATACACTTGAGCTGAGGACATATTAAAATAAGAGCTTTTTGTTAGGTATTAGAATGTGAATATACTTGACTAGAGTTTTATCTCTATTAGCAAAAGAGAACCCAGAATGTAATGCTGTAAAGTACGGAACATCCCAGTATGTGACAGTAGACAATAAAATATTATTGATGTCCAATGCCATTGGATGTAGATAGGTACCACCGGAGAAGGGTCAGTGATGAAATACCAGATTCTTTTCTGAAGCTGAAGAGGTGGGTGAAAAAAATGTAATATCTTAGCCCAAGCAATAATAATGAAGCACTATGAAGATGAGTTTGTTATACTATGTTTTCAGTTTATCAACAGGCATTTACATATTAGTTTAAGTAATTTTCATTCATTTTTCAGTCTGTGTCAAGACAGAATTTTTAAGTAGGAAAGCTCATAGCAGTAGGGGTTACATTAATTCAGTGGAATTATATGTAATTAAAATAATTTTGAAAACAACTGGATTTCATTGTGAAAATGCTTTGACTTTTTTCATTCACATTTTCAGTAAGCTTAGTTAAAATGTAGCATTCAACAAATACCACATGTATAGCTCAAGGTAAAAACAATGGTAGGACACATTTTCTCTCACATTTTTTTAACAGAAAAGTAAAGAATTACAGAGCTTTAGTATCTGCTTACAAACATTATGTGATGATTTTAAAGTTAAATATATGTTAAACATAAACCTTTACAAAAAAACACCTAGCTGACAAATAATGGTTCTAGTTTCTTATTATTTTGCTAGTTGGCTAAGACTCAGCATGTATTTAATTGTATATGCAGAAATTGAAGATGCCTTTTTTCTTTATTTTCTTTCTCTCTCTCTTTTTCCCCCTAGCTATTCTTTTCTAAAACCTCATTAGAAGCTATGCACCTCTGGCCATTCAGCTGAGAAATGTCTTATTATGTTAATGAGAAAAGGGATCTCAGGTTTGTTGAATATTGTCCATCTTGCAGAAAAAGTGCAGATTAAGACATTTTTGTGAAAGTAACCTCATTTATTTCCCCAAATTAAACTACATAAACTATTTTAAGAATTAATTGAAAAACCTTACGAAGCAGAATGGAAGAAAAAAAAAAAAAGTAAAAAAAAAAAAAAAAGCCAGAACACCATTTCAGTAATTTATTTCATTTGTCCAAGGTATTGGTTCATAATATACTATGAAGTAAAAGAGTGATCTAGATTCCGTTCTCACTTACACTGTGCCATTTCAGGCAGATCGAGGGTCTTTTTGTGATCCAGTTCTTAATAGATATCAAAAAGAAGGTGGCATTAAATGGCCATACAGCATGAAGGGTGATATAGAAAAACAGATGAACAGCAGGTCCTCCGAGGCAAAAGAGAAATGCTGTCATTGCTGCAAACTTTCACAAGTGTAATGTGCATCCAGCTCCACTGGCTAAGTGTAAGGAGTACCATTTTCTAAATATAGATGCCTTTCTCATGGAAATCATACCCTTGGAAAATCATACTCATGGAAGCATACCCTTTATGATGCTTTATAAGAGAATTGATCATAAGTAGTTAGAAATACACAAAACCCAAACTTGTAGAAAAAAAATTAAGAGTCATCATATACAGCATCAGATGTAAAGTCATAGTGTATACATTATAGTTCTTAACTGTAATCCAGCAAAATGTACCTGAAGGGAGAGAACAGACAGACACAAAATGAGGGATTCTTGTTATATGAAATCGCTGCCCTGACATCTTGGTAACAAAGACGATGATCTGGAAATCCTCACCAGTGAGAAAGCCAATCCTGAAAGCTGATGGGAGTAGTAGAGCTACTGGGATCATAAAACAAGGGGATGTAACTGCTCAGGACAAACAAAGTATCTAAAAGAGACATGGTATTCTGGAGTTCTCAATAACACAAAATCATGGGATTTTGAATGCATAGTAAAAAATGTGTTGGGAGGTCTATATACTGGAGGTTTGTAAAACACTAGAAAAATATTGATTTTTTTTTTTAATTTAAAAACAATAGTTTTCTAATGGAAAATCTCCATGCCCAATGTGATGTATTTTTAATCTAAGATTTTATCAGAGTTGATAAATATGAATAACTTCCTGGGCCAGAAGTTCATGACTGCCCTAAGGGTGGTTTTCATGACCTGATTGCAATAGCTGTAGACAAAGAACAATCCCAAGCAGTAAAATGGTAATTCGTCTAAATGGTTAATTTTCTATGGTTGAGAAAAGTGTAAGTGGAAATAATTAGGAGGAGAAATCAGATAAATATATGAATGAAAAATTGGAATTATTAATGAAAATGTTAGGTAACAGCAATGATTCAAATTCCATATGCACTGAATACAAAAGTAAAGGTTACAAATAGGAATTAACAGGCACATAGTGCATGGAGAAAGGAGAAAGTAAATACACATCTGCGGAAACTGAGACATATGAAATATAGAAAGTTTATAGAAAAATATGACGACATCAGAGCAAGACTAAGTAGGCATGTAACTACATTAAGCAAAAAATAATTCCAGTAATAATGAAAGTCTATAAAAATATTAATAGCAACTGTTGTGGTAAAATTGTTAATAAGTATGTGCTAATAATTATGCAACAACCAGATGGATCCCTGAAGAAATATTTCTGAAGTGTTGTAAGTTTTTGCTAGATCCGAAACTTCAGCAAACTTGAAAAATTGTAATCAAATGTCTAGGTCTACAACTCAGCAGTCTACAGCTCTGATGTAACCTCTTAACAAATCTTGCTGGGCAAAGTTCCAAAAGGTCAGAACAATGCTAATATTGTGTCAGCATTCATAAGAGGGATAGAGTGGTTGAAATGACTGTATGGCAGTGAGCCTGACATCAGTTCTAAGCAAAATAATGAAACTTGTGATGTTAGATTAATTTAATAAAGAATACCTGACAGGAATCTAATTAATGCCACTCAGTGTGGTAATGCAGACATTATTAATGGACAAGAAATCTGATTTGATTATTGCATTCTTTGTATAAAAAAGCAACCAAGTAGACATTACAAACCTATGCTTTTGCAAGGTATTCTACTGATTGCTATACAACATTCTAATAAAGTAATAGCACTTATAAAAAAAGCTTATTGCATGGTTTACAAGTTGACTGAGAGCTACCAAAAAGTCATTAATGGGGGACCACAATTCCGTGCCAGTTTCTAGTGAAAGTCCCCAGAAATGACTACAATAGCATTAATTTGCTTTGAAAATATCCGGAGAAAATAAATGAGAACATTTCTTCTATGAAATATGGATGCTTCAAAACCTAGTTGTGTAGTGGCTAATGACATGGTAATGAGTCAAACTAGAAGAATTTGGATTATTCTGTAAGTGGGACATTAAATGCAAACAAATGCATTCTGAAATGGTAAATTTAATCATACAGTTATAGAAACAGGGCACGTAGGCTGAAACTAAAAAATGGTAGCTATATCCTGTAATGTACTGTCTCACAAAAGAAATAATAGGATAATATGCAAGAATGGTGAGCATAGCCTGCATAAAGAGATAGAATAAGAAGTCAACCTTTCCCTATGTATGTCACACTGGGGAGACTAAAACTGGATTACTGCTTGAATTTTCTGGCATCTGAATTCTTAAAGGACATTTTAAAATTGGAGAGGGCATAAAAAAGAGCAGAGGAATAATGTTTTTCAGAAAATTCCTCTGGTGCGAATCTTAAAGCTGTCTATCTCTGTTGTTTAGTGAAAAGTAGTCTGAGAAGTGACTTGCATTGCAATCAGTAACTTCATGGAAAGAGTGCTGAATGCTAAGGAGCTGTTGAGTCTAGCAGAATAAACCTCAATGTCTGGAAGCTGAAAGCTGATAGTTCAAGCTGTATCCTTTGGAATGAACCATCAAAAGAAGCAGTGGCTCTCCCTTTCTTTTTGTTTTTTGGTCAAGACTGGGAGAAACAGACAACTCCTTTTAATCAACAAAGCCTATGTACTATTCATCTTCATAAAGTTCTAATGTTTGTTCCAAATGTCTCATTCCAATAGAAAGAGGAATCCAGTGCTTCCTGGCCCAACTTCATTGTGAATACACAGTGCTCCATAAACCAAGATGCTGACTCTCCCCTGTAGTTGGGAATAAAATTTCATGTGCCCTCCTTAGTCAAGTGCCTTTCATGATCTATTCAGATTTTGATATTCTGACTTTAGTAAGAGGTGGGATCACATTTCAGCAGCAGGTTTTGGCCCATTCTTGGGTTATGGTGGTATAGCAGTGAATTAAATTCACAAGGCATGACTCCTAACCTCTTTCTCTGTCCTGCTGATAGACATATCAGCAGACAGCTTTGGGATGTGCATGACTTGTTTTTCATTCAGATGTATCAGCAATGCTAACTCAGTATTCTCCACAGCAATATGTGTGGAGGTGTTGTACCTCTGGTCTTCTCATTCTCTCCTCATCATCAAAGGGAAGTGATTCCCAACTCTTCTCCTCCCAATAATGGTTGCTGGAAGATGCATTTGGTTATCTGGGCTGCATTTGCTGCTCAAATAGCTGTTTCCTGTCTCCTTTAGGGAAAAGGCACAGGCCAGATGGTGATACAGGGTCAAAGTACTGCCAGTGCAAAATCATTATCATTAACTACATCTCCCCACAAATAATACCTGTTTATCTGTCAGAATGAAATGTTCAACTTTACCTCATAATAATTCTGTTAGAAAAAAAGCTCATTTTGACTACCAACAACTCCACCTGATTAACTAAGAGCATAACTGTTACTGGACATGGCAGTGGAATTTATTTTTTATTTTTGAAAGTAAATCCAGCTTAACATCCCCTTAACCTTCACAGAAAGCTCATGTTCTTAGGTTGGAATTGTGCCCTTACTATCTATATTTGATGGCTTCGCATGATGTCCTGACTACCCATATGTATGTCCATCTGTTAGGCTGGCATGGTGCCCTCCCACAAGTTGCTGGACTCTTGCCCTAGGACATGGCTGAGGACTGACTGTTTACTTAATACTTCATGTGACTTCCTGTCTGTGTGGATGTGTGCGTGTGTGTGCTGTAACTGTCCTATTTGTAATGGACAGGATGGAAGACATTTGCCCGATTTGCTTCAGGCAAAATAATCTAAGTGCAATCCAAAACATCTTTAGGTAGGTTTTTTTTTTTCTGTTTTTTTTTTTTTTTTTTTTTTTTTTTTTTTTTTTTTTTGTTAGGAATATGGTAAGCAGTTCCATGGAGTGAGTTGGATCTTCTAAGCTGAGTATCTAAATCTAAACAGTTTAATAGCAAAACATTGCTTTTTGTTAGGAAGAAGCATAAATTCTACAAAAAAGAAAAATGTCAATGCTGAATAATATTAATGAGACCCCAGAATAATATTAATGAGACCCCAGAATAAAGTTTTCATGTGCTAAACACTAAATGGAGGAGGATTGGAAAGGTATTCTTCCTAGAGGGCTGGATTTTTGAAAGTCGTCATATAGTATTCCAGCTTGCTTTGCATGATTTTATTTTTCCAGTTTTGTTTTTCAAGTTGAACACAATTGTTGGCTAAATAGCTAAATAAAATTGTGCTTCTCTTACCAACTGCTTCTGGGTGGCATCTAGTTCAGAGTGCACATCTAGGCTCAATCCACTTCATCCAAATGGATGATTCCAAAATCCTGTCACTGCAGACCCTACAGCTAGTGACGCAGGATCTCCCCCATGAGATGCTCTGACTTCTGCTTTTCTTTTCTACCACTTATGCATGCTTCCTCAAAGCTCCTGTTAGGCTGTAGAGCCTTTATCATCTCTTGGCAAATGTTACTATACAGTACACACTCATACTCTTGGCCTCTGATTTACTCCTTGGGAACAACATTGGAAAGGAAGAAGTATAGACACAGTAGAGGAATTTCTAAGGCAAAATAATTTCAAAATCAATGCTTTTGCAAATGGATAAAATTGTTCCTGAAATACGTTTCCTAATGTTTCCTGGAAGATGAAAAGATGGTTGCTACTCGGAGAAAGACTGCACTGGCTCATGTGCTCTTCTGGAAGGTGCTGGCACACTCACCCCACCTCTAAACATTTTTGTAGAAAATATTAGTGAATGAGGCTCTGAGTTTAACATCTGTTATTTGCCATCTTGGCTTTCAATTTCCTATAGCAGTCCATCAGCCTTCCTTGGACATCTGTTTCAAATGCATTACAGTAACTTGTTTGAGACATAACCTGCTTCAGGCATAGTGCAAAATGGAATTCATAATATGAAATGATGTAGTGTTCACAGCCACAGCCCACTCTGTCAAACTGCATGTTCCAGGTGCTGTTTCTTAAGACAACTTTCATAATTTATTTAGGTATCTATCTGGGAAATGAACTCTGTTTATAATTTTGCTTGGTTTGTATGGGCTGAATTGCAATGAAATCCTGGCTAATAATCAAGAATAAAAAGAGTTGATGCTAAGTCATCATGTATCAAGTCTTGAAAATATCCTTTAGCAGAACCCTGTCAAATAGAAGTCAAAGCATATTTCTTTTATAATAGTCTTGTTGATTTTGAAGTTTAATAACTCTAGACATTGATTATCTTTCAACTTGCTAAACTGATGGCCCTCAGCAACTGAGCAACATACATCTTATTAGTATTATCCAAGCATCTCATTTTAGATTTGTTGCTTCTATGGAACTTCGTAGAAAGTATAGATGTGTGACTTCTGCATAGATAGTTGACTCATGCAAATTGGGGGCTAGCAATTTTAAGTGTTTCAGTGTCTTAGCTGTGCAGTCCCCTTGAACTTACACATATCAAGAATATGTAGCACACACACACCTGCATGGATATAAAAACTTATGTGTTCTATACATGAAACGCTGTAATTAGTGTTCAAGATAGTCTGAGAACTTTTATTGTAAAACTGTATTGTTTACAATTTAATTGTTTAGTTTGAATTTTTATATTCATTATTTTCTCCCAAATCTATAATTTTATGAGAGTTTTTCATAGAATCAGTAAGTTATTAATGAAAATAAGACAAGTAGGCATTTCTGGCAAGGGACTGGGAATGAAACTTAACTTCTGAGTTATCTTCTTTTACAGGTTATAGATGCATCTAAGGGAAATTGGTCCTAATAGTCAATAGTTAAATACCCTACATGGTTTCTTGAGTAATTAATTCATGATATGTAGGACTGAGCAGTTGAAAAAAATGAAGAATACTAAAATAATAATGAGAAACATGAATGCAGAAAATAACACTCAAAACTTCACACTGTAGTTTCTTTGTAACATTAAAGTTTGGAAGATGGGAAAAAGAATATCAGACCTACACCTCCACTTTTATTTTCTTAAATGCCTGAGACGATACTATTTTTGTAAATGACTTAATGAGTCTTACAGTTTTCGTGTGCTGATTGTCACCTTTATTTCAATAAATTAAAACATGTAAATTGCATTCTATTAATGTAATTTCTGACAATACCACAATTTTTAAATCGGTCTATTTATGTAATGATAATAATTTAAAAATATATATAATATACATTTTTCTGTCAAGTGCAACCACTATGGTCCACTGTAAGCTCATCCTTTCCTAATTGCAGTAGATAAATCTGTGGTAATCTCCTTTGCAAGTATGGCATAGAACATGTTATAAATACCACAAGAAGGGCAAAATTTACTGTGCGCTAGAGGTCAAAATGATAAAACCCATAAAGAGTATAATGAAGCCCATTGGCTGGGATTCAACTAGTCACTTAAGTAGATGACAATATTTATACTATTTATATTGTCTAGACATCACTGTTAAAATCTTATGCTTTGTGCAGATATCTGAAATTTCATTGGAAGAACTGAAATATTTCCTAAGCCCATTGTGTGTAAGAGAAATTAACTAAGACTTGGAAAAAATATTTAGGAAAAAAATCCATCTGTACAGACATAATTTGAAGTCTAATCTGAACTCCTGCCCTGGCTTTTTTCTACTTCTGAAAAAGTTCTTGCTAGAAGTTCTCCTCTCATATTTCACTTCTACTTACATCAGGCATTGACTCTGAGAAAGGCAGAGAAAGGCAGCTGAAGCCCTCCACCTTTTTGTTGCAGCACCACAGCCCTGTGAGGCACACTGAGTCTGCATCATGGCTGTACCCACCCCAAATGTCATTGTGTCATGTTGATCAGCAGAGTACCTGAATCTCATCATAGAGATCTGTGTGCTTACTCTAATCACTTTGCTTATCTTTACAGGACATTCCATATATCCCTATAAATCTGGGTATAAGGAAACTATAGTGCTCCCTTAACTCAGAAGCAAACCGGGCTTTGTGCCCCTGGGCAAGGAGATATCCAAACCAAGCCTGGTGCTGTCTATGTGGCAGAAAATTTAATTAAGTTCGAGGTCTTTTGAAATTAATTTCAGTGTCCAAAAGTTGAGATTGATTTTCTTCACACTAACATATATTGAATGAGTTGCTCTTGATCTGTGCAAATGTGAGAGAGGATTTCATACGCATGCTGTGCATTTTCAAAATCAATTTCACAATTGCTTTGCATCTTACTGTTGAGATTCCAAATTGAGCTAAGGACTGGTTGAAAAATTTTTACAGAAATACTTTCCTGTGAGAGTTTTGACGAATGTATAATGTTTATAAAGTTATCTGGAGAGAAATTTTTACTTTTGCCTGGAAAAAGGACCAAATGAATGTAACAAATATAAATGGTTTTTGTGAAAACTTAATCTTTCAAATGGGAAACATTAAAATGGTAGAGTGCCAGGTGTAAGTCGTAGCTCATTTAGAGTATACATTTCTTGTATTTGCTAGTTTCTCTGGCCATGCTGCATCTCCCACGATACCTTGAAGTGAATAAATCTTAGAATAGTCAAAGTACTGTAGGAATGTTTCAAAAAAGCCCCAAACCAACCAAACTTCTGATGGCTGGGAAAACTAAAATAATTCCATCTACATTGATTTGATATAAATCTAAATATTTGTTTTAATATCTTCTTAATGAGAAAATAGAAATTTGGAATTTCTTAATTAACAATAACATTTTTCCATTTATTTTTCTACTCTCCAAAGATCTTTAAATTAGATTGTTTTAGATAGACTAAATTTCTGAGTTGCAATGTGGTTTTGGGTCTCTTTCAGGTTTATTAAGTTTGCATACCTGAGACTAGTTGCAAAATACTAATTTTAATAGATTGTGCCTGTGTTGTACAGTAGTAAATAATGTGTTTAAATTCATATTCCTCAATTAGGGAAACAGTTTTATTGGGGATGAAAATTCTTTCCCTGTAAAACTCTCAGGTTGTTCCCTTTTCTTGGGCAACTCTAAAGTCAGAAAGACTCAACAACAGTATGATTCTAGAATGAGTATACATACGCTTTGGAAGGAACAAATTATTTTCACTTCAGAGAATGCATTTTGTCCACGCACATTTGAAGTTGTGTAATATTATTGTTCCTGTGTTCAAGTGTATTTTGTGTTCTGGCTAATCTTGTGCTATTACTGCAATGGACTTCTGAAATTCCCTCTCAACCTTGTGTTGCCATCTGACACCCAAGAAAATCTGAGAGGCTAACCTCACTAAACCATAACTGGTAAGGGAACTGAAGAGGTGGGTGGAACCAGAAATTAATCTGACATGATAAAAAAGAGTGGGAACACTACGTGTCCTGCAACCCAGCAATTTTCAGGCTCAAATGGAAGTTGAGCAAGCATTCCAAATTGACACGTCTTTAAAAGTCAGTGGGAAAAAAAAAGAAATTTCTCTCTCTTCCCTGCCAAAGTGTATTGCCTAAAACAAGGTAAGCATTAATCAAGATTAAAGTGTGTCTGAAAAATAAAAAGTCAATTCAGATCCAGCTAGGAATATATTCTGCTAATCCATCTATGAGTCATGTTAGCATGCTAGCATGTCCAGCTCTCAATTTCTATGCTTGTGGAATTTGCTATAGCAAATTAACATTACTTTAATGAAGCATTTTGTAGCTTCTTTTTTTTTTTTTTTTTTCCTTGTTTAAACTCCCACTAGAGAAGTATTTGAAGGGTGGTACAATGGACCATATAAATGGTTTTTCCTTGTAATAACCATAGCATGGTTATTCCTCCCTAAAGAATCTGAAAAGGATATTACTTGCCCATGAGGATTCCTTTAAAATGTTAGAAAGCGTGTAGTAAAATCCTTACTTAGGCACTTGTTGACATCCGCTTCTCGTTAAATTGTATTTTTAAATAATAATTTTCTTGTTTAATGACAAGTTTTAAATCATCAACACATTAGACTACATTATATAGTTGTTTTGTTCCAGTGGTTTATAATAGAGGTCTTTAATAGCCTCTTGCCCGATTTTCCTTCTCACTTCCTCTACTCAGGACCCAAACACCACTATGAGATAGGGGGAAATTCTTCTCTCAGCCATAACAGTAGAAAACATATGTGAAATTATTCTCTGTGCAGATACCTAGCATGAGATGTCTGTGTTCTGAACAGCTGGACAAGAATGAATTTCATATGCACAGAAGGGAAATCAAATGCAAATTTTTTACATTCAAACTATAATGACTGTTTAGATGGACCTTTAGATCCTATTACACAAGGCTCGTGAAGTCCCAGCTGAACGGCTTTTGCTTTTGCCACCTCAGAGTTATAACACCAGGTAATGATAAACTTTGGAAGAATATGAAGGTCATTTTAGCAGCTGGGTTATTTTTCATAGCAAAGGCCACATTTAACAGTGTCCTGCATAAACTGCTTAGATTTCTGAGCTGAGATCTAAGTCTTACTCAAGTCATTGAAACCAAGCATGTTTATTTTTCTGTGAAGCATTTATAGAAGTCTTGTAAAACTCAAGAATTAAATAAAGAAATTGAATCCTCCACAGGGAAAAGTATCTGTAACTAAATCCTGTCATAATGTTCAGGAAAACATCCTTACTGGAGCACACATTCCTGTTTTGGGAAGTGCAGTGTGGTAGGTGTTGAGCAATTAGTAGTTTTCAAAGAATGCTCATCATGAAGAAGGATGAAAATTGCTACTTAACCCCTTACAGATAAAGGGGATGCTTTCTGTGTCCTTAATGCTAGTGATCTGTTCATTTTTCTTCTGCCTGCTGACCTCTGTGGTAGCGATCTGAAGTATAAAGATTATGTTTTGTTTGGAGGACTTTAGGCTGTAGTTGATGGGCTGGTTGTTCAGTGAATCAACTTTTATTCAATGAAATTAAATTTCCGTATGTTGCCATCAGATGGAAGATTTTAGTTTTAACAAGTTCTATCATTTGATGACATTGATGATAGTACACAAAGCTCAGTTCATGTTACTCTTGAAGTTTTGTTACAGTATAAAATATTTGTCTTGTTTTAATTGTTACCACCACATGTGATATCAGAAGCACTAGAATATGCCAGTCTTTGACAAAGACTAAAATCCTGCTCATGTCAGTGGTATTACAGGTGTGGAACTACAGTTAAATTCTGCATGTAATGCCTTCCTAGAACAGGAGGCCTTGAGTAGCAGAACGATGCAAGCCCTTGAGCAGCATAAGCCTACAAATAGATGTTGGCATGAAAGAAAGCTCAATTCTTTTTACCTGTCTACCTAACTTGATGGAAGTGTGTATTTACATCTTGTAAAGACAGTGGTATATAATATTTGAAGTCAAAGTATGTCAGAAGACCAAGACCACTATATGCTGCCCAGAGTTGTAGACTAAAGCTATACTGATCTTGGGGGAAAAAAAAAAAAAAAAAAGACTATTTCTATTTTTTTTCTATCTGAACCACACTGTTGGAATACACTTGCAGTTGAAAGGATACCATAAAATATTCAAGTTGGTAAAAATGGGTGACATAAGGCAAAGACTAGTATTAGAAACCTACAAATTAGAAAACTATGAGCTGTATTGCTTGCACAGTCTAAATTAACACATGTAGTCTAAAGTAACATACATGCATATATTGTTAGTGCAAATTTTTAAAAGCTATTAAAATTTATATAAAGGGGTTATTTACAAATAATATCTAAAATATAATAGAGATTATTTTTTCTAATAATTTATGAGTTACTATCACTGAGATTTATATACATGATTGATTATTTTAGCACATTACAGATTATTTTGTAATTTAGTATTCATAAATTGGAATATATAAACTTTGTAATGGAGATCATGCACACAGCATTCTGTAGCATTTCTGGCAATCATTTATTATGCAATTTTGTATTCAATTAATGTTGTATTATTTGATAAAACATTTATATAGATCCAGATCTGATCCAAGAGCCCTGTAATTCTGATATACAGTGTTGTTGTTGTTCAGAAATGCTGAGAACAGTCTGTAACACTTGAGGACTAATTTTTTGCTAGACTGTGATCTTCAGACCTGTTCCTGCAGAAATATCATGTGTTATGTCTTGATGCAATACTCTAGAAGGTGAAGAAATGAAGGTAGGATACAATACTTTGCTACAGGGGTTTTGCACTCTATCCATCTCACTAATACTATCCTATTCCCTGGACCAAAATTCCTAAGTTATTTTTTCTGTTTTGTTGTTGCTTATATATCCCACCCATGTGAAGACAGTATCACTATTTTTCGGTTATAAATAAAGCATTACTGTCAGAGCTCCAGTCCAGTGCACAGTCTCTGTTCAAGTTTGCAGCTAGAATGCTTTGGACTTGTATTATCTCATGTGTATTTCTTTTCACATGGCAGAGGCAGAGTTATTTCAATTTTCTTAGAGTGCTGTGGGTGTGAAACTAAAGTGTACTCTTGAAATGGCTTAGGCAGGTACCTAATTTTGTGAGAACTGGAATGGTACAATGCAGAGAAGGACAAATGTATGTTTTCATAGTAAACATTCAATTATGTATAATTCCTCCTAGTCCTAAAGTCTTCATACTTTTGTGCCTGCATTAGAGCAGAATACTGCATATTTCTGATTGTTATGCAGTGAAATACAGAATATGAATAACTGTCTACATTCATTTTCTGAATCACATAGGGCTGTTTGGTGTCCAGCACTGTTTAATATATCACTATTTATTATTTTACCTTTGCAACTCTCATCTGCCAGAAATATTCAGCTTTATTCACAACCTCAGGAAACACAAGGAGACTCTTCTACACAGTCAAGATACATTGAAATTTTGCCTCTTATATGGACTGGACAGAATATCCCTCAAGGGACAGCATAACATCTGTGCTTTCTGCTGATGTGAAAAAACTGGTTGTGCTACTGAAAGGCAACAATGGTGGCACAGGCAAACTACCTTGTCCTCCAATATTTTCCCTGCCACTGAACAAAGAAAAGAAAATTACCTTGCAGATCACTTGTACTCATAAATTTTCTCATCTATTAGATGAGATGGTGTTAGAAACAATTTCCTTGATGGATCTCCAGCTGTCAGACTAAGTCCTAAACCTTGACTGGAGGGAGAATTTTAGAGCAAAAGTATATACTGGTCCTCCTCCCAGAAATTTGGAGACATGTTAGGAAATAAAACGTTCATAGAACTAGCAACAATACTTAGACTCTCAAAGTCCTATATATGCTGGTACAAAGCACAAGGTACTAGCAAAACTTTAAAATTACATCCCTACTAACTATATAGATAATTTTGAAAGTTAAAAAATATCACCACAGTGGAAGAGGCTAATGGTAAGGTATCTAAAACTTAGAAATTAATTAGAAATGGTATTTTCATGAATGGTGGATAGCTTAGGAGAGTTTGCCTGAGCATCTCATTACAATTGAGTAATGACAGTTCAGTGACCGATAGTTAACTGGTAAAATCATCTGATTGCTCTTGTATCTTTCTGTTGTCTTAAATTCTTAAATATGCTGTGGATTATTTTTTCCTTATTTATTATACAGCTTGACCCTCTTCTAATGGATTGGTCTTGAACAGTTGATATCCTGCCTCCAATAATTTATCCTGTGATGCAATATCATATTTGGCAGCTTCCACATATGAATAACAGATGGTTTGAGCTGAATATACATAAGCATATGTGACTGTATGTTGCCATCCTTTACTTCTGTTTAACCCGTCAGCAGCTCTTTGCCTTTGCCATTTAACAGTCTTGTTTGGAAATGAGAAGGAATTCAGACTGTGAAAACATGGATGTTTTTTCCTGCTTACACTAGTGGCTGTGGGGTTTTTTATATTATTGTGATAGCTAAGAGTAATCTGCTTGACTGGTCAGTGGATATGAAAGTCCCTTTTGTTTCCAACTGCTTACAGCTCTTCTGTGTTTAACAGCAGACAGACATGGGCAAGTATGATAAGGTAAAAGTCACAACACATCATTTGTGAGACAGTCCTTCCAGACACTGCTGCCAACTACTCTTATTAATTTTTTAGGATTCTGTCCCACTTTATTCTGTTATTATTTTCTCTTTCTGTTTTCTACAATAAGAAGAAAGTCTACAGTTCTGGTTTTTGATAAACTAGCAGATTTTTTTTTTTTTTTTTATGCTGAGTCATTTTACTTAGAATTATAGAAGTGCTCTACATTCTTCTTCTCAAAATACTTATGTTGGATGGTTTTGACATTGCTTCATGTCTCAGATAATTATTTAAAATATCAGAAACAAACAGTCATGACTTATATGAGCTATGCTGAGTGCTTAGTAACAGAAATATGAGTGTACATGCACCTGCTTTCTTCCTCTCTCAGGAAGTTTGCAGCTCACCAGATTTCCTCCAAAAATTACCAGTGTGGATGAGGAGTTGCCTGGCAGCCTTGTGGTGCTTCAGTGGCTGGGGTGCTCTGCAGCAGCCCTTCTCATGCTATGTGGGACATGGTGCAGGCTCACCATAACTTAGGGTAGATCTTTCTCTCTTTAACTACAGTGCAAATTAGAACATGTAATTTGGCTTCTGTCCTTGAACTCTAGGCATTTAAACCATATCAGAAATTGGCTTGAAAACCTTTTTAAGATGTATTTGGTATTATCACTGCCTTCCTAGGCAGATACTTATCTTGATTGCAACCTAACGCTATATTTTGGGATGAGATCCCGACATGCAGTAGCCTGTCCTTACCAGTGCTTTGGCTTCCATAGATCAAGAAAGAAAATACATTACTTTCTACCTACCACATTGCTTAGTCTAGGTTAAGACTGAGTGCCCTGACTTAATGCCGTAATTAGGGCCTGAATTTAAATAGCTCCTAGTGTAGTGGGAATAAAGGCAAAATGTAGCTTTATGTGGAAAAATATCCACTGTTAGTTTTTCTGTCTACAAATGCAACAGCTCAGACTTGCAGTAACTCACTGGAAGACTTGAATTACACAATGATTTCATATGGCATACATAATGATCTTTTCTGTTCAGTTTTGTACACACAGGAATTACTTTCCGACATATGTTTTTCTGTAACTATATATTTGCATTAGCTGATTTTGTTTACAATATTTGAGGAAGTAATAACTACGTGCTAAATATTAGTTTTGCAATATGGTTAAAATATACAAATAGCTTTCACCAAAGTAATCACCTTTAGTCCTTAAAGTACTAATCATGGATGAAGTGTAGCCAGACAGCAATTTTCTATTTTCAGCAGGAAAGATTTTTAATACCAGCACAATTAGCTGCTTGTATCTGGTAGCTGCCGTTTTTAAAAAATACTTTGTACATTTTATGAAATATATCTGACTCAGTTTACATATTCATTAGCTGTAAAAGCCTGTACAGAAAGAGAACAACACTAGAAAAGTTTAAAAACCCCCACTCTAGTAGTATTAGTAAATTAAATTGAATTTATATTTTTTTTTTAGCCTGTCCATATAACTACTCAGAAACCACTGGTGCTGAATGATTGACAGAAATCCCATTTAACAACTGCCTGTGTCTGTTCATCTTCATACCAACCCTGATATCTAAATATAACCCCAAAGTCATATTGGAGGAGGAGTTAAATGGCAGAAATGGCAAATAGATAGCTGGTTCTCAATTATTTTGCTATAGAAGTTGAAGGAAATTAGACACCAAACTACTATGAGTTTATAGCTGTTCCTGACTATTAGTACAGTGTTCCAGTGAAAACACATAAGCAGGCTAACAAATTAAATACCACATTTTCACTGGACTTTCTTTAGTATATACTGGTGTTAAAAAGGCTATTGTAATCAGGTTTTATTAACCATAAGATTACTTAATTCAATATACAGACTATTGGTTATAACATCTTCAAATAAAACTAAAAATATTTTCAATATCAAGCAATTCCAGAGATGTTCATAGGAAGGAGGCTTACAAAATACAGCACAATACTGATTAAATGAATACAGTAGTTTGCCACAATAAAATTAATGTAAATTACAAAAACAACTACCTGAATAAAATATATTAAGTCTTATTTCAAAATAAACTGGATATTGTGTCAGAAAGAATAAAGTCACTGGAAGTCATTGAAACAAAAAAAATATTTCTTTTTGTTTTAATATGAAGCATAGTAATTTCCTGTGTGAAATGGAAATGAACGATTTTCCTTCCAAAACCTCAAAATAACCCAGGCTACATAATTGGGAGATGATATTTCTTTAACTTTTTTCTAACTGTTTAACCTTTGCTCTAATGCTGGAGCAGGTCCATCACTGAGATGCTACTGAAGAGCAGCAGCCTGCATCTTATCACTGTGATTTATTTCAGTGCTCAGAACTACTCTGTACAGCAAAATGAGAAACCCCTTGGCTACAGATGCTACACCAGTTAAAGCTGGCAAGGTGGTAGGTTGGTGGGAATTTTCAGAGAAAAATTGATGATTGAGGGAACTGCTGCTGAATCTGATGTTGCAGGGCTGATAGATGTCTATTTGTAATACATGCAGACATGCACAAATTGAGACTGTAAGGATTTTTTTTTTTTTGAAATCAAGACTTTTATCCCACAGGTAACAGTTTTATCTCATATTATTGCCACCACCTTAGCCTTGTTTTTTTGCAGGTCCATTTGTACCACACCTTGCATTTTTTCCATCCAGTGTCATTTTTGCTTTCTTTAAAATATGTAGTGACTTCAGTTTTGTACTGCTGAACTCCAGGTCCACTTTTAGATATCCTGTTTGTCTCCTCTGCTATGTGAAAAAATGGAGTGAAAGTTCTAGATACAGATGGATGAAACCAGTACCCAGGGTCAATTAGTACAAATTGCAGTCATTCAGGAGTAGGCAGACTGGTGACAGTGAAAGAAGGAGGAGAGAAACTTCATGTTGCCTGTATACACAAGCCATTCATATATACTGATAAAGCATAGCAATACCCATTTATCAAATCCACTCTTAAATGCACGAGCTTGTATAAGAAACAGAGGCATCCTGGGTTGAAATAACTTGTGACTTCATGTAAAAGCTCTGCAGATTAGTTTCAGTGCAAGTTTGAGAGATTTTAAAGATAGCAGCAAATATTTGAAAGTTTGATCAAGCCCATATTTTCTTTCCAAGTATGTTTTCACCTTGAAAAGGTGTTAAAAATTGAAAGTAGGTTGAATCATGTAGGATAAAGAGATAAGAAAAAGATTTCAGAGAAACAAAGTACAACAGTTGTAACAGTTCTCAAATAAAGCTCAGGTTCATAGAGCTGCTTAGGTAACTAGGCATCTAAGACTCACTGTAATTATTTAGTTACATCTCTAGAACACTCTGCCCCAGTCAGTTTCAGTGAGGGAAATTTTCCATCCAAGATCCCTCCTAGGTTAGATCATAAAGCTGTTTTCTCTGATGACAGGTGAGTACTGTGCGTCCATGATGAGAATTTTTCTGCTCAGAATGAAGAGGAGCATACAGAAGATACAATAGAATGCACCATAAAAAAAAAAAAAAATCCCCCCCAAACCCAAACAAAATAACCCCATTAAAATGCAAGGAAAGAATTTTGGATAGACTGCTGAAAATTTTGAGGAAGACTCTTCCTAGAAGTTATAAGTTTTCCATATTTTTTTTTTTTTTCCCCCACAGAATAAAGCTATAAATCTACATTCCAAACGTTTAGAGTCCTGACTGGAGCAGAATTTCTGTCCCCAACAGTTCTAGTAATGAGAAAAAGGTTGTATACACTTTCCAGGGAGATGCAGAATGAGAGTGTTTGACTGATTGTGTTTTCTTTGAGCTAGGAAAGTAAGTACTGAGTTCCTCGGCTGCTGCTTCTCAGAACAGAAATTATTCTTGTAGTGAAGAAATGTATATCACACGCTCTTTCTGCTGTCTGGTATAAGAGAATTCTTTATGTCATATTTATACAATATTTGACAGGAAAGGAATTACGTTTGGCAAAATCTCTAAGTTCTGCACATTTGTGAGGTCTTTGTAAATGATATGTAAAAACTTTTAAAGTATTACATACTACAGTTATGATCATTATATGTGAGTACTTGTTTAGAAATCACTGGTAGTTAATAGAGTTTCTCATCTTCAGAAGTATCTCCATTACTAAAAGATTTTTCATAAATAATTTTTTAGTCTAGTTTACAGTGTTAGCAATTTCAAAAAAAGCAGTCATTATCCATACAAACAGCAGTTTGAAGCAGTGCAGCTAAAGGCTAAATTTTGCAGAAGCTTTACATCATGTAAGCCAATGTTTCTGCAAACAGAAGCAGTCCTGGTCTGTCTTGGGCTGCTAATTTCCACTCTAAGCAGCCCCTTCATTTGTGCAAGTACACATGAGTGTGTGACTAGCTGTGGCTATGTGAAACCATAGTGAACTAAAATTAAACTGGTTTTTGTCTGGCTAATATTAACTCATTTCTCCTCCTTATTCCAGATCACTAGACACACACATTCCATTGTGTAAGGGGGTAATATGGGGTCAAGAATAAGTACCTGGAGCAGGCTGAGGAGAAGATTCTTTCTTTCAGTATCAGTAACAATCTGTTTATGGTTACAAATTCATTTTCAGAAACAGTTAGTCCTAATTACCTTATTAAATAGATTACACAGGGTCATTTTTTTTTTTTTTTTTTTTTTTTTTTGCCAGCACTGGGCATTTCTTTGGCAATATCAAGCAATAGAAAGCTCCTGCTTAAATTTTGCCTCAGCTGTGTGTATCAGTTGTGCCTACAATATGATTGCCTTTGTTTTGGCCAAAGCAGTGCCGATTATTTCTTAAATGATAATATTAACATGTGTCAGAAAGTTTCAGCTAAAAACCCGAACTCAACTGCTTTCCAGGCAAGTGTAAAACTTTCATTTTATAACAAAGTTGTGGACATCAGTCATGTTCCACTAACAGGAGAGAAGAGTGTATTTTGAATTAATCTGATTATTTTCATTGATGCCTAGCCTTTGAGGACTGAAGTCTGCCAAACAACTTATTCAGTGAAATCCTGTAAGGTTTATGCAGGCATGACTGTAAAACAATGCTACCTACTCTAATACAGCAAATTTTTGAACCAGACCACTTACTATAGACTTAAAAGCAGCTCATACTGTGACACTGTTCCAAGATGATTGACTGTGATAGTTACAGATTGGTTGAAATACATTACAGGATATGCATTATATATCAAGACATTATAAATTATGAGAAACTACTGTCAGGCAAGCAATTATGATAGCTCATTTTGCAATGTTAATTATGAAATGTCTGGAAAATACCATATCTATATTTATGAAGCTTCCTGCATTGATCAATGAAGTAGACATGACAGTGTAAAGAGGAGTGTTACAATTACTAAAAGCTCAGTGAAATAGGTATGTAAGTAGCACTGGAGAACTATTCACAAATGTATACTGGTGCAATACTACCCTATGGAATGAGTAGTGTTTGGAACTGGATTTTGTGACCTTGGAACAGCTTTAAGATTTGTAAAGTAGTTTTGCTCATGTCCTCTGGGATGAGTATCTTCTAACATAAACTGATGATGGTGATACTCAAACCTAGCACCTAACTAGGAAACAAGCTGTGTAAAAGACAAATGAGATCCTAAAATACATTTTATAAGGTACATATAAATGCCACTTTACAAGATGCTGTTGATACTTTGGCTGAAATGCAAACTACCATTCTGGTTGCTTGAGTTCAGGAAAATTAAACTGAAATCATCATAGGTGCAAAGAAGGGTAACCAAGAGAATGAGAGGTTTATCTTCCTAAGAAAAAGTTACGTAGCCTTACTAAGTGAAGGTTAAGGGGGACAGACAAATCCTGTATAGAAACACATGGCGATGAGATAAGAAATATTTGAACAAAAGTCAACACCAGCAGCAGAAGAAATGGTTATTAATTGCTCAGGTACACACCTCAGCTGGAAATTAGATAAAAGAATAAAGATACATAATCGTTGAAATAATCAAATTTTGAAACAGCCTCTCAAGCAGTTGGTCCAAAACCCCTAATTGTGTTTATGTTGGAATTTAGTAAATTTAGTACACAGATTATTTGGTGTGGTCCTCTGCAATAGAAGCAGATGGGACTTGATGGCATCTAAGTTCTTTGAACTTTAAAGTTCCTGTTGTGACTGAATTACCGTCTAAAATCTGCTTTTCAGTCAGCTTTTCCATCCCTTCCAATACTTTTTATAAACTCAAGGGATTATTTTTATCCTTTGCTGCGGTATTAATAGCAAGTCAATGGTTATTTCCATCTACCTCCTCATCAGTGTGTCAATGATGATTAAATGTATTTGCATTGCATTATACAATATCACTGCTGTTCAGACTGGAGTATCCTTTGCTGCTGTAACAGTTTGACTAAAAAAAAATGAAAATAATTGAAAAATTGAGAAGAAAGTTCTTTTCATGTCTACTGTCTTTGGGAGTACCACGGAAAATTTGCTGTTATTTAGAAGCTACAGGTAGCTAAAGCCATGGCACCATTTAGAATGGAATAAATAGAAGTGGGTTACTCCTGACACAGACTAGTTATAGTTTAATTCCCCTGACACACAGCAAGGAATTGTACATTTCCTTCTTGAAGCTTAGAGCGAAATCTGAAACTGCAGAATTGTAAGATACTATGGTATGAAGCCTCTGATTTGTGGGATCTCTAAAGAGGATATGCTTAGAAATTTTGGAATATGGAGAATTATTGTAGATTTTTTAGATTTTTTTTCCTCAGAACAGTATATTTTAAATTAATAGTCACACATTATGAATTTTTGAATTGCTCTTTTTAGTACATAAATGATTTCTTAGTCAGATAATCATACCCATGGAGTATGAAGATGTTTATAAAAAATAAACTGTGAACAAGTGGGTAATACAGTACTTGAGAACTGCTGCAGTCTAAATTATTAACAGATCTGTCACAAACAGTACTGCTAAATTTAAAAAAATTATGTTTCTTTTGCATTTTACATTATACACTAAGAATATTTGATAACAGCAATTGCTACTGGGCAAGGGAGTTAGCTATTGCATATATTGGAAATTTGTCAAGAACTGTAACAGTACCTATGTGTCATTAGAGTCATAGTGTCATATCCTAAATTACCTGTAATACTAAGCGAAGCTAGTAAGGTCGTGCTGCACAAGAGTAAGTTCATGCTACTGTATATGTGTTATCTTTATACTAGTTTGAATGTATCTGCCACTTTTATTTAAGCATTTAAATGCAACTATTTTCTAGTAAACACATATTTTGTTCTCTACTGTTAGGACACTAAATATAGATTTATTGATTTGAAGAAAATATCACAGGTTTAGAAGAAATAAATGAGTATCACGATTGAAAATCTTTTCTGTCACTTGGGATAGGTTGTATTTTTAGCTTTAGGAGAAAAGTCAGAAGGTAGTTTAAAGCCTGACCTTTGCTCCTCAATAATCAGACCTATATATAGTGTTTTACTGGACAGACCTTCATAAAAGAGCTCCAGGTCCTTGGTCTCCCTATTCTTCTCATTGAAGTAAAAGGTTTCAGTTATGGAAAAGCACACTTTGCTTGCAAGTAGATGTAGTAAATGTTATTCTAAAAGGAATCTATTCCTCATCTCATACTCCATACATTTCCTGGATTTAAGAAGGCATCTTCACATAAGTGCCTATTTTACTTCTCTCAAAATGGTATATGACTGCTTGGATGTATACTTTTTTGCATATTCTTTCTACAGTAAGTGAAACATTTGCAGTTTGTATCTGGCTGTATTTCTGCTGCTGCTCCTTTGCTGCTTCTCTTTTGAAAAGGAAATACCTTATTCTTACTGGAAAGAACTGAGAAAATCAAAATATGCCACTCTCCTTCAGCTATGTATTATTGTTCTAATTGAGAAAGGCAAGGATCATTAATCATCAAAAAGGCTCCAAACATGTTCACTTTCTTAGATTTAGCACATCATAAACAGGAACACGTACTTGCCTCTAGGGCTGACGACCTATGTGCTAAACTCTCTTGCTGTAAACTTGTCATATTTCCATAAGTGTTTAAATCTTTAGAAGAAATAGAAACAAAGCTCTGTGTTAGAGTAGAATACAGATTTTCAAGAATACTTGTCTGTCAGTAGCTACATTATGTGGTTAGAATTTTGTGACAGTCTTTAAAACTTTTAACAGTGAGCCAATACAGAATATACTTGCTTTAAATATTGCAAAATTTTTTGAGAAAATCACCTATCTCATGTCATTGCTCTTTCATTTATGGCTGTGTAGAATGTAGCATTTTGCCTGGAATTAGTGTCAGAGAAGAAGCACAAGATAGTCCCAAACCAGGTTCTGGATGCAGAGTTTATAAATTTAGACAAAATAAATTATAAGATAAATTAATTAATTAAAAATTAGAAATAAACATTTGTCATCTTTCAAAGGTTTGAAAGCCAATTCCAAATCTGAATTATGTTGTGATTGTGTATTTTATAAAAATAAAAACATATTTAAAATACACAGAGAAAGTGCAGACTTGCCTACTAAAAACACTTGTTCTGTCTTCTGAAAATGTTATCTCTTGTCAAAGCAAAATCTCTTTTATTCCAATAAATGTTATTTGTAAATAAGATGGGAAGACACTGCACTTTCCTGACCCTGTACACAAAAGAATTTTGCATTTCCATTAAAAATATATAACTTGTGGGACTCAGCTGACAGGTATGGTCATCTTCAAAGCCTGAGGATTTGCCTCTGTGGCCAACCTGGTTTGTATGCTCTTTGGCAGCTCCTTCTTTCATTAATAATTTACAACGGTTCTCAAATGGTTTCAGACAAGTTTCAGCTTCAGTACAAAGTTCCAAATGTACCTCAAGGAGAATCATATAATGATTATGACCACATTCTAGTGCAGTATGAAATTAAAACACTTACAGGCGATTAAATATTTTCATGACCTAACCAAATGCAGATTTGTTTCCAGAGAAGTTCCTGTCATAATCTTGAAAATTTCATGACAGATTAACATTAATATATATGAATGCATTATATAAACGACTGGACTAACACAGAAATATGTTTTAGGGCAGAATCTTTTGTTCCAGCTCCTCCAAGAGACAGTTATAGCTTATTCAGAAATATCTATTTCCTGAAGATCCATGCCAGCTATAGAGATAAATCTGACTACTCTCCTAGTTGTTAATAGGAATATATTGTAACACACAGCCCTAAAGAATCTTATTTTAAAAATGAAATTTACATTAACATTTTTCCAATATTCCTAGATGTTATATCAAGGACTTAACAGGAGTCTTCCTTGTTTTAATTACAGGTTCTCCATCAATGCTGTAGTCAAGCTTGAGCAAATAACTCTGCCCAAGTTATTCATAATTCTTATTCACTTTATTCAAAATCAACCTAAATGACTGATGAAATATTTATCCCAGAAAGGTACAGCAAGTCTTGTTCATTGAGGCATATGGTGGCTAACTTTTATGGAATTTAAAATCTATTTCTACTATCTGTCACGTTCCCATTCATACCTTGGTAAGACATTAATAGAGAACCAGATATGCTTTCTATGTATTTGACCAACAAGGTTCAAAAATAGAGTATGCAAGATAAAAGATATTAAATTCTTCCTTTATTTAGGCAAGTAGACATTTTGATACTTTCCTCAGTGGGACCAGATTTCTCTTTGCAGTTCTGTTGGGTTTTTGTGTTTTTTTTTTCTTGAATTTCATTTTGGCCTCTGATATTCTTGTCTTCTTTTTTGGCTGAAGTGGTAGAATTAAAAAAGGCTTGGTGTCAAATGCCTTCTATACTGGCAGTCTTTGAAAAACTGATAAGTATATAAGGACCAAAAATTCAGGAATTAATTTTGGTGACAATGAAATATCACCTATACTGTAAAATGGAATGAAATGTTAGTAGAATTAATTTAAAGGTAGAATTAAATTAAATAAAACTTTGAATTAAAGTTTTCTTCAATGATAAATTTTCATGCTAACAGTTATTAGGAATTATTTCAGTTCAGAAGAAAGTCTCATGTCTGTTATCTGTGAAATCCTGCTTCAGTGAAGTGATTCAAAATGTACTGTGAGTCACTTGATACCAGAAATTCAGTGTGGTGTATATGCATCAGTGACATCCCAGAAAGAATGATACATTCAGAATTAAATTTTTACTTTAGACTTGAAAACAGTTTCTCATCTGGGTTCAGTTGATTGTGTCTGCAATAGGTAATACAGGCCTAATTAGTATGTGGTGCCTCCACGCACAAAGTAGTAAGGAAAGTGTGTTGCAAGTCAAATGTACACTTCCCTTGGCAAGTGCAATCAGCTCCATTTCTCTTGGAATGATCTATTCATGTGTTTTATTTTGAATTCATGTAGGATAAGTACTTGCCTGACTCTTATGCTACTCAAGAATTTCTTTTACAAGAGGAAGCTATAGCTTCCCTGCTAGCATGATTTACTTCTTGCTAGCTATAAGAGCATAAGAAAGTTGTGTGGCTGAGGATCTTTCCCCAAGAATTCATGATGCAATATTATGCCAGGATGCATGAAAAAGAGATGCAGAAATAGAGAACATAAGGAAAATTGTATGAAATATTAATAAAATCTCAGACCACAGTTCAGCCTAGCCCAGTATACCCATAGCAAGAGTAATTATCTTCAGGAAAATAATAGTTTATAACATGTTTTAATTATGTTGGGACAGAGCAAGCAGAATAGTCTCCTTGGGTCATGGGGACTGACATGGATGTTAGAGATACCACTGCTTTTAGAGGGTCTCTTCAGGAATGTAACCTCAGTGTGTTCCTGTAGGTATTCAATACTTGGATCAAATTTATTTTTATGTTGTTTTATAAATATGTTCCTACCCTGATCACTAGTCTTCATATGTAAGTCAGTCCTGAGTCAAATTTTCCTTTCCTACTTTTTCCATTGAATACTTAGAATTATATCCTCAAGGACTCTGATCCCCTATAGACTTCTAATTTTCTTGAAAGTATCATATAAACTTTTCTCTGATATATCATATCTTAATAGTCTTTGTTCACTGTATGTAGTAAACAGTCTAAATTCTGCATGACAGAAATAAATAATTTGCAATTGGATGTATTTTTTTTCAGTCCCAGAAGAAAATATAAAATTAAAGCTCTTCCAACTGATTTCTATTTTGATGGTAGCAAAAAGATACCTTTACACAGTGGTGACCTTTCTGACCAGAAAAGGATGAAAAAGATTAGTCAAATGTTGCAAATGCACACTTTTAAGACAGACATAAAATACTATTTGTAATTGTATCTCAAGAATAGATGTAAATGACAAGTCATCCAGATACTGTTACCATATCTTGTAACCTTAAAAAGACAACACTATGAGTAGGGAAATGTTAAATAAATGACAAAGATGATGCCATCAGTTTTCAAATTAACTCTGTAAACTGCAATTTTTATTCGCCTTAAACTTTTTAAATGGGGAATCTTTGTGACTGAAGGAAAACAGAAGACACTTTAAAATCCCAACATTCTGATTTTCTTATTAACAAATCTTGGGTTTTAGTTATTTTAAAGATTTTTTAATAACTGCTATTTATATTATATTTGGTTGTGACAGTCATGCAGAGAATCATCTTAATAGATCTATTTAGATACGGATGCAGCATTTTAGCACATCAAACAGAGCCCATGTTTTTTAACTTTTTTTGTCATAGTTCAATACCTCTTTGACATGCTTTAAAGACATCAACACACATTTCAAAATGTTTTGACAAATCTTGTCTTTGTACGCACATTGTGATAACTTGAATGCAAAACCATTTTGGCACTATTGCCTAATGGAATATGGTGCAAAATCTTCAAATTTTTGTTCTGGAATGTGAAAATCCTACTCCATCAAAGGCAATTACAGTAACAAATACCAGATTTTATTAGTTCATTTCTATTCAGCACTATTTCCCCAAATCTGGCAACCTGCTTTGTCCTTCAGGAAAACAAACCCATTATGTCCTTTTCATGTCTGTGCGTTGTATTAGCTGATATTAAAAAGCTACTCAAAATTAATGTTCACAATGGACTTATCTGTATTCTTCTGTTGACAGATTTGGATTTATTTTTCAGTCATAGCTCATCTGAGTTATCTTAATGTGATCGAATAAGATTAATCAATATTCAGCCTGACAAACATGATATTCTCTGTGTTTTAATTTAGGAAGATCTTTAGCTTTTGTATAGTTCTCTGCTGTAGTTCCCTGAAATATATTCTCTTTTCAAAAATATGTACTTGGATGAACAATGATATTTAAATTATCATCATCTCTGTCAGCGCCTGTTGAAGTAAATGGGAGTAGTTTACTCTCTTGGATATTGTTTTATATGGATTCAGGAAGACATAGCTGCATAATTTTCAGTCAGGATACATAAAATAATTTTCCTGTAATCTGAAGAGTTAAAGACTACCAAAAAAAAAAAAAAATAGAAAGAAAGAAAAACAGAGTGTTGTGAGTCTGGGAAGCAAAGGATGGACCCTTCTTTTCAATCATACTCAACTGTTTAGTCCTCTGTTCTTCAAACTTTGGAATTGACATTGCACAGGGAAAAGTTTTCAAAATTTTCTTGTAGATAAATTAACTTCTAATTATCATATCCCATAAATGCTTTGTAAATAAGGGATGCATTCAACTGTAGTTATATCAAGTACTAAACACAGGTTTATGTTGAAAGTTAGGTGTAGGCAACTGATACGGATATGCATATAAATGCATTGGTTTTGGATGCTAACAGAGACCTTCTACCTTTAGTTCTGTTTTACCTAAGTGGCAAGAATAATCCATAGTACCTAACCTGTCTGGAGCTGGAGATGATTAAATAAAAATGTCAGAATAGATTTAGTTAGTGGGCATAATATTGCACATAAATTCAACATGATAATACTCTGCAATAGGCTAATACAACTTAACAGAGCTCTCTATTAACTCTATCACTGGCACTAGCTCTTTATACTTGAAGACTAAGTATACCACATTCAAAGATGATAAAAGAAGCTTCAATTTTCCTTAGGCAAAGAGAAAATTAAAGCAACAGGTTAAAGCATTTTGCATTTATATGCACAAATAATTATATACACTATATGTAGATAACTATTCATTATTTCTTATTTTTAATGAAATTGAGACATTTTTATGTAATTAAGATGTTTCAGCCAAGATAAATACATTTGAAACATATTTGGAAGTGCCTCTTGCATCATCATGGCTAGTCTCTCTCTATGCAGGCAGTCATGAGATATGATTCTTTTCATTGCTTATGCTCACTTTTGCAAATGGGGTTCCAAACTTTTTCTGAAAAATACATTGCAGTTTTATCTCTGCAACAAAAAGTATGGAGCAAGAATATTGTGCTTTATGCCTGCTCCCTCTTAAATTAGAAATAGAAAGAATATAAAAGTCTCAAATTAACTAATACAATTAATTGTATTTTCAGTCAAATTTTCTATATACAATTCTTTTGTGTCTGTTATTTGAAAGACATAATGCAACACTGAGTGGGGGAATATGCTGTGTATTCAGGTATTCCATCACAATGGAATTGATAATCATGAGAAATCCAGGACAATCACTTAATTCAATAACATTTCAGAGCTTTCACTGCTTCAGACCCATGTCCTGAGATGCTAAACATTTTTACTGACAGCAATCTCACTGTGAATTACAAGTGCTGGTCATCAATTAGAAAATAACCTGACAGTAATGGGGAAAAAAAAAGAGTATTTATATTCCCTCGATACACAGTTAAAGACTGGATGTAATGTTTTCTTAAGAGTTCTGTGTTTTGGGGAAAATTCAACTTCAGATCCCCTTTCACCCACACATTAAATCATCAAATCCTCTAGACAGAGATAAGCTTATGTAACTAGTTGTTAGATGCCCAAATCACTGAGAATACTGGTCTGCTACAGTTCTGGGCTAAATACTAAGATATTTTATTTCAAGCTTAACAGTTTGTATTTTAATAAATGTCCTGTTCAGCCTTGCAGTCCAGGTGACAGCTGCTGTACTCATAATGAGAAAGATATAACTTTGTGAAGCATTTTCTTAAGGCATATGTACTGCAGAGTCATAAGCTTATATATAGATCAGTAAATCACAGGTCCAGGACACCTGTTGCATACTTAGGACAGACTCAATTTCATCCTCTAAAATATTTTGTGCACCAAAGGCCAATACGTGGTACTTCCTTTCCATGCAAACAATGATTTGCTTATATCTTTGGATGAAGTTATCTGTGACAATTGTGTGAGTCCTTTCTGAAACATGTTTTTTTGGCCAACCTCTTCTCAAAAATTCTTATCACTAGTGTCGTGGTTTGAGCCTGGCTGGCAGCCAACCACCCTGCAGCCCCTCACCTACCCTCCTCCCCTCACCTGGGAATGGGGGAGGGAATTGGAGGGGTAAAGGGAGACTCGCAGGTTGAGATAGAAACAGTTTAATAAGGGTAATAAAATGAAAACAATGACAGCAATAGAAAATATAAACAGGCAATGCACAATGCAATTGCTCACCACCCCCTGACCAATCCCCAGCCCGTTCCCTGTTAGCGATCCCGAAATACCAAGATCCCACAATCGCAATCCCAGAAGCGAGAGAGAGCCCCTTCCCAACCACCCCTCCTCTATATAGCGAGCATGATGTTGCATGATATGGAATATTTCATTGGCTAATTTGCGTCTGGTGCTCTGGCCGTGCTCCCTCCCAGCTTCTTGTGCACCTGCACACGGGCAGGACACGGGGAGTTGGAGAGTCCTTGAAATCTCAGTAGCAGCTGAAAACATCAGTGTGCTATCAGCATTCTTCTCATACCAAATCCAATGCTGAATCTAAAACACAGCACTATTCTAGCTACCAAAAAGAAGCATTAACTCTATTCCAGACCAAACGGGGACCACTAGACTCTGCAGTTTTTATTCTGGAAGACAACTGAAGCAACATCAATTTAGTGCATGTAGAAAATAGTTTTGGAGTAATCTGTCAATTAGACTAAATGGAAGACGTTTTTGCACTAACTAATAGACTTGGAGACCCCTCAGCCCTAGGGACACTCCACTGGTTGGATGAGTTTTATAAGGCCATCCCTAAGGTTAGCTTCACTTTGGTAGCAGGCGCTGCACCACTCTGAAATGCCCTTTTACTCCAGCCCTATTCTCAGGATTAGTAACTGAAAGGTTGTTGTCATGGGATCCACTAAGAAGACTTTTCATTGTCCAGAGTTATCCTAAATAATGGAAAATAACATGGATAAACTCTGAAATGTAGTTCTCATTAGAATTCAGGAAGACTTGTGCTCCAGTGGGGAAATACATGTGAAAGAGAGGATGTGCTGCATTGTAAAGGTCTCTCCAGTCATGTTGAAATGCTGAAGAAAAGTTATTTTTCACTAAGGATCTAAAGCTCATAGAAAAAAAAAAAAAAAGTTCCAACAATGGGAGATTGTGTTTCTACAGCAGAAGCTTAAGAGCTGAGTAATATGGTGTCTGGGCATGTGTCCTGCAGAAGCAGCTAAATGTACCGCTTTTGCCTACCACTGTGGTCTTCCAATTTGTTTCTCAAAGTTACAGCATTTTTGCTGGTGGAAATTGTTTTTTGCTTTCGGCAAAATAAACAGATCTGAACAGATGGAGCATCACAAAAGCAAACCAGTGTAGTTGTCTAATTTATCTCTGCTTACAGATATCTTATGTACAATCAGTCATGTCTCCATGCAGGGGGTCTCTCTGCTGTTAATTCATAAGCAAAACATCCATGGAAGACAGTCAGCGCTGGCGGAGTGGCACATGAATACCAGGGAGACTAAGATAAAAATATTCAGTAGGAGTGGACTAGCAGGGGTCAGAGAAGTTTTGAGTAGACAATTTATTATTTACATTTCTTTCTTCCCAGTGTATTGGATTACATTCTGATTTGCTGAAAAGGACTTGGTATAGGCAAATGAATGCATGAACAATAAAAGGCTCGCTGGGCAAATAAAGCAGGATTTTCAAATGTAGTTCTATTTTAAATACTTTCAAATGAACATTTCAATGTTATATCTTGTCCAAAATCTGGAATAGAAGTTATCAAATTAAATACTTGTTTTGTTTTGGTTTTTTGTGCTGTGTTTTGTGTTTTTTTTTTTTTAACCATTTAAAATGGAGTTCAAACTAGTTGAGTTTTAAAATACTGAGAGAAATTCTGTTCCAATTAATTTATTCAAAACAAATTCAAAAAGTTAGGGAACTTCCTGCTCCACTCCAAATGTTATTTCTGCTACAGAAATGATTTTTTAATGCTCCCTTTTTATACTTCTACTACCTAGATTTTGGGAGAGAAATGGAAACCTATTTGTCAGCTTGCCATCTCACTTGATATCACTGCAGATCCAGGCAAAATATCAACTTCCCTCTTTTTTCAGTGCATGAACTTCTGATTTTATGTCAGTTTTATGTTTTGGGACATGTATGCATAATGCTTCAGTATTGACAAGTAAATTATCTATATATTAATAGATTACAAACTGCTTGTTTAATCTGCTGAAAAATTCTTATTTCTCATGAGAGAATGATGTTGTATGGTATTACTTCTTTCTATTCCCTCTCAGATTAAAGTAATCATTATCTTTAGAGAAAAATTAATTATAAACAGCAAATAAAGATTAATGAACAATGAATAATAAATGTTCTTATTTGAAACCAAGTATCAGTACTGGCTTATATGGATGCAATTATTTGTAGAAGAATATAATTTTTCCAAACATTAGTTGTGAATAAATCCAGTTTGCTTATTATTAGGAAATAAAAAGCCTACTCTTATGATTCCATGTATGTTTGAATGGTACTTCTGCTTAATCACTCTATTTGAAGAAAGATAAAATCTGAAATCTCATGATCATCCTTCAAAGATTAAAATAAATAAAAAATAAACAGAAGTATTTAAGGTGCTTAACTACTCAGCCAGATATTACTTCTGTGTAAATAATAATCTTTGCTGAATCATGTAGAATGACAAATATACTCACTCTGCCATACTATTTAAATGGATAAGGGAAATAAACTGACAAATTACTTTCAAAATAATTTTCAATATTTTCAAAGACAAAAAATGTCAATTTTGTTTTGCTTCTGTTATAGTGCCGCTTATATGTACTTTAAATGTAGTCTTTAAATATCTTTTACATGCCAGACTGGAATTTTGAACTTTACTTTTTTACATCAAAAAACTCCTTTTACTTAATTTCTAACTAAAAAATATTGTTTTGAAATGCCACAGAATTTGGTTAGGGCAATAATAAAAACATTTCTCATAATGTTGTTTCTACTGAGGAACTTAAAGATTTCCACCATATACTTTCTAATTTTGATTCCATACCTTCCTGTTACAATTCATAGTTCACATTACAATTTTATTTTGCAACTATAATTAATGCTAAATAAAATTCACATACGGTTTAAAATTTCCAATTAAAATCAATCTTTTTTTTGCCATTAGGCTGTATGCTGAGATAGTTTATAAAGCAAATATTGACTGCTTCTTGTTGGAAGTTAGCTTTTAATTCTTTGTTCTTTCAGAAATATCTATTTACACAGTAAACTACCTATCTCTTTCAGATGCAGATGTTAACACACAATAATTTTACTTTTTTTTCAGTGATATTTCTTATCCTACAAATTTGGGTCCTGTTTCAACTCACTGCAAACACTTTTCCTGCTTCTGATGAAATGATGTGCCATGGACACAGTCTGAATGCAGTAAATCAAGTTCCATGAATGACAGGGGTAAGTCTGTATTTTGTTATTAAGTATGGGTAAATAATACTATTTCACTGTATTTTCACTTCCTTATAAACCAGAAATATAAATCTTACAGTGAACATAAAATGATTAACTGTTGTCCACTTGCTGGAAGATGTGTGATTTCAGCTTCCTCAGGTTTGATATGAGAGCTAAATTTCCAGTGCACTAGGTGTGATTTGGTATTAAAAATCTGGTATGGCATGTAAGCTTCAAATGGGACAACTTAAAAATAGAGGGTATTTTCTGTGTGCACATTTCAAATTACTATGTAAAGGTATTTTAATACCAGCTGTTTGGTAATAAGCCTATGAGTTACGTCCAAATGTTTATAAAATGCAAGTACAGTTCTTACTGTCTGATATAACTTTGTACTGCTACTGTGATGTTTACCTAGCACTGGGAAAATTATTATTATAAGGGGATTGTTTTAACCATCTGCCTTATTGTGTGTGTGGCTGGGGAGATTGCTGAGGTGCAAGTGCTGGTTAAGGTTTCATTATTCCTCCTGAGTTTATGGAGAACAATACTGAAAGATTACTGAATGTTATATGGGAGAAATTTGCACTTTATGTGTAACGGATGCCCATATGTTTTATAAGACAAAAACAAGAATCCAGGACTATAGAAACCGGAACATGTTATGCTAGTCTTTCCCCATGGAACTATTACTATTAAGAGAGTCTTAAAGAATATGCAAAACCCCCATTAAAATCAGCCTCAGAAGTTAAAAAGAAACATTGCATTCATTGCTGTGATACAAGGTACATGTCACTATGTTTTAGTGAAAATTGGATATTTCTAAGTGTAAATATGGTCAGTTTTGACTATGTATTCAAAAGATATAATGCATGAGGGTTAGGGCCTAAACTAACAAATTGCTTTGAGTGTAAACCTATGTTAATGGTCATATTGCTAACAGACCAGGTGTTAAAAAACAGCGTTTACAAAGGGCTAGCCATGTTTGTTCTAATACAGCTACCTGTAAGAAGTGTTAGGAAATGGGGTTTTTTTGGTGGTGAAACTAGAATTTATTCAACATAGTCCCAGATCAGGAAATTATCCTTGTTCAGGATATAAACAGAGGGTTAGGTTTTGGAATGTATGATTGATCTACATGTGATTTATTAAAAATAAATGCATGTAATTTAAACTAGTAGTAGTTTTTATCTATTTATCTCTTTTTAAAAATTTGGCTAAATATTAAAAAAAATGTGGTTTTAATCCTTTGATTTTAACTATTTTATAGTAAGATTATATCTTTAAATTATCCCCTTACATCTTTTATAATAATATAAACCAGTGGATTGTTCATTATTTAAGTTTTGTACAAGAATTAACTGTCTAATCTTCATGCTGTTTCTAATAGCATTCTTAGCTGAAAATAAAATAGGAAAAGTCCTGTGTCAGAAATTAGGCAGGATGATAAACAAAATTAGAACCTATAAGACTGAACCAGCTCCATGGTACTGCATGCTAACCAGTGGGTATTCTTCCTCTTGCTGATAAAATTCACCCTAGAAGGCTCTGACTTGCTTCCTGTTTCATTCAGAACTGAAGTAGTTCTGCTTGGTTTAAAGTCTATCATCCCAGGCCCAGGATGTGATCTCTAGCTGTTCACGGCTTTATAGATTCACAAGTTAATACTTTTGCTTGTTTCTATAGCAACATAACAGATGAACCAGAATTAGGCTGAATGTATCTTGTTACAAGAGTATGAAAATATATTTACACAATTGTTTTTGGTATGTTCAATTACAAATCGTGTTTTCTATCATGAAAATCTGATTTTGTTAACTGTTTTGAATGCACAGATTACACTGTGCTTTTTTCCACTTAAGAAAATCATCGACCACACACACCAGTCTGTTACATCAAAGCTAGGCTGTTCTAACTTAATTTCTTTCCAAATATTGACTTACTTTTCTTTGCAATCTCTTGATGCTTTTTAATTCTTTGAAATGTGTTTTATGGCATTTTGGTCTTTTAGTTCCAGTTCTGTTCTTCTGCAAAGGGACATACTTCATAGGCCTTTTTTATGCCAGTTTTTAGTAGCAGTTATAATACTTAGAATATCATCATTTCAGTTTTGCAAGTGAATTTGCCCTCCTCAGAAGCTAACACTTTCAACTTTTTCACAGTATGTATTTTTTCATTTTATAGCTTATACCATGTTGTATGCATACTTGTTTCAATAACTTTTTTCCTAAGAGTCATTTTCATACACGGTAATGATCCAAATGTCAACCCTTGTTCATTATTTGACTGCACATTGTATTACAAAGCATATAGAAAAATCTCTAACAGAGACAATTGTGGGTGGAATATTCTCAAGGTCATTGATTGTTATTTATTATCATCACCAACAGTTGTTGCTGCCATGAATAATTAAATGCCTGAAATTTTACAGAGTTGTCTCTCATGGTACATGAAAATGTCAATGGAATTAATCTTCTTTTGGATTTTATTTCTCAAATTTTCATGTCAATCTATATTCTCCTAAACTATAAATCTGTTCCTTTAGAAATACAAAATTAAAATATTTTTACTAAATAATGACTAGAAATAGAAGTCAGATTATCTAAGTCCTAACACCTTCAGCTTGGCATCAGATCATGAGGCTATACTATAGAAATAATTCCATAGTCTCTTTCTATTTAAAGACAAACATAAATTCTGTGATAATACAAAATTTTATTTGGAACAATAGCAAAAATGAGTCTTGCAGTTGCTGTTTTCCTTATCTCTCTCTAAAATAATGATGCCAAGCACTGTCTCCTGTTCTTTTTCTTTATCATTCATCAGAACAAGACCACAAATAAACAAAAAGCCCAAGCCAGTAGGAATATTATCTGAAAAATAATTTCTACTTAAACATCATTATTCCCAACTTTCAATTAGGAATATTTTTAGGCTGTTTTTGTTGTTGGTGGTGGTTTTTGTTGGATTTGGTTGGTTGTTTGTTTCCCCCCCCCCCCCAATGTTTAAAGGAGTTACAGAGTAAAATTATATTGAAATTACGTGAAAATTGATCCCCTAATTTCCTACAATTTTTTTCATATTTTTAATCTGAGAAGTTTCCAAAATTGCACGGCACATTGATTTTAGCAGCAGGATTAGGCTCTGCGTTACTCACAGAGCTATAGTTTCTGTCCCAGATAACCCCAAATATGTAGATTCTACTGTCACTTTTAGACTTCCAGTTAGTCCTGAACACTTAGTTTGGAAACTGTTACCTCAAATTTCTACCAGCCCATTCAAGTAGCTAAATGTGACTCACACTTTTTTGGCTAATATTGAGATACATCTATATTGATCTGATGCTTTATTTATAGCATCACCTTTCCTGATCTAATGAAATGCAACTGAATAGCCCCTGAATGGGTTCCCTGCTCTGCAGTTTTCTTTGTCATGATACCATTCATGAGAGCTGTGAGTTATCACTAGGTCTATCATAACTGTTTCTCTTGTAAGTATATAAAATTTGTTTTTTTTGAGGAAAGTATATCTGCTTCTCTTTTCCTTTTTTGAGGGGCAGTCTCTTTTATTCATCCTCTCAGGCCGTTTACCTGCTACATATATTGACAAATGTATCCTGCTTATCTATACCTTTGGTCAAAAGGGGTGAATATGTCTTTTTATCAGCTGCTGAACATTTGGCCCATTCCAGTTATATTGCAGGTTCTACCTTGTCCCCAAGACTGAAGATCCCATCCTGATCTGAACTATTTCAGAATACTATGGACTTCTGTGACTTTACCAACAGAAGGAAAATGTCTGCAACAGTGCCCCTCTGCTCAGTAACATTCAGAGCTCAGCTGTTGTGCTATGAGACACGATCCAGATAAACAGAGGCAGGCAATGCCAGGTGGAAAGCCTTGGCTGGCAAAACCCAGAGTGCTTTCCCAGTAGGAAGCATGCAGAATGAGTGTGTTTTATAGACTATTCGGAAACTTAATCTTATTTCCATAAGAGCATGTCACAATGTTTATCACTTGCTGAACATATTCTCAACAGATAACTGGCTTGTCAGCTGATCGGGTTATGATTTAAAGAGAGAGAGTAGATACGCACCAACCAGAGGTATGTAACTACAGCCACTGTGTTCTGCACTGTGTTTAATTCCTTACTCCCTTTACACTGTACAGAGTATCTCAGGGCCTCTGCAGACATGAAGATAGTTTCATTTGTGGGATCTGGAAGTGCTGGAACTACCCAGTCATGCTTATTCCTAGGAAATGTCTAGCATTTTCAAATAGTCAGTGCATCAATCCATTAATGAGTAAATCATTATAATGCCATTAATATCAGTGGAGCTAGTCTTGTTTATACCAATGGAGTTCCTGATTAGATAAAGTTTTCCATTTAGCAGTGATGGTAAGGGACAGAACTTGGTTTGCGGCTGAAGTCCCCTTAGCTCTTAGTTACACAGCAAAGATTCAGTGACTCCAAAATGTATTTGTCTAGTGTCAAAATAAAATGTTTATGCTGTGCATTCTTATGTTTATTTTCCACTAGCTACAGAATACTTCTTAAACACTCACTGATAATTAATTGGTAAACACTTTTATTTCTGCTTAGTTTCCTCTATTTTATTTCTCTCCCGATTTTCTTCTGCTGCTTCACTGAGAGCAATGACTGAATTAATTGTTGTACTGCAGTGCTGAAAATTTCACCTGGATCATACTGTCTGCTTGTAGGATATTTGTTGCATCTGCTGCTAAGTGTCTGTCACTTGCAAAACCACTTGTATGTTGAAAGCTGCTGTCTTCTCTGACACTCATACACTCTGTTTGCTCACCTCCCAGTTACTTTTCTTGATTTTCATGATATCTTACTTTGCTGAGTCTTACATTCCATCTTCATGGTGTCTAGCTCATAGCTCTTCCACGCTTGCTTTGTCCATATTCTGACCTATCAGTGTCATATCTAAATGCTTAGTCTTTTGATGACTGTTCAGAGTTGTTGCATATATGACAAATGATTGTAACAATCTAAATATCTAAGACTATTACCACATTGAAGACAAGTAGAAAAAACATTTCTATACAGCGAGATTTCTTTCTTCTTTAGAGGAAAAATATTAGCTAAGTACTTGCTGCTTCACGTCTTCTCTGACCTTTACTCTGTGCAGTAAATGCTAACAGAATTAACAAAATTTTTCTTGTAGAAAACTACTAGAACTATTGTTCTAATTACATTTTATTTAAAATTGTTTAAAATTGGTATGTCCAAGGAAAAATGAGTATTGAGGGCCCAACACCTAAAACCTTAACAAATAAAGGCCATTTTCCCCTGGTTTTAGTACGAGTTTGCTTTTGCTGAGAAATATTCTAGCAGTTCTCCATACGTGTTTATTAGATTACATTGCAAAGGGTCTATAAACATACCAATAAATATGGCAAATTGTAAGTTTATTCTGAAATAAATTCTGATATTGTAGTTAAGTTTTTTCAAATATTGTTGAAAATATTTTAACTATACTATGTAAATACAATGAGTACCTTTCAGTAGAAAAGACATTATCATGTTGTTTTTAATGTCAGCAATTGTCTAGATAATTCACCTACTATTAATAGTGTATCAGATGCACTTATATTCGATTTGTCATTTCAAATAACAATCTAGATCACTTGTTTCTTTTCCAATGTATGATGCTGGATAAGGATAGAAGTGCTGCTGCTCCTGTAATATTTACTAATACTGTGTTTTATTTAGTGCATCATTCAAGAAAGGAAAAATTACTTTTATCCATACAAGCATTCTATATGAAATGGTGTTTTAAATTTACTTTGGTGGCCCTGTACCTAAAGGAACTGGACTTAGCAGACTTTTATTCACCTTAAGGCAAAAAAAAAAAAGAAAACAACCAAATCAACATAGAGTTGTATGAATATGTGGAGGCTGTTGAGTTCCTTTGGTTTTGGTTGTGATTCTGTTTATTTTAAGCATTACTAAGGTTTTTACTTTTCTTTTGTGTTCATAATGCTCACAATTCTAATTTGCTTGCTTTGCTTCTGACCTCAAAGGTTCTTGCTACGAACACAATAGGAATGTACATTACATTAATGTATATTACAGTACTGCAATAGATGCAAGTGCTGCACAATGTATTTTCCACATGGAATGGTCCTTTAGGGTTCCTAATTCTAGCTTAAGAAATATTTATATTCCCTGGTGTCTTCTGATCTTAAGAGCTCTAAGAAATGCTTCAAAAGCAGTAAGAGATATTGAAAAAAACTCCTGCCTATTTTGACATATAAATTATTTAAATGAACTGAATGATCAGAGATTATAAAAAGTATTATTTTATGACATTTATACATGTACATGTTGACATACAGGTAATATAAAAACTACAATAACTGACTGAGGTGTTTGACTTGGTATAAATATTAGAGCAGACAATTGATTACTGAAGGTAACAAGTGAAGAATTATTTCAATAGCAACCTTGTGTAGTCAGCCATGGAAAAGCATAGCTGTCATGGGAAATTAAACTGAGCCCTGAGATCTCTCTGACTAAGGATGTGTGTAAAGTTTGGATTGAGCACCTGCAGGTAGAGGATAAAATATTCACCCTAAATTGGGTATCTGCAGTCACAGCTGCACTGTTTTAAACCACGTGAAATTGCTTTTTGTATGACAAAGCTGATACAAAAATTATCATTAGACTAAGTCTTCTGAAAGTATTTGATGTGACTGTTTTAACAGAACCTGGTTCTGGAGACATCTGCATAATATTAATCCTACTGAAATCAAAGAGAAAATCTGTGTATGTAGTAAAGTGAGGACAAGTTTGAAGCCTGAAATTAGATGACAAATACTTTATTAGGAAACAACAGATTTGGTTTTCTCCTTTGTGCTTCTCGCTGAACTTTTTTCTAGAAAGATGGGACACTAATGGAATGTTGAGATAGGAAATATCTGATTCAGAGGAAAAATTATTATAGTGGAAATAAAAAAAATAGATATATTTTTAATGAAGTGTTGTCTTTTGTATAGTTCTCTGATATTTCACCCATAGAAGCAGTGGAAGTCTTTTATACATGGTCAAATAGGAGATTCAAGAGCAGTGATCCTTTTAAAATATACTTAATTAAGCATCCCAATATCAGGTATTATCATTATCTCCAAACATTTGCTTGTTTACAGTCAGAAGCATATAATTTTCATCTTTCTCATGGCATGTGCACAAGAAATTTTTTCCAAGGTAAATTATATAAGCATACAAGCTATATGAAAATACAGTGCTTAGTACTTACACAGTGCTTGTCAGTGTCTTAAGAAGACACATCTACAGGAGACTTCCCACTTGATATAGGAAGAATAAAAGATGGGTACTATGGAGAAATTAGTTGTCCATTATCATATGTTCGGAGTTTCTGTCTCAGCATAGCCACTTTCCAGCCCACAAATCTTCCAAGTGTAAATGGTAGGGAGTAAAAGGGCTGTGGGAAGCTTGGACAGAAGGAAGACCTAGGTTCTGTGCTTGTATGGAGGGTTTCTGAGTCCTCTGCTAACTCCAACCCATAAAGGATTTACAAAGAAAAAGATAAATACACTTTGAAACATTCTGATTTTTGTTTCACAGCAGGGTTCATCCCTAATGGGGCTTCCCTAGCAGTTTCTTCTTTGTGCTGCTGTGGAGGTGTACAGCCTCTATGTATACAGCCCTAGCACTTCTCTGCTTCCCTTGGGATTTGCAGAGCTTTATCACAGGAGGAGTGGATTGGCCATTTGTATCCAAGTAGGCAATTCAAGGAAGCTGCCAAGTCAGCTCTTAGCAGACAAATAAATGACAGTATATATAAAGGAGAGTTCATGTTTCTGGATGACGGAAATTTCATTAGAGTCTATTTCCACTATCAATTATTAAATAAACTCACTGGAGTCTTTTCCTTTCTTGCCTTACTGAAGACAAATACACTCTGAGGAAGTGTGTGCTAACCCTTGTTATGCATGAGCAGATTTGGAAATAAGAGGTATTATATCCCTTTCATGCTCTGGGGATTTCCTGGGGTGCCTCACTAAAATTCAATGTCAGATGCTTGTTTGTGCTTTTCAGGAATTAACTGATGTCAAAGGAGTACAAAATTTTATTAAACATCTAAAGAAGAGTTGCAAAATGGGTGGCAGGGAGTAGCAAATTCTTAAGCCCTCAGGCAGGTATCTGAGAAAATACAACTGAGTAAAAAGAGGGAAATTGGGGATTTAAAAAAATAGCAGTCTTTGATATTTGGTGTTCCAGCAATTTTACTGCCTAATTGAAAGGAGAATATTAACACTAAAATGAAACTATCGGCTGCTTTCTGTGTAATCTTCAGGCCCTGTGTCCTTTTATTTCTGTCTTTAGCTGGGTCCATACACAAAAGCTTCAGAACTGAACCTTATATGATAAGTAAAGTTCTGGACAAAAATTTATCTTCACCTGCAATATACATACCTAGAAATTTTTAATTGGAATAAGTCATTATTTTGAAAGAGAACTCATATTGTTCCATGTTATTTTCTCATTGAGGCTAGTCATTCTGTTTCTTAATTTTCTTTTTTTTTTTTTTTTAGTGCAGTTGTTTGAATATTATGCTGACCTATAACCCCCTAATGCAGTCAGCTAACACAGCTGTATATCTAATATAATTGTAAAAAAATAGCTATGAAAGAAAGGGTACTCTAGGAGTGAACCCATTGCCCGTTGCAATAGTAAGAATCTAGGGGAGTTATCTCAAGGCTGTGATTTGCTCATGACTCATGCTGTTCTTTACAACACCACAAAGATAAACAGAAAGTTTCCTCACAGATAGTTTACAAAACAGCTTTGGTTTCCTTTAACATAATAATAAAAGAACTTTCAGATAGTACTTAGGGAACAGTATTCTGGGAAGCATCAGTGTAGGTCTTCTGAAGGCTGTAGAACCATTTAGTTTTAGACCAGTTTAATTTGTAATTACTGAGTAATAGAGATCAGCAGGATTAAAATCATCCAGGCTGAGGCACCAGATTGGATGCCTGTAGACTCTCCTCCACAGATGTGATTCAAAGCAACCTATTTCTAGCCTTTAGCAAGCTGGTACATCACACAGTTTTAAATAGGAATACAGAATTTCACTATGAGAGTAAATCCATGCAAGGATTCCAAACATTTCTTGCTGTCAATATTATTGTATTCCACAGGAAAAGGAATATGCATTAATCTTTACTGAAAAAAAAAACCAACAAAGGTATAGGATGTACACGGTCCATGCATAAAAAAGATCCCTAGGAATTCCCTGAAATGTTTCAACATTTACTGGAAAACAATCTAAGTTGAAAGTTCTCATATGTGCTGTGCTTTTATATGTTAATATTTTAATACACTTGACAAACAAGCATTTACACATTTGGATTTTTTGCAAACTGAAACAAAAGCCCTTGGAGCCTGGACACACTCTTGAAGACAAGCAAGCCAAGTACTGTCTGTGGCTAACAAACAAATCTTGATACAAATCAGCCAATGCTACCATCTGACAAACACAGCTGTCAGTCCACTAGAACTGCCTGAATCTGGAGTAGTAGGTGCTTTTTTTTCACTGCAACCTGTACCAGCTCATGTTCTAGTTTGTTGTCCTAAAAAAAATCTCTCAAAGTCCCCTGCTGCTAGTGTTACTGCCCACTCTGTGGCTCTGAGTCAATAAGATGCCAAATTGCTACATAAAAGCCAAAGAAAATCGATGTATCCCCAAAAGATAGAAATGCTGTTGCCAAAGGTCACTAATACTTCTGAGTCTGTTGCTATTTGGGAATGGAGTTTTAAGAGGCAATCTAGAGAAACAACCATAGATGGGAAATGTCCAGTTTGCTGTTCCTTCTCTGACATATTGTACATATACTTATGACAATACATACCTTTCATTGGTGATCTTTCTTTTTCTCTTCTTAAAACAGCGTGTGGCTAAGACTAGTAGAAACCAGTGGCACTGGCTACATTGACTAGAGCTAGGCATAGTTTGGGATAAGGAACTGAACACAGTTCTGCTCACACATTCACTTTTGTCCTGCAGGACTCCACTTTGTTCTGACTTACTGGACTAAAGGATTAAAAGATCCTATAATAGGTATTGGGAAATCCTGTGACTGCAGAAGCTTTTGAGAAATCTGTGCAGTTGAAAAAAAATGTTTGTGGCGATAGATGGAGAGCTACATTTGCAAAAGTTCACCAGCCACATTAATCTGGAAACAACATGGATGGGACTTCCATTTTAGGATTGCTCTCTATTGTAATATTAATCAAATATTTCTGTCTAAACTGACTAGACTGATATGTAGACGCTACAGGGCCTATGTGTGCTGGCTTTGGCTGGGGTAGAGTTAATTTTCTTCATGGTAGTTAGTATGGGGCTATGTTTTGGATTTGTGTTGGAAACAATGTTGATAATACAGGGATGTTTTGGTTATTGACGGGCAGTGCTTACACAGAGTCAAGGCCTTTTCTGCTTCTCACATGGCTTGCCAGTGAGCAGGCTGGGGGTGCACAAAAAGTTGGGAAGAGACACAGCCGTGACAGCTCACCCCAACAGACCAAAGGGCTACTCCATACCATCTGATGTCATGCTCAGCAATAAAACTAGGGGGAAGGTTAGCCAGGGAGCTGCTGCTCGGGGATGGGCTGGGCATCAGTCGGTTGGTGGTGAGAAATTGATTTCATTTGCATCACTTGTCTTTCTTGTATTTTATTTCTCTCTATTATTTTCTTTTACATTACAATGAGATATTTTTTTTTTTCAAATATTATACTGTTCTTATCTCAACCCATGAGTTTTCTCACTCTTATGTGTTCAGTTCTCTTCCCCACATCCTGCTGGGGTGGGGACTGAGTGAGTGGCTGTGTGGAGCTTAGCTCCCTGCTGGGGTTAAATCATGACATTGTCTTTTTGAAGAATTCCAGTGTAATCTACAGATAGTTTTCAGTTTTAATGTGGAACGAGCTGGGAACACGTTGAAGTTCCCTATGTATGGGCACTATAATGAATTGTGGCAGCTGATCCTCAAGATGTGATTAATTAATGTGGCAGAGATCTGTGGTTTTGTATCTTCAGCCACAAAACTCAAATCCATGTTTTCCAAGTGGGTAAAGCCTTATATTTAGTAGTAGCACCTCTCCTAGCATTCACCAATTTATAGTCTTATCATACATTCACTGTTAATTTTGTCGATAGCACTACTCATTGCAACATTATTTTGGGGTGCTAGATTATGGTGGAATGAACTTAAAACCATCTGAAGTTTGTCTTTATCTCACCTCTCTTCTTTTGGATAGAATATGACAAGCATCAGACATTTTTTGACCCTATTCACCTCTGAAGTCAGTGGGAACATTTTAGCTGATATGACTGGTTGTGAATTATCCTGCACCTTCTCCCATTTCATCATCGTATGTTACCAGTTAGTATGTTAGTGCCACTTAGCAGAGCATGATTGTCATCTGTCAAATCTGTTCTGGTTTATCCTCCATCATCTTTGAGTAAAGAGCCTGTCTGGGAAGAAACCTGCATTGATTTGTTTCTGTGGTTTTACTGAAGGAGAGCGAGGAAAACAGTGTTGTCTAGCCATAGTAGGAGAATTATACTAGTGCACAGAGCACTCACATAAAGGAAAACAGAGTAAGAGCAACCACTCAAGGAAAAATTACTTTTAATTGAGCTAATATGTACTATTTTAATACTCTGTGGAACTTAGTTCACCAGGTTTTGCTAAAAAATAATCTTTGTTATCTGCAGCCTCTTGGTTAAACTTAACTGATTCTGAAGAAGAGCTGAATTCTGAACTTGTCCTGTTGGAGAAAATAATGTAACATGGATTAAAAGGGGACACTTTATTGTACTTCTAATGCACTTGGCTTCAGTTTCTAAATATTACTGCAGAATAGGTCTCTTCCCTTATATCAAATTCTGTATATACCAAGTGAAAACAGGAGAGTGACCTCTTAGCCACTGAGCAAAGTTCGGTGCTTGCTATAACCAAGCAACATAGTCAGTTCCAACTTTCATTTTTACTTCTCCAAGCACTTATGGATGCAAAAAGTGTGAATGACTTATTTTCTTTCCTTAAAATGAAGAGTTTTCAAAAGAACCAGAAAATTAGATGATACGATTTTTGTCTCATTTTAAACAGTGTGTCAGATGAAAAGCCTGGCAAAGTTATGTTTTGACAGTGAAGACTGCTGATTATTTGGGAAAGATGTATTGTTTCTAAATGATTCATTAAGCTGGAATTTAACTCCCATTTTATTCTACCGTTCTTTATCCTCATGTCTCTGAGTGCAAATCACAACTTTATCTTCTCATAACTGAAAGGCAGTTTTGACTAGCAAGAGTGATTCCTTTGCTCTTTAGGAAAATGAGGAAAGATCAGATGCTGCACTTCCACTGTTAAGTGGCAAATTATTTGCATAACTTGGAAAATCTTAAAGACTATTAAAAAGATCAATTTCCAAAATAAAAATTGGAAGCAAATTAAAAGAACATGATAACGCATATCTACCAGAGAACCCACTGAACAAAGCAAATCATCCAGCAACAGAATTGTTATCTATGTTAAAGAAAATCAAAATAGATTATGGGGACAGAAAAATAGTGTCAAATGAATGCTTAAGGAAATTAAAAAGCAAACCAAAATGCAACCAATTTTCTGTTCTGCAGTTAGACCTTTGAAAAAATTGGAAATTACCCTATAATTATGTAAACACATATGGGAAGAAAAGACTAGAGGAACTAAAAGACCTGAAAAAATCCCTGATAGTTCCCCTGATTCTGAAGTCAAGTGGATGCAAAAAAAAATTGTCCAGTCATCCCCATTATTTCTTTATGTCATTTGAGATTTAAAGTTCCCGATTTTTTACATTCTTAATGTATTTTAATCATCATTGCATAGTGATTTGTGTATGCCTACTTAACAAGGATTATGATTTGAGAAGAAAAAATGAACATTCATATCCAAGACATTTGATCTTCACTGAGGAATGTCCTGTAATTTATCACTTAAAATTTATAGAGGAACTAATTCTTATAAGCGCATGAAATTTTGAGTTTCTCAGTGAAGGATTTTCATGGAATAAGTACTTACTACTTTGTGGGATTCAATGAGACTTTAAATGTCTAAAATTGAACATTGCAAAAATGGAGGAATCCCAGACTGCTAGTTCATTTAGAAAACATGTTCCTAACTGGCAAGTTCTTGGCCTTGAGTTTGCAAATACGTGAAGGAGAGGGTTCTCCCTTCAACACTTCCTACATGCCCATAGAGGTTTACTATTTTATGTAATTTTCCTGGTAAACCAATGCTTGAATGGTGAATTCCATTAAAAAGCACTGATTACCTATGAAAGCAACTTCTTACCCAAAGAGAAGGTGGATTTTTTTAGACTTCAAATCTGTGTGAAATTTTTCTGATTTAAATAAGATCAGTATATTTATACTGAAGTTTAGCAAACACTGCTTGAATTGTAGTGCCTGCTCAGTTTATTTTTTTTGTTTGTATACATCTAAAGATGTCTGTTGCATGCACCATGACTAAGCGTCATACAAAGAAAAGTCTTGAACTTGGTAATGGAATCAGAAGGTTACTGTAAAGGTGGTACATGTAAGGGTTCTGGACAGAAGATAACAACAAGTCCAGAAGGTTTTTCTGTACACAGCCTAACCGTACTTTCTTCTCAGTCATGTACATCCCATTGAAGTTTCTCAATGAAATGTAATTTATGGATATATTCCTGTCTAGTGTCTAGATTTTCTATTTTTACTGTAATGTTGTTCTGTACAAAACTACCAAAGGTCAGTTATCCAAAATTTGTGTCATAATGTAATTAAAGAAATCAGTTTGGTAAGTCAGTGTTGATAAGATTTAATTTTACAGCTGATTTATTTTATGGGCTTGTTGTGGGTTTCTTTTCTTATTTTTAAATAAGAAAAATTACACTTTGATGCCAGTATATTCATGTCAAGGAATCAGCTATAGATTCTGATTGTGTTTAAATTACATTTTATTTTGATGGGAGTTGTCAATATATTGTTTTGTGTGATGTATAAATTTTGTTATAAACTATTAAAATATTCAGATAGGAATAATTGTTTCCTATATGACACAGATCTTTTATGTGTACTTCAATTAAAACACTGATTAAGCACTATACTCAGTAAATGTTTTTCCATGCATAAGGAGAACAATGAAGCTCTTCTCTTTACGGGTAGAAAGTACCTATTAAATTGAAAATCAGCATAACAGATCAGAGACAGTGACATTTCACTGACAAGGCATATCTTGATTTTTTTTGGTGTCTGGTTCTTTAGCTGAATGAAGGGTGGGGGTGAGTTATGCTGCATCTACCCAAAAGTTCCATAGAAAAATATAATGTTAAAAACAAAAAACATCTTGGGCAAATGAAAATTGTTTTTCAACCCAGGATAAAGTATTTGGGTTTTGGAAATACTAAAAATGGTTAGCTACATATATGGTTTCAAAATTAAAAAGTTTTCAAATGGCAAAGCAAACAGATGGCTTTTTAGAACACTAAATTTTTCAGATTTTTGGGGTTTTGTTTTCTTTGAGTGAAATTCAGATTCACAGACATCTTTGGAGAGCCCCAAATGTCATGGTTTTAGTAGAAAAAATAGGTGGGAGATAAGATTCCACAGAGGCTTTACCATGTATTTATATTAAATGCTTTTTTTGGCCACTTTACTTACAATATGTTTGCTTCCCTCTAATTTTTCCATTTAAATAATGGAGTCCTCTCAGCAAAGACGGGTGGTGAAGCCCATCTGACGTCTGTGGAGATATCCCTTGAGTTTTTAAGAAAGCTCAGGAAGGAAAAGGTGTTTGCATAGAAGTTTAGTTCCACCTTTCTGCTCTCCAGAAACACCTAATGTCCAGAATTGTGTATTTCTATTTAATTGACCTACTGTGGAGTAGGAACTCCAGATAGAGACTTTTCCAAGAATCCCATCAGAATGGTTTTAGAAGAGGATTCATCTGGAAATGATGGCAACACTTCACTAAATTGCTGAATCTTTTATAGTAATCTGAGGGAAAAGGGGCATCCATTCACTAGCAATTTCAAAAAGTCAGAAAGAGGAAGAAAGCTTGTGTCTTAACATTGAAACAATTTTTTGTTGAACCTAAGAAAATATTTTGGGCCTATTTTAGTTATTAAAGTTAAATCAATTAACAATTTGAAATAAAATGCCCTTTCAAACTGGAGGAACCAAATATTTGCCTTCAAAGATGAAAATAAAACTTCCAGATTTGGAGGAAAAGGGAAGGATGTTTCTCTCCTTCATCAAGTGAACAGATTTTCTGCAAATTGATATAAATAATTCCCACATAGGTGAACTTAAAATATTTTACTGGCAAAACTTTTATGTGAAAAATAATCTACATTTATGAAGTATCTTTTCAATTTGAAAAGGATTACATCAGGATATTTACTTCATGATCTACTAGACTGCAGTCTCAATATCTCAGAATACAACTTCATAGGAAATGGATGAAATACTGTAGACATGTCTGTTTTTTTCTTACGTTCCATCTCTAAATTTGGCAGAAGAAAGAAAAATACTGCTTTGGGGCTTACATGTTAATTTCTGCCTTGGGTGAAATGAGACAAAGGGTTCTATAACCACATTAAAATAGGCCTTATAAAAGAAATATAATTTCAATGATAAGGGTAGAGTTACAAATCAAACACAATAATCATCAAATTGTCGCTTCAGGACATATCGTACCCTTCATTTGCATCTTTTGTAATTGAATAGAGCTGCTCAAATACTCAAAGGGCTGAGTATGGCTGGGAAATACTGAAATACTTGCATATTTATTTTCTATATATTTATAGGCAATTCAAGAATTGATTTTCCCTTAGTGAAAGTAATAGTTATATTATTAGGTTTAAAAAAAAAAAAAAGTTCCTCTGCTGGTTTGGCTTACTCCTTCTTTGGATCTAACATCAAACAGGACACTATTACTGAACTTGATTAGTCAGGAAGGTGGCTGCTTGCTCCCTGTTATTCACCAAATATGCAACAGTGCACATGGAATACATTAAGCAGGCTATCTGCTGTATCTTGAGACTGGTATTCTCCTGTGCCTTTACTGATAGAGAAAAAAAAAGGCTGCCTGAGAAAACCAAGTGGATATAGCTGCTGGGAAAAGAGCAGCATGAACATAATCCACTGTGAGAAATAATGAAGATGTAGCCAGTTGTTACATGTAATGACACAGTATGATTTCCATAGGCTGGGAAAAAATTCTTCAAATAACAGTCATGCAGATTAAAACTAAGTAGGTGAACATGAGCTCTCACTCTGCATATTAACTGCACCTGAAGGAATGCAATCAGGATGAGTAGTGGCACTATATAGGGATGATTCTTACTGCTAGGTAGGTTGGAAGAAACATTTCTGGTTCAGCTAACTTTCTTTCACCGTAGATAATCAGTTGAGGCCGCACAGTTCATTTGTATTTTGGATGGTCTAAACCATTAACTTTGTTCAGCATCCAGGCTCTACCTTGAAACTCTGTGGACAGAAAAGTTGAAAAGTCTATTTTTCCAACCCTTGGGATTAATCTCAATCTGAGGCCCTATGAGCACTGTGTAGCAAAAATATTAGGCCATGAGTACTATCTAGAATGCTTTGAAATTTTAGATTCTAGTTTAATTTCCACAAAATTAATATTTTAAAAATATACATTTTATGGTGTATGGTGAAATCAGCAGCCTGAATATTGGGAGCAAAGGAAAATCATAGAGCAGTGATATGGCATTTCACTTACAGGTCTTCTTGAATTTCATCTTTATCTAAATGGGAGGAAATCTCGCTTCCACCAATACCTAAAAGATTTTTGGCTTTTCATTTCTTTCTGCTATTATAATTTCAAAACTAATAATAATGCTTTGGTGAAGTAAGCAGTTGTTCGTCTAAACTAACTTTCATTTTGGATCAGATTCTTTTCAAAGTTGAATGGAAATAAAACATTTAAAGGAAAAGTGTTCATAGCACTAATTAGTGCTGTGTTTTCTCTGTGGCCAGCTGACCTCTGTGGCTAAGATTTCTTGTGGTATTGATTATGACTTTGTTTGCACAGTGTCAAGTCCAGTACAGGAAATAGCTTTAACGAAGAAGAGAATTGATATTAGGCAAGATTACACTCACAATAACATTTTATTCTGAATTACATCCTTATGGTTAATTGATGTATACTCATGAGATAATAGAGACACTTTAGTTTAAAGAAATAAGAAAGGTACAGTCTTTGTTGACCTTAAAAGCCATATAGATTTAGCTAAGGTTTTGTCAAATTTTTGTATAAAGTTCATACTTCAGCTGCAAAAATAACAGTGTAAGCATTCAAGACAAGGTTACATAGAATATGTTTGTCTGAGTCACTGATATGTTTTTATTTAATCAGATAGATTTTAACTAGGTATTAAACAAATGCAAATTTGCTAGAGTGGAAAAAGAAAGGCTTTAATTTTGAGCATTTTGCCCTGTCATTTTATAGATTCATGTTAAATTTCTACTTTGTAGAAGCTCAGTTTCACTTCTGGAAAGCCTTGAGTTGTGAGACACAGGCAGAGCAGGAGTTCAGAAATCAATTTGCCTTATGAAATATGCAAATCCATCACAAGAAAAAATATTGCTTGTCTTTAAAGGCATACTACCAGAAAAGAAGTAAGGTTGTGAAAAGAAATTTGAGAAGAGATGGGAGGTGTGATTGTAGTTTATTGCTTTGCTAAGGTTGTTTCAGTAAGAGGATTTCTTTCCTGCCTTTTAAATCATTGCTGTTTTCCTACTGTAAGAGTCTTAAATTAAAAGCTGGGGGTTTGGGCTTTTTAGATTGGCTAATTATTTGGTTGGTTTGTTTTGGTTTTTCTTTTTCTGGAGATAGGTCACCTAATAGAAGAAAACTCTTAGCTCAAAATCTTGGTTAGAACTAGTTTCACATGTTTTAGGTGAGACATAATGTCCGTGTTGTTGCTTACCTATATGGAAGAATTTCTTCTTAAATTGATGCAAATATTTTTTCCCTTCATTTTGCAGAGAATAATATCCTAAGTTCCCTGTACAACCTCTTTGTTCTAGCAAATTTATTTTAACAGTATGGATGAACTAACCTGGAAAAAAAAAATTTTGGTTGAGTGCCAAGCATATTGTTGAACTTGTCATTTTCAAAGTGAAGCTGTAGAAATAGTTTCTAATAATCAAACTTCTTGCTAGTAACATTGTGCATAGTGTGTCCTCTATATCCACTACAGGTACCTAACTGCTTGCTGTATAAAAGAACATTAAGACATTGCTCTCATAGAAACTTTGGTAGCAGTAAAGATATGTTTTAGTTTGGGATTTTTGATACATATCAAATAATGAAGACAACTTTACTCTTCAATTAATACAAGAGTAAAATGTGTTTGCATTTTGTCTTTTCAGTCCCAAGAAAGTGACACGTTACTGATGGTGTGGAAGACTCCAGCAGAACTTACCCCTTCTCTTAGCGATATAATTGAAATAAAAATCAGTCACGTTATTTACATTGGAGAGGGAACAGGTTGCCCTTTTTTCTCACTTTCTACTACAAATTGACTCAGTGCTCTAAAATTAATGTAGTTCTTTCTGGTTATTTCTCATGGTTTGAGCAAGATGGCATTTCACTTTGCTGGAAAAAGACAGTCTTGAAAAACAAAGAACCTGACACAGTAGTGACAGTGAATCAACGAAAGAGGAAACTGCTGTACTTGCTCTTTTCCTTACTTGTTAATCTGTATTTTCTAAACTGAGAAAAGGTTGCAGAGTGTATAATGTCTGTGCTTTTACCTACGCACTGCTGTTGTGTGTATAGGGATTGCAATGTTGTGGGAGTATGAGCACAATTCTGATGCATGATTTCATAATTTATCTTTAAAGAGTTTAAAAATCTTTTCCTTAGGTCTGTGTTAATAGCATTATACAGCATTAAAAAAAAAAAATAGTTTTGTAACAATGTACTGAATTTGAAAGTGACTTGATGCACTGGCCAAGGGGAATAAAATATGATTTTCATTCTGAATGAGAATTCTGCTTGCATCATTGGCAAAATACAATCATATAATTAATTCAACAGAAATCATATACTTAGGTACCTATATCCTATCACTTGCTTCTGAATTTGGTGCCCAGGTTGGCTGTGGAAAGAAATGTAGATCTGGAGGGAAAAGTAAACTGCATATGTGATTTGAGGACAACAGATGGCCCAGAATGAGGAAGTCAGTATGAAGATTTTTTTAGATCTTAAACTATTGATATGTTAACACATATCACCCAGGATAACACCAGGAAGCTAGACAGAACTCACTTGAATAGAGGTTTGCAATCCTGGAGATACATGGAGTCCTGGATTCCTTACAGAAATAACTCCATTAAATTAATTTCCCATGGCCAAGGTTATCAATTAAAAAGTAAAAACAGATCAAATGACAATATTTTATGTCCTCCCTCCAGCAATGCTGCAATATAAAGAATCTTTAAGTAACTTACGAAACATCATGTGTTAAATTTATATGACATATATAACTTTTCTATTATGCCAATGTAAATAGAAAATTTTTAAATTATGGAGAAGACTCCTAGTGTTTTATAACACTCTGTAAACTTAGAAGGAGCTTAACAATGTTCACTGGAAAGATAATGTCAGCAAAAAAATCACCTGAAGCATGCCTAAGAGGAATCCTGAAATAGACATTATGGATTCATAGAAATGTAAAAAAAAATTGCAGAATCAGTATGAGGAGGCCATGTGGTCTGTGTGGCCACTATTGTCAAAATATTGGAACAAGGAGTTGTGAGTCAGGTGCCTCTCAGAATAGGCCAGTGGTTTCCTGCAAGGGTAACGTGCCATAAACACACATTCATAGTCAATCAAATGTACATCAACTTGACTTTCAGATGGACATGTTGTGTGTTCCTGCAGTGTTGTGATGTATTTGTAACCAGTGAAACACAATGTAGGGGCTTCCAACCGTAATTTCACTTGCATCACTAGTAAAAGGATGCAAGCTCCCATCTAACCTGTTTGCCACAATGGTCAGAGGGACAAAAGGGAGCAGATATGTTTTAGGGCCTTTCTTGAAAAGCGTTAAACATCCCTTGTTACCACAGTAGAAAGGATTAGGTACTAGTCTGCAGTCAGATTAATTTCAGTAACCTCCAATTGAAATATTCACTTTTTCAGAATACACTGAGCTTTCGTCTGCTCGTGATATCCCACAACTAAAATGTAGCATACATAAACCCACTCTGTGCTCTGTCAACCTCTCCTGGTTTGATACAAACAATTTATTATGTCATCTCACATGTGTAAAACAGGGAGACATGGACATAATTTTTTTTTGTTGTTTTGTTAGATGGAAATATAAATTCTAATGTTTCTCTTTTATTAAAATGCTCAAATCTGACTGTTCCAGGAGGATTTTCTGGATCTGTAAAGTTGCATAAAAAGTAGAGAAGCACTTTTAAGGAATGCATGGAAGCAACTTTTAAGACTGCTGTAAATGTCCAAACAAGCATCCATCTAAAATATTCTGTTAAAAGCTTCATTGGTAAATTAAGACAGTGGCTTGCTAAATTCTTTAGAGCTGTTATGATCACATGGAAATAATTGCTAACAACATGACACTTTGCCATTGACAAGTCCATCAGCCAGGTCTGGGGAAAATAATTTGCTTTACTCTGCTAGTATTTTTGTAAAATAACTCATCACTCTACCAAGCAGAAAAACATTGCAGAGGTGTTAAGCAGTAGGAAAATATATGCCCAAATACACATTTTGAAGAGCTGCAAATAAGAGGTGGAAGAGCGGAGTAGTAAGGCATGAGAGAAATAATTCAGTTAGAAATGTGTACTTTAAGTTTTCCTTTCCTTTCTCATCTTTCTTTTCCTTATCTCTTCTAAGAAAAAGTTGAAAAGTAGAAATAAGGCATTTTTATACATGAAATGTTGAACATCTACAGAAAATTCACCTCCATGACTATAAATTTGGGAAATAGGATTTTCAAATGTACTTCTCAGTCTCTGTTACACAAGTCCCAAAAGGATACCTATGCACTAGCTGATGAAAATACAGGCAATCGCTATCAAGCATCCTTTAGAAAGCATTAGAGAAAGTAAAAAAAATCATATCTAATTATCAATTACAAGTATATTTAAAATGGCATTATTTTTGTCTATTTAATCCTAGGCACTGTACAAATTTCTTTTGTTATCTGCTGGGGCTGCAGTATGGATTCTCAAAACTCTACCTGCTTCTACCAGACACGTGCCTATTTTAGTCTTAAAAAGTTTGTACAGGGTGTAATTGCATCCTGGAATTCTAAGAGAGGTTAAAGTCATCCTCTTTTTTTTTTTTTTATTTCCAGTTACTATTCTGGGTCAATACATTATTTTCAGCATTTCTATATAATTAACCACCTTTTGTTTAATTGTAATATGTTCTAGTGGAAGGATAAATTACTTTGGACACTCCAGACCTTTAGACTACCAGTACTTAGGTATAATTTTCCACATATGCTCTCATTTTTCTTTTTCTGAATCAGTCCCTAATAAGTAGGTCATAATTTATCAGTAAAAATCAGCTCAGATCACTATTAGCACCAGATTAAGTGATCAGAATTCAAAAGTATTCAGCTGCCAGAGTGAGCCTTTTTGAAGACCTGAACATGATTTATGTGCCCAAGTATAAAGACTTGAAACTGACCTTAAAGTTCTAGCAGTGAATTGTTCCTTTACCTCAGTATTTTGTCATGAAATATACTAAAATAGAGGATGACCACACAAATCAAGGGGTCACTGAATTCTGGATAGTCAAGGTATATTGGATCATCTCTGTGGTATTATTAAACACATGTAAAATATGAACATGGCCTGTCCTGTTGCTGAACTTTCAGCAATCTCAAATAGTATATATACTCTTTGCTTATTCTCACAATATGTTTAGTATAATTTAGGATTATTTCAGTAGTCATCTAAGGTGCCTAGGACAATTTAAGAACCATATGTCTACTGAGATGAGGTTTCCATGCTAGATATGTACTTCTGGCTTTCCTGGCTATCCCCATCCTAATTTTTTGTAAACCCCATTTACTGGGGTCTACATAGCCCCTGCTTTCACCTAGGGACTGAGAACTAAAAATAGTTCTTCATGCTTTTAGTCCTAGCCTCCTGGTTCAAATTGGCATTCATAGAACTAAATAAAATTTATCAAAAAATAGACAGGACATCTGTACCTATATTCCAGTATTTTGTAGGCAGCCTCAGTGTTTCTGATCTCTAATTATCAGTTTCATAGCAGTTAGCCTTTATTTTATTAAGGATTAAATATTTCCAAGTTGTAAACATGCTCAGCCAAAGTATTTTTCTTACCCAGAAACTGTCCATCTTTTACAGCTATTTTGGGCTTTGGGGAGCTCACAAATGGAATTGAATGTGATCTATTATGAAACATGCTGTTAAAAATAAAACGTTAGAAATAGCACGTTTCTATCTAGCAGTGAAAGATTGATTATTGCAGTGTATAAAAACCAGGATTTTAGCAGAATAACAGTAAACAACCACATTAGAGTTATTGCATATAAAACCAGAATCTTTTGTTGCTTAAAAGGATGTAGACTTTCTGAAACACTGAGGTGGCTGCCTAGAAAATATTTTAAGATGTAAGTACAGAAATGGTGATATTTCTTATGGTATATCGGATTCATTTATCTTTTTTTAGACATATTTACAGCAGTCAGTTTTTCAAACACACTGAAGAATATCTACTCTGTTATTTATCATCTGCTTTTGTGAAACCTTTTGTTATCTTAGAAATGTCTGATGACAAAATGTTCAGAAAATTATTTTTAAAAGCCAGCTTTCTTATCCTGACATTCTACTAAGCTTATTTGTCTTCCTTTCCTCAACATGAAAGAAATAGTACTAAAAATCAGACAGCACATTTAACTTTAGCTGGTTTAGTTAATACCTACTTTTGCATTTCCGTGGGTAACTATGTTCTTTATCCCAAGTTGTTCTAACTCTGTTCTTGGCATCATAACCATATCCCTGGGGCAAAAATCAATTTAGTACTGGAGCACACACCTATAAGATGCTAGTTCTACTGAAAGTTGAGTTAGGGTATCCTGCTCTGCTGCTCTTGTAGTGGTGTTACTAAGAACTAGAAAAAATGTAAACAAGGTTTGTCACAGAAGTGAAAAAAACACACCACCAGACTTGAAAACATGTTACAATTTCTGCTGTAAGGCCATCCTGTCTTGGCAATGGAAATTCACTGCCTAGTTAAATATACTATAGTTAAATATACATCTCATAAATATCTGTGGAGTATTTGAAAGAACAACAACATAAAAACTGGAGAAACTCAAACTGATTTTTACAGTATCTGTGTCTTTTCTATAATAAGAAAGTGCATGAAATGGGAGTGTAGTTTTAATACTAGCATAGATGATCATAACCTATTGATCTCAGTCAAGCTTTTCTTCATGTCACAGGTGAATTTGACCCATTGACATATTTAATATGTGACATTGTGCAGCCAAACAAATAATCATGAAATGCACATAGACAGCCATGTTAAGTTTTTGTTAGACAACTTTCAGAAGATGCTTTTTATGGAAGTTGTTTTATTTGTATGGTTCTTTACTCAATTTTGTCAAGTTGCCTAGGAAAGAAAGTGATGGTTACAGGGAAAGCTCCTGTGCATACTCCCCAGCAGTATGGAGGTACAAGGCATCTGATATTCTGAACTGAAATTCTCCTTCACATTCATGCAGTTATAGACACATTTCAAAGGTGACATTTTTTTCCATGGTCTCTCATAGGCTTTGTGATATATTGTACTTTTTGAAATTGAAAAATAGGCATATGAACCTCCACAGTTTCAACCTTTTAATTCAGGGCTTTATGAAACAATTTGAGTCCGAAATGCTGAAGATTCTGCTGTCGCTATTTCTAAAATGGAATCATATCATCTCATGACTGATTTCTGTGAGGAAGCATATAAATGTTAAAGGAAAAGGAAAATGAGAACTTTATGAGCCTGATGTTTCTAAGAAATGTAGAAGCTCTTCACCAATATATTTATTTGTCTATAAGAGTAATTGTTATTAATTAGTATCATTATAAGGACAATGGTTTCACCAAAGCCTTTCTCTCACGGTGTGTTTTCTACCACATCTGCATCTTCTGAAAACTTTTTCCCAATTTGATCACTTCAGTGTGCCCCATTTTTTAGCATTCCATCCTCAACAGAATATAAAAATAGTAACTAGAGCTGGATGGAATTTACAGATGCAAAATTTTTCTATTGAAAAAAGTTTTTAGTTGGAATAGAAATTTTCTTCAATTGGGATGAGGTAAATTTTGCTAATTTATCCACTAGAAAGTTTCTCATTTTAACATTTTGTAAATTGAGAGTTACATCTGTTATTCCAGACTTTTCATCTCAAATTTTTAATGAATTATAGTAAAGAATATGTAAATCAAAAGCTTGAGGTTAAACCAAAGCAGATCAAAAGTAGCTAAAATGTTTCTACTGATCTATGATTCACAGCTTTTGTGGAAATTTTGAATTTTTGTCCCAATTTATAGTGGAAAGAGGTTTTTTTTAATTTCAAAAGTATTCCCAAATTGGGAAAATTATTTCCCACCTGGTTCTAATAATAGCATGTTTGAGTGGGTTGTGCTTTCAAATTTACTGTGTCTGAGTGCTTTGTCAACAGTTAAATCAGGGTAACCTACCTTAAGTTCTTAAAATGTCTGGCTCTTGCATAAGTGCACCAGAAAACTATATGAGTAAGAATAAACTTACAGCCAGTGAATTGTCCCCCATTGGCTAGAGATGACTGAAGTTTTCTTTGACCCTTGGATTGAACTGGGCGTTTTCTAAATGATTGATAAAGCAAGTAGACTCTTAGCCTAGCCCCTCGCTGAAGTTTTTGGAGTTGCTTGCACACAGCGGAGAGCACAGAATATTTTCAGAAGAAAAATACAAATATAGAGTCACTTCACTGGCAAATTGAAGAGGTAGTTGGTTGCTGAGCATCTTTAGTCAAGGTCTCCTATTACAGTAGCTATTCCTGGTTTTGTGGCTGTAGTTGTGGATAGTGAGTGGTTAAAAAAGAGGATGCATGAAACAGAAAATGCTCTTGTGCCTCCAGCTCTGCAAGATGTCAGTCCAGACCAGATCCAGTGTCACTTTCTGCTTCTGAAGTTCAGTGAGGTTTTAGTTGTGTCAGAATTAAGAAATGAAAGAATTTGGCTAGGGAACTTAAAAAATTAAACACAAACTCTGACTCTTTTGATTGTTGGTGTCTATTTGTGTATCTGTGTGAGAGAGAAAACAAACCTTTCCAGCTTCTCTTTTTAAGCTAACAAAATCTGTTTCCTGGTGGTTGTATCTGAAGTATTTAAACATAAAAAAGAAAACTGTTGCTCTCAATTTTTTTTCCTAACATTTGAAAGTCTGTTTCTTTTTTGACTTTGTCAAAGACTTTGGGGGAAAAAAAAATAAATTAAACTCTTGCTCATCTAAGCAGGTTTCACTTTTTATGGGTTGTATATAGTCAAACAAATCTGTTCCTCTCTTTCAGGATGGTGGGTTTTCTTGTCAAAATGCTCAAAGATCTGTTGCTCTCTTTAAGCTCACTAGGAAAATTGCTTAAGGGATTTAAAACTCTGTGTGATTGTGTCTCATTTTTTCTAAGGTACATGAATCTTAGAATTTTGGGTCCAAGGCATTACAATTCCTTCATCAGACAAAATCACTGTAAGAAAATTCTTAGAAGTATTTAATCAAAATATATGCACTTCTGTTCATCACACACCTGCATTCAGAGTTTGAACACAAACAATTATTAAAGTACAAATTACTCAGTGCATTTGTGTGATAATAATCCTGTGCAGTAACATTAATATAGAGCTTGTTTTTAAGTGCCATGAAGTGATTTTTAACAGGATGTCGGGATTCCGTTTAGTCAGCAAAAACCTCTTAATAATAGATATTGCATAAATATATTAAAGCATCTATAAAAAGATTAACTTTACTGGCTAGTGCACATGGTATTTTTTTCAGGCTCAAAATTCATCTCTTTGTAAAGAATAAAGTGTGCAAAATCATCAGTTGAATTTATCTAAAAAATCTTGTACTAGGAGAAGAACCTTGAAGAGAATTGTGAAATAAAACAAAACCAAATATATCCATATGAAACCCATGTGAAAAGCTGGCTGGCAAACACATACACTTCACGCAACAGCTCTTTCTTTTTCCTGTATTTGTTTCTAATTTCTATTTTAAAATGTACTGAATTGGGTACCTGACTTTCTTACACATATGTGTGATGCACCAGGGAAACCTAGACTGGATGACTAAAAAATGTTCTTTCAGAATATGCTTGGCAAGGATTGTCTCATTTAGCTAAGGATGCTCATTGATATTTCAGGTCTCAGAACAACTTATACAAGAAGCTTTGACATACAGGAAGGGAACTGAATGAGCCTCTTTCCATTTCTTTCTGAGACAGAATCAAAGATGGGCTCAAGGAAGGGTGAAGACCACAGTGTACAAGCTAGTTCCTTCTCACTGCCTGCTGTCTATTATATACAGCAGGGATTTCTTGTTATGAGTAATGTTGATGTCAAATGAAAAGTGGGCTCGAGAAGGATTCAATAAGCCACAATTAAATGCCAGCCAAGACTGGATTTCATTCTTAATATTGCACTAGCCAGTTGTCAAACATTTTTACAAACACTCTAATAAAGGGGTTTGGTTATTCTTTTAGTCTTATTTAGAAGTTTTATTTGATAATGAGCAATGGCAATTATGGCAAAATGCCAGGACAGAGGAACTTCAAATATACGTAGACTCATATAATCAATTTTTAGGGCTGCTCAATGATGCTAAATCTCCAGTATCCTACATTACTGGTTTGCTATGAGAAACATTCCTTATTTTTTTAAAAATCTAACTAAACTTTCATATTCCTTTTTTTTATTGCCCCAGCTGTGTCCCACTCTGCCCAGTATTGAGTAGGAATTTAGCTTATTTGGGGGTTTGGTGTAATTTTTTTATTGAATTCAACTTGTTTGTTTGTGGAAGGTGATAATTTTTGATCTTTTCATCCACTGACATGACAGTGACTTACTGCAAACCATGCAAATCCCAGAAATTTCCTCTGAAACTCTTTAAGACACATTGCTGAGAATCATATCCTATGAAATTAAAATTACTTATGTTACTTACCCTTATAAGCAGTGCTAAGATCCTGCTAGGCTTAAGTTTCATGTTGGTATTAGTGCTCGAAATCCAATCACCCTCATTCCACTGGAATGGAGTTAGTCTCTAGTAATCATATTTTTAAAGGTCTTATAACCAATAAATTAGCTCTGGATTTGCAGAAAATTTATTGCTTATTGTGCCATGTTCTACCAAATTCCAGCTGTTTATATGTTTCTACTAGGAGAAAAATTATTTTTAAAAATTTGCCTTATTTGTCTGTATGTCTATATACTAGACCTGTGATGTTAAGTAAATATTTTTGTTTGCTTCTGCTTTCCATATGTTAATCATAAAAGCACAGTCTGAGGGTATTTAAGAGCTTGTCTAGTACAGCTCCCTGCTGAGGGCAGGATCAGCTGTATCAAATAATTCCTGAAAATTGCTTGTACAACCTGTTTGTGAGATTTTCCAGCACTGAGGGATTTACAGTCTCCCAAGGAGTTTCTTTCCTAGGGTAGTCTATCACAAACTGTATTGTTAAGACTTTTTTTTTTAATATCTAACCTAGTTCTTTACTACTTTTGAAGTCTATTATATCTTCTACTATTACATCATATACTATTACATCTTATACTATTCCCAGTCTACATAGAGAACAGATTATTACATTTCTCTTTGTAACAACATTTACATATTTGAAGACTGAGATAATCGATCTTGAGTCAGTGAGGAGAAGAATCAGCCCTACGTCTTTCTCAAGGAGGGTGTCAATTTGTTATAATTTAATGGTTTAATTTCAATGTTTATTTTTGTTGCTGCTTTAATTTTTCCCCTCATTGAAGCTTCACCAGTGACATTTGCCCAAGGGCCTGTAGCCTAGTACGAACCTAGTGAATGCTGAAAGAGTTTAAGGAAACACCAGGCTTACTCACCTTTAGGCATATGTCCTTTGGCCTGTCCTGCTCCACCGAAAGGTTTTCTGTTTGGCGCATAGTTCCTCTATGACAAGCATGCTTTGCTGCATGCAGATATCACACACCAGAATCACAGCAGATATCATCATAGATGATGAAATGTGAAGTCTGACTTTTAAATCAATCCCATTTGTGTTGAGTGTGTTTTCTTAGCATTCTAATTTTATCACATCATGAATGCTCCAGCTGGAAGCAATGTCTGACAGTTGATTTGAGGAAATTTTATTTTATTTTTAAATTCAGAACAGAATAATTGTAGTCCTGTTCAGCCAAGGTTCTCAAAAAATTTAAGGATAATATTTATGGAGGGTTTTAAGGTTTAAATAGTTCTGAATCTTGAGATTGTATTGTGGTATTTCCTAGGAATGCTATGTTTCCTATGACTGTTACAAACATTTGCTTCAGTGTCCACCTGTGTTGCATGATCTACCTTGCAATTTAAAAATAAACAAATAAGTTGTATTAAAATGCTTTCAAATTATGAAAATTTTCTTTTTTTCTTCAAGCAGTCATGCAAATGTTCAGCTGTGGAAGGACAGACTCTGATACATCTGTGTGTGGGTCTGTGGTTCTGAGTACAGACAATGCTCATTGGTAAGAAATATTCAGACCAAAAGAAGATTCTGAAGTTTGTCTTACAATCTCTCAAAGCACCAAACATTGGTCTTGGATTGAGATTACTGGAATAATTAATTATTTACATATTATTTGGCTGGGACTATTTTAAAAAGAACGCTTGATCTGTTCTATGACTATGCATCACCAACAGAGGATCTGAATTTACTGCCATTTAGGACAGCTGGGATAAGGAAAAACGAATCCCCATATTAAATGACTCCGTGATTATCTTTGAGGGAATATACAAAGCAGAGCCCTAGCACAATATGATATTATTTGAAACTAATGCTTTTTAATGGATACACTGGGTCACTCTCAGCAGTGTAGAGAATGAAACCGCTTACACCTCCAGAATAACCTAACACAAAACAAATTATGTTTTATGACAGAGTCTGTATATGGAGAAGTTAGACTGCAATGAACAACTGTTTATAGTTCTTTACTTTAAGGCAATGCCATTTTTTGAAGTTGATCTCAAACATCAGTCTCTGGACCACTTCATAAATGTCTCCAAACTCAACAAGTTGTCTACTTTTCTTATGTATTTCTCACCTATTTGACTAGAGCTGATGACAGTGTGTTTCCACTCATTGCAGCTCATCAAGAAAAGATATTTTCCTATATAGTATCTCATTCTTCAGGCCACTGTGTTGATTCTAGACTTGTAATGGTGAAAATAAACAATTAACATTGTTATAGTCAGTTAAATTACACTTCTGTAAACACTGCAATTGAATGGATAATCAGTTCTGGTTCAACATATTCTTGTAACTACTAGAATTTCTGCACTGTAAGTCTGGGATGCTTTCTGAGTGTGGGAACATTCTGGTCTGTATTTTGTTTTGTAGCCTGGACCACTACCATATTGGTGGGAAAGTTTTATCATTCTTGAACAAGTATCCTGTCAGCATACTACAGCCTTGGTTGTAACCTCTGCCACTTCTGAAAGAAAAAACACCATCTCAACTTGAAGACTCTCCCTCACTTTATCTCCACTTATCTCTTCATGCAAGGTTGTTGTCGTTCTTTAAACAAGTGGTGGCACATTTATGGACGGACTAGACTAAAGAAGCTCTTAAAAAGCCATAAACCCATAGAGAAAGATGGAAATAAACTGTTCATTGTGGTATAGGTTGTAAGAAAAAAAATATGGTTCAAGAAAGTATATTGTGTTGTTCCAGCATAGTATCAGATTCTGTGACTTTTACAAGAAATATATTTAACACAAACAGTAAAATGAAATAGAACCGTAATACTTTAAATTTCTTTCTCCTTATTCTGTACACTTAAATTTTCATAATAGTCAAGAAGTCTTATTTATGGCTTAGTGAGGGAAGGTGCTGTGCAGAGTGTTCTAATTGCAAGGAGTTCCACCTCTGACCCAGGCTTGAAAGCTTCACAAAGATCAGCACAGTTCTCTTTCCAGCTGTCACAGGAAAACTCCATTGAAAGCTACCAACAGTTCTATATTTTAGTGCATAGTCTGTTTTATCTAACTATAGACCCAGTAGGGAAAAATACTGTTGAGTTAAAGAAACACTGCAATTTCTGAAGTTCTTAATCAAATCTAGATGAACACTTTACTCCTTGTAGTGAAACCATTATTAAGGAAGTTCCTTCCACATAGGGACAGAACCCTGCTCTACATGTTATGCTGAGGTAGTCAGTCTCATTTTCTTCTAGTTATATGTGACTTGTACTGCCAGTACTTTCCTCTGCAGTTGTGTCATGCAGGGGCATAGATAAGACTTGCTTTCTTTCACATTTGTGATCTCTAAGCACATGGCAAGGAATGATCATTCTGGACAGAGCTTCCGGATACTTGTCATCACATCTAGAATGCCTCTAGGCTCTCATCTAGAATTCCTTGAAACATCTCACCTGCATACCTCTAACAATAACTGTAAGATACCTAATGCCAAGAAAATGTAGGGGAGGAAGAGGTCATTCCTTTCACAGAAGGAAGAGAAACACATTCTTAAGTACCAAAGATGGGTTTGGGGCCAAATTACATGAAAAATATAAACTAGATACAAATTTCAACACGATCATTTGCAATTTTGCATAAAGGTTCAGTTTACTGCTTACAGAACCTAAATGAATCTATGAATCTGTAAGGATTTGCTGCTGTATCTAAATGAATGCAATTTCCTTAAAACAAACAAATTATGTGGTAATGGACTTCAGTTAGAAAATTATAATCTTGATACTCATAGATATTAAAGATAGGCCCAAAATTAAACATTTGGAGGTAATAGCAGAGTTGAGAGATATATTATTCTACATGAATAAAGGTCATCAAAATATGAACGATCAAACACATACACAAAGCATAGATATGAGAAAAACATGTAGAACAATTAGAGAAATAATCTGCCAAGGAAGATTTCTTAAGCATTAGTCCTGAGGTTCTCGAAAACAGATTAAAGAAAACACCTAAAAGAAAACAGTTCTAAAGACTTTTTAATTTCTATTCTGAAATTGAGTTACCACTTTTCTTGTCTGTCCTCTTAATATAGTCTCTATTCAATATGCATCTATGTTTCTAAAGACTGCCTTTAATTGCATTATTACCTATTTCAGAGTGCATATTATATGCTTGGATATAAGCATAGTTTCTTAAATCTCTGTTAGAAAATGGAATTGAAATTACTAGAGAAAGTTGAGCAGGTATATAGGGAGGAAAAAAACCAATTTCCATGTTTCAGTGAAGTTCACCATTTAGTGTTTGAAGAAAGTAATTATTTCTGTTATTCCCTACCATAACATTTGTATAATTCCTAAAACTGCAAATATATAAGAAAAGAATAAAATCCTGCTCGCAGGGACACCTAGTAAAGTAGGTATTTCTAGTTTGACAACTGGACCCATAAATCAGATAACAATATTGTAGGTTAAGACTTGGCTGATGAGAGGAACACTTGCTATAGCAGCAGATTACAATTATGTTTCTCAAGAGGTCTTCACCCATCACTTGTTCATGATGTTTAGCCTTCTTAACATTCAGGTCATGTGGCTGGAGTTAGGCAAAATGATATGGAAACATAGCTGCTTCATGAGAGTTCCCCAAAGCATCCACTGCCTTCTGAATTCTGGTATAGGTGGAAGTAGCCAGTGACAGGTGCATTGGAAGAGGGTCTCATGTGCTTTACAGAGTCACAGAATTGTTGAGATTGGAAGGGACCTCATGGGGTCATTTAGCCCAAGCCCTCTGCTCAAGCAGGGTCAGCTAGAGCAGGTTGCCAGGGACAATGTCCAGGCACAGTTTGAGTATTTCTATGGATGGAAACTCTCTGGGAAATCTGTTCGACTACTTTTACAGCAAAAAAAAAAAAAAAAAAAAAAAAAAAAGATTTTTCTTTTGTTCAGATGGGATGTAAATAAGTTTAAATTTGTGCCCATTGCCTCTTGTCCTGTCACTGGGCACCAATGTGAACAGTCTGGGCAACTCTTCTTTACTGCCCCCAATGAGATATTTATACACATCTGTGAGATCCACCCAAGCCTTCACTCTTCAAGGCAAAACAGTCAACTTTCTCAGACCTTCCTTGTATGACAGATGCTCCAGCCCCTTAATTATCTTAGTGACCCTTTGCTGGACTCGCTCCAGTAAGCCCATATCTTCCTTGTATTGGGGAGTCCAGAACTGAACGCAGCACTCCAGATGTGTTTTACCAGTGCTGAGTGGAGGGGAAGGCTCACTTGCCTTGACCTGTTAGCAATGTTCTTCCTAATGCAGTTGAACTTTTTTGCTGCAAGCATGTATTACTGGCTTATGTTTAGTTTGTTCTCCACCAAGACCCCAAGGTCCTTCTCTGCATAGCTGCTTTCAAGCTGGTCAGTCCCCAGCAGGTACTGGTGCCTGAGGTTATTTCTTCCCAGGTGCTTCATGGCATACTTACTGTTGTGAGTGCAAGGACAGGAACAGATCACAGATTCCTGATAGAACTGGACAGAGGTTTTGACCAAAACATTTCTAACATTTACAGAATGTTGACAAAGACAAAATGTATTTCAATACAACCTTTCTACAGATCAAATGGAACATTCTCTAGGCACCATTGCCTTTTTGTTGACTTCGGCACATGTTCAAAATTTTGAAAAATTAGATACAAGGGAAGGAGGATTATTTTGCCACTCTGTTCTCCCTTTGCAAATTTCCTTGGTGTTTGCCACATTCTGAGTCTGAGTACATGCTGAATGGAGACCAGTGTTGACTTACTACATAGCTGCTTTTAGAAAAGGAGAATATGAGTTTTCAAGATGACAACGATGCCTACCACTTGTGAGTGAAAAAAAAAAAAAAAAAAAAAAAAAAGCAGGTCCTACTTGCTGGTCTGCAAAATATTCCTTAGAGAGACCATGATTATCTTGAAATATGCTAACCCAGCTTTTTTGGCTGGGACTGATGAGGACTTTTGACAGCTGTTAAATGAGTAAAGCTCTGTCAGAAAAGGAGGGAAGGGCCAGAGCCAGGTCCAGGGTCCTAACCACAATTTTGTACCACCTGTACACCTCAGAACTGGTTTCAGGGTTGATCTCTTTGGCATTGCATGAAACAAATTGTGTATACAGAGATTAAGGGGTTACCAGTGGGACTGACATCAATGCGGCTACGTGGATTCAGTGTGCTGTGAAAGGAAAAAATACACATAGAGGCAGAGACAGAGTAATTATTGACTTAGCTTTTGTATTTGAGAACAGAAAGAACATACTGCACTAGCCTGATTCTACGATGTCCTATTTGTTAGCTGGTGATAGGTAGACAGGTTGGGTGCATGATTCACTTCACACCCTGGGATAGGCAGTGTTCAAATGCAAAATGAATGCTTAATTCTATGTCCTTTCTTACTGTTCTTCAAACTTGAGGAAATACATGTGCTCAGTTCAGTTTCTCAGATTTTATACTGAGCCTGGTATTTGCTCTTTATTTGTATTTTTCCAATTAACTTTGCTAATCCACAATGACTCTTTAGGATATGATTTCCTGTGGGAAACTTAGCAGGATGCTTTGAGCATTCATATTATTTAACAGTATCTGTCTGTTGCTGAAGTCCATTTTTTGCTTAGTCAGCAGCTTTGCTTTATCTTGCACGAGAGCTTTCCCTTCTGTTTTACAAGCACACTGAGAAAGGAAACACAGACAACATGCCCTGTGAACCCAGTCACAGTCTTAGTCTCATTCAAGTCATCGAGTGCAGCTCCATGAGTTTAACTTTTCTAGTGATCTTAGCAACACTGAAGTAGATAGTGTAGGAATACAGTCGGACAAGTGTCTTCTACAGATGTCATAGTGAGAGTGATTCCATATGCAGGTTACTGGATCTGAGTCTGCAGGAGGTTTAAGATCCAGGCAGACTCAGGAAGAACACTGTAGAGGCCATAGAAAGGTGAAGCAATTAGAGCTGCTTCAGTCTTTCATATTCTTTGGTGCAACCTGATAACTGAATAGCACATCATACCAGGAATAAAACCAGGCTGAAGAAAATAACCTGAGAGAAAGATTGGAAGTGCTTAAACCCACAAGCAACTCTAATATGGGAGATTAAATTTAAACTATAGATATGGGAGACTAATGGAAAAAGATTCAGAGAGTCCTGTCATCCTCTATTTGCAGACAGAGTGTACCAGAAAAACTGGTACACTTAGTTTGTAGTAGAGGTTAATAAGGTAGTCTTAGTTTGTAGTAGAGGTTAATAAGCTTCACATTTTCCAGTTAGCCTAGGTAGGGAAGATGCTAGTGAACTTCCATTGTTATAAAATCACAGTCTGCATAAAATGAGAATACACAAGAGACATATACCTCATTATCCTAATTTCCTGAGTATACAAAATGAAAATGAGTTTGTACAGACACTTTGATGAAAAAGCTAACCAAGTCTATGGTAAGATTTTCATTTGCATCTGGGACTGGAGTAAGAACCTGGCAGATTACTGGGAGATTCTGACTTGGATCTTTATAATAAAGCAACAATTTTGAATGTTCAGTTTGAAATAAGATGGTAACAATGTTATAAATATGAACAAAAGAATGAAAAGTACTGATATCTAGTGATACCTTTAGAATCTGAAAGATATTGTTAGAGTAGATTTATGCATAAATAGGAAACTAGCAAAGGTAGTAACTAGTAAAAAAAAAAAAAAAAAAGAAATTGCAGTAGATATTTGGAAAGAGAACTTGTCATTATGGTAAACATATATCCAACTGTGATTTTATCAGGAGCATGCACCCATTTAGTCTTTCAGCAAGGTACATAGGTATAGGCAGAGAACCATAGTAAAACAGTGACCCTGCTCCTAATTAAAGAAGCGCCTCATTCAGTGATGGTGCATGCATCTGTAGCAAGTACTTTACTGATACACTTGAGTGAACAGAGGAATAAGAAGGATGGTTACTGGAGAAAAAGATGACATCCTTTAGGTATGGATGCAAAATAGTTAAGTATTTTATAAAAAATCCTATTTTCTGCTGTTTCAAAACAAGTTCTGAAGGCTAAAGGGTGGTGTATATTTGAAATACTGTCTTTTCCCTTACAGTCTATTCTAACAGCAATACTGACAGATGTACAGTTTATTCAACTAGTAAAGCAAACATTTTGATTGTGGGATTGGCTGAACAAAGCAGTGATGTTGCCAGTATAAAAAGAATGCTGTGTTCCTCTTATATCTTCTGTTTTCAAAGCAACAAACAAAGCAAGTTTCCAACCTCCAACTCTTCAACCTTACACTGACACTACCATAAAAAAAAAAAAAAGTGGTCTTTAATGACAGCAGGCTTAGACTGTAAACCTGTATTCAATACACTATCATTAAAATATTTCTCTTTTATACTCATCCTGTAATTTTAATCTTTCTTGATATAAGATACATCATTTCCTCAATGAGTGGTCATGTAATATCTTAGCCAGAAGCAAATTCTGGTTGAATTGAAATTGTGCCTTGAAAATGGGAGTTCTGTATTGTAAAATGATGTAGGATAGAGCTCTCTCTTACCCTGAACAGTCAGTGTATACTAGCCATGCTAACAATAAGATTAAGAATGTTCATGATGATCAATAAATAGAAGTTTTCTACTGTACTTCAGTTTTGCAAAAGTAATATTTTATAGGATTACAAATTTGTGTTAGTTACTGCCCCATTTTGCTCCTATCAAGTTCTTTAGGTGAAGCTGAGCATAATCAGTATTTCATTGTGAAAGCAATACTGATAGCAGGAAAGTTGGTCTCTCCCTCGTAAGTTATTACAGAAAAACAGGCAGATGATCTTGCAGTTGCATTTTTGCAATCAGTGATGGGAGCTTCCTGTCACTGCAGTAGGTTTCTTGCATAAGTTTGGATCAATTGCTTGAAATCAGGCCTTCCACAGTGTCCTGAACAGTGTCCAGAGTGAAGCCAGGTTTCTTATAGAACTCTTCTTTCATTTTATCACCTGACAAGAGCTAGATTTTCAGAGCAGTTCAAAAGCCAGGGAGTCAGATTTTTATAAAGCAACATAACAAATGCTGGATGATGAAATACAGTGCTGGTCCTTTTAAAATATCAGGTCTTCATAATAACTATGTCTGTATTCACCCTTTTGTCTCATTTCTCCATCTCTAGAATGGGGACAATATTGAATGTATTTGCATACAGTATGAAAGGTGTGACAGACCATGAAGTGATTTGGCTTTGATGAAATACTTACGAGTTCTGGTGGTAAAAGATTATTAAAAAGCTATGTGGAGAATAAATTAAAATCAAGAAAACAGAACTTTTTCTTAATATTTTTTTCCCAAATGTCTCCTTATTCCTACTTTCTCTTTACAGGAAATTTTCAGAGTGAACTGCCTTTACTGCTTGTGTTTTCTGGAAGGCTGCAGCAAAAAGAGGTTTTTACTGAATTTTATCCCCATATTCTCACATATTTGTACAATACCAATACCAGGGATGAATCTTAGATTATTTACAGTTGATTGCATTGTACACCTCAATACTGCTATTTTAGTCTTCCCAAGCAGCACATTTTCAGGAATATAAATTAGAAGTGCATATTTCTTGCCCTAATTGCAAGCTCCTGGGTTCTCTTTGTGAATGAGATATTGTAATCTAAGACTGGTTTCAGAAAGCAAAATGTTAACTTAGCTATGAAACTCATCATGGGTACTGTGAAACTTTTTCCTCTTTCCTTGTAAAATCTTCAAATGAGGTGAATATGATTATGTTTTTCTTCTGATTTATACCAAAGAATAAATTCTCTCTAATTTAGGGAACATAAAGGCATAGTGAAGGTTTTTAAAATAAATCTTTCATGACAATTATAGCTAGTCATAGCTCTGAAAGACACAAGCAGAATTGTCCAGAGGACAACAATTAACCACATGTTTGCAGGGTTTATTTTTAAATAGGAATCTGTGGGTTAGTCAGTTAGTAACAAAACATTAAGGTAGTCCACTCCTTTTAATTATTTACTTATTGATAACTAAGTTTGCAGATACATCCTATCTGAATTTTCTCTCAGTGCTTCCCCTCTCTATACCTGTTGGTGATAAATAATTTTGGTGGATGTGGTCTATTTCAAGGCCATTTATATCATTCTCTGAATTGGTGGATATTTTTAGTCATGTTTAAAATACTAAGAGCTGTTGGCTACTGCCAAGATAAGTAAGCAGAGAACACTGTCACTGTAGGGTTTGCTTTGTCTGTTGCTGCTTAGGAAACAGTCACAAGTCATGCACTGAATGGCAGGGCCTCACGGCTACTCTTGACTACTATCAGGAGGCTTGTCATGTAGTTTAGATTACTTGTATAAAAAAAGACAAAAGAATGGAGATTAGTTATTCAAAGCACTTTTTCACTAATCATAACCTTTGGAGTTATCAGAAAACTCATATGTTTGGCTATGAAATCTTTTCTACACTTATCCAAACATAACAAAACTACAGAACAGTGAACAGATAACTACTCTAGAAACAGCACTATTGATAATAGAAAAGGGGCTCAATATGGTAGTAATAACAGCATGATCATAGGCACTGGTTGAAAAAGTGGAAGAGATTATCCTGTCCAGTTCTGTGCTTATCCTAACTTCCAATTTAAAATCATATCTAGTCTAGAGCAATTGAAGTTATTGCTTAATCGAGAGTTATGCCTGTATAGAATATTTCCCTTTGTCTTGTAGGGGAGGCACTCTTTAGCGTTCAAAAACAAAACCTAACACTCAGCAGTATTCTTGGCCATGGACCTATCCACTCCCACAACTGGCAGCACAAGCTTGCCAGAAGCATATGCTGCTCATTTTAGGAGTGATAGAACAGCATATTCCATTCTTTCTTCATTGTTTCCCCACGGAGCTCAGTTCTGCCTAACAGAGTTCCTGCAGAAGAATAAAGTTTCCCTGGTCTCTGTGGGAGAATATAATCTAAGAGGAGTTGTGTGCAGGTGATGTTTCTCTGATTTGAAAGTTTTCAGTACAGTTTATTGTAACAGGAGGCAGACTGTATACCAGCAAATAAAATATAATGAAATGGACCCAGAGCTTAAATTGCAAGCTCATATTTTGGAAGGAAACGGGAAGAATTGTTTCTTGTTCTAGTTCATAAGATGTGATTGAAAAAGTGATCTGTAAACTGGTAATTCTCTGCAATGCGCAGAACGGCTGCATTGGAATGATAAACTGCGAATGAAAGAAATCTCAGCAAAGTTGTGCCAATTTTACTTTGATAGACCAACAGACCTTAGATGGATTTTAGATAGTAATGACCAAGTAATTTGGTCACAAAACTGAGTCATTCACACCCCACTAACGTTTCACTAATCTTGACATGCTGATAAAAGCTCTTCTGATTTGTACCTTAAGCAGTCATGGTCTGGCAAGCCTTATCCCACACTGAGATGTATGGAAAACACATGGAAGCAGTGGTTCCAGATCATCCTAGTCCCAAAGATACAGAAAATGCCTGGCTGCAACTAGCTAACTTCAAATCAGTTAAGTAGTTACTTCTCATCAGCTAAGCACGAGAATAATTCTGCAACATTAAATAGATCTGAAAGCAAATGCATTCTGATTTTAATGACAAAAATGCATTGAAGTACAAAAACAGAACTAGAAACATTGAAAAACAGAATACTATAAAGTATTGCCCTTTGAGGGTCCCAAGAATCACTTTTTTTTTTTTTTTTTCCTTAAAACATCTGAACATCATAACTTTTGATGCTCTGTGTGTCTGGTAAATTAATTTTCACTGCTAATTTTGGTCCATACATTGACAGGAAAATGCAAAGCAGTTCTGTCAAGAATAAATGTCTTTATAGTTCACAGTGATTTTTTTTCTTAGTGAAATAAGAAGTATCATGATTTTCTCAGAATACCCCATCTCATGAGATTCTTAATACAACCTTGAGTGCCTAATAGGCTTTGACAGTTGCAGTGAGTTTTAGGTTACTAAATTAGTTAGCTTACTTACTAAGTTTAGGATCTAAACCAAACATCCTTACGTTAGAGAACTAGTAATATGCACTCTACTTATAGGCTTTATGTCTTCCTGTTGGGCAACTTCTTTTTAGTCCTTATCTCCCATCTCCATGATTCCAGAAGCAAGGGGAACCAACAGGCTATGAAATCAGTAAGTTAATGCATGATTCAAGTATTCGGGTGTCATAAGAAATGACAGAGACTTTTAGGTCAACAGAAGCTATTACATCGATCTTTTTAATGGTTCTATTCAACATCAGGTTTTTCTACCTCATGTACCTAATTCTACCAATGTACTTACTTGAAAGCATTTTTATTACTTTCATAATTATGTCCTATATATGTCACAGAGTGACCCTTGAAATAGAAATAGTGCAATGACTACAAAGGCTGCCTTGCAGAATATCTCATTTCTCATTGGTTTTTTGATATATACATAACACTTTGTCTGTCCTTCTATGCTAGTCATTTGGATGCTAGTTGTTTTAAAAGTTCTTTCTCATTCCTGCAAAACTTGCTGGAGTGAAATCAAAAGACAGTGATTATAGTGAACTTTGGATCAGTGATTTTTTGTCAGTAAGAATAGGGAAATAAAAAGTTTAGTTCAAGCTGGATTACGAAAATGCCTTTGAATCCTTAGGAAAACAGGCGCTTTTGTTCTTGAAGTTACATTTGAGCTGCAGGTGAGATGTTTATACTTATTAAATATTATCCTATGGACATGAATGCTATTTATTTTGTTGGATGCAGTGCTTTAACTTAGATTCCACATATATGCATAGATATGACAAGAAAGAAGACAATGGAATAAATGCATTAATTTCTACTATTCTCGTTGTCATAAGCACAGCAGCACATAAATTGATCATACATACCAGAGTCTCTGGTGCGTCAGGGGACCTGTAGCATGACTTGACATGCTAGCAAAAACAGTCACTGTGGAGAACTAAGTAATGTGTATGCGTATAGTCACTGTGTGGAAAGTGTGTATATCAAGAGGAAGGGCTTGGAAGGACTATATGTAATTAAATAGGTGGTGATTCTGGGAAAATCTCCCCACAACATCTCAGTGTTTGGTGGTACATGATCAGAGAATGACAAAAACTGTTCTGTGGTTGGAACAGATAAGGTTGGATAAGAACGGACAAGGTAGGAAGAGAGCACATGAGGTCATCTAGCCCAACTGTTCTGCTCAAGCAGGGTCAGAAAGAGCAGGTTGCTCAGGAAAATTCCCCAATTGGGTTTTGAGTATCTCCAAAGATGAAGGGAACTCCACAGCCTCTCTGGGCAACCTGTTCCTGTGCGTGATAGCCCTCCCAGTAAAAAAGTTTTTTCTTCTGCTTAGATGGGATGTAATGTGTTTGAATTTGAGCCTGTTGCAACTTGTCTTATCACTCGGCACCACTGAGAAGAGTCCACCTAACTCTCCTTTACTCTACCTGTCAGGTATTTGATAAGATACACATTAATAAGATCCCCCTGAGCCTCTTCTTCAGGTTAAGTGGTCTCAGCTTTCTCAGCTCCTTCTTGTATGTCAGATGCTTCAATCCTTAAGCACCTTTGTGGCCATTCTCTGGGCATATTCCAGTATGCCTCTCTTGTCAGTACTCAGGAGCCCAGAACTGGATACAGTATTCCATGATGTCTAAAGGTTTCTGAAATTTTTTGTGAAAATACAAGAATTGTCCTGATGCAAAAACATATATATTTATTTAAATGTCATTCTATGCACTGTGTGTAAACTGACAAGTTGAGATAGTATAGGAGATCACCAGTTTTAAATACTTTATTTGCTACTTGATTCCTTTTCTAATTCTTTCCTTTCATTCTTAAAGAGCCATTTCTGACTTCCAAATAGTAACTTCAGTAATAAGATGAATAAATCTCCACTTAAAAAGAGAGGGTGCAAGGAACCAAAAGACTTAGGAAGTCCCAACAAGGTCATCTGGAACTGTGCCAGTAAATTTGGTTATCAGAACCACCTGGAAAAGAGTCAGGCTTTTATTTAAAAGGCCACAGAAGGCTGGCATTTAAATTTTAGGCAGGGAGTAGGAGTTTTGGTTGTGTAGGGAGAGTATGAATAGTGGGACCTTCCTAGAAAGGACAGTGTGTAAGGGAGTGAACTTTGACACTCTTGTAGAGTGTCAGCAAGTCTAGGAGTTATTCAAGCCGAGGATGAAAAGTCAGATCTGCAAGAGGTTGAACTTCTTTGAGTTAATACCAACATCTTTGGATTCTTAGTGTTGGAAGATCCATTGGCAAGTGGTTTCAGGGGGGAGGGCACAGCACATCACAAGAGATTTCCAGGGAAAATGGAATCTAGAATAGGGAAAAAGTCTATGTTTAATGTTAGGGTTCAACAATGTTTACAATTATTTTTTTTCCAGTTTTGCTGTGGAGATAATCTTGAATGCTATTGCTTGAGCTAGCATCCACAAACCTCTTACAGAAGGATGAATCCTAAAAAAAGGCAGGTCAGTTGAAAAGCTGATAGATATTTGGACCAGTGCTATCACTGTAGTAGTTATACAATACTTAGTCATAAGGCACTATTATGTTTGCTGTGTTACACTTTGATAGCTACCTACTGCTAAACACATTTGACTGCTGTAGTCCATTGTATTACCTAGAATTCAAGTATAAAGTGAATTTCATTGCAGTGTTGTGCCTGTAGACTGCTAATGAAATCTTAGCGTGGCAGTTTTTCATATGCTTTTGTAAATCTTCAGGAAATGTCTTTCTTGGTGTTCTATGATCATAGCTGTCTCTTTCAATCAAGATTGAAAGTTTAAATGTTGAAAAAGAGGAGAAAGCTCAGACCATAAACACTGTGAGGGCCTTAAATTGTTCCCTGACTCATCAAGGGACTTTCATATGGAAAGTTTGAGATGTGAAGTGAGATGCTATCATGCATGTTGTCCCTGAAGAATTAAGCAATTTACAAAAAAACCTCCACCAAGTTGACCTCCCAGTTCTCAGCTGAAGAGAAGCAAAAGAACCTACTTAATGTTGCTAAACTCTCATTCTTCCTCTGTCTTCTCCATAGTGACTACAAACATTATGTAGTAAGAATTCATAGTAGGTTCAATGTGTGAGATATGCCTGTGCCACAATGTTTCAAGAGAATTTTGATTGTGATGGTGGCAATTCAAGGAAAATGAGCTCAGATTAGTCAGACAAATAGAAATAAGAATAATACTACTTGCTTTAGCACCGTGATAGTAACACTTTATGAATTCTTCATAATCAAACAATGCTTGATTACCTGACCTTGTGAACACCTTGGCTGCACAATGGTCTCCTACGTAACAAATGTGTAATCAAACATCTGTATACCATGAATTAAATAGACCTGCAGAGGGTCAGCTGTCTGTAGAGTAGTGGTTCTTGTGGAACTGTCTGCCTATTCAGTTAAATATTTGCTTCTCTTTAATATTTGTGATGGGTTTTGTATATTTACCTCTTGGTGTATGCTTTGTTTAATCTTTTTTGGTGATGTTATGAGCTTTCTATCAATAACTTGATAACTGAAATCTTGAAATGGGGTTGGGTGAGGAGGAGGAACTTAGGGCCAAATTTTCAAGGTGGATCTTGAAAAATGAAGCTGATATTTTGTGCAAAAATTACAACTAGATTTATAGATACATTTCTAGTTGGAAAGTTAATGAAATACTAACGAATATTTGGACTCTGTTACATGGCAATTATCTTAAATATTACATTTGTCATTCTTTGTGTATAAATCTAATTTCTTTGTATCTTATGATATTTTTGACAGTAATAGAATATTGTAGGTCATGTTGCAATGTTTTCAGTTCTTGAAAAGATGAGAACAACCATTTTAAATACATGTAGCCTGCATCACTGGCAACACAATCAAATCAGATAGGACTCCCAAATAGCTATGCTCTGCAAGTCCTCAAAATCAATTTGAGCACCCATGAACTGGCAGTTAACACTGACATGCATTTTACAGTTTGGTTCCACTCTAGTATAAAAAGAATCATCTCTAAAGAGTAACTGCTTGGGATTTATGTTGCCCTTGTTAGCGGGAAATATACTTTGGAGTCTAAACAAATTGTCTGTCAGTGTACCTTTAAAACAGGTTAGAAGAAAGATCCAACAGAGAACAGCTGTAGCATTACAGTTACAGGAAACAACTCTGCTTTCTCTAATACTTCCATGGGTTTTTTTCTTGTTGTCCTAATTTTCCCATACTTTGCAATTAAGCTCTCCCTAGGTCAGCAGCACTCCCTTATGAGGAAGTTATTCTGCATTTCACACGTTAATTATCTTGTCTCTTTTGACAACTCTTCCTTCTATACCTAGCATGCATTTGGGTTTTAAGAGTTTTCACTGTTTAAACTCCCACTAATGTGATTTTAATATTTACATGAGATGTTGTAAGCACTGCAAACGTACGTCTTCATACTCTTTTGAATCAACTCTGACGTATTTATGGGTGCGTGCAATATAACTTCAGTCCATCTAAGATTTATTCTTAGTCTCAATGGCTTTTGTTGTCTCTTTACATAAATTTTTCTACTTTTCTTAATTCTGCAATTCCATTAGGGAAATGTGTGCATTTTACATTCTTTCAGGCTTCTTAATATACCAACACTGCACTGACCTGGACTTTTTAATCCTCATTTTTTGACATATCTACATTTTACATTTGGGGGGCAAGGAGAAATCTGGTTTAGATCAGCTTGCCATTCTGAAACCCTACATCTAGGACACATGGATGTTAATCTAAATAACTTGAAATAAATCTGAGACTTGTGGATGCTAATCTTATGTTGGCAATGTAGACTTTTCAACCTGTCATTCATAAACTAGCAGACAGAAGCTGATAAAGCAGCCTAGATAATCCAGGAATAAAGTCAAGTCCCTTGCTAAGTGAAGATTGACTAGGTGAAAATTTTCAGTCTTGTGTTTCTGGGCGTATGTGGAAGGACCAAGGACCAAATCTGTACCGTCTTGTTTGTCATATGATTACCTTAGTAACTGAATCCCCAAAGACTCAGAAATAAGTGTCACCTGCCCATTTCTCCTCTGTATGTCAAGAACTGGCAAAACCAGTGGTGGAGGCAGTGAATGGCAGCTTAGGTCTCTTGCCTGCTTCCCCTCATTTGGACCACAGCCAAGTGGTCCAAGCTTGTGCTAATTGGTCTCTCCATCTCATGCATGTCTGGGAGAATATACTGTAATGTACCCTTCTAATGATTGTGTGATAGGTATATTGAAGAATTTGGGGAAGAATGTTATTTCCTTAACTGGCCTTTGTGTACCAACTCTCCTGGCTGAGATTCCAGGGTTCCCTTTATTGGAATCTGATCTTCCTTTCTATAGAAATCTTAAAGCATTTTGCCTTCTGATTTTGAGAACAGGAACTTGATGCTTTTCTTAGGTCAAACCTTTGTTAAATTTTTGCCAGGAGAATTTTAGGTTAGGCTTTTGATTATATAATTGTTTACTGGCAGAAGGCCTAGTATAGCTGTACCAGCTGAAAAAAGGTTTGTTGTGATGACTTTTGTTTACCTGTGGCACTGGTTAAAACTGCTTTGAGTAAAACACAATTTATCAAGAGAAAAGGTATCTGCACTTCAGGATCTAAAGCTATACTTGTAGATATCTTCTGCTGTGAATTAGGATTCTCTAGTATAGTACCTGGAGTAGAGAAGATGTGCTGCACAAGCAGGTGCATCAAAAGCCAGAATACTGCTGTAAGCAGTGTGAGTACATCAAAGATTAATTCACTTCGGTAAATCCACAGTGACTCAGTGACTGTTTAAAAGCTGAAGACTGAGATAATCCACTTATCACTAGCTCTATTGGTGATATATCAGCATATATATAGTGCTACGAACCCAAAGGACTTGTAGACTCTATCTCATTCAGGTAGACAAAACTTTATTTTTACTGATGGTACCATTGTTATAACTTTGTAAATTTTGTTTTCCCTGTTGTGATCAACCTTATATTTTGATTATAAGTTTTCAAATTTTGATATTTTTGGAGTTACATGGAAATTTGAAAACAAACATGTTAGTAAAATGTCTTTTCTTACAAATGCTGATTATAAAATATTTGAGTCTTTTTTTTTTATACTGTGTGATTTAGTATTGAGAACCTATGGCTCAGAATGACCTTCTGCAACTTTTAATAAGCCAGAAAAAGGCCTTGGAAGTAAGGAGGCTGTGGAAAAGCAAGGTGATTTGTTACAAAAACAGTTGGGCCCAGTAAGGTGGAAAGGTCAAGCTGACAAAAATCTAGACTCAGAAAATCTGCTACAGTGTAAAAAGGCATTATCAGAAGGAAAACAAAAATCTAATGACAGTATTGGGGAAAACATAGTTCAGTTAGTGAATAAAACAGTGTAGTTGTCCTGCAATGTTCTTATTCAGAAAGCTCCCTATGGAGGGTCTTTTCTATAGAGTAGGAGCTGGAGTGATGCTGACGTTTCTGAAAGAAAATGTGGAGGATGGATTCAAGCAAGATGCAAAATGAAGCAAGAGAGACTCATTGTAGAACAACTAGTAACAGTAGTTAAGATATTCACTAGCACAGAATACCATATTCAAGACTTTCTTCTAGGTTAGTCATGGCAGAAATTAGGACCCTTGTTTTCTCATCTATAAGGTAAGCATTTTGGCTAGTGGGGGAAGTGGGAACCGGGAGAGGGGGGGGAAACTGAAAATAATACCTGTTACATCCCTAAAGAATCTAATGGTCAGAAATGGTCCTTGTCAGATGATTGTCAAATGCTTCAGTGAAGATCTCGATACTTCTGTTTAATTGTTTTACTCATGTAAATTAGGAATTAATTCCAGAGGAATTAGTGAGATTATACAAATCCATGAGAAAAGGAGCTTCAAAATATGTTCTTGTAGGTTTATGGAGATTGTAGAGAGAGCAAGAAGTTAGATATTATAAATGGTTACTGAATTTGTTTTCATTGTAGTAACCTTACAAGCAGAAGATTTGAGATAATTTCTGTAGAAAACTTTTCTTGTTTGTGGATGGGTTTTGTGGTTTTAAATTGAACGTACATTGACTAAAGTTAAACTCTTGCATTTCACTCAAAGTTCACCACAAAGTATTTTCTGTTCAGTAAAACAAAGCCACATATTTCCTGATCTTCACAGGAGTTACAGTGTGAACTCTATTCTCTACTTCTGAAGCTATTGCTCTTAAGAGTTAAGTTTTCTAAAATATACTATGGATTGTTGCTTGACTAAGGCATGGAGCATCATGGGAATTCTCTTAAGAGGGATGTACTCTGGCTAGGGGAACTGAAGCGTATCATATGACAGCATCAAGTTCAAAATGACACTATACATCGGACTGCCTGCAAGGCTGGTCAAAATATTTCTTTTTATGTTGGAAAATGAGTTCCCAAAAATAGAATAAGAAACTGTGTTCCTGTCACTAGTATTTGTACTTGAAGTCCTTAGTGGAAAACTCTGGCTTTCTGTAATAATATAACAGTCAATAGATTTACTTTTCACATTTCTTATCTACTTTTTGTTGGGATTTTCTGCTTGATTTAAAATTTTGACATTTCATATTTCTGTATAGGCTGTAAATTACAGTGGGAATAGGGTAGGAAATCATCCATTCTTTAAGCATACAAGGATGCAAGAATATATGCTTTCACTAGAAAAATATCACTGCCTTATGTAAGGAAATAAATTATGTGCTCAAGTGCTTAGAGTATGTGTTTAGATTTGAGATCTCAACAAGTTGCCCTGTTAAGAAAATGCACCAGGAAGTCTGGAATAATAACATAAATCTGGAAAATACATGGGAAACTAGGCTGTGCATCTTCCTTGGTTATTTAAACACAAAATCTTGTCCTTGCATTTGCAGTAATGCTAATGATCCAGTCAAATATTTGAGTCAAACACATCAAATCTTGCTGAAACAAACTACGATTTTTGGATTGTACTCTAACTACATCTGACCTTTCCTAGCCTGTCTATGTACTCATTTATGTGAGTATTTGAACAGCATTTAATTGTTTCAAGCTGTCTTAGAGATAGTGACTCTGCCTGGGAAACATGTTCATGTTCCTATTCAGTTTTATTTTTAAAAATGCTCCCAATGGATAAGTATTATCATACACTTTAAATACAAAATACTGTGCTTTTATTGGATGAAAATGTTAATGCAGGCCTTCACAGTGTTGAAGTGAGGCTTTTAAGTATGAGTTTGAACATGTGCTATAAACTTACATGTGCAACTGCAGTACATTATTTAGCTGGCAGTAGTTGTTTTCAGTGTATTCTATGTCCCACTAACACAATATTTTGCTCCGTCCGAGATCAATGGGAACTGTACTAAGGATATAATAAATTACTGTAGTTTATTCTGCAACATTCAATTTTGTGATACATCCCAATTCTGGACAAACCAGAGCTCTTGTATGTGCCAGAAATCAAGCTTTTCTGAAGCACAGATCATGAAGACAGCTGATGTGAACTGACTGTACCTCAGTCTACAAGTGAAACTAAATTACACCAATTTAAAGTTATCAGCATATGTTTCCATTTTTTTCTGACAAATTGTTTAAAGTGAAAATAATCTCTCCATTTCAAAATATGAACAGAACTTCCCTTTTTAAAAATAATCTATCTAAATTTGTGTTAATAGTTGGAGAAAAGGGAAGGGAACATAAACAATAAAAAGAATAAAAGTATCCCTTAATTTTTAAAGGTCAGTGTTATTTTGTAATGTCTTAGATTTTACTTTCTTTCTCTGAGGAAACTAGTCATCCTCCACCCAGGGGCCAATAGAGATGTGGAATTAGACCTGTCCAGTATTGCAGTGACAGACACAGTCATTCTACATTAAAAAGATTAAGTGGTGCCAGTGTTATGTACCCAAGAGTATCAGATCACCTTTCTTTAATTTTGTCATATAACTTTAAGTACCAGAGGATGTTCAGAATCCTTACTGATCTTTTGTCCTTGTTCTGAGGCAAGCTACAAATTCTTAATAAAGACAGCAATATAGTTTTGGGGGGCTTGTTTTTTTTTTTTTTTTCAGGATTGCTGTCCATTGGATAATTAAGTCACATTAACAAGCTGAAGGATCCAGACTGATAGAGAAGCATAGCTTTTTTCATCACCAGCTTCCTGAAAGCCATTTGAACTACTGACTAATCTTTGAGCCAATCTTCCCTCTGCCACATGACACTCACAATCCCACTTGAAACTCATTTCTGGTCCATTCCCAAAAGTAGCTAAAATTACACCGCCACAGCTGTCTTCTGTTTTTTGGGGGTTTCTTTTTTTCCTTTCATAATGTCATGTACTTTGATCTAATACCTTAGCTTCCTTTTTACAAATCCAGTTCTCCAACAGAGTCCTCTTAAAATGGATTAAGGATGCCTTTATAGCTCTGTAATAATACACTGTGCAGCAAAAGCAGCATTTCAACACATATTACTTCAATAATGAAATTCATGGAAAACATATTACTTAAGCTAAATACATGCTTTCTTTTTGCCTTTCAATTAACATATTTACATCTCTCCATGCTACCTCTCACAGACACTATATTTTTAGATCTGTTTTCAATGGAGCATATATACCATAAAAATAACATGCAGGCGTAGAGTTGCATTCTTGTTGTATTTGATGAGAATATGTAGTCAGGAAGTCTGTTTTGTATTTAAAATATGATTTCACACATTACTGAAATTTAAATTTTAAGAAAAATGTACCAGTTTGCATTGAATATCAAGAAGTACCCAACTGTGGAGACAACTTCTTTATCTAGAAAAAATTTTAAGCACCCCACAGATAATTAACCTTATGAAAAGGAAACCCAAAGTACTATTTGATGGAAAAAAACAATTAATTTCTACTTTGCATTCAGCCACCTCTTCTTTATTTGTAAAGGACTGAAGTTGTATAACAGAAAGGACAATGATAATATTCATACCTGGAGCAAAGAGAAATCATAGCAACTGTGAATTTATTTTTTTTTCTCTGCCCCTGCTTCCCCCCACCCCCTCTCCTGACTGTGTTGCCTGGAGCTCACTATAAAGTTTCTGTCTAAATAGACAGGCAATGTTGCAAAAAATTTTATGTTTTAGTATTTGTGAACGCCTGGAACTTTCTATTGAATTTAATATTTAACAAAGATTCTCCCCTATAGGATTATACATTTTATACAGATTATGTTTGTTTATGGGAATATTTCATTAATCTTCATTCTTCCTGGTACATGTTTCTATTTCCAATATCCAGTATATTTTATCACTTTTCTTCTTCAATCTAATTCTGCTTTTCTCAGCTCTCATGCTCTAGGATGTTCTTTTCCCATCACTTTATTCCAACAGTGCCGATAGCTAGAAGTGTTCTTTGGCATCTGGTAGACCACATAACAACTGCTTTAGGCAAGCTGGAATTCCCATTACTTGAGAAATCTAAGACAAGACAAAGCGAACAACCAACATGTGTATGAAGTGACACCTGCATGAGCAAGGTCTGGACTTGAGAACTTTGAAAATCGTTTTGAATCATGACTCTTCTTGGTTAATTTTTGAATGACTGACTTAGCCCATGGAGCAGGATTGTAGAACAGAGAAATATTTCAATTTTATATCTCTCTTTTGGTTTTTTTATGAGTATGAATCTAGAAGGTAAGCCTAGATATTTTTTCAAAATAGCTTTGAGGTTTTGCTCAGTACACCTCTGTCCTTAGATGTCACTTATTGTTTGTCTGACAACAAAGACTGAAATACAAAATGTTTAGCTCACCTGTATTGTACAGGGCATGAAAGAAGGTTATCATGGGACAAAAATTACAACTTAATCCCCAGCCAAAAATCACTACTTCTGGAATTTATTTAATACGTGCCTGTGAATTCTCTGAGGTGATTTTTTTTTTTTTTCTCTAGTTGGTTTAACTGACATTTGCAAAAAAGTGGGTCTGTTCCTGTACCTGTAAAAGTTAACAGGAGTTTTGTCATTCTCACTGAAGTGAGTAGATGCAAGCTAAGGTGTAGGAGAAAAAAGATGTGAAATAGAATATTCATTTTAACCTTATCTCCTTTGAGTAGTGGGAAAAGTATATTTAGAATTTAGGCTGCCTAACTGGGAGACCTTTACATTTATGGGTTTTTTTCATACTGGCCGCTTGTTCCTAATAAGGTATGATTTAGACAGCTAAGTAGTAAATGCCTGTGATAACCTTTGAATTGCCCAGTCTTAAAGAACCAGCTTTTGATTGTGATAGATGGAGTGGTATTTTAACTTCCAGCAGGAAGTCAAGGCTGGAAGTAGTATGCTTCAGATTAATGACACTTTTATTGATTAATCTTTCTAAATTATTATATTTATAACTAACTACTTGTTAATTTACTAAAGCAGCTGCAATACTTTCTACTCTATTAATCTTTTTCAATGTTATTAGCATAGGTGATATGTTTTATAGCTAGGGGAAGCTGGTTGAAGGCTACTATTTGCAACTATGGATTCAGCATCCAAATAGCTAGATGGCTCAGTCATATTATTGTACCTCTGGGTTTGAATATTATCAGTTATTCACCAGAAGACATTTGTTTGTAGCAATGCTTCAAGGATAGCTAGCTCTTAAGAATTCCCATATTTGTCTTTAATGCAGAATATTAATGCAATGATTCAGCAAGTCTTTATTCATCAGCATTCACCACTGGTTATTCATTACTTTCCCATTTTCAAAGTTGCAACCATTAAGACATGTGGCTAAGAGCTATGTCATGTGACTGATGAGACCAATCACATCAAGACTAAATAACAACTAAGCAATGAAAACAAATTAAAATACACAAATAACCAATAAACATTTACAGAAAATAAAATGCACATAGAAAAATGCTTAAAATTGATCAAAACCTTTAGCTGTCATTGGAAGTTTGATTATTCTAGAAAACACATGTGTTGTCTTAGGGAGGGAAGTATGTGTGTATATCACTGGAAAATCAGCAGTGCATATTTAGGTGTATAAATACAGGGGAAAAATTACTCACACACTTTTATTAATGTCCAAATATATGGAAATTCAGCTAAGTTGTCATTTGATCCTAAATGTATGGGCATCCAAGGACCAAAAAAGGGGAAAAAAAGGCCTCATTATGGTAGATTCTGTCCACGTGCAACTTTTTAAAATGCATCAGAACATTAGAATTCACACAATCTCAAGGTCATTGAAAATGTCACTGATTTTCAAATTAATTATGGGCGGAAAAGTTTGGTTATATGCATAATGTTCTCTTACCTAGTCAGACCAGAAGTTAGAATGTCTTATGGATAATAATATATGAATAATCTATCCAATTTTATTTATTAGTGGTTTGAAAAGTCCACTTCAATTTGCAGATGATACCAGGCTAGTAGGGGCTGCAGAACACCAGGATTAGAATTTAAAATTATCCTGGCAAAATTAGATAAAATGATTTGACAAAATAGGGTGTGGGTCAGTGGGGACAAATACAGAGGTCTATACCTAGGTAGGGATGTGCAGCTGAGGAAAGAATGACTGCAGAGCATTGCATCATAAGCAGGAGCATCACCGTAAATCACATGGAGATCTGTCTACTCTGTATAGGGCTTTTAGAGTCTATCTTGCAATGCTATGGGGTGCAGTGTTCAAATCCAGACACTTCAAGAAATATGTGGATCAGTTGAAGATAGTCTAGATGAGACAGGTTAAAGATAATTAGGGATAGAGAAACATGACTTCTGAAGAAACATCAAACTGAGTTTGTTAATCTAAAGAACTAACAAGAAACCCAGTTGTTTACATGTGAATCATGATGAAACAAAGGTAAGGAATAAACCAGTTTCTATGTCCAAAAGGACAAGAATTAATAGATAGAATCTGCAGCTTGGAAGAGTTAGCTTAGCTGCTTTGGGAAAAGCTTTTAAAGATGTGGATAATTTTATGGGGAAAAGATTACAGAGGGAACTCATGAAACCACTGGTTTTCCTCTGAATCACATTCTGTTGTATTTATTCACATTTAAAAGGCAAGTGAAGATGATAATAAAACATAAATACAGAAAACTAACATCTATTTGGGATCAAAGTATTGGATTATTGAAACAATTCAAAGAAAGGTAAATAAGATGTTTTGGAGAAAAGAGTCAGCCACATACCTTGGAAGTGCAGCCTGAGGCCACTGTAAAATGGGGTTTGCAGTTTGCTGTGTAACTTCTCAGGATTGGCTATACTCTGTAGATACAGAACTGAATCCTAGAATAAAGACTATTGACTGTAACAAACTGACAGGGAGTACAGCTGGCATCTGCTGTAATCGGTAAGATTTTAACTCAAATTCAGGGATACTTCTGGGTTGAGAATGAGAATAAACAGAAATCTGTCAGTTACCCAGGAATGTAATCTTTGAAGGAAATATTTAGGACACTGACTACACATGGGTCCAGATAGTCACAAACATTCCTACATGTTTGAGTGTCAGTATAAAGAGAAGGGTATATTTTCTGAGACTTAGTCAGGTACTGTTTGACTATACTCAGGTGCTATATTATGAGAATTTTTGTATTATATAAAATATTCTGGATTAATTATTTTACTTTTCTCCACTGTGCACTGAGGTTCTTTTGAGTCTAGTAAGTTTAAAGGTCTTAATAGGCAGAGATGCAATACATTCAAAGGTTAAATTTCCCTTGATGTAGCATTTAAAAAGATGATATTCTTGTTCAATAGGATGGAAAAAATGATCACTGCATAGAAGAAAATATCTGAGATGAAAAAAATGTATGGATCATAATGACTCATAATGAGGCAAACACCTGATATTTCCTTTTACTTTGAAGTTTTTCCCAAAGTAATGGTAACTCCAATATGAGTTGAGTACTCACATAACACAAACTAAAGGGAAGGGGAAAAAGACACAATAGAAAAAGTGCATTTATTACCCAGCTAAACTATTAATATTTTTTTTTCCTTTTTTGCCTTTTTAATTGTAGAGGAAAAAAAAAAATCACTGCATGTTCTGAATATTAGTCCCGTTACAGTGGGTGGAGAGGCTTAGCTCTCTTCTCTCAGTCTTCCAGGAATACCACGGTTGAAGCTTCCTGTGACTGATGCCAACTTGGTCTCATAAATGCTCAAGAGAGTAGGTCCTCTTTCTCTTTAAATGTCTTAAAAGAAAACAAAAATCCTGAACTGGAGAGTCCACTGAGTGTAAGGAAAAGGGGGACAAACTCCTTAGCTGTGTAAGGCCATGGGTTTTGTAGCACAATTGCAGAGGAACACAGTCTCAGAGAAAAGAATAGTCATTCTCTGCAATATTGACTGACCTCTAAAGAATATTTCTGCTAGGAAGCTGGAGCTTTTAGTGCCAGAATAGTTTAGCTGTTACTGCCTCAGTATAAAGAAGGGTAAGACTGTAAGGGCTTGGACTGAAAATAACATCTGATATGAAGTATATAGGACATGGTTATTTGTTCAAAATGGAGTGTGTGTGAGGTGTGAACCTATAATCAATCAAAACCCCCCCTTCTATAGGTACTATTAAATAAGTTTTTAAGGAACTTTCACTGGCAATCTGGTGAATACCTTCACTTTGTTGTTTATTAAGAGAAACCAGTGTTAGTGTTTGAGCAGGTAAGAAACAATAATTTGTTTAATGAGGAGCCAACTTCAATTATTTATGATAGAACCCACAGATGAATAACGTGAGGTATTGACAGACAGAGAGTTTTGGAGGCGTCCAAATATGCAAACATATATACCTGTAAGAAGATAGTCTAGGGGGCATCTATTACTTCAAGAAAATGTGAGCTCATAACACTCTTTATAGTGGTCATTCCATAGATAAATACAATTTGGCTTTAAGATCTAGATTGGTGTCCTGTAGAGTATGAGTATGTCTTCTCCCTGCTCTTCTGTGCATTTTGCTCTAAGTCTGACATGCCCTTGTGCCCTGTCAAGAAAAAGTCAAAGAATAGTGGCCAGCAGGCTAAAATCTACCCTTTTATACTCTTGAGCACAATAGCAAAACTGAAGAGTAATGTGAGAAATATACATACATTGCTGAAATTGGAATGAACAATTTACTTCTCTGTATTAGAATACAGCCAAATATTTTTCCTATGGAATAATGGTCCTTCACACTTCTTCTATATATAAACTGTATATTAAAAGCACTGTCCAGCTTTAAATTATGGAATACAGCTCCCTCATCTGTCCAACTCAGTGCATTAAAACATGTCAAAGGCCAAGTAAGTTTATGATTGGTGGTATATTTTCTCTTTTTTTCCGAAGGTTTTGTCTGCTTGAAGACCTATTTCTAATGTACACTGGTAGAACAATTTAATTTGTGTGATGCTTATTGGGTATTCTGAAATTTCTGTAAAATATTCATAATGATAGGGTTAAAGGTGATCATCACAGAAAAGAAGCTAGACTGAAGTGAGAGATCCTTTGATGTGTTTCACAGTTTAAAAAGCCAGAAAAATTGGAAAAATAGTGTTTTACTTGCCCTGTTTTATATACTTCCTTCTGATTGCATCTTCTTTATTTTCTTATTTGCTTCTCAGTGCTCCCTGCTGAACTGGTAGCCTTGGCTCTGTGGAGGAGTTCCAAAATAAATAGCTGCAGTAGAGTCTTATATGTCAATGTCATAAAACTTGGTCCGTGTTCCTCAATATGCATCCATAGTACCCATTTAATTGTTTGATATATGATTAAAAATGGTCAACAATTGTGCTAAAAGGTGCCTACTGTGATGATGTTTTGATGTGTGTATTGCTGACTTGAATAACCACCATCAAAATCATCTCATGGGCCACCAAAAGTCATTTTGCTGTCATCTATGTTACTACTCTAATATTTATGATTTTCAATTAGAAACTGAAATTACTTTATTACGACCATTTTATTGGAATAGAAATACTGAGAATGTCTATATCCAGCCATTAATCTTTCTATTTAGTATACTGTAATATATAACATAGTGGTGAATATATTATAAATGCTCTTTTCTTTCACTGAGATCATCCTGACTGTCAAACTTAACACTATTATTTCATTTTTTCTCACTGTTATATACCCTGCTCCTGAATAAATAGTTCTGTGAAAAATTTTAGATATATGCCATGCAACAAAAGCAAACCATCGGTTAGCATCATGCTAAAGCATACTAACGGCAAATTTAATTTCCTTACTCAGCATTGGCATTTAGAAGGGCAAAAAAAATCTTATGTTGCATGCTGTATCATAGCAATATCACAAGTAACTTCCATTCTGAAAAGTAAAACATTTTGATAGAGGAGTTTAAACTTCCTTAAATAATGAATAGTGTGCCCATAGTTTGAACTGTTTGCATTGTTTATGTACTAAAACTATGTATCCTACAGTTGTCTTCATGTCTAGTTGAAGTAGTACATGAGAGATAATGAGATATATTGATATGCCAAATAATGACATTTGGATGACCTAGTGTTCCCAAAACTGTTTACTCCATTATCATCAGTGCTGTGATTTTGAGTCCTGGCAGTCACTGCTGTCACTGTAACTGTAAACACCCTTGCAATATAACTATGACTTAAATGTTGAGCATCACGTTGGCCTTTTGTATTTCACCCGTGGGCAAATCAAAAGCAGAAACACCAGATTTTTTTCTATGTTTAAATTACTAAAGAAAAAAAGCATCAACTGCCTACAAAGCTAGGGTGTGACGAATGATGACAGAATAATAAAAGCAATTTCCTTTCCCTCTGTCTCACTGATGGAGAAAAGGCTCTTTCAAAAGGACTGGAACAGAGATATGAAGTTAAGAGCAGTTGCATTTCTGACCTAAATATGAAGCTACACAGCTGTATATAGTTTACCGTGATAAATCTTTATGCTGATTGGTATTAATGTTTTACAGTTTTCCTTCACTGGGTTAAATATGAAACTCACCCTGAGCTAGTGATGGCTGTGTAGGCCTTATTGTCTCAGATCTTGTAGATTCAGTGAACCCCATGTTTTATTTTTAATTTTCCTTTCACTGAAGTGAAAGCTGGGTGGTTGCAACTCTGTAAAATCTTGCTGATGTTTTCCATGGGGTCAATTTTGTGGCAAACACTTATTTTCACCTTGTTTTTTCTTCATTCTTCCCCCATCTCAAAATAGTCTTAACAAGATAGCAGAAGATCTCAGAACTTCGAGTCTAAACATGCTGTGACAGGCCATTTGGATGCTCCAGACCACAAATACAGGAAAGCTGTTTGATTTGTAGCCATTACAAATAGGTGTGTCCAGCATATCTGGAAAATGATAGATGAAATTCAGAAAGTTACCTTGGCTGTCCTCTTATGTTAAACTATAATAAGGAATTAAACTTCTTTTCCAGGGCTTTGGAATGAAATTTCTTTTCCAGGGGTTTGGAGTTTAATGGGTCATTACTATTTCCAAGAGAGAAGGTTCCAAAATCCTTTCATGGAACATGGGATATAATATTAGGTTATCTGGAGAACATATTAGTGACATGCTAGCATTTTGCATTTTATCCATGTGTACATTAAGTTCTAACAGCAGAATCACCATTGTCCTGCAGGCCACCCTAGCTGAATGAATGTGATTGATTATTCTAGTTATACTGGACAAAGTACAGTTTCATGACATTTGACATAGGTGAAATGCTGGTGTGTGCCATTGAATAATAAGTTTAAATATAGTTTGCTGAACCAGCTTTTGGAGAAGCTTTTAAAAGCTATCACTGACCAGCAAGAATAAAATGTATTGGGAAATAGTCAACTGATACATTCTCAATGCTTTCATAATGTAGTACTGGGGCAAAGGGAGGTGTTCAAATTTCACCCTTTTATTCACTCATCCTTCTCCTTTAAATCCTGGTTACATGAGAAATGTTCACGCTCTAGTTTGCATACAACAAAGCTCAGTTTCAATCTTTTAGCCAATTGCAACATATGCCCTACAAGGTTTTCCCCTTTTATATACAGACTTCGCTGAAGATATAAATATGGCCTTCCTAATAAACACATTTAAAATGTCTCCAGAGAGAGAGAAGCTTCCATAGAGGGATTAGCATGTGGCATTACGAAATTCACTAAAAATGTTTGATTTACCTTATTGAGAGAAATGGAGTTCACCATTACTTTAATATGAACCTAGCATCAAAAAGAGTTGCAGAGTGTAAATAAGAGCAGAATGTAGCACTTTATGTCTTCATTTTAATATGCTTTAAGACTAGAAATGCATGAGATTCATCCCAATGTAATGAGAAGCATACTTATGAGCAATGTTCCCATGAGCCTATAGGAACGAGTGAAAGTCAAGTCGTTTTGTATGACTATCAGTATATCAAGGGGACATCCTGTCTTTGCAGCTGAGGTGATCCTTTATGATACTTATCACAGAAGTAAAATATGTGAAAGTAAACTGTAAAAAGTACTAGATCTTTTGATTTTTAAAAGTAAATGTTTTCTTGGTAGTGTAATCTGCTGTAGTATGACAGGAGAAATGTTAGGAAGCTCTTCTGAAGCTCAGTTAATACATCTGGTTATGAGACTCCACTACTTTCCAGTTTGGAATAATATTCATCTCTTACTGGTTTGGGTGAGCACACATTACTGTTGTACACTTAAGAGAATTCCTGATCTAGCAAAAGCACCATCAAAGCATCTGTGGCCTGTTTGGTTGGCCAGTTACAGAGCATGCGTGGGAGACTGGTCACCTATCCACTGTAAGCTTCACTGTATGAAGCTGATGTGTGTTTTCTAAGGCTGGACAATAAGGTATTAGAATAATGAATAAGAATAAATGACATAATGGTTTATTTGGGAGGGAAGTGCAGTTTAGGGGCCATAAATCCTCTAAATTGGGTACAGTTTACAGCACCCAAAGTAGTGATGCAAAGTTTAAGGTTTTTCCTTTATGCTTATGCTATTTCTCTATATGCACTCTATATTTCTGTATTCATTCCGTGTGTCTTTGAAATATGTCATATTTTTAGAGAACTTGCTGATATAGAGTCTAAAGTTAGAAATGCATCTCACTGAAATGCAAGCTTTGATCTCTAGTTAGAGATGCCATCGCTGATGTCATGCTCAGAAGGGGTGGCTGGTGGTTGTGCATTCACAGATCACAAAGTTGAAGCCACACATCTGAATCTTGTAACTATTTTTGAGGTGTGGGGTTCAGGAGGCTGCATAACCTTAGTGCTCTCCATAACCTTTGTGCTCTCTAAAATTACATTTCCATGACCCAGATCTGTTCTAAAATCAAGATGGTGATAGAGACGGTAATACTCTCCAATTAATAGGGTTATTAAAATCATGGTCTCTGAATTGTTTTTTCTGTATGGGTATATATGTTATTGATATACGAGGGATATCTAAGTCCAAAGTAAAACTTAACCACTTTATTTTTTGGTGAAGCAACTCTGTGGTAGTATTTGTCTGTATCACAGAGATGATAAAACTATCTAAGAAAATTTTAAGAGTGGCAACTGAAAGCTGAATGCAAACACTAGCTCTGATTCCACTTTGCCATTGAATCCTATTCCAAGTGAAATTTTAGAAGAGTTTTTCAGCCTGTAAAGATTTCTCAGGAAAGGGACTATTGTAAAACAGGAGAATTAAATTAATTTAATCAGATCCCAAACAGTTTTATATACTAACAGGGTGGTCACATAGCTCAGGAGAATAGTAATGGAAAATTGAAGCATTCACTTCTAGTTCATTGGTTTACATCTGGTCAGGCTGGTAGTAACACATTTTTCTTACAATCTGGTGAAGTGAAATAAGCTAAAGCTTTCTCTGTTCCTACAGGTCTTCAAGTGCATTGAAAGGATTTGAATTCAGTGTAATTTTCCATAAGCACTGCAATTTATTTTTAAAGGAAATAGGTCAATGACCCCTTAGATTAAATGTACTGATGCATAATATAATGAAGTGTTTGTAGTGCCTCATATTTTATTTGGGCAGCCAGGCTGTGTGTTATATATCTTGATTTTAAAAACAAACTCTTATTCTCTTCAACAGAAGGCATTAGTAGAACTGAATGCTTTCTAGTGATGCAGGGAGACAGGCTAGGATATTGTTTGTTACACAATTGAGAACATTTTGGTTACAGCAGCTCAAATTGCTGAAACTGATCCTGGTGGTAAGGATACTTGATTATCTAAATTTTATCTTACTGTGTGTTGAGAAGAAATGTCAAAGGGTTGAAGGAAATTTGGATGAGTAATCCATGTTAAAAATCTAACTGTGGAAGCACTTGCTGTTGACCTTAGTACTGTTTAATCAAATTGAAACTAACTACATTTGAGGATGTATTTTCTAAGTACCAGCAAAGGCTGGTACTTAAAAAGTAAGGGATCCATCTGCTATCGCCTTTATTAGAGGTTAGGTATCTAATTCTAGCTAAAGATATCAGACACAATAAAAGTCTAAAAAAATATCATGACTTAGTACATGAGAACTTATTGAACAATGTTGGTACAGAGGATTCACTAATACTCAGTTGATAATATCAATTTTTGTTTCGGCACTTCCTGATAATCAGAGCTCAACCATCAGAGGTCAGTCTAAAGAAAAATACTGAAAATACATACATTGCCCAGAACATCAGTTTTCCTATATGCCAAGTTCTGACATGGTATTAGCACTCTTCCTACCAATAGGTCTCTCACGATGGGCTGGACAAGCTTTTAAATATCAGTAGAAGTATTACCATCTTTTTCTTTTTTTTAGCAGTAAAATGTTTCTGTCTTGATATGTTGTGAAAAAAAATGTTCAGTAAAAGCTATAATTCCTCCCATTTGCTAACACTATTATAATGAAGTAACATATGGTGAACTCAGATTCTGAATATTTTTACATGAGTTTGTCACTGATAGGAACCATCAATTGAAAGGAGACAATGAATTAAAATATTCCTTGTCAGAGACATGAAAAGATTATCTGTTCACAATGAATTAAGAGCATAATGTGGGATTTCCACTTAGCTGTGAGAATCCAACTGAGCACATGAAATCTGTCTTGATCATCTTGCTCAAAGCATTATCTTCTAGGTTCATCAAAATGAAGCACATCCTTCTGTTTTTCAACATGATTCATGCAAACATACATTTTATGTATGAAATACCTAGTTCTAATTATAATAATCTGCATAATGTGATTAAAATAACTTTAATGAAAAAAACTTTTTTGGATATTGGGTCTGAGAGGATCTTTTTTTTGGTCCCATATATTTGTCAATGATAATAAATGAAACATTTCTTTCTGGCTTCTCACCAGTAAAAGCTGACACAAGTACTAGCTCTTGTGGATCTAGGAATACTGTATTGATAATGTACCTCCACTCAGTGAGGAAAGAAACAAGCTTATGAACAAAACCTAATTTGCAGACACTGGATTAAAAAAAATATATATAAAAATAAAGGATTAAAATTCCCTGCATGCTGTTGTCTACAGTCCATCTCCCTTTTCAAAGGGCATTTAGTTTAATTTTTAAAATTCTGTTATCACCAAGTAAATTACTATTTAGCTTCCTAATGTACATGTAAAATACACATATTTAAGTACATTCAATTGCTAGGTATTTTATAACGGCTTCCAAGGTAAGCCGAGAAGGTCTTACGCAGTTTGACTAGTTACAAGCCTGCAGAGCTGTACGTGTTTATCATCTGGCAGAATGGAACTGCATCCTCCACCGCTCACCCTCGCTGGCTCTGTCGGTTCCAAGCTGGAAGCCTGGGAGCCCGAAGGGGCCGTGGTGGGCCGGGGAGCTCTCGCAGGGCGGCCGGGTGGCCAGGGGAAGCACGGCTGTTGTTTGTGCACAGCAGGAGCAGCTGGCTCTCCTGCAGGCCCTGCACAGGCTGCGGAGCTCCACCGCTGTCCCCCCCAGCCGCTGTGCCCTGTGCCACTCCTGTGACTTACCCTCACTCTGTTTCCTTTTCGCTGTGGGTTTTTTCTTTGGTATGTGATTTCTAGAGCGGGAGATTAGTTCCTAAGAATTTGTCTGATGCTTGAGAGATACCAAGCCCTATTGAAGGAAACAGAATGTAGTCTGAAACAGCAGCTCTCCTGGGTTTGTATATTTATACACCAGAAGGTTTGGGTTAGTAGCTTATCTGACTTCAAGGCAGAAGAGTGTAACCAGAAGTTACGCTTGAGGAGTATTCATTCCTTGGGCATTATTACAGGCACAGCTCAACTTTTGGTCTTAACAGCAGAATATAACCTGAAATTCCCTCATATCTCTGAAGACAGTGTGTCTTTAATTCAGCCCTCTTTATCATACCATTCACATAATTTAAGAACAGCTGAATATTAAGTAAAAAACCACTAATATTTGTTCATAAAAGATTAATATTCAGCTGATTTACATTGGTACAGTCCTCACAGAACTGTTCTTGAAGGCAGAGTTGGCGATAGTCATCACAGAGTTGAATGCCCTATCATAAGGTGTATCTATATCAGGTGCCAGAATGATTTTTACAAAAATTTGAATAGATAGACATATAATTAGAAGGAGCTAACAAATGCATAGCAAATGAGTTCTTAGCCGAGATTGCCTTTTTCATGTAACAATCTCTGTAAATAAATCAAAGCATTAGGGTTAGTTCAGCAGCCCTTAGAGCACTGCCAATGATACCCATTTTGCTGAATAAGCACACTGAAAATCTGTGCAATATTTGCATGTACAATATCTGCATGTACAAGATTTGCACAACTTTAACCAGTTTCCCTAGAGATATAACATCCACATGACCTTCACGTATTTCCACCTTTTCTTCACTGTATGAAGCACCAGAAAAAAGAGTGATTGTTGATTTTACTCAGTGGAGCTAGCAGTGGGAAAGTCTGAGAACTTGACACCAAAAGATATATAGATTATTAATGTTTCTTTAAATAAAAGCCTTACAGAGCCATGGTATCTTAGCAGTAAATGGAAAGTCTAGTAACTTTTGGGATTCTTCTCATATTCAAAACCAAAACTACTAAGCCAAGTTAAAATTACATTAAATGTTCCCTAGTATGATTTCATTACAATCACTTATGGTAGAGAAGGATAGTATACCACTCCACTGAAGTGATACTGTTCCAGCTATAAAAATGCTTCAGAACTCATAATGTGAAGCTATCATACAGTAAAAGATGATAAATTAGCCAAGGTTTCACTGCAAAATCCTAACTTTTGTGAGTAACAGATTAACCCAGCCTAATCACAAGTAAAATCATTTGAGCCTCAAATTCTAGCCAGATGAGACTGGCTGAGGCAGAGGCAGATGCTTAAAATGTATTGAGGATCTCATTGAACTCTGTCTTAAGTGGAGGAATTGAAACTGAAAGTCAAAATTAGTAAACTGCCAGAGGAAAGGCTACCACTCAGACATACCTGGTTCCTGTTTTGTTCTCAGTTCTTTGATGGTGCTTGTTGTCACTTTGAGATTGCTGGTTTCCATGAACCTGACTGACTGACCAATCTTTTGTTTGCATAAAGGATGTTGGGTTTCAGTAGTGCAAGATTTATGTCTATTTACCTCCACAAAATTAAATTAAAATGTGATGTATTTTTAAAATGAGAATGTTCAAAATGGTCTGACTGCACTCACTCTACTTGTTTTATCAACCTGCTTTTACTGTATTTGTGATAAACCTTCTATGGTGTCTTTCTAAAGATATAAGATGAATGAGTAGCTGATATCAACATATCTGAAGACAACACTCACAAATTTTTGTTTGCTTCTGTTAAAAGTCCTTAAAAACTTCATAGCAGGTATTTTACGACAATAGTGATGCTTCATCTGTGAGACAGGAAACCCTCATCAACTAATCTGGGCAGAAAGTGGAGGGAATCAACAGGCTTGTAATTTTATTTAAACAAGGATCTTTTCCTATAAACATTTAGAGTGGAACATTAATGATATTTTTAGTAGTATCACAGTCTTTTCCATGGCTACAGAAAGAAACAGTGAACAGTCCATCAGGAGAAGAAAGCTTTCAGGAGAAGAGGTTGTCTTTTACTACTGATATTCTGTGGTTTTGAAATTATTTTCCTTAGTTCTTTTAATTCTTACCATACTTTGCTTTAGTTTTTAGAAATCCCCCTTTAAAATTTGTTGACTGTACCCTTGATATTGAAAACCAGTTAGGAAAAAAAGAAGAGCATTTAATTTAAAACCAGAGAAAATGAATTCTACATTAGAAGTTCACCAATTCTTTAGCAGCTCATTTTATTTTTTGGCAAGGAGAACAGAGAATTCTCAGGAAGAATCTACCAGCCACATCTTAACAAAGAGAGATTAGCCCAGGACATACATTACAGTGAGGTTTCACATAATAATACCTCATTATTTTTTACCAAAGGTATCACAGAACAGTTACCTCTATGATCTGCAATATTCTAAATTATTTAAACCTAACAACAAGTACTATAGTAAATGAACTAAGTTCACATCATCATCCATTATTCTTTGTTTTTAATCACACAGGTGAAACTCATCACCCTGTGAAGGGAAACACAAAGCTTGCTTCAGTGGCATACAACTGAAATGGAACTTAATCTGTATATTAGTGGTGGCTTCTTTAGGCCGTCACCCTGCATCAAAGTGAACTTGAAATAATTTGCTAATTCATGGTATTTAGTAATTCATGGGGGGGGGGGGGGGGAGAACGGACGGACGACACATACCTCATCCCAGTCGGTTCTAGTGCAAAAAGCTAAGTTCTTGCCCTAAAAGCTGTAGAGGGTATGCCCCTTTAATGAAATATGCATTCTGGTTTTCTGCTTTGTTTTTAAACTCCATTGCCTCTATTAATTATTAATTAGCACTTAAAAGTAGAGAGAAGCAGTACTAAGTGGATACAGATATATTTAGATCACAGCTGCCAGTAACCAAATTTGAAATGGGTGTCTGGTTTTGTATTTTTGTAGGATAAAATGCGGCACTCAGTGAGGTAAAAAAAAAAAAAAAAAAAAAGGTAGTCCCCATATGGAAATATTAAAGCAGAAATCTGGTACAGTGAGTGTCTGCAGAAAATAGCAGGCAAAGGAATCCCTCTTTACCTCTGGGAGGGAGATGATGGGAAGAAAAGGGAGTCCTCAACCCTGTTATGGGAAAAGGGGAAACAAGAAAAAAAAAAAAAAGAACTTCCCATTGCTCTTGGGGAGAGTAAAGAAGCATCATCGTGAGTAAGAATAGCAAAGGGATTCCCTCCCTGCACAGAGAGAAGACAGAAGGCGAAGGGAATTCCCTCTCTCCATTGGGAGAGAACAGAAGGGAAGGGAATTCCCTTTGTTGCATTTATACTTTGAGCTCTAATTAATCTTGAAGGTTTTTGCACTTCTGTTAACATCAAAGCAATTCTGTACATCAGGCAAAACCTGCTTTCCTTGAACTATGGGAGGACAGTCTTAAAATTCTGATTGATTTTCGGGATTTATATCATTGTTGTCTTGTGGCCAGATGCTGTCTGTAACTTCTAAATACAATTTACAAAGGGGTCTTGGTTGCTTAGCCTCGGGCTTGGAGAGATTTCTATTACAGCTTAAGATTTGTTTTTCTGTGATTTAATTGTCACTTCAGTTAAAGGGCAAGCAGCAGAGGTGCCAGTAGAGCAGCAAAAAGCGCCAGGAGCAACATATGGGACCGAAATTCCTTATAAAGTAAGGATCACATGAACCCAGTTGCCTGCAGGGGGAAGGTTGCATAAACAAATATTTAACAAGGAAAAACAGTGAGGTCTTTGCAGTAATCATACAAAGATCCAAAAATAGATAATGAAGACATATAAAGCATACCACTTCCCTGGCGTGCTGCAGCCTATGTGCACATGCTTGAAATAGCATGTTGGGTTATGCCTTCTTTGTGAAGATGTTTTGAGTTTTGCAGTTCTAGTGTAGGATGAAGAGGGGGCAGTGCTGGGTTCTGTGACCTTCTAGAAATCCACTTGGCTTCTCTACCACTGAATGAGGTTAGTTCTGACTAATTTTCTGAATGGTTTGATGATTGGAAAAAGTGGCAACGGATAAGATGCAGTTGTGATCATGTCGCAAGGGGAAGGTTACAATGTTCAAAGACTGTTTTATACATATTTCATTGCTTAAAAGGTTGAATTTCTTATCCTGAAGGAACATCAGGACTCTGATATTTCTCCTGCCTTTATCTCCTTACTTTATGTGCTAAGGTAATGCTAATTAATGCCTGGATGGAAAAATCAGCTAGTGTATCACCATAGATAGCAAAGAAAACTTTCATTGGCAATTTCTCAATTTTTTGCTCAATTTTGACCTTAAGTGTGTGGATGCCACAATCACTAATTGATTTGGGACTTGATACAGTTAGCCGGGGACCCAATCAATTTCATGTGTACATAATTTGCTGTACAATTCCCAGAAGATACAGCTGTTATTTCTACCTGCAGTGAACGATATCTTAAATAACACTTAGCATAGGCAGAACACAGTTTGTTTTACTCAGCTGGCTGTAACTAGGTTGTGGTCCTAGCCATCCTTAAAAAAGGGCAGTGGGGGATGGAGATTAGACGTTTGCTTGAAAAAACAAACTTCTAGTGTACATAGATGTGAGTAGTGTATGTATTTTGACCTATTTTAATTTGTATCGCCTGTGTTTGAAGCAGTGTGGGGAAACCACCTGCTCACGCTGACTTTCTTCAAAGTGAAGGCTTCAGATAATGCCAAATATATCATCCTTTGATAATCTGTCAAAACACCTTCTTTTTTTTTTTTTTTTTTTTTCCCCTGATCCTGCCCGCAGAGCAACCTCTGTCTGAAAAGCTGTTCCCAGGGTAAATAAGGAAATGCATGAAAAAAATCTGGGGGAGGTACCAAGATTGATCTTATCTTTTGTGTCACTATGTTTTAAGGCATTGAAGTTGTAGAGAAGAGAATACTTCAAAACAAAATTGCAACATTCTTTTTCTCTCCCCCAACATATCCCAGAAACAGATGGGGTTTTTGACTTGAAAATTTGCGGTGGTTTTATACCTGACCCTAGTTTCAGAGTGTGACAAGATCACTAAAAGAACTCTCTTGTTTTGTACTTTATCAAACATAAACTCAAAGACATAAAAGAAGAAAGAGCTTTCTAGAGTTTCATTAAACATTTATAAGTGTTGCAGTAATTGTCTGAATTAAATCTATTTTTATGCATGGAAGTATACTTCACTTGCAGTAGTTGTAGAAGAAACTGGTGCCTCATTGAAAAGATCATGTCTTACATATTTTAAATAAAATTCCTCCTACTCTCCTATTTTCCACTTGGCTCAAAAATCAAATGTACTGAAAACTGAGCTAAAACAGGGAAACTGCTGACACTGTTACTGCAGGTTCAGAGAAGAATAGATGGGAGAGGGAAAGAGAGAACAACCTCTGTGACCAAAAATAACATCCACTAATGCTGAACTTGGGGATAAATTAAAAACATTTCTAAATGTCTCCCAAATGACCCTTGCTAGATAGTTTAACCATAAGTATGTTCAGTCAAGAATTTAAGTTTTGCAATTTACGGAGGATAATATTGAGACCATGGGAGGAATACCTATGATCCTGCTAAGTTAAAATGGATAATATGAAAAAGGAACAGTAATGTGGGAGCAGCAAACATACAGGGGAAGTTGTAGGAAGAGCAATACACTTTCAAGGTGCAATGTATGCATCATTGACAGGAAAGCAATGACAAGCAGTGAACCATTGGAATAGCTCTTCTACCACTTCGTTTATGAAGTTACGTGCTGTGATGCCATTGGGAACTAAAAGGTGACGTTTGCTACACATAGATACTGAAAAGCTGTTTGCAAGGAAACAGTATGGCATGACAGCCTGGAACCAATCTTCTCACACCCACCCTAAAGTGCTATTTACAAGCAATTCACCCACTGCAATATGGTTATTTGAATGTAACAGAGGACATGGGAAATGTGTATTTTGCTAGAGAAAAGTGTCATTGCCAAGTTGCATTAAAAATCTGTTAAAAGTACATCTAAATAGAAATAAAAGATCAGCTCCTCAGCTCAGGTAGGTCAGAATGGCCTTCTGAATTGAATGAAAAGTCTAGTTACTCTATGAAGGATCCAGACTGCTGGACCTGCATTGTTCTAATAAGTCAGTAGTAACCATCAGTGCTGGCAGAGCTCAAATCTTTCATGAACACTGTAATATCTCAGTTTACTATATCATATGCCAAGTTTTTGGGGAGTTGGACTATGATGCAAGAGCACTGTTACTCAGGATGAAGAAGGTACATGGACACTCATCAGTGTTAAGCTATATATTATGACAAAGGCAAATTCTCTCATAACAATACACACGAGAGGGGAAGCACTGCAGGTACAGTACATGATTATAAAAAAATCATCAACAGTTATTGAGTAAATGCATTTGGTTAACTTACTGTCCACTAAATAAAAGGCAATAAAGTTAGATTTTGCATTTCTGGGTTTCATTGCACTTAGATTGCCACAAATTTGTGGCTTCCCAAAGTTGCTGTCTTGGGCTTGTTATCACTGACACTGGTGTTGAAAGAGAAAATTGTCAAGCCTGTTTATTAAAAATGCTCTCAGTAACTGTAGCAAAGACCACAGGCTGCTATGCCAGTTGTTTAATGTCAAACTCTATCAATTTTTAATCATTTATTAAAGGTCTATAATCAAGAGGAGAGAGAGAAAGAGGAAAAAAGAGAGAATCAATTAATGAAACCACACAAATGTAAGAAAAGATCTTGACTTCACACTTGCTAGAAAGACAAGGTGTTTTTTTTTTTTTATATATATATATGTATGTATATGTATATCCAGCAAAGCTACTGCTGGATAATCAGGGAATATCATTAACACTTGGGAAAGGGAAAAGACTTTGGGAGAGTAAGAATACTTCTGCTGTTTTTTTCCAGCTGGTTAAGAGGAGTCAGATAAGCCAGGGTAAAACACAAATATTAGCAGAGATTCTTAGATGGCAGGAGGTATCAAGCGAAGTTTAGTAGAGGAGGTGCTACAGTTAGTGCTCTGTATGCTCCTGGAAACAAAGAGTTTGTCCTGGAGCCCTTTCCCCATGAGTTCAAATGTGCTGAAAGTTGTCAGACTTCTCCCTCTAATTTTGTATATGTAACTTCACCATAGCATAGAGGGCTGATGAGCCAAATGTATAAATGTATCACAGTCCTACAATTTTTGCTTCATTCTTTGATTTTATGAGCCAGCCTCCCAAAATGTCAGGAAAACAGAAATGTGCTTTATTTCTAATTTCTTGATCCTCATGCTTGGCTATTCCCAACCACACACTGAAGCAAAAGTTCAGAAAAACTTTCCTGTAGTATGGATGTGTTCCTTAACATAAACATAGAAAAATCTTGTAAGAATCATTCAGATGCCTCTTAAGCACAAAAATACTGGCAACATTGCCCTATTATGAAACATACAATTTGGTAGTAACCTGCCTGCTTTTTATATAATTTCTTATGTGACATGGAAACGGTAATCCTCTAGCTGTCATAGAATATTTGGTATCTGTTGTGCTTTATGTTGCATAGTGTGAGAGGGAAAATATAAATGATCAGAGAATAGGCCAAGGTGAAAGTATGTGAGAATAAGGTTTCAGTGTCTAGACCTCAAACACAGAATGAAAATGATCTGGTGTATCTAGGCTGGCAAATGAGGAAAACAGAGTTAAAGCAAGGTCTCGCATATAAGTTGGCTAAATAACTAAATTTTCTGGTTTAACTCATGAAATATAGCTTGAGAGTTAGAAGAATCAATTTTTTCTTTTTTTTTAATTCTTATCTAAAGAATATTCTCCTTATTCCCCAACTCAAATATTTTCAGTCCTTTCCAAATGGATTAGTGAAGATTGCCTGGGAGAAACAGAGGTTGCCATTAAAGTCTAAGAGAAAAGGTTCAACCCCTTTATTCAGTCCACTTTGAGCGGGTTCATGGTAAATAATAAAAAAACCCTAGAGGGACAGATTTTGTTAGAAAGTTTGATATTGCAGTATATGGCAAGCTTTTAGTCAGTGGTACATTTCATAGTTATAGAAATGTCTTTCAAATGTACCTGGGAGTGTTTTTAAAAATTTAGTAGTGAATCTAAATAAAATTGTATCCATCAGCAAATTATACCTTAGAAAGTATAAATGCTCTGAATCATGAATCTGTTGATGCCAAGAGGAAAAATCGATAGATTTCAACAGGGGTTTCAGCCAAAGACTTAAGAAAAAACATTCATTATAGTCCCTTCATATTAATGCTATTGTTAATGATGGTGACCTAGATGAGAAGTTATGTGGCAATATCTTTATGAGATGAGAGAAAAAGATATTACAGGGAATGCTCCAAACATACCTGTCATGATAAATCACTAATTTGGTAACATCAAATTCCTAACTTGACATTTTCCAGGCATGATGTTTTATTTCAAATTAGTCTGCTTACCTGTTTTGGGGGGGTTTGGTTGATTTTTTTTTTCTTTTCCACATATCTGACATTTGACTAAGATCTAGAAAAATCTTGGATGTCATAAGTAACATCTGGATGGGGATGATCTGGCACTCCAGTTAGTAACGAGAAACAAAAAGTGACTAAGCAAATAACTGCTCTTTTTATCTTGTGTTCGCCCTGCTGTTCACTGAAGAGTTCCTCTACCCCATTCCACCATGTCATTACGATTCACTATCAGCTGTCTTTAATTTAGCCCATCCCACACATCAAAAATGGCAACTGATATCAGGTCTGTCTGGGACTTCAGTTGTGTTCTATTGCTTTGATGTATTTTATTTACTAATGGATTGCTTTCCTGCTAAATTTGTCAGTGGCTCTAAATGTGAAAGATCCACAGATATCGTGTATCCAAAATACTTTTACTGTGATTGGTAATTGCTAGATAGTTAATCCATGCATTAAGTGTAGCAGACCCTCACTAGTTTGGTTTTTTTTTTTCAGAGCTTCACAGCTGAGCTTCCTCATTCTATTTATTTCAATTTTGTTACTTAAACTGATGTAAAGTTGAACAGAACACAAATTAAGAAAAACAATCAAATCTTAAGTCAAAATATGGTAGAAAACTCTGCTCTGTTCTGCAGAGAATGTGCATCATTCCCATGAAAGTAAAGGAGACTGCACAGGCAGAAGACAGTTCAGAACAGGCTTTGACCCATAACTACTGCTATTGTGCAAGGGGATTTACAACTCTTTAGGTGCTTGATGTACTGGCACATGACACTTGCTTCAGTGGGAGATATCTGGTTCATTAAACTGAACAATTAGCCCCAAGAAAATCTATATATTGGGTTAGTTAAATTATCTTTTGTAGATACAGACGTGCTCCTTAATTAGTATCAGGAATAACTTGTGCTTTACCGCAATAGCAATCAGGATTAAATGTGTTATATAATCTAGTCATTAGACAATACAATTATGCTGCATTTAAAAAAAAAGTAATTTTTCTGTAAATGAGCAATATAAAGAAAAACATACAGCTATGCTTATTATAACAGCACAAGAAACTATTACAGATGTTACAACTAGGGACCTATACTATTAAAAGAGAAGGTGTGATATGACTTTCTTGACACAATTTCCTTGAATTTAAGCTGTCTTGAATATTTGAATAGCTCCATCAACATGTTTCTTTTCTTTCATATTTTTAGATGCTTAAAGATTACTACAGCAATTTGTTTTCATTGCTCCCCAAATCCTTCACTGCAAAGTAAATCGGAATATTTTTAAAAATCAGAATACAGGGAAAGTATTTCAGCAATGCACTATATCATAAACTTACACAAAGATATGAATAATAACTAATCTAGTTTAAAATTAAGTGGAAACATCATCAAATGAAAGAACCTTAGATATTGTAAGAGTTCAGTTACATTTTGACACTTCACTAATAAGCAAAAGCAAGTATGGCAATTCCAAACCAAAGCATCTCCTTTATTTTCCTAATCCCAAAGTGAGGAATAAACGTATCAGTCTCAGTCGCAGCAAGCCCTCTCCTGACCCATCTTTCTGACTTTTAAATACCAATTCACATTAATTTAAAATGTACTTTTATGCAGCTTTTAGCCCAAGTTCCAATTCCAATTAAACTGATGCACACATCTGGAACAATTTTAGTGAAGTGGAGCTACTGCAAAGGTATATTCAAATCAGAGAAATGCTGACTGAAATAGGCCTACACTTGGATATCTTTATTAGTGAAGTGGAGCTACTGCAAAGGTATATTCAAATCAGAGAAATGCTGACTGAAATAGGCCTACACTTGGATATCTTTACTTTTGGGGTTAGATCGCAGAAGACTTTTTAAAAATACATTCTATCGTTTGCAATAAAATAATCAGAACTTTTCAGGCTTTGACCGGAACTGTTAGAAAGTGCTTTTGAGCTCCTGCTTAAAAGCTTGAAAGGTGTTAAAAGTTTTATTCTGAGTTTATCCTGTCATAGTGAAAGACCGCTTGCCAAAGTGACTTGAATCTGTGTTGGATGAGACTAATCCTTTCATCAACCTAGCAACTAGACTCCAGTTGTGTGTGTTTCTTCACCTAATAAATTCTGTTATGAAAGTTTTTCCAAGAAGAAAGGTGAAGATATTTGTTCAAGACAAATAATTTAAATCACAGTTGTAGTTAATGAGTAAGAAACCAAACTTCTACATAGAAGTAGTTTTGCTGTTATTCCTCTGTTACTTCCTGACTGCCTGCTGCCATAACATCCCTAACGCTTTGCATTTACAATTCTCATATCTAAAGCTGTAGTTAAAAAGTATTGGTCATGATTAGCAAGAAAATAAAGACAGTTCAGTCAGGGGTATAGCCACATGAATTTGTGCACGTGTACCAATGTGTTATCCCTACACATTTTCCAGCACTGTTTTAATCTTACATCAGGGTTCTCTCAGGGACTGCTCTGACTCTCAGAGATGCCAGAAACCCACTATCCAGCTGTACAAACACCTTCCACCTCCCCTTTTTGGTCAGCAGTTTCTACATACATAGTACAGGGTCCTTATACAGAATGTGGCTGAGTGTCTTGACCTAAAGGTTCCTGTCAATTAGAACAGCATTACAAATGGCTTTGTAATTTCCGTTTTTGCCAAATACTTTGGAGGAGAGGGCTATTGCATTCATTTTGTTGCACCTAGACCTTCAAAAGCAGGACTATCAAGCTGTTTTGTTTGGTATTATAAAATATATACATATATAATTACAAAGAGTGATTATATATAACACTTAAGCCAAAGATATTTCTACAGTTCAATGTAAGAAGCTTTTAAATTAAATCTGAGAAATTTATAATTAAAAAAAAAAATACTAAATTTGCAGTAAAAGCAAAAGCAAACCAGAAACTATTTATGACTTTGGATTGATCTGGGGAAATTTTCAGTCCAAGAGTGGATGTAAATTTTAAAAGGTTAATACTTTTTTTTTTTTTAGATAGCTTTCTGGTATGTAATTGTGAATTGCACCACGGATGAGGTATTTTGTGGCTGAAAAGATTTGTTCCGTCACTTTCAAAAAAATTAAATGGTTTTCAATTTTCTCATGTTGGAGAGGTAGTTTTGGATTTTTTTGTCTCATCCACTTTATTGAACCTCTCCCTCCCAGTCCAACACTCTTATTTTGGTTTGACTTGGAGCAGCTTTTTTTTTTCTCTCCAGTTTTTAGTTCACCAAATAGAAGAACCACCAAATAGTGGTTCATACCAGTCTTCACTCACTCCTAATAAAAGCCAAGAGCAAAGCAAGTGCTTGACTACCTGAGTGCTTACCAAATGCTTTTCATTCTTGTATAGGTGAGTCTGAAAAGCAGGCAGGAATGCAACTGAAAGCAAGCTACACCATCTCCTCCTACCTGAGAAAACTTAGGAAGAGCAGAGAAGGTTTCAAGATAAAAACTTCCCAAGCCCTCTTTTTACCTGTTTAGCAATTGATTATTGGCTGATTTCTGCTACTGCTACAATCCCTTTGTAGCTTGTGACCTTTATTCCATTTGTTTCGAGTGGTTAGCACTTAACTGGTATCCAGTAGAAGTAGGGTGTTTCTCTCTTACTAATGCTATATCATGGAGCTTTTGGTTATGGCTTCCACTTCTGGGCCAGCCTTCAAAAAGGAGTGATGATGAGAGCTGCCAGTGCTAGCTTTTGTGAGAAACAGCACACTATGCTGGCGTTAGTCTGTGCTGCTCCTTCATCAGCTAGTCTGGGCCCTGTATGTTCTGAGACCATGGTCAAATAAGCCACTATGTATCTGTAGCCTTTGTAAAAATTGCATTCCTTAGATTTCTCTCTCATTTTCATTTGGGTGCTGGGATGCAGAGCCAAATTATACCTCTAGATTTAAGTAGCTGTTAGCAGTCATAACAATCTCTGTAGAATTCAAAATAGTCACCTTTTCTACAAATAGAGCATTATTAGCCACACGCTACAATTGAAGTCCTAGGGTAACACATTAGTTATGCCATCCACACAAATATTTAGCTCTTGAAGGAGGGCTGCTACATTTTAAAAGAAGCATTAAATTAAATATTAGTAATACGATTTCAATAACATGATTAGTAACTCTTAAACTTAATGGGTCTAGTCCTATTTCTGCAGTAGGCTAGAAGAAATTGCCTAAGTGTTATTGATGTAAAAAACAGGATGAATGAGAATCTGGTCCACTGTAATTTAGTATTTATTTATACTGTTGCAGCAATACCACAAATATTTTTAATAAAAGTACTTAATGCAGTACATCTTAGTCTTTAAATTGGCTTTCTGTACTATTTAGGCCCTTGATTATTTGCATAACATTCCTATTATTTTTGCTATGACAGTATGTATTTTGCTGTGTAATTCAAAGTACAGTGAAAGACTTTATGGTTGAGTTCATAGTAAGTTTCTAAGCTCGCCAGGAAGCCAATAGTTCAAGTCCCACACCAAGACTTGGACAGAAACCCAGAAGTGATACCGCAATGCAGTATTAGAGATAATACGGCATTTGATGTTCATTCTTTAGGATAAAATGTTAAGCTTGCATATGCTTCATTAACCTTGAATAGTGGTTTTGTGGAAATGGTTCAAAATGATGCTTTTTAAAAAGAACGTATAATAACCCTATTTCCTGGTCAGCTGTCATTTCTCCTCCTACTCAATATTTAAAAATTCTCTTACAAGCTGTTAGTGAGCACACAGTAGTTGTTCTTTTACACATCTGATAGGTATGTCACTATTTTGGGAAGTACTTAGAGATGAACATGAATGTATCAGGTCACATTTTAGTTTTGCACTTCTAACACTCTTTTTGGGCTGTAGAGTTTTTAAGGAAAAATGTGCACTGAAGAGACTGTTGAAAGAGTTCTGGTGATCTGGGGCACTGCAGTAAAAGCCCTGCCATCTTTTAAATGGGTACAACACGTAACACTGTGCTGATAAATAGGCAAGCTTGTATTACCATCCACCAACTCCTTGCATAAAGCTACAAAGGGTAAAGATTCTTGAATTTTCCATCTACTCACTTTACACGAGTAGAAGACTGGAAAAGCAATTAACATGTATATAGGTACCTAGTTAGATTTCGCCCTGATCCCTGAAGCATCTGAATGCTTCATACAGACCTTGTTTCTTAATCTACTGTCTGCTCAACTTCCACCACCTGCTTGTTTGCCTAAGCATGACATGAAATATTTTTAATCAGTGAAATAATTTAGGGCATAATGGGTAACTTTGTCTCTAAGGAAATCTATGTTTGGAACTACAATTTATCTCTTTGTTGTTAGTGAAAATTGTTACCTGCTAGCTTTGTTACCTGTTAGTGAAAAATTGTGCCTGAAATTTTGTAGTAAGACGGATATGTGCAAACATTGGTTATTTTATTAAAAAAAAAAAAAAAAAAAAAAAAAGACTGTTCTTTTAAGTTTTGATGAAATGCTTCCTCATAGAAAAATGTGCACAGTCTTTGGTTTCTGTATATAACCTTGAAACAAGTATCACAGCTGATCATGACTTAACTGCTGGTCTTGACATGCTTGGTTTCTGCAGCTCATAGGTAAAAGCTGTGCAACGACCAACTGATGTCTTCAGTATTAATTACAAAGTCAGAGATTTGTCCTGAGCTTCTGCTTCCCTGATAGACTAATTTACACTGTGTCTGGGAGCATACAGTTAAGGAGCAGTAGCAGAAACACTGCTTTAAGCGATAAAAAATACTTTTAGAGTTGTAATTGTAATCTAGTTTTCCATGCAACTGTCAAATATCTGACATTTGCTCTCGGTTAGTCTATATGGCTCTACAGTTAAGAAAATCCTGGTATTTCTGGCTAGGATCAAAATGAAACACAACTAAACAAATAAAAATAACTGCAGACAGACCAGAGGGGAGAGTGTTAAACAGAGCAAAGTGAACTAGAAAAGGTAGTCTGAAATCGGTCTCTTGTTTGCTGCACTATCAATGCCTTTAGAAATAGTGTCAATACCTTCACTTAGGTAAACAGAAATTTAAAAATACACCTTAGATATTGAGGAATTACAAAACCAGAATGGTGTCTTCCGGGAAGTAAGGCAGACATTTAAGTTTTCTAAAATTGTATAAAATAATGATAAAAGTTTTAGAATTAAACCATAAAATAATGATGGTTAAATTTTTTTTTTTTTTTTTTTTTTTTTGCTATCTGCTGTTATATTTATGTGTATTTAATGAAAACACCATTGATATTTTTTTCTTAATTTTTATGTAATACAAAGGATACTACAGGATCCTACAGTAAGTACCTCATAGACCTATTTTTATATTTTAAGTATTTTTAACATTCCTTATAAGACATATTAAAAATCATATGAAGATATTATATTATGCATAATAAAACACAGGCCAGAAATGTAACTTTTTTCTCTCTTTCAATTCTATATCAGCTATTATGATTACTGAATTTCAGAGAATCTCAGAGTTTAAACATATGAAAAAGTCAAAAGCTTTTACCTTTGTCACTCACTAAAAATGCTCCAATTAGTTCAGAGTGAACATTGTAAGAATATAATGCAGATCTAAGGGTGAAATCATTTTTAACAACAGTTCAGATTTCAGAACTATAAGTTTGAAGCTTCAGAATTTTTAAGAAATTTTTGTTAAAGAAACTCTGTGCCCATATTTTTCTTGATTATGGGATGTTTGAGATCACTATTGGAGTTCAGATATCGTTTAGTCTCCTCTTTGCACATTTCATAAAGCCTTAGTAATTGCTGGCATTAATAAGAATTATACAATGAGACTAGTTACATTTTCCCAATAAGAATTAATAAAATTAAAATAATATTTTAATCATATATATGTCCATTTTTCTCCATTGTTTGTTTGATTTTTTTTTCCCCCAGATGTTCAAACATTTTTAAGTCAAATCTGGTTTTAGGTCACTTTCACTCTAAATTTTTAATATTTTAGTCATATTCAATTCTTGTTTTGGCAGTTCAAAGCCATACATTTTGGCTTGGCAGATACAGCAGCCTTCTCTGTGTGCTGAAATAATGCTTGATTTCTTCCAAGCTTGCATTTTGGCTACTGTGTTTTCTTCTGGCCTTTTCGCTGTCTTCAAAGATGTTTTCACAGAAGGCCATACTTTGCTTTCAGTGCTTTCATAGCGGCTCAGTGGGAGAGGGTCTCCACTTTATATCCAGGCACTTGAAATCCTGTTTATTTTATTGCATTTCCATTGCAGGGCATGTGCTTCCCTATAGCTCTCTTTGTAGAACCTGTCTTAGATACTCTATGGAATTATGCGCCTCAATTAGGTAATACCTGTATTTGAAAGAAGTTTGTAAATAATATATGGCCAATGAAGCCATATCGTTAACAAACAAGCAGAGATGAGTCCTCTAAATGGCAATAGTCAAAACTTTACTGTAACAAGTATCCGGAAATTGTTTATGTTGATGATTTTAAGAATAGCTATTTTGCACCTGGGAGAATTCCAAAGGAAGAGATGATGTTCAGTTTACATCTAATGGACATATTTATTATCCTGATGCATCAGAAGGATGACAGGAAAATAAAGTTCATTTTTAATATGAAGAAATAAAATGGTCTTTCAGTGAAAGACTTTTCCCAACAAAATACCGCTGAGATAGGTATGGTGAGAAGGATTAAAAGGTCTTTTGGAGTTTTTCCACTGACTTATTCTCAGGTTGTGCTGACAGGAATAGTGAAACAAGACTGCTTCTGCTCTTAGGAGCAGTGTGAGGCTCTGACCATCTTCTAGTTTCAGAGGACTCAAGACTTAACAGTGGGTTTGAGACTCAAAATCTCTGAGTTTTCTTGGTCCCAGGCTGCTGCAAGTTTCTCTTTCTATTGCCACACACTGGAACTCCAATTTTCTAAATAGTAAGGTGAGTGCTTAGGAGTTAAGTTTACTGCCAGCTGCATCAACTCAGACATAGTCCGCATTCTAATCTACATGTATGAATCTGTGCTGGGTATCTGGGTGATATTAGCATCTGTGTGCTGTGGGCACAGCTGCACAGCCAGGGGCACCACTCAAAGTAGTTCAAACTGGTTCACAAAAAACAGCTGTGAAATTTACACCTGATTCCCAAAACAGCTGTTAGCATGCTCTCCAGCACACCTTGCTGTCGCTGCTCCTGGAAGTCCCTGTCTTGTACCAAAGACGATGAATGGTGTTCTGCTCATGATGAAGAAGGAGAAGAAGCAGGAAAGAGATCAAGAACTGTCCTCTGAGCTGAACTGAATTTTCAGGCATTACTCACTACCCTACCTTTCATTCTCGGCCTTAGAAATCATTTGAACTAGTTTGGTGATTACTTCTTATAAATGGGAGAGGATGCTTGTCCACAAAGACCCTTCTGCACAGCTCCCAGGCTTCCTGCAGAGGTTTTTGCTATTGTTATATCATCTTTTCATGCAGAAGGAGATGCCTGAGCATTCAACAAAAGCTACAGACCTGGTAATCTATTGCAGTGTAGTTACATTAAATAAGAGCCCTGGCACAAATTACAGTATCTCTGCACTGTACCTATCGTAAATCAGACCTTTAGCAATATCTAATCAGGTAGCATCAAAAAGTCCCAGGTAATTCTCTCCAGTTATTTTAACCACATTTTGTTCTAATTGATTACTTTAGAAAACAGATTAAATACAGTGAAACAGAAGCACATCAGGAATACATAGCATTCAATTAATCTACATACAGCATGTTCTCACCAAACTGCTTTACATCTTTTACCTTTACTCTGCTACATAAAAAAATCATTAACCTGACATTTTGCTATTCTATAAACAATCATGCTTTTATCAAGGTTCAAGAGAAAGAAAAACAGTTTAAAACACTTTCAAGAGGCAGTCTTGACTTTCAGTCCTCTGCTCTGCCTTGGGTGTGCTTGTTTCAGTTAAGGTACATGAGGGAAAGGGGTGTTAGCTCACCTTCCTACTCTTCTTGTAAGCCTAGATAAAAGACAAAAACAGCTCCAACCTCAATTACGGCATTTGTAACAATTCCCATGGAATCAATGTGTTAATTTTACTGTAAAACCTGTGTTCCCTATTCATGCTTCCTTCCTGCCTGGTGGATACATGCCATCCAAGATTTGCTGGTATGGCCCTTTTGCGTGCTTTCTGCTTGCTTTGTGCTATTTTTTAAGTAGGTTATAAGTCCTGCATGTTTGGAATAATCATTGTAATGAAGATGATGTTTACTGGCACAAGCCCAAACCAACCCTGAATGTTTAATTTTGAAGATGTTAGGTTTTTGAATTTCCAACATACCTCAGATCTAAATTTCTCATGGTAGAGTAAAAATGTCCAAGCCAGTCTTCCTGCTTTTGAATTCAGCTATTTTGAATCTTTTTACAGAGAATTTCATCATTTGCAGAAATGACTCAGTTGAAACATGCCATGAAAAGTTAGTAGGGTGGAGCCTGAAAGGAAATATTTCTGTTGTTGCTATCCCACAGTTCTGCCAAGGACTAAAATATTTCAAGCAGTCTCATACAGTCATTTATGCACATGCTTTCTTATTGTGCTTATATATTTCTTACAGTACATATATTTGCTTTATTTCCTTTTGGAATGATCTGTAATTTACAGCTTTTCCAGAGGATCCTCACTTTTGAAGTCTGAACAGGGCTCCAATTCAAGTGCTACACTAAGATTTCTGTTTGACTTTTGCACTTTAATTCAATACAGAGCCAAGGCAATTTCATATGGTAATAATGACTATAGCCTTGTTTGATAAATAGTGTTAGGCATCCAATTTAATTATAACTATGTAAAAATGAGTAATTACAACCACCATAATAAATATATCTGAAACTATTTACTCTATTTCTCATAAACTGTATTAAAGCTAAAAATCAACATTGGTACTAAACCAAATGAATATTCTTGCTGGATATTGCCAGTTGCTCCGAAGAAATAATTTGTAGAATAGTAGTGAATTTTTAGTTTGTCCCTTCTGTGTTTTATCATACCTGTGATATGTATTTTAGAGGTAACATGAACAAGATGTGCAAATAAGCATAACTAGCAGCAATAAAAAGGGCAACATTAATACTACATTTATTTCTATGTTATCATTTGTATATATTACTGGATACAGTATATTATTGCTAAGTTTTAAAATTGCAGAAGATAGATACTCTATGATATAATAAAGAGAAAAACAACAGTGAACTATTTGGCAAATCAGATTTATAACTTCCCTAAATTTCCAGCTCAGTATAGATTTTCAGAAAAGATCAGCTCTCATTTAGGCACAGAATGCATGACATTATTTACATACCCCATAAACAACCAAAATCAAAATCCTCAAAGAACAAAAAGCTGTGTATTCTGATTCAGTAAACATTTCCTGAAAATCTGGCCATGTATTGTAATGCCTGGCCTGAAGAAAAAGTGAACATATCTCATAATTTGAAAAAAAAATTACAGGTTTAAAATTGTGGGCACCTCTGTAAAGAAAGAGAGCATGATTCCGTCTAACTTGCAAACTACAGAATTGAGTAAACAGTTACTTGCCAGGTGTGCTCAGCTGATTCATTTTCAGAATATGATCATACAAGCTGCTTTACTTATGTTGAGTTGAAAGAGAATTTCAACAGAAGAAAAGAAGTAATTCTAGGTATGCTTAAGAATCCACATCTCCCTTCCTCTTCCCACTGAAATCTGTCATAATATAAAAGGTGAAATCAGCTTTATGCATGGAACCAACTAGGAACTTCTCTGTCAGGTTTTTGCATGCTTTTCTTCCACTTGCTTAAACACATAAACTTCTCAATGACTCTAAGACTGTAGTCCTGAGATCCTAAAATTTTTCAAAATAGAATTGACTTGACTACCACTAATTGAAAGCTGATATAATTTGCACAACTAAAATAGATTTCAACTTGATTCAATCCTATTACATTTTTCCTTTGTACACTGCTGTTGCGTAAGAACATTGTTAGTTTGCTCACGACAAGTAATAATGAACTTTCCTTTTCATCTTTAAACCCCTTTTGGAAAGTTTCCTTTGCAGATAATATGTAAGAGGTAGCATGTAAATTCTGATCCCTAATCTGGGTTCAGCATCACACTTCTGGTATTTTATTCCCATAAAATGTAACATATTATCCACCTCTAACACAGGTATGCATGAAGGCGTCTATACTGCCTAAAATATTTAAAGCTGAATTTACCATTGCAGGCTTTGGAAAAAGCAATTTGGGGTGATGAACAGTAGACTTTAGACAGATATTTTGCCTACCCTTTTTGCTGCACTTCAGAAAGGCCGATTAGGTAGACTTAATGGAATTGTCAATCCTGTACCCGAAAAAGGTTTATATTTAGCATTACCACTTTAAAATAATACTTATTTTTTCCCAGCCAATAGACCTGGGCAGTTCCATGGTTGAGCTCACTGCCCTGGTCTCTAAAGTTTCCTATTATATTCCCTTTGATTCCCTTGGGCTCCAGGGAGAAAACGGTAATTTCAAATAATAATAAAAATGCCATGACCCTACAGATTAGGACTGTAGTTAGCATGAAATTACTGAAATTTTAAAAGATTTCTAAGTTATTTTTCTCTCATAATTGCTTGCAAAATGTGCATTATAATATACTGTGCATTAAAAAAGAATGACTCACTGATCATTAGAGAGGCGATCTGTTCAACAGGGTCTCAAAAAAGCATATACTTGTAAAGCCTTTATCAAATACCTAAATATAAAATATGTAACTATCAAATATTTTCAAGCATTTCAAATCCAAATAAAAACACACAAGCTTTTCAGTTATTCAAAAACCTTCTTAGAAATTAAACTTACTTGGTTTGTGGGGGTTGGGTTTACATTTCTTTTGTTTTAGATAAAGACCATAAATAACTGGGAAGTAAACACCATTTCTGAAGTTATGTTAGCCATCAGGGTAAGTTGTTTTGTAATACCTGTTTGTAAAGATAACTGTATTCCTCTGCTGAGCACAGTCTTAGAAAAAACAGCCTTTTGGCTGTTGGTCACATTCTGACCTTACACGAACTTTGTAGGGCCAAGTATCTTTAACCATTCTCTGTGGCAAAAACAAGTCAGTGTTTGCAATTGGCTATTAACAGGCAATCTGACGACAATTTGGTCCAGTCCGAGGATGAGAAATTATTTGTATATTCTTAATTTAAAAATAAGATATATGTCACAGTGATATGCACACTAAATTACTCCTATGCAGAAGTGAAGCACATACTAGTAGCTACTCTGAATACTACACTCTATCTGTTACATGCAGAACTTATTACAATTACACTGTCAATGTATGAATCTCTCATTGACTACTGTAGAAGTAGGATGGCTTTGTGTCTGAGTTAAAATAAAAAACACACTTAAATAAAAAATATTACCAAATCAGAAATCCTTACATAATACTATATTGTAATACATATGCTAAATAAGTTCTCTTCTGCATCATCAAATTAATTGATTGTAGGGGAAATGTCATTGGTAATGTAATGCCAGGAACTGCTGTTGTACACCCTCAAGATACTTTTATGTGTCACATGGGAAGAGAGTAAAAGACAGTATCTTTTAGTCAGTAAGCAGGTTTTATCAATGAACTTTTTAACATCACATTAGGATGATCAAAAATAAAGTCCAGCATGAAACAAACAGATTTTTAAGTGTCAAATATGCAAGCAGTACAGAGAAAAAATATTTTAATAATAAAATAAAAAATACACTCAATGCTGTTTTAGTCAGTGGAAGTATATTTAATGAAGCTTATCAAGACCTTCAAACAGCAGTTGAACTCATCATTAATAATATTCATTAAATATGTTTTAATTGCCACACTATGTTTGTTTAACAGTCCTTGTCTATATATAAAGAACTGAAAGAAAACACAGAATGGGTTACAGATCTGAATAGGTTCCAGGCAACCTATCTGGGGTGACTTAAACCAGTGAGATCATGTCTCAGTTATCTTTTTTAATATCCTCAGTTGGAATCACATTCCTAAATGATGGGTATTTGAAGGGGCACTGCTTAAAACCATGGATCTGACATCACTGCAGTACCGCAAAAACTGCAGGATTCCTGATGCTCTGCTGCTGACAGATTATGCTCCATGCATTAGGGTCCAGCTCCAGCAGGGTGCTGAGTGCCATCAGTGCTGGCTGCCAGATGTGCTGAGGTCCTGTCAGGAGGCAGTCAGCACAATTCAATATTGATTGTGTGGTTTGACAGGGTAGGGGAAGGGTACTTGGCATTGGCCTAAAGGAAAAGGGCAGTATTAACCCTTGAAGGAAGACAGCAGATTTCTATCTTCCCTAGTCACTAACCTGAAAAAAAGAATACAGGACAAATCACTGCATCTGTAATTTCTTGAAAAAAATATGAAATAAAAATTGACAGAAGAGAAATGGAGAAGTAAGTGATTTTGCCATGACCTATATAAGGAAATGTTAGCAACAAGATTTTTCTTCTGAGATGAGACGGTGTTTCAACGAGGTTACCTCACTACTCAAAGTCACTACAAGAATTCCACATGGCATGAAAAATATTTCTCTTAGACCTCTTTTCTGCACATCTTTAATGATGGGAATGAAGTTCAGAATAATGTGTGCCAGGGATGCCCTAGTTGTTCACCAGTGGCAGTTGCATTTATCTCCTGGTATAAGACAATTGATTAGCTGCTTCTAAAACTTACAAGAAGAATTCTGTTGCAATTATCTTTAGCATTAGGCTGTTTGGATGTCTGTAATACATAGTAAAATAAGCATTAGAATGTCTGTTTTCTTCTTAACTCAAACATATGCTTCTATAAAAAATCTCCCAAAGAAAACTAGGCAGATGCCCAACAGGCCAGGCAGATTGGCCTCCCATACAGGAAAACCATGAACATCTAGTTTCTCATAATAAAATGGGTAGCAACGTGAAATTTATACCATGTAGCACATCAGTAATGACATTTGGAAAAGATCTTCTGGCAAACAATATCTAGGTTGCAATTTCAACAGTCTTTAACGTACAATGTAAACAGGATTTCCTAATGCATGTATAAGTGTACCTTAGTTATGCGAAGTTTCATGTATAAAACTTCACATAGTACTGAATATTCAAGTAAGAGGATTCTATAAAAGTAGTACAGAATGCCAATTAGTATAATAAAAGATGTATAAAATACCTACATATAAGCTACTGAATTAAAAAAAAAAAAAAAAAAAGAAAAAAATATGGTAACTAACTCATAAATTTTTCAAACCTTCCAGAGGGTATAGCTCAAACACCCTCCCTCAAGCACAATAGCAGTCCATCCAAATACTCAGAAAAATGAATAGATGTATCAGAATACCAGCTGGCTCAGCAGGGAACTCATGAGTGAGCTCCAGTGCAAAAAAACCCAAGCCGTATAAAGGAGGTGGGAGCAAGGGCAGAAACACTGCCCAGGCATGCTGGGATGGTTTTAGGAAAGGAAAAGCTGAGCTAGACTTGAAACTCTAGGGATATCAAGGGCAACAAGAAGAGCTTCTGTTGCTAACTATGTTAGCAGTAAAAGAATAAACAAGTGTAATGCAAGCCTACTTCTGAGTGAGGAGGGTGATTTTGTGACAGTGGATGCAGATAAAGCTGAGGTACTCTATACATTCACTGCCTCAGTATGGGAGACATTTGAATCTTGAGGTAGGGTTCAAGGAAGACAGGGTTCAAGGTAGTAGAAGAGGACTGAGTCAGTGATCTCTTGAGAAATTTCAGTTCAACTCTGTCTAGAATAAAGCATACTGGATTTTATCATCAGGAGTATAGCCAGTAGATTGAGAAAAGAGATGCTTCCCCTTTCCTCGGTGCTCATTTGGTCACACCTGGAATAATGCATCCAGCTTTGGACCCTTTAGTACAAGAGAGATGTTGATCAGAACTTGAGTGAGACCAGCAGAGGCCACCACGATGGATATGGCCTTAGAGCACGTCCTGTGTGGAGAGGTTGAGTCAACTGGCCTTGGCCAGGAGGCTAGAGAAGAGACAGCTTTGAGGGATGTAATAACAGCTTTTCAGTGGCTGTGACGAAATTCCCAGGAAACAGAGGCAGGTTCTTTACCGAGGTGCATGTCAGAAGAATGACAGACAATGTTTTAAATTAAAATGGAGGAGATCCTGCTACAGTATAAGGAGAAACCAGTTTCAATATGAGAGTAACTGAGCACTGCAACAGGTTGCCTGGAGAGGCTGTGTGGTATCCATCCTGGCACCCAACTGGACTAAGCCCTAAGCAACCTAGTCTGAATTCTGTGTTCCTCCAGCATTCAGCAGGAGGCTGGACTGGATGACCTCCTGAGTCTCCTCCCGACCTAAATTCTTCCTGATTCTATGAAAATGTGATGGCTATAAAAGACCAATCTAACAAAAGGACTGCTTTGCTATACTGGAATGGTAAAATGTTATATATTAGTAGAATATGTGCCATGCTAACAGAATGCTTTCCAAAAGCAAACACGGCTGAGTGATTGCTATTTAAAGATTCCCATGTGAAACAAAGCATTACTTGTTATACAGATTGTGCCAGTTTCTAAAAAACAAGATACAAACAAAGGGTGAAATCCAAGAGAGGAAAAAGTTACAATCTAAACTACGTTATGAGAATATCCCTGGTTAATATATCAAGTTTAGAGATGAGCTAGTTGAATCTGAACAGATGTACTACATCTTGCAGAAATGTCCATTTTCCCACTGGTAAGTTTATGTAACTCTCACAACTATTCAGGATCATGGAGGACAGACTCCATTATACACACTGAAGAAGCTGAACCAAGCTAGAGTCTGATGATTTTTCAGTTATTTGAATGTTTGGAGAGTGGGAGTTTTTTGTTTTGGGGAGGAAATAAAGCCTTCTTCATTATATGATACAAGCAGCACGAGTTAAAGAGGAATAATGCTCAGATAAAATATAGTTTTGCTTTCTTTTGAGATATCAATGTGGTTTAAGAATAATGTATAGACTCTGTATGACTGATTCATGGTTCTCCTGAATAAGTACTACAACTATCACAACAAAGTCCAATGTAACACTGACAAATGATAAGCTTATTCTGTTTGGAAAAAGTGTGAGCTTGGCAGCCACTGAACCTTCTTAACCATGCCTCCTATATTTTTTTCTTTGTAATTTATCATGCAGTTCTATTTCCTGTAACAAATTTGGAAACCCTAAGGGATGAACTTGATACAGGGCTTACAGCAGAACGTGATGATCAGGACTTGATTCCACCTTTGCGTTCTTTAAGCCTGTTGCAAGAGAAGGAAACTTTTCTTTGGCCACTTTTGCCATTCAGAATAACCCCAGCTGTCTCTAACCCCATTCTAACTTAGCACATGAAGATCATTACAGTGTATATCCTCTCTAACAGAAGATGTTGTTTCTCTAGAAATTATCCTTTATTACAGACAGGACGGAGACATGTACATAACTGCATCATCCTAGGGCGTCTCTTTTCTCAGACCTGGCCTGTGGTCTGAGATACTCATTTAAGAATAGTTTCTATTCAGTGTAATTCCTATTAAAGATCATTTTACAGAAGTATTCCCTGTTGAATATAATTCTGTATTCTCACTCTCATCCATTTCTTGGACTTGATCATGTTGGGGTTGGGGTTTTTGTGGCATTTATTTATATATACACAATGCTCTTCTCTATACTGGGAAATGCTACAATGCAACCTTGGTGTACTGTCTTAGAAACGAGAGGAGGATAGTGCAAAAATACAGTAGAGAATGGTGGTTTGGAACCCTGAGTTTTCAAGAATAATCTGTCTTTCAGTGTAAGAGACTCACTGCATTACCCAATCAACTCATTAGGAGTCATTTTAATTTGCTGTTCAGTTCAGACTTCCTGTGATTGAATGTATTTAATAAGAAAAATGCTTTATTAGTAAAACTGTTGTGAACTATAGAATATCAGTTTATATTCTGTGATCTATGATGGTGTAGGAGGTAATTCTGGCAGCTCCTCAAAGTGGTTGTTAAACCTCTTGAGAGGGAGAAATGCCCTTTTATAATACATATATATATATGATGCAATACATATAATTAAAAATCTAGTCCTAAATTTTCTTTTACATGTAAAAGTTCAGATCAATCATTTCCCTTGGAGAAACTGAACCTCAGTGTTATCATCATAACTATGATACTTTAGTTACGTCTGATAATTTAGTGTCTGTTGCCCCTAAGGGGCAAAAATGTTTGGATAATCTACTTTCTAAGTAACAATTAAGGCTAAATATGTAGATTTGTTTTTCCATCATTTAAAAAAAACAGTTGAAATATCTTCTTAAATTCCTCAGAAAGAGGAAATAAAGTGCTTTATTCACAACTTTTTTTATTTACAGGAAAATGATCCCAAGATTAAAGGAAAAGGGATTAAGACCAAAATATTACTTAAAAAGGAAACAATTCACTCAGTTCCCATGAAGCAGGGACCAGTGCTCTTGCACATTCAAAAGTGAGAGAAATCATGATTGAAATACAAGCAGCTACACAGACTGTATTTATCTGGCTAATAATTATGTTTTGCATATGTCAAGTTTTGCAGAAACAGTGACGCTACTGGCAATTCTGCTTTTGCAGGATCTGTTTTTTTTATAAATGAGGTCAAAAGACAACCAGAAATTAATGTAAATAGACTTGCATGTCCTATTGAAAAGCTCCCTCAGTTGTAACATTCTTGGTTTGTGTAGTTGTTTTTATAAAGTAGAACTGCATACCTGATGGCTAAGATGAAGACTTGTCTGCGGACCATGTATTCCTTCATCTTTTCCTATTTAAATAAACAGTAACAAGAGGAGGGGGATGCCACCCACAGCTAGTGTCTGATCTACAAACATCACACATATCAGACACTAACTCTGCTTGTAGCTTCAGTAGCAGTTAGTAGTTTTTAATTAACTTTTTAAGCATTTGGGAGCAGCTCCTTAGACACCAGTTCTATTCCCGACACCAGAGAAGTGATTTGCAAATTTTAGGATAAAGAGAAACAACATCTTAACACAGTTTTGTGGTCACCCACAAACCGTACTCAAACTCTGCTTTACCCCTCTACAAAACTTTCCTTTGAAACTGTGGGTAAAACACTAAAGCTACCTCTATGCCACCTCCATAGTCTTGTCGCCATAAACAATCAGTATAATTTACAGAAGCATTAAAGATGCTCTGACCTGTGAATCAGCACAGACTGGCTCAGGATTGACATTATACATAGGCTGTCTTTCACACCAGTTCATGAGCCACTCTATTAATCAACAGAGAAGGCTCAGATATTGATTTATAGATACCTGGTTTTGTACTTCAAAGCTGTTATTCTCTCATATAATATGGTAAGTTGTCCATGACTCCAGAAATAGTCCTTTTGGGAAGTGGTGTCTTCTCTGTTGGATAGACTTTCACGTTAAATTGATTCTTGGTCTATTTTAACATGCAAAAGTAATGCTGGGCACTTATGATGGGAAAAAAAGGATCACATTTTCCTTTTATTATCATTATTTAAACTGAACAGAACTGAAACAGTATTTTACCTTAAATACCATGAGAATAGGATTTATGAACTACTGAGTTTTGTGTTCTTTTGAAAGTATAAAAAGAAATGCCTTCTTGTACAACAGCCATAAACATGCAAAATACTAATGAGATTAGCTGGCATTTTTTCCAGAGAGGAAGGAGTAAAGTAGAATGGCACAAATGAGTTTTGAAAGGAGGAAATTTGCAAGTTATTTTCAGAGATACACTTGCATTGATTTGAATCAAAATCAGCAGACAATGCTCTAAGAAATAAATAATCTCAAAAGGGCACAGACTCCAAAGTCTGAGAACAGCTGGGAATAAGTGCTTTGGAACATGTGTGTTGGTGATGAAACATATTTATGCGATGATTAACTGCTTTTCGATTAACCTAGGTATAAAACAAAGGCAAAATCCTAATATATATCCTTGTTCTGATGGCACCTCTGCCTCTCTACCCTGTGGATTAAAATGGAAAAAGGTTTTCTCTGTTTTTTCATGTTTCTTTCCTAACTTGTTGTCTTTCTATATAGCAGCTCAGATCCAGCTAGTTAACAAGGGCATGTTTCTACTAGCAGTGCGCTAATACCAAAAGATCCAGATTTTTATTGTTGCAAAAATTAAACATTGCCGTTTAATACTGTGAAAGCTGTGGGTGCACAAGCCAAGTCCTGTATGTGTAGGTATTGATATTTTGGTCTTAGGCCTTTAGGAGTGTTTCTGGGAGCAGAAAGAATCAGTTGCTATATAGTCCCATTCATTGGGGGCTGCCACAACTTCTCTGGGAAACCTGTGCCAGTGTCTCACCACCCTCACAGGAATGAATTTCTTCCTTATATCTCATCTAAATCTGCCTTCCTTCACTTTAAAACTGTTACCCCTCATCCTATCACTACACCCCCTGATAAAGAGTCCCTCCCCATCTTTCCTGGAGGCCCCTTTTAAATACTGAAAGCCCCTAGAAGGTCTCCCCAGAGCCTTCTCTTCTCCAGGCTGAACAACCCCAACTTTCTCAGCTTGTTCTAATGAGGGAGGTGCTCCAGCCCTCTGATCATCCTCGTGGCCTCCTCTGGAGCCGCTCAAAGATCCATGCCCTTCTTATGCTGGAGGTCTCAGAGCTGAACACAGCACTGCAGGTGGGCTTTCATGAGACCAGAGTAGAGGGGGAGACTCCCCTCCCTCAACCTGCTGGCCACACTTCTCTTGATGCAGCCCAGGATAGGGTTGGCTTTCTGGGCTCTGAGTGCATATTGCTGGCATATAGTCAGTTTTTTATCCACTGGTGGCCCCAAGTCCTTCTCCACAGGGCTGTTCTCAATCCACTCATCACCCAGAATGTATTTGTGCTTGGGATTGCCTCAACCCATGTGCAGGACCTTGCACTTGGCCTTGTTGAACTTCATGATGTTTGCATGGGCCCACTTCACAAGCCTGTCAAGGTCCGTCTGGATGGCAGCCCTGCCCTCCAGCAAGTTGGCTGCACCACATAGCTTGGTCTTGTCGGCAAACTTGCTGAAGGTGCACTCAATCCCACTGTCCATGTCTCCAACAAAGATATTAAACAGCACTGACCCCAACACCAACCCCTGAGGAATGCCACGTGTCACTGCTCTCCACCTGGACATCGAGCCATTGACTGTAACTCTTTAAGTGTGATCATCCAGCCAATTCCTTATCCACCTAGTGGTCCATCCATCAAACCCGTATCTTTCCAATTTAGAGACAATGATGTTGTGTGGGACAGTGTCAAATGCTTTGCACAAGTCCAGGTAGATGGTGTCAGTTGTTCTTCCCTTATCTACCAGTGCTGTGGATATCAGTCAGGCACGATTAGTCAGGCACAGTTTGCCCTTAGTGAAGCCATGTTGGCTGTCACCGACCACCTCCTTATTTTCCATGCGCCCTAGCATAGTTTCTGGGAGGATCCACTTCATGATCTTACCAGGCACAGAAGTGAGAATGACTGGCCTGTAGCCCCCTAGGTCCTCTTTATTTCCCTTTTTAAAAATGGGTGTTATGTTACCCCTTTTCTTTTAAAACAAAACCAGTATACTAGAGTAAAAAGTTCAAGCTATACAAAATTATTACACCAATACTTTTCTCCTCAGAGATGTGAATTTTCAGAAATGTAGACTCTGTAAAACCAGTTGTAACTATAGAGCCACATTACCCTGCGTCATTGTCATCCATCCACACTGCCTAGACCTAGGTTCACAGCTACAGTTTTGATTGCTTTTGAGATATGCAGTTTCCTGAGCGAGTTAGAAATTTCCATAGTCAGCTTGGTCTTGCTACTCTGAATCCTATACTGCTTGATTAAGCTTTTTCCATACTTAGCTGGGAACCTGGGAAGAATATGCGCTGTCTAGCACATAGATTGAGTCATACACTAAGTCAAACATGTAGGGAGCACTTTAGAACTGGACTTGAAACCACTACGATAAAATCTAATCCACACCTCTATTCTTTTTCCTTTGCTTGAAAACAGAGAGAGCAGCACCAATGTCAACACTGGCACTAATCGAACTGCAATGTTCTGAAATTTGTATAATACCAACTATGTGTAAGGATGCTATTAGAAAATCAATTGCTCTTCCCCTATGTCTACTGCAAGGTTTAACATCTGATTGGTTGCATCTCTGTTTGATACACAAGCCAATCTGGTGGAGAAGAGAAAGAACCAATTGGTAACACAAATTAGGAGTACATAATAACTCTCTTAACAGAATGTAACATTAGAAAGGATGAATACTGAAGATGGAAAGAGGACACAATAAAATCATGTGAAACCATACCAAAATACAGACTGACAGCTTCTGTTCTTTTTGTCGCATAACCCAAAACCAAAATAGCTTTCACTAAAACTGAAAGAAGAATATTCAGAGCAGATAAGAAACTTTGTCAGGCAATGCCTAATTAAAAGATGAAGTTCTTCTCCATAGGATAGTATCATTCTAAACAGCTTAGAAAAACTTTGAGCATGTGTACCGTATCATAACCTTCTCATGCCGTTTGACTCCAGAATGTGACACCTTTCTTACTGCTGTGGGACTCTCTTTTCAGAAGCCAGCAATCACTGATTCTTTGTAGCCCAAGCAAGGGGAATTTGGGTCCCTTGATTAGTGCAAGTTGACCGTGTGACTTTCTGAATCCTGCTGTAAAACTCTACTATGGAAGTCCAGTGGCAGAAGGGTTCCCTCTGGACACTACTGAAATGAAAGAATCCTCCTGATTCACTAGCCTGCAGGTTTTTTATTTGTGCCATGGAAGAACTTAAAAACTGTCAGAAGGGATTTCGGCAAACTGAGTAAGATTTTTTTTTCTGTTAAAGATGCAGTAGCTATATTAATAGCAGTTGTATTCATTATTTGTTAAAATTAGATATATCTAATCATACCTTTCTGACCCTAAATGACGACAAAGAGAATAATTTTAAAGGAAAAGTAACTGTTGTTCCTTTTTATTCAAATACTGTCTCTCATTAGCAGGAATACATGAATTGAAATAAATGATCTTCTATAACATGAATTGAAATAAATGATCTTCTATAAAAGCCCCCTTCTTATTGAAAATAAATTAATCTTAAACTGAGAATAAAAAAGAATATATTAGAAAGCCAGAGAGTTGAGAAATAAGGTCGAAATTGGCCCATAAATAAGCCTACTTAATATATCTGAGAGCTGCTTTATCATAATCATTAGGTATACTATCTGAAATGTGAATCAGAAGTGACCCACCCACAGTTCTGGGCATGCACAGGAGCCATAATTGAATGGGAATGAAATATTCTGATCACTGAGGTATCGACTTGCTGCAGATGGTGCTCCCTGTTGTAAAACCAACAATACTGAATGGGACAAAGGACAGCCTTGTCTTCTAAAACAAGTATTAAAAACTAAAGTGGAAATATTACACTACAGACATAAGAAAAGGTCATCCATTTCCAATAGTTCAACACCTTCAGTAACATTCTGGATTTGATCCAAGTTGCATTTTTTTAAGAATGTTTGGAAAAAACTTGCATTAAGACAGGTTTTTTGGACAGCTTTTTGTTGGAGGGTAACACTTTTGTTATCAAAATGCAGTCAGATAGTATTTCTTAAAGCAAGAACTTCTACAGCAGCAGGGTATTAGACCGTGACTTGATTCACTGACCGTTCTCATCAGCTCTGGTTAAGGTACCAAATCTACAGTCAAGATGGCACTTACTGACCCTCACGTTAGAGCTAATCTAAGGCGACTTGACACACATGTAATGGTCATTCTTTTCAGTTGTATTTTTAATTGATTGGTAGGTTCACAACATTTATAGAACACAAACAAGTGACAAAACTATGCTAACTGAAGTCTAGATTATGACCTTCTAAATGAAGTCCCAGTCTTTCTATTTAAGAACACTTAATAGCATTTTCACTTTATTTTGTCAGTACGTTTACACATTTTTTTGATTTTCTTATCCTCAAAAAAGAGCTCAGAAGCTCTTAAAAATATTAGTTTGGAATCTTAATGTGTTTTGAAAATACAAATATGTTTAAATTGCAGTCAATTGTAGCAAATTGCATTTCTCAAACTGGGTAAGAGGAGAGTAATTTTTGAGGTTTGTAAACACTGCAAATAACTGCTTAAGCTTATCTTTGCTCAAACCCATACTCTTTTTTAGTGCTTCTTATCCATAGAATATCTCATGTGGATAGGGTAAGCTTAAATGATCTCCTTACCTCCCTTTAACAGTTATACTCTGTAAACTTAGATATAGCCCACTGTTGTCCACAAAGCGTAGAGTAAGAAGTAAAAAAGTATTCAATGATACAATCTGTTCTGATTATCATATATCTTTTCTCAATCCATAAATAATTACACTTTTTATGTCAAAGCTTTACAGCTTTATCACCTCAAGCAATATTTTACATCTGTCAAGAATGATTTATGCAATATTGACTTAAACTGTAAACTGGAGTCCTCAAAGGAAGAGCTGTCAAACATTTTCACCACAAATAACTTTATTAAAATAAGAACTGATATTATGTATAAACACTATTTTACCTTCAACTAAAATACAGAACATATGGTTATATGATTTGTGAAAATTAAGTTGTGAGACAGTGAGGAATATACTATACTGCTACTTTGATATCAGAGTATAATTTTTTGATTAAGCAGATGTTAATGCCTAATGGACAAGACTTTTTAAAAAACAATCTGTTTCAAAATAATAGCTCTTGTGATTTGTCTGTATTTATCTATTCTTATTTTTTAAAAAGGGATATTTACATTAAAAAATAAATTTACTGTTTTTAATCCCATGAGTACATCAAGTGACATTTGTGAAGCTTCTTGTGTGATGAGAACCTATAAATTTGGACCCTTAGTTTTGGCATTCATCTGTTCCCATCAACCATTTTTCTCAGTAGTAATTAATTCTTTTGATAAATTTGTAATCACCTACTATGGCACTACTCTAACGGGGCAGAGGGCTAGAACTTTGCCCGGACTGAGTAAGTGCCCTTCTAAAACAAAGGAGTGAGGAGAAATTGAAACCAAAGGTAGACTATATTACCAGTCTTACTCTGATACAAATACTACAAGAGGAGCTAGTGAGGCTGCAAATGTTACAAACTTCTGTGATGACTGGGAACTGGTGTGCTTGTAACAGGGCCTGCTGGGTTCATAAGTAATACTGGCATCCCACCTCCATGCTACCTAAAAAATTACACAAAGCTAGCACAAGTAATCTCCCCCTCTCCTCTGCACTGTCCCTGCACTACACAGTGAAAAGGGAAACATGCCCACTCTAGGTAACACATTTATAAAATCGTGATACATTGAATTTGTGTTGTCTTTGACCGCTGCATCTTTTGTCTGTCGTGTTTAAGGCAACTGCCATTTTCTGAAAATCAACCTGCTACAAAATTTTTCTGATCCTTCTGTCCCCTCTTCCTCAAGTGTGTGATCTGGCCTAAAGATTAAAGTAGTGAACAAACAGCAGCATTCAGTCTTGCACCATCAAGATGCTCAAAATCTTACCCTTTCTTTCATCTAGAAAAGTGGACTATAGACCAGTAGGGAACATCAGAATCTTAATTCCCAGTGCATATGCAATACCATTTTTCTTGTGCAAGAATTTCCTTTTCAGATGAACTTTAAAGCTGTGACATTTTAAAACTATGAGAGGTGGTATTTAGAATTAAAAAGAAAAAGCATTAGTTATAGAGTGATTCCCTTTCTGATATCTGCATTGCTGGACTTCTGATGGCGGATTAGCTTTATAAGTGAGGGGATATATGATCCCACTGACATTTGCTTTACCTTGCAATATTAAAATAGTTTTTAATATGATCAGTGGCTTATGTAGAGTAAATGATAGTGTTATGTAGAGTAAGGTTCTATTTGCAATTCACTGGGCATTTATTCAGGACTGCGTAATATGGTCTTCAGAAACTCCTGTCGGTGGAACCTCAAGCGATTCACACCTTCCTGACCTGTCTTCCTCCTCCGTATGCTTAGTATTATGTTAAATATTATACAATGGATGGCTAAGAATGTCAAGTCAAAATTTCAAGTAGTGGGTAGTTCATTGGAGTAACTTGGGTTACTCACACGGAGAAAGTTACTTTTCTAACTGTGCTGGTATTGACCTCTTAAAATATTCTCATATTCACTCACAGCACACAGTCCAAAATAAGCAACTAAATAGGCAGTAATATCTCAGGTTTTTAGAAAATTCTTTAAATTCATTTTGTTTCAGAACCTGGAGGAAGTCCTTGTTAGGTATCACTATTCTGTACATTGTTATAATAACAGAGTATATTATTTATAGTGTTCACTTGAAAAAGTGAAGATGAGAAGTGTATCTTTTCAATAATTTAGAATAACTATACATTTACTGACATTTATTATATCCATCATATATACGTAGTTTCAATTTTATTATATCACATAAACTTCAGATCTTTTTCTCACATTTTGTAAAGAAATTGAATATTATGTGACATGAAAGAAAACTGTCTGTATATACAAATGATCAAGCTGTCAAACATTTGTGCATTTGAGTGCATACCTGTCTTGCATTTTGTCAATTTTTGCCTGTAGTCAGTGACTTGCTATTTTAAATTATATTTACAATTCAAAATAAGTCACCTGTATTTGTTTAAATTTAGCAGTTCATATAGTGCACATGGTAATTCCTGTTCACATTTTGACCAGTAAAGTTTTGAGGAATTCAACCTAAATTTGTATAGAACTGTCATCTGTAGCTTTTGAAATTCCTTAACCTTCAAACATATGGTCTAGTAATTTAAAGAAACTATTTAAAGAAGTTATTGACAACCCTTATGCATAAGACTGTTTACAGTGAATAATCCATAACTCTTGTTTATAACATGCTTCAGAAGTCAAAACTATTTCCAAAAAATACGGCAATTTTTATGGACAGTTTTACTTTGGTTTGCCTCAAACAGATTATGCTGTGCTGCATGATGCCAGAATTCAGCATATATTTTAGAAAAAATATACATTTATATATTTTAGAAAAATATGTATTTGCGGGAATTGACAGATAAACAGTACTTTAGTTAAGCACCTTTCCCTCCCTCCTAATATCTTGGCAGACTGAAGCACTTTTAAATGACCAGATCTCAAAACAGTGCTCCAGGCTGGTTGCTGTGAAAGTTAGCAAAGACATTCTCCTTTTGCAATATTATTTTTAACACGCCAAGTTAACACAAACACAGGCTAGATGTGTAAAAGACATACGGTGCCAGGTCTCCTGGGAAATCTATGTTCAAGGCACAGTTACGACAACAAATTTTACCAAAATCTGCTCCAGACCACCGAACCAGATCTAAGAATAAGGGACTCTACTGAGAATGTGCAAAGAAGAAAATGCTTAAATATTGGTTGTGTGGGTAGAATGGTTGGCCTGAGTCCTGTCTGAATTATATCAGCCTAAGCTAAAAATAATATTGTCTTTCCACAGTAACAACAATTATTGAGAACAGGGTTTAACTCTGTGACTTTAAAATGCGAGAGCATTCATTGCATGTGATTCTAAAATTGATGCAAACACCACACTGGCACTTCTCCAGAACTAATTTAAGCTCAGCATTTGAATATGAATTTCCTTTTCCTTCTCGCAAGAGAGTACACAGCAAGAGACAGAGTAAGGTACACCACACTTGTCCATTACTTGGGATTTGTTTGAAAGATGGGTGTTTCTGTCGATAACCCTGGGTAATTAGTAAAAAAAAAAAAAAAAGAAAAAAGAAAACAAAACCCAAACCCTATATATAACTATTATGTATCATAATTAACTTTCATGTGTATGGGTTTTTTTTTAATCTGCAAATACAGTAATTTATACATTTTATGCTCTTAACAGGAAAAAAAGCATCAGCATAGCAGATTTAGCCATTCTTCATATAAAGAGTCTTCACTGAGTAACAGGGAAACTCTTCATAGTTTAGCCATCCCAAAATTAGGATAACCTCTGTGGATCAGTTGTAGGTCCTCCAACTTCACAATACCTCATCTTCGAAAAAGAAGTGTCCCTTTCTTTATAAGCTAATGCTTTCTTCGTGATAGGCCAATTTTTGCTACTTTTAACTGTTGTACTTTTTCCAATAAAATACTGCATTTGAATTGAGGTACAGTTCCAATTGTGTGAGGCAGGCAGAGCAAAGCCCCCTGAAACTGATACACCATTCCTATGTCCTGTGAGATGAAACAGTTCATAAAAATTTACATTCACAGGATGTCCCCTATACGCTCGTGTTACCTGTTACTTGCTGTAGGGCTGTTCACTTTAGGAGATTTACATCTGCTTTAAACCAAGAGAGAGGAAAACTTTTATTCAGCAGTTGCAAACACAGGGCTAGCTTCATTCAGCTGCTAGAGGCAGCGTACAGTGCTACTCTCTATACACCCACTACTTTCAGGGCAGATTCCCTTACTGGTATACATAAGCGTACTTCACTGGACTTCAGAGAAATTACAACACTGCTCCAGCAAAGGGTCTGGCCAGCAGATCATACACACTTCTTTCACCAATCAACTGATAACCAAACACACTAAAGGTCTTGAAAATAAAAACAGACTTTACCATCTTTGTGATAATAGGTGACTTCTACTTTCCTCTCCTCTGACCCCAGCAGTGCTTGAGCAATTTGGGCAATATGATGTCTTTTGGTCTCTGGACCATGAAGAAAATCACAGGTGCAAGGCTTCTGCATGACATCTGGCCTGGAGAACCCGGTCATCTCACAGAACCCATCATTGCAGTAGATGATAGCACAATTCTGCACTCTAGCATTAGCAATGATGAATTTTTTATCTGCAATAAAAGAAAGTGATGCATTTTTTAGTACTCTCTCAACATTTCATAAAGTGTCAATTTCATGGTTGGATGCTAAACAACCCTTCTTTTCACTGGGGTGCCTGAAATGCAGAGATTTTCAGTCATTTAATGTAGCTAATTTGATCCATAGCTTTTAAAGAAACTTCAATCAATTTAGAATACATTAAAGATGAAGATAGTTGTCTTTTCAGGAAATAAAACCAGATTATGCAAGTCTTTTGCAAAATTCCTTTTGACTTAAAACTTTTATCTTTTTTAGCTTCATGGAAACCCAGGTGATGCATGCCATCCTGTCAGCCATAACCCCAGGAAAGTCCTTGAAAAGTCAGTAGCTTCTTTTTGGGGAAAGTGGGGCCTTGGGAAGGGGGCTCTAGTCAAGTGAAGTGTTTCCTGGGATAAGGTCCAACCAGCTCAGTCTACCCTGTAGGGATTTTCATTGAGGTGAATGACAGCAAGTTTATAGTCAGTATTTTAACAGAACTATCTAGAAAATAATAAGATTTTTTTTTCCCCTATGTGATTATTTTAGGCATTACACTTACAAAAAAAATATTCCTTAGTTAAAAAAAAAAAAAAAAAAGGAGTATAAAGGTACACGAAAACCAAAGATTACGATGTTGGAATCATTTTGCACAGCCTGTTGAAGTTCTGTGCCTGAGTCCATCATCCTTTGCCAAACCTTCACCTGACAAAAAGGTACAAAAGTTTTCAACTGTTATTTCATTTGTTTCTGTTTACCGCTATAACAAACTATTCCCATTATAATTATAAATGTGCATCTTTGATATGTTTACTGTTAATAACATGATTTTCTGCTTAATCACACTAGTAGGTCCCTTGCTTCATAAAAGACTTTTTTACGTGACATCAAGTTTGCAGTTCAAGACTTCAAAAATTTAAAGACATTCTGTATTTCAATACAGTGAAATATTTGCAGAGAAAAATACAGATTTCATTCTTGCTTCTTCTACTTTCAATCATGCTAACTTTAACTTGCCTGCTTAGCAGGTAGTGCTCTATTTTCTTCAAAATATACACACTTTACTGCATAAAAACTTTTCTTGGGTAGCAACACTGACTTAGCATTTAGATATATTAGGACGACAAACACCATCGGTATTTTTTTTTCCTCAAATAATAAAAACATTAAATTTGTAACGTGGGTTCAAGTATAAGGAAGTATATAAACTGGAATTAGCTGTAAGGGTTTGCACCAGGCTGATACTAAATTATGCTAAATATTTAAATAAATGTACATATATCAAAACTACTGTTTCTAAATGAAATTCATTTTAAGCATCAAGTGTTCCTTCTTACTGTTAACAGTAAACCGGAGTTCCAGCCAGGAAAAAAACACTTCAGCTTCAGCCTCCCTGACAGGTAGTAAACTGATGCATTGGAAAAGATCTCACAGACTCTCCCTGAGGATGCATTTGCACTGGTTTGATAGATACTTTAGGCTTCCATAAACAAAGCAGAAATATTTGACAACTATATTGAAATGCAGTCATGACAACAAGGTAAGAGAGTATTTCCCCTTTAATAACTCCTCTGCATATTGTTTCCTCTAAATCAAAGTCTGACTGTTCTGCTTTATTTTGAAAAGACAATAATAATAATAATAATAACAATCATCATCATCATAATAAATCTAGCTTATTTTTTAGCCATTGTACAGACAGGGAGATTTTACACTCTTTTTAGAGCCATCTCACCGGTTCAGAAGGTAAGAGATATAACTTCTATAGCTATACACTATGGATACAGGCAAAGATAAAAACTATTCCTTGAAATAGTAGGGGGGAAAAAGACCAATAATTCAAGACGGTAATCTGTATTCTAGATCAAAACCAATGTTACTCCTGCCAGGGATCCCCTCCTTACCTCTGGGGTTTTCTTTCCAAGCTACAAACTTAAAATAGTCTGGAGCTGCTGTCCATTTAGTCACAAGCAGAATCAAACCACGGTAGCAAAATAGATAGAAAGAGAGAACTTACTTTGCCCTTCAAATTTTCGTATGATTGTACCCAAAAATGTATTTTGTGGTGCCACGTGACCTCTGCGAACAGGCATGTTTGTACAGCTCTTCGGTTTTCTGTGCACAATGACTTCTCCAAGGATCTCCTACACGGCTCCAGCCCAAAGCACCGAGCCAGCTACCCTTTGTGACAAATCATCGTCCTCTGGAGCTCGGAAATCTCTTCCCATTAGCACCACTTCTAGACACACGCTTTTTCTATTGGAGTGAGATCCATCCCCCAGTTTCTTTCTTTTTCTTTCTTTCTTTCCTTGCTTTCTTTTCTATTTTTTTTTTTTTTCTCGGAGGAGCTCGGACGCTATTGTCTGGGGCGGGTAGGGGTGGGGTAAGCAGCAGGAGGTGGGGGGAAGATTACAAGGGTAATCGATCTCTAGCACCAAACATCGCCAATTTTCCAAAGCAAATGGCTGTGACCCGGCAGTTTCCGACGCTGTAGTGATGGTTAGAGGGCTGGAAGACTAATGTTGCTCCGCTGCCAGAGGGAGTGACGTTCCCCCCCTCCGGGCTTCACCACGGCGCGCAGCAGCTCGGATTACTCAAGCGTGTTTTAGCAAGAGCCAGCCAATAAATCTCTTCAAAACTCAGCGACAAACAGCGGCATCAGGAATGAACTACACGCCGGCAGCACCGCGACGTGCCACATCCCCCACCGCTGCGGCTGCAGGGGGGCGGCGGGGACCGCGGGCGCTGGCGGCTGGGGGAGCCGCCACCTCCGCCGGCCCCAGCTCCTCCGCCCTCCCGGCACCGCCGGCCCTTTCGCGGCCCCTGAGCGTGGCCCGCCGGGGAGCCCCTGGCGCTGCCGGGGCCGGGGGAGGGAGGGAGGGAGGGAGGGAGGGAGGTTTGTCCACGCCCCGTCCGCGGGGAGGGGCGGGGGGGGGGGGGGGGAGGCGCGAGTTGGGGGCGATTTTGAGCGACGGGTTGCGGGGGGTGGGAAGGGACCACCGGAGCCCTCGGCATCCTTCCCCGCCCCGATGGAAGGGATCGCCCCCTCCTCCCGCAGCATGACCCAGACGAGGACTTCCCCCCGCCCCACGCACCCCTCCTGCCGAGGACGGGGGATCCCCACTCCCTCCCCCAGCGCCGGGCGCTGCTCCCTGGGTGCCGAGCAGGTGCGAGCCGCCGCTCAGGGGTCGAGAGGGCGGCGCGGAGGGCGCGCCGGGTCCCCGCGGGTGCGGGGCGGGGTGTGAGCTGCGGCAGGCAGCCCCTCGCCCGGCCCGGGGCGGGGACCGAGCGGTCACCGCGGCCGCCCCGCGGCGGGAGCTGCGGCCCAGGGCCGGGCTCCGCCCCGCCACCCGGGGCCGGGGCCGGGGCCGGGGCCGGGGCCGGGGCCGCGCCGCCCGCTCGGAGCTGGCCGTGGTGCTGAGCCGCCGCGGCCGGGCCCGGGGAGCGCCCGCCCCCCCAATTCCCCGGCCTCGCTCCGCTCAGCTTCCCCCATCCCGCAGGAACAATCGGGGAAGCTCCCGGGGGAAGCGAGTATTATTTTTTTCCGGCTATAATTAAGGTTCCCTGCGCTACCCAGCAGGCAGAACGGCGTGCGTTCAGCACGGGCGCGGCGAGCACCGGGGGACCGCGGCGAGGTGATTAGGGGGAGGGAGCTGGGGGCAGCCATGCGGTGCTGGAAAGGCATCTCCAGGGTAGTGCACAGCCGCTGCGGCTGCTTAATAAACTCACAGGGAAGAAAAAAAAAAAAAAAAAATACAGGCACCTGCTCACCGTTCTTTGTAATTGCACGCACAGGATATTGAGCCGGCAAACCACCGCCTCCCACCTGTTCTTCCGCAACACAAACAGGTGTTTCCTTATTCCCGTGGGCTTCTCTCAGGTGTGGCCTTTGTTTCACTGATACTGTGTGTCATCCTCTATATTTATCAGAGGAGGGACACAGTCTGTTGAGTATGTGGGTACATTTCTGGACTAATTTTGTTTAACCTCAGTGGAATCATTCTGGATTTACACAACTGTAAATCATGTCTGAAAATATCATTTATATATACATAAATTATATTTAAAAGGCTGCATAGTAATTGACTGTATACTAATTACAAAGCCTCAGCTACATTAAGTGATAAGTAATCAGGTACATAATCAGTCTTAGAAAGTGAGTGTTGCTTATTTACAGAAGCAAATGTTTCAATCTCTATACTCAGAAGTATGAATCACAGAAATAACAGCCATAAATTCTTTGTATTCATAATATTTGGAGAACTATAACATTTTTGTGATGCTGATCAATACTACGGAAAAAACTCTTACAGTATTTTTACTCACTTTTCATGTCATTTGGACAGTGGATTAGGCTGCAGGTTGAATTTTTCAGCTCTTTGTCTTGACCAAGAACATAAATTGCCTTGCAAATGTATTCAAGTTGCCAAAGAACACAGCGTATTTATTTTAACACTTTATGTAATACCTAACATCTAGTCAAGTCATAATGGCCAGCAGTGACTTCATTCTCATTTTTACATTAAAAAATGGTACTTTGATGTTTCTAGAGAAGCAATATAAAATAATCAGAATAAAAATGTGACCTGTACTGGAAAAACAGTGTTTGTTTCTAGTATTCAACAGTTAGTAGCAAACTAGATCAACTACAGGCCAGCAAAATCCAGAGTCCAGTGCTTTAAGTGCCTGGTTGGAAAGAAAAAAAAAAAATTAAGGATGCAAATCTCACTGCAGACCCATCTTTTAATGTTAACTTTGAGAGGCACACTATGCTCACCTGAAAACTGAAACAGTAGGGGCCAGAACTCCATGACTCTGGAAGACCTTTTCTGTTCAGTCTCCTGATGGTAGCTTGATGCTGATTATGTGAATATACATTAAACAGAATCCACTTTTTTTTTTTTTTTTTTTTTTTTTTTCCACTTTGTTTGGTTTAGAACCTGATCAAGATAACCCCAGTCAAAACAAGATAACTACTGCTGGAAGACAAGATCTGAGATGTGTTTTTTAGAAGGGGATGAATTCACAAGAATGATGGGATGTAATAGCTACATGAGCAATAGGTGGCATCAGAAAATCTTTCATCTCAGTGATTTACACCCCTGCAGTCTTGTAGATGATCTGTTGCTCCTGGAATGCTTAATACTCATTGTGCATAATGCTTTATAATTTTCTGTAGCAAGCCAATAGTGAGAGAAGTGTGAGAGGAAAATATGTTTAAACCGGACAATTTACCACTAACACAGAAGAAGTAATGTGAAAGTATTTGCATTTGATTGGGAAAATATGCATGCAAGTGGGAAAGTTTGAATTCATCATAAACGTGCCTCTCTACTGTGAAGAAAGAATTGGAGAATGCCATGGAGATATATGTTTTATCTATGAAGTTGTACAGTTTCCATCTCTGCAGAAGACCAAAATAGAGAGGGAGAGTGTCTCCCAAGCAAGAATCCATCACGCACGATGGATCCCTTGTCCTCTGCCACCTTGCGGAGTTGCCCCTCGTGGCACCACCCTCACCACAGCCCGGCAATAGCTCCCCAGTGAACGCTGCTGCTTTACAACAAAATTAGATATGGCATTTCCTAGCCTCAAGGGTAGCAGCTGGTTTTGAAATAGTGATTTCAAGGTTATTGCTGGCATTTTAGCTACTTCCTTCTCAAGTTCCTGAAGAGAACTTAGAGGAATATGCACCTAGAGATGTGTGTTTCAACATCTTGGCATTTAGCAATTGAACCTGTTATTGTTAGGAAAAGATAACTCTGGGGAAATGGCTCTAATCAGTATTTCCCATCACATTTTTGGTAAAAAAAAAAAAAAAAAAAAAAAAAAAAAAAGTAAAATGTAAAAATGTAAAAATCTTGTGCTAAGATGGCCTTTGTGATTCCTTGACAGATTTATGTCTCTTACCATCACCTTCTGGTTTTTATTACTCTTGCTTCCTTGTCTTTTTTCTGTTCAATGTCTTTACAAAATTTCAAGTTATAGCTCTAGATTTTGTTTTAATCCTTCACAATAATAATGATCATCAATTAGAATATGACTGGCTGGGCTTTAGGCACAGGCAAAGTAGGCAGTTGCCTGGGACAACAGACTGCCAAATTACCTCTGTTGGAGCAGATAGAAATCAGCTGTTTGAACATCATGCAGAGCCAAACAGCAAATCTCTGCTGACGCTGCTGAGAAAGGCACAGGGTGCGTGTGGTAGCAGCTGCTGCTACCAAAGCTGGCTCCTTCTAGCAGTAGCTTGTTTTTGCTTGCACTGTACTAATGCCCCAGGACCGGTAAATCTTTCCTAATCCTATGCCCGCACAGTCTACACAGCTGCCTACATAGCAAAATAGGAATACTTTATTATTGTTGTTACAAAATTCACCTTGAATTAAATCTGATCATGGTTATTTTGTGTTTCATTTTTGCTCTCTAAAAAAAGGTGTCCTATTTCTGGCAAGACCACTGATGTCAATGAGGTTGCACAGAGGTGATTATTGTACTTAGCCTTAAGGTTTACTTCTTCATTATGTCTGCATATGGGTCTTATTGGTATTTAGGACTTCAGATATCACAATGAGAGAAAGGATGTAAAGATTTTAGTATCACAAAAGGACAAAAGAAGTGTCCGCACCAAATTAAGATCTAAAAGGTGATTACAGATTTCTAGTTATTTTTACAACCAGTTTAATCCCTCAGTAGCACAAAAAAACAGTTATGTTATACTTATTTTGGATTTTGTTCAATGTATATTTTACATGTTATTCTCTCTGAGGGACTGTAATTTGATGACAAGAATATGAATTATAAATGCAAAATATATAATAGCAGAACTGTGAGCTAAATTTCCTAGGCTGATAAAGGTAACATTACATAGCAAAACAGTAAGACAGCAGGCAACTTAAATTTTCATGGAAGGATTCATAAGAAGTTAAGTTTGTTATTCTACAGTATACATTGCTGTTGTTATGTCCTATGTTAGAATGCCTCGGGATTCAAGACCTCATGACTTAGGATCATTTTGCAAGTAGTATGTACAGGTCATGAAAACAGAACTATGAAGAAGCATCAATATATCCATCTACTCGATGCCCTGCCAGTGGATCATTCCCTGCAGTATATTTGCGTTTGTATTATTCATTTAGAATTTAAATTATTAAAGCAATGAGGCTTCCACTTCTTCCACTGAGAGACTCTTTCAATATCTCTCTGTCTCACCACAGGATTTCATTCCCTCGTATTAAGCCACAGTTTTCGTGTGGGATCTTGCATTGGGGGCTTACATTATTTAGATGCACATCTTGTTTCCCTGGGTTCTTGGCCAGTAATGGGTGCCTTGGACTACTCCGTGCTGACCCCCTCTGGCCAATTAAGAGTGACAGAAATGACCCCAGCATGTGCTGTGCCTCTTGAAGATTTTCTAGCTAGATTACACTGCTACGTCTATCATTCTGGCAACCATCACTCCAGAAAGAAGGTTGATTATATTTAGGCAAGATATGAAACATGCTTCTATTAATTTATTCTTCTCCTCATACTACATTCAGAGGAATTTTAATGGTATACAAAAGCAGCACCCTGATCCATATATTTATAATTCTGTACTACAGAAAATGGAATTGAAGATAAATACATGTGTTTTCTAATGTGTCTTCCATCAAAACAGAAATCGAGGGATGCTATTTCAGAATAATAGTTCATGTAGGAACTATTATAACTAGATCACATATCTTAAGTTTGGTCTCTTCAGAAGTCTACGCCTAACAAATAGGGAGTGAGCTGGAAAAAGGAACAAATTCATTACTAGAACATAAGAGAAGTAAATTATTGTCTGTAAATTATTCATTTAGCTAGACCCATGTATTTCTAAAATGAATTTTCTTTGCACCCAAGTTCCCACTGCCTTTTCCACAGTGTATTCAAACATTAAGTGATAGGACTGCCATCTGTCAGGTGAAGTTAATTCCTTTTCTTAGCTTCTCCCTTGAGTAAACTGTGTAGTTAGGATTTCTTCTCCCACGTCTGCACATTCTGCATGTATTTTTATCAATAATGATGAAAAACTGCACCTGGTATTTGGAGCAGGTTTATGGTGATTTCTGGCTCTCATCCTAATGCCAATGAAAGGTAGGGCAGTGGTGCAGAGCTTCCTGAGGCTTCAAGGTTTCTGATTTTGCTGAAGTTCCTCCTAGTACAACTGCGGCAGGGTTCCAGGGCTTGTTACTCAGAGAAAACCATGAGGTGAGCTGGTCTGAACTAGGATCTTCAGGGTATGTAGCTCCAGCACAGTCTGTGCAGGCACAATTTGCTTTCGCAGGGAATTTCAAACTGTTTCATTTCTGTGCAATAATAAATAAAAATGTGCCATATCAAACCTTTCACAAAATGGAATTACTGTTCCCAACCAGCTCTGCAGACACGATACCTCTCTGCTGGTGGGGTTAACTTCAGAGAGGTCACAAGATGAAGAAGGTTATTTCTATTCCTCAGCTTTTTTCCTCAGATAAGTCCATGGCAACTGAATTCCTGCTCTGATAGCATTTCCATATCCCGCTAGCTCAGCAAACAGTAGGTAGCCAGAGCTCCTCTTTTCCTTTCCTCTGCCCTGCAGCAGCTGACATCGAGGCATCACTGAACAGCTGTAGGGGTGAGAAGCACAGCAGCTGCTCTGAAGGAGCTTGGTTCATGTTAGACATTTTTCCTGAGAGTGGCCAACAGGCAGCGAGACCTTTTATCTCCTTTGGATAATATCAGATTGGATGTGTTTTCAATCAGTAAGCATATATAAATTTCCTTCCACCATAAGTTCACTTTAAGATCAAGAAAATTCAGTTTTGAAGCATATAAATTGGTTCCTTTTGGGCACCAGTGTCCTGGCAGTACAAATAATCTGAGCAGATTTTTTATTTTAATAAATAAATATGGGCTTTGTTTTCCTTTCTTTCCTTGGGCTGCACTGTTATAGTTCTGGATAAGTTTAATTCCCTTCTAACTAGAACACTGTGCCATGTTTCCCATTGATTTCAGATTTCTGTCTTCCCTGCTTGACTCTTATCTGCTGGTTATAGTTAGTTATTAGTATTTTTCAGCCTCAGACAGAGGGAGAGAGAGAACAGGTAGATGGAAGTATAAATGGACCAGAAATTAATTATCTGATATGAAGAAGAGAGTCAGAGAGAGTGTTTCGTAATCCAGAGTCAAAGGGTACAAGAGAAGAGACTGAAACTGGCCAGAAATTATAACCTGCAGTAAACTTTATTAGCCAAAATTAATATCAATTCAAACAATTTTTTGGGGAAGAAAATTATTTACTTCCACCAACTCTAAATACAGTTTCAGATGTTTTAGTTCATCTTAACTGTTTCCTGAGAATGATGTTTCCACTGTTCCTGAGGCTGATCACTATATATCCCTAAAGACCTTGCAGACCTCAGTCAGAGAGGAGTAACCTTGATAACTTTGGATATGGTGTCCCAGAATGCAGTATAGAAAATAAGTTCCTATTTTGCTCAGAAGAAGAAAAACACCAACATGGTATGATCTTTTAGTGTCAATGGCTCCATATTGGCTTGGTGGAGGTGATTTTTTTTTTTTCTAAATATCTTAGTAGTAGTACATTGTGCTTCTGTGTTAATCAGAAAGCCCCAGCAAGCAGAGTATGCTTTTTCATTTTTACTGTTTTATAACTTCTTTGCTCTTTCTGCATTCTGTTAACATACTTTACACAGGCACTTCATCTAAATAAGGTAACTGCAGTTTCTACACTGCACTTACTTAGTCATTAACAATTTTATTATTAGCATATTCTAACACTCAGTTCTGTAGGCGAAGCTTTCTCCACCTGGCATGTATTTTTTCTCCCTACAACTGTATTTTTCCACATTTAATTTTTCAGTATTATCCTCACAGTAATAATATTTCTCTGTAACTGTGTAGAGTCCAGAATCATACAGAATAATTATTCCTGACACTGTACTCTATCACTGTTGTTGTTCACATTGCTGTCAACAATAATCTGCAAATATCCAGGTCACATATTTCTCTTTCAGTATTCCCATTTTTCTTTCATAATATCATAGCATGAGATCATGGTTAATTATATTACAAAGATTGGCATTTGCCTAATTCATTTGAAGAGATACCCATATCCTGAAACAACATTTTCTGCCACAAAGGTAGTGTATGAGCTGATCTGCTGCCTCTGCAAATAAAGCACATGTATTATAGGTCACATTTTCAAACCCAGGTGCCTGTCTGAAGCTGACATCTCCAGAATTATATTGATGCAGCTGTAAATGAATGGCTAGATTTTTCATCAGTGCTAAGGACTGTACTCAATAACCCTGCTGAAGCTGATATGAACTGCAGGTACCTGGTAAGTGAGAGTTTTTCTCATAATCTATGATGACAGAAAGAGATACTCAGATGATACATGTTGTTTTGTGAAAGGGTCTTTTGCTGACTAAAATGGAATTTATTTAAATAATCTCTCCTGGATTTCCTATCTCTGCCATTATGTCTATTTCATTACAATACAAGTAAGATATATGTTGTCAGTCTCCCCTTTCTAATTCTCCCAGCACTTGTCTACTATCCAGTGGAAATTGTTTGGCAGGATGAATAATAATTTCAGATGAAAGTCAACTTTTCTGCCTGTAATAAAAACACAGATTATACCCAAAAATATATTCAGAAATAGCAAGATTTCCTCATCATTACACATGAATTTATTTTGCATCTTCTCCATTTATCAATCTTTGTTAAGAGAGGTGGATATTAGATCACAGTAGAGATAATTAATTCTGTTGATGATTATGACCATTTTTACTATTTATACACTTCTTATTTTCATAGTGCAATGGTATGCTTTTTGAAAGGGGTGGTCTTCTGTACATTCCGTAGCACCTAAAGCAGTCACTCAGAAACTATGCTTTAGCTTGGTAATCAGGCTATTCACGGGTGGTTTTGAAAGCCGTTTCACAACTCTTGAAAAAAAAAAAAAAATCAATGCAAACATACACTAATTAATTTCAGTGCCATTTGAGCTAGATAAATATTAATTTACCCATTTTCCTGATGTGCTGAGTCAATAGCAGGAGAGAAACCACATGTGGGATTTAAAAAACCCACTATGTTCTTGTGTCAAGTTAGGACAGTAATGTGCAACTCAGATGACTGCCTATTCAAACCAGCCTGAAGACTTCCAGGACTTCCACATCCTGGCAGATCCAGTGGCAGATTCAGATGCAAAACTCTGCTGCTGAAAACACAGGCCTTGTTTTTATCTTCAGTCACAATTTATCGTGAAAAAAACCAAAATCATGAAGTTATATTGTATATTAATAGAAAATATTTCCCAATGGCATTTTGTATTTTTTTTTTTTAGTAAAACTTTTTTTTTTTTTTTTTCCTGGTGAATACTGACATGTTTGGAAGCGGACATTCAAAATAAGAGGGCTGTTCTGAGAGATAAATTGTGATCATCTCAAATAGTGATTTCATTGCACTGACTCCTGCAAACTCAAGACTGCTGTGATTCACTTGAAAGTGAACATCAGTGTTCACACCATGTCAGAGGTCCCAGTCTAGGGATATACATCCTTTGAGACTAGGGGGTATCAAATACATTTTCAATTCAGGACAACAATATAATCCCATTCAGTGCTGCAATAATTCTTTCTCTGCTAATGACACACAGACATGATGATTGCCCAGAGAAGCTGTGCAGTCCCCTTCCTTGGAAGTTCTCAAGACCAGACTGGACCAAGCCCTAAGCAACCTGACACTGCTTTGGGTGGGAAGTTGCACTAGATACCTCCTGAGTTCGCTCATAACTGTATCATTATGTGATACTATGATGGTATGTTTGATATTTACAGATATATTGAGACTTGATTTCTAATTATCCAGAATGTGATGAAGTATAAATTCTGTTACTTGTGCTTTCTGCCGATAATATCTATGTGCAATGTGCTGTCCTCATATGGCTCCCTAAAGCACATGGATTCAGTTCTACCATTAACTGAAGTTATCAATGATATGAATATAATTCATGAGGCTTGAGATATTCCAGGTGACGCATTATTGATTCACATTGTAAAGGGCTGTCCTACACATGTATGCTAGCAGGATACTTGTCTGTGATATCTGAAACCTTTTCAAACTAAACATTAAATATAAACCCACAGCATCTTCTTGTATGCTTTGTAATTCTTTCTTAACCATCTAGATAGAAGCCTCACTTCTCCTGGCTCTCAGAGCTCCTTTGTATCAGAACTGCTTTTCACTAATGAGAGTTAGGTGTTTTTAGAGTGTTATTTGTTAATCTGCCATAAAATATTTCCAGTTCTATAATTATTTCCTTACATTCAGGGATAAGACTTTCATTTCTTCCATAGCTCCCTTGTGCTAGAATAACACAAGAACTTTGCTAATCTTTCTCACAGGTGGAAGTTTGTGGCATCATTTCTTGTTTACCAGCTTTCCCTTTTCCTTTTTATTGGGTCTCTCTATCCTTAGCGCTGACATGTTTTTCTTTCCAGTAGTCATGTGAGCAGGGTAATTTGAATAACTGCTATAAAGACTTAAGGAGTTTGATTTAATTTTGTTTTAATTTTATTATATGAAATGTAATTTGATAAGGAATAGTAAAATCACCATGCAGATGGCAAGTGTTGGGCAGATCTTATTATCTGGAACAATTGAGCACTGTCTGTCTTCTATAGTTTTAATTGGCCTTCCCCCATCTTAAAGAAAAAAAAAAAATTACAGTGCTACTCTTGATGAATTCTGACAAAGGACCATAAACTAACTTAATTCTAGTTCATTTTTTATGACAGGCAGTGAAGGTGGGTGCACAAGCTGATTCTCAAATGAGACAGGTGTGTGGACAAGTGATAGCCCAAGTGTGTGCCTCATAATAATTTGGACCGGAATAGTCATGTTTAAAAGACTAAATAGTTATAAGGGAACAATTTATTCATATCAGTTCTCATGAACTAACTTAAGATCCAGCTTCTGTCATCCAGCACCTTCTGGATGAATGTCTCATTTCTGTCACTTTCTTTAGACTCAGTTAACCTCAGGACTATATTTTGTATCTTATGATCTCTCCTGTTGGTCTTCTAAGTGAACATTTTACTGCCAGAAAGAACCCCTGAAAGTGAAAAAAAGGAAAATGGGAACTATCAATATTCTATTTTATATTAATATTGTTAGGCTTACAGCTGCTGCTGCTGGAATGAACACACTTTATTGGGTGAATTTCAGACAAACCAAGTAATACCGATTAGTAGAACATATCTGCTTAGCCAGAAAAATTACATGTATTCTTTTACCCCACAAGAAAATGAACAGCTGTGGGTCTTGGGAAACTTTATCAATTTGTGAATCTAAGCATGTATACAGCATTGAAATCCTCCTGAAATAGTTCACACTTGAGACAGATCATGGAATATGATAATCTGATAGTGGAGCCTTGTCTATAATACCATCTGTGAAAATACCTCAGGGAGGGTGGTAGCATTACAGTACTGTATGACAATCACTGCCAAACAACACATCTAGTTCAAGCCAAAATACCTTATTTGAATACATGAAAGAAAGGAAAAGAAGTCAGATTAGGTGAGAAAATAATGATTATTTTTGTCTAAAGTACATTGAATTAAAAAAATGTATAGCATTATATATAATCCATTTTGTCAATAATTCTATTTTACTTTTTATTTAGTTTTAAATCTTTTAAATCTCTGTATCAATAACAAATTGGCAATCACTTCTGTGTTTAGTAATTGGGACATTTTTAATGTCTGCTATTTAACACCCGCTATCCAGACAATTTATTTTACTTTCCTTTTTACTCTCTGTGCTATATAATGTCTCTCTGTGTATTCTATGTAAACCACATTTGATGGGATAGCTGGGATTCAGGTATACAGTTTTAGGATATTCTTCAATGGTAGAAAATTTTTGAAAGATATCACAAGATTCAGTCTTTAATGATTGTAATGAATCTAGATCTAATAGAATCTTTAATGATTATATTAGATAAATTATTGTGAGACTGATTCAGTAAAACAAAATAAAATCATAGGGGTGGAGTTTCATAAAAGAGGTAACGTACTTTTTTTCAGGGGATCTTAACCTATTGCAAATCTCTCCAGAACTCTTAACTTCCCATGGATAAATATCCCTCTTCTCCCCCTCTTCCTATGCCTATAATATGTCAGACAGATTCTTACAAGCCCAATTCCACTTTTTGTCTAGCTTATGATCATGTAACCTTTTTCAGACTGTATTTATTTTTAGATGGGAGGTATTTACCTAATTTTCTTCATACCATTTTATTTCTCAATGTTTTTCTTAAACACTATCCTGCCTTGTTTGTGTATGTTAGTGTAACTTATACTTCCCTACTAACAAAATCCTCAGCAAACATGTTCTCTAGGCAGAATAATGCTAAAATATAAACAACACACAACAGACTTCCCTTCAACCTACTGCTACTAAAACATTTCAATACAACAATTCAGGAGCTTTAAAGCTTACATTACTCTCCCACTTCTAGTATTTTTTAAGGAACCCAATTATAGTCTTTCTCTCTAGAGAGCTCTGTGAATTAAGAGTAATTCCACTGAAGTCAATACTGCCATGTATTACAGAATTAGGGTCATAAAAGGAAACAGTTGTTGTCTGATCCTCTGGTGAATGAAAAGGTGCTATGGGATTAGACATTAACTGGTTTATACACACCCAAGTTAATAAAAAGATACCAAAACTGTTTTCTTTTATCCTACAGCAGTAATTATACATCTCTGTTTACACAAAGTAAAATCTCTGGCACCTAGCTCAGTTTCTAAAAACTTTGCCTTCTAATAGTAAAGCACCAGACAGTTTTACCAAGGATCTTGGTAGCAATGTTTAGATATCTATTTGTTAGGTGCTGAGCAAACGTAATAAAATGATCCTCTGTTCCAAGAGAATTCTATTTATTTTTAAAAAGAGGTGGAGGAAAAAGTGAAAGAACCCATTTGAAGTGGCAGTGAGAGGGTGATGAAAATGCCTATTAAGACCTGAAAGTTCTGGTTTAATTAATTTTTTCATATACATTAACTAGATATTCAACTTGCTGCTATTGTGATATTTTCTTTTGCAATTATTTAAAACAAATAAGCAGTTTATTAAGAGCAGCCACAGTTCTCTACCATTGTAGCCCAAACATTGAACGTTATAATTAGATACAGATAACTGCCTCAAGGACACTATTTTCTGCCTAGGTTTGGATGTATATTCACATGGTTATTCAATGTCCCTGTGACCACAATATCACTATTATATTTGTATTTTCTTCCAAGCTAACTATATTATAAAAACAAAAAGCCTGAAAATTACACAGTAATAAATCCTTGAATGTCAGAGTACCTATAATTATGATCACAGGAACAAGTAATCTACAAGAATATAATTACACTGGTCTGTGTTCATCAGAAATCATCTATGAAGGCCTGTGGCAGATACTGAAGGTCACGGATCATGGCTGAGACAGGCTATTCATCTGATCTTGGCCAGCTTTGTATGTTTACCCCTCACCTTTTGCACATATATGCTAAACATGTATACCTGGTCACAGTAAGGACTTCTATCCCCCACCTAAACCTTTGCCTAAGTCAACAGGCCCTAATGTGTCCTACTGACAAATTAATTAATCTATCTCAAGGACAGTTTATGAACTCCAGTTTACACTATATATACATGTGTGTGCATACACACACACACATATATCTACTGTGTATACTACACACTATAATAATGTATGTATGTATACAAATACATAATACTTGCATATACTATGCTATAGTGTAACCGTTTGGCCAAATTTAGTTACAGTCTTCTCCTCAGCATACACCTGTTCTTTCTAAAAGGATAGTTCTAGCTTGATAGAAACTGGTGTTTTATCTTTATTTGCAGAACAGAAAGATTGGAAGCAACATAAATATTCACCTGCCCTGTTTTACTACTCTAATTCATAACTGATTTATAGGATCTTCTACTGGCCATGGCTGTATCAGTTCATCCCTTTGCTGATTTTTTTTTCAGTTTTTACTATTAAAATAATCTTCATTTTTATTTAAGTGCTATTCCCAGATATTTTGTGTAGATTACACTATGAGTTCCCACCGAGTCCTACAAACTTTCATATCTAGATTTAACTTTAAATAACCTGGACTTAAATCATAACTTGAGGTGTAATACGTCCATAAATCTTTGCAGGTCTAGAACCCAAATATGATCTCTTACAGTAGTAAAATAGAACCTCTAATCTCTTAAAATAGTGTGAAGGCTACATCACTTAAATCAAACAGTCAAGAATGTCAGGAAACAGAATATGAACTTTTATCAGGGAAATTAAGTTGTACTCTAGTGTATTTTATAATAGTAATTGCACTTTGTATGTATTTTATGGTAAGTCTTGATTTAACAAGTTAGTAACTGTAGCAGGTTTCTGGATTCCGATGCTGAGAAGTGGCAGCAAACTGGGAAATTTTAAAAATGTTGATAGTAACAATAACATAAGCCAGGAGGGATGGTTGCATTTTGAGATTCATATTCCCATTCTTTCATTTATTTGGATGAAAATTTACCTTCCTAGAAGGAAAGGAAGTTTCCTTCACTTTCTAGTTTTGGTACCAGCTCATGCTTGACTAATTTATTGTCATGCAGTTAACCAATGTAGGTACAGACATGTACCCATCCTTGTTGACCAGCTAAACTGAACTTTGTTTTTCTAACAGAGAACTCGAGGACAAAGTGGGAGAATAAGTAGGAAAGAAAGGGAGGCAAAAAAAGTGTTATAGCAAGAACACCATCATTGCCTTCCAGGGATATCTAGTGCTCAAGCAAGCTGAATGGACGCAGCAGCTCCTTTTTTGTTCTACTCTTGTTAGATTTTTGTCTTGGAATGGTGACTCAAGCTCAACAATGTCATGGAAGATCCTTGTCTTCTCAAGAAACAGCAGGGATGACCCTCTCCATGGGTACCACTTAGACCCACAGCGCTGGTGCCAAGAGCATTGCTGTAGGCAACTAATATAGTCAGACAGTAGAGCTGGCTTTACGTGCAGCTTTGGAGTCACACCTGCAGACCAGCAAAGATTTAATTTAAAAGATTAAGTGCCAGGATTTCCTTGAATTTTAAACTTGGCCTTATTAAACTAACAGAGGTGCAGAGTTATGTCCAGGTACACTGACTCCCCTGAGAAGAGAGAACATGTACTTTCAACACTGATTTTGAAACTTCATCTTTAAACAGAAATGCTGTTGATGGAGGGAAAAGTTGCTATCAGTTTGCTATGATGTTGTTATAGTCTATTTACGGTAAAATGGAAAATGACCCAAGGAAATAAATGTGCTATGCAAGTCAGGGTAAGAAAGGTCTAATAGAAAAATGTTTATTTAAAGAGAAACATAGTTTTTCTGCATGTGTGTCACAAATTTTAAAAGATCTAAATTATCTGCATTTTGGAGCTGCCAGTTGTCTGTGCTGTCATTGCTAATATGAAGGGAGTCCTAAAGAACATGTTGGCTAAAATCCTTGTGTGTTTACATTATGTCTGCTGAATGCTTACATTATTAAATGGCATGTACTCAGGAACCTAAAAAAATCCCAAGCAGTGATAATTTAACATTTTGGAAATAAGTGTATAGGATCTGCACTTAAAAGCAAGACTATTGCCAACTCAGTCAGTCACAAACCAAAGTCATTAGAAATAAACAGGAACAAATAAGTAGCAAATGTGAAGAATTTAAGTTTTATATTCATCTTGCTTTTGAATTGACTCACTAAACAAATGGCAGCAACAAGAAAGGTACTACCATGGAGGGTGTGAATATTTTAGATTGCATGTGATTATCCTTATTATTTAAGTTGTCAAGGAAAAAAATACCCAAGCTGCTAGGGCTAGCCAGGTTATTTCTACCACTTGGACTTTCAGGTACTTGTTGCCATGTATTTATGTATAACCTAGATTTCTTATTTTTAATGTCACTACTGCCTTGGTTCTTGGTTCGTATCATCACAGAGCAAACTGGAAAATAATTATTTTTTTTAAATTATTTTTTAATTTTGAATATACAATTCATTTGATATTTAAATTGGTAAGAACTTGTAAATTATTTGTAGGATATTATTATATATTGCTATGTAAACAGTACAGACATTTGGGATGATGAAAATGCTATTCGGTGGCATTGATCACATTTTATTCTATAAACATTCTTAAAGAAATGGATCAAATACTCAATTTTCAATTAGAACACTAAGAACTCACAAGGAGTTTCAGCTAAATCATGCAAACCACTATGAAAATACATTAATTAGCAAAGTGGAATATGAATAAGACACTCTTTATAAATGCATATTCCCTAATTATCATCTGAATTATGTCATAGTGACACAACATTAAACAGGAAAATTTTATCTGACCTGTAGAATTAAATATCAGCTAGCCCTAGATTAAAAATGCAGGGAAAAGAAATATACATTTCACACAAAGGAAGAATAGAAACACTGGATAAAAATAGAAAAAATGGGAATTCCATAGGTACATGAAAAGAATATGGGGAAAAAAGAATTAAAATTGCTGGAAGGAGCATCATGCACATGGGCAACTAAAAAAAATAAAGTGACTTTTTCTATCAATCTGGTTTAAGTTCTAAGCAATTCAGTTATTCAGTAGTGTCAGATACTGCTGAAATGTCCAAGACTGTAACAATCAATTGGAAACTGACTGATCAGGGATTTAAAGGGATTATAAGCATTATTCATGCTTTTCTCTCTTCTATGGGTACCCAATTTGACAGAAAATCCATTTCTTACTACTTTAAAGCCCTGAACTTCACAAGATATTTAAATAATAGTTTTATAAAGTACATCCTTGTCTGGAAAAAAATATCACAGAAGTGCTGATTTTAACAGGGCTGTGCCAGTTTGTATTATTCAGATACCTGGCCCAATTCTTTATTGAAAAATAAAACTCTGTTTTGGATTAAGGCAAAGTGATCTTAGATTTCTTGCAGGATCATCAGATTTGGAAACCATCTAAGAGTCCTTTAGTGTCTTATCCTTCATTAAATCAGCATAAATATTTATTTCTCATGAGAGAAGCATGAGAAAGAAAAGCTAAATTATTGTGTTTGATGAAAGCTTTACATGGTAGCTCTAAGAGAGATGATTCCAGAGCACCACCGATTTGGGTTTCTGACTTTAACATTGTGGCTTCAGAACCTGGCACCAATTACATTTGTTTCTAAAAAACCCGGCCTTTCCAATCTCTGTCTCCTCGTTTCGCTCCTGTGCCACCTACTCCCCTGTACTAGTACAAGTGTTTGTGTACTCACAGTCCAGGTTGAAATCAACCTAGACAAAGAGATGGCGAAGGACAAAACTTTCTCTTTTAGCAGGAATGCCAGGTTATGTACACTTAAATAGACCATGTTACTTTGGAAATGTAAGACACTGGGGAGCCCTGCTACTACCAACCCAACGGAGGGTACTTTATGCTGTGTTTCAAGAACAGGAAAAGCCTCATCACCTGTCCTCCTGTTTCCCTGACCCCCTGAGCTGCTGTAGCTGCTTGGAGTAAGCATTAGAACCAGAAATGTTTGGTCTTTTCCCCCAGTTGCTCAAAAAAGGACTTTTGTCCTTTGTTTTCTTTTGTTTGTATTTGTTGAGAGGGAATAAAAATGCCCATGCATTTATGGGGAAGGACAAATTCTTTCTGCCACTATCACACCAATATGGAAAAGAGGTGCTGCCTGTGTCAGGAGTTGAAAATACAGCATAGAATATCCTGATGCTTTTAGGCTTGAAAAGAGATTTTAGAACATTCTCTTTAAAGATCTGCATCTAAGATAACAATACTGCTGGTTGGAAAACACCCATTAAATATCTTTGAGCAGAGAAAGTGAATAACCTATCAGACAGAAAGTAAACAGATCAGGTTTTTGTTTGTTTGGGTTTTGTTTTGTTTTGTTTTTTTTTTCCTTGCAAGGTATGCTTACAAGCAGTCTTTTTAAAGGGAATGAAGCTTCAAGAGAACTAAAGAAAGAACAAAAAAATCTCTTTATTCACGGTTGGAGAAAGTTTATTCAGGTAAGAACAAAGAAATGTGACTGCAGGTCACCTACTCTGAACTACTACCTGACCTTAGGTAAGAAATTGAGATTAAAATCAAGTAACTGTAGCACACAGGAAAAAATGTGTAACTAGATATTAATTTGAGGGAATACTTAACATCTGCTTAGAGACATGTGATGGGTAGTAGAGTTGGTTAATTAAGCAAATATTTGTGGATAATTTATCTGAGATTGTCAGAAAAAAGATCTTGATTATTTTTTTGTTTGATGACTATTATGTACAGCAAATTTATGGAACAGGAAAAAATTATGAATAATTGACTCAGTGATTGATAGGGGTGTAATTACTGATTATATTAATGGACATTTTTATTTAACTAGCTCTGACAGATAATGAATAATCTTTCAGTGGCCTTGGTCATCAGTAACATAGAATAAACTCTTTGTAGCCATGAAGACAAAAATAAAAACATGTGTATATATACAAAACTCAAGATATTTGGTTTCTAATCCAAAGAAGTCTGTGATTTTTTTTCTTGTTTCTTTCTTCATAGGGCATTAGTTCAGATAATGTATATTTTTGTAGAATCATATATCTGTCATGAGATGTGTGATGACACAGTGAACACAAAGCCCTGAGAATTACCAGAATTCATGCAAGTTTATGTAATATCTTCAAAACTCATTAGGAAACACATTTATTCAGCAATAAAGAAGTATGGACATGTCACGTGCTTATGATTACAAAAATCTTCCTGAAGAGATAGATAGTATTCCAGGAGGAAGTTCATGTTCTCACCACCTTGGGACTTCTCTAACTCGAACTGTTCTGGCCCTTGGAGCACAGGAGCATCTAAGCTGAACTTCTGCAACTACAGCTGCTCTGATGCCTCATATCCAGTTTGTTCTTTCTATTGTGCTTTAAGAATGAAGGAGAAATAATGAAGAGTCAGTTACATCAGGCATTTACCCATCTAATGTTTTGTTGGGAAATCTTTATTCCTTAATGGCATGGCAGATCAGAAAAAAACACTGTAGGCACAGACCTTAGTCCTCCTCCCATTAATACTGAAAATGAAATGTGATGAGGTCAAGAAACAGGTTGTGTTCATTCCTTTATATATAACTCATCTCCAGTGTGTATTTGTTGTGCAGTCTGCTAGTCACCTCTGTATCAAATGTTCTTTTGCCTCTGAGGAGGAGATGACTGCTTAATATAACCACTGCCTTTAGAAGCAGCATCATGGCATGGAATGGGTAAAGAAGATGTAGTCATCACACCTCAAATTTTCCAACAGAGCACACATGTGTACTGTGGGGGGAGTGGCTGTGCTGCTGTGCACTCTCCCATTCATACTGCAGCTGCCTCCGGGCTGCTGGAGATGTTGGCTGTGGATTTGACAGACCAGCGTTCAGCTCTCCACAGCCAGTGAAGCCAAAAGCCAGTTATGTTTCTGTGAGTCTCTGTTTCCTATTAGTAAAATGAATGTATTCAAAAAATAAGAAGGCATTCAGATATCCCAGTTAAGACAGCTATGTAAATCCTAGAGATGATCTTTTTCCTAATAGCTTGGTAATTACCTGGGAAATTATTGCAATGTCTTTCAAGTGAAATACTCCCTGTCTGAAAGTGAATATGTATTACCTTCAGGAATCGGTTGTGGTGTCTTTCAGTGGTCTCTACAAAGGAAGTATCATCCTTAATACTGCTTAGTAAACTATTACTATAATAGATATACAAGGACAGAGAATCAACATTTTGGACTATTATTATTCAATGTTTTTTAAAACCTTTGCTGTGATGAGAATAAATAGAAACTTTCAAGTGCTCCTGTGTAGGCTTATATTCACCAGGTTCCTAAGTTCTCTTGGAAAGTGAAGTAATTTTCATTTAAATAATTTATTATCAGAGTCCCAGTGAATTCTACATCTGAAATGCAAACTGATTACAGCTTGCCCATCTCCAAGTATTCAAAAAAGACTAAGTCAGGATCCAAAAAAAAGGTAAATTTGGCTTAACAAAAAAATAGAGAAATTAAGAGAAAAATAGGTTTATGCTTCTTTTATTTGCTTATATTTTTAGAATTCTATACGATGAACTTTTTATTACTGACATGGTTAACTACATTTACCTGTTAAAATGAATCTGGTGTTCTCTGACCAGTGCATCTGGTCTAGTGCAAGGTGTCCCTGCCCATGTCAGCGGAGTTGGAACTAGATGATCTTTAAGGTCCCTTCCAACCCAAACCATTCTATGATTCTATGACATTTTAACGTTCATTCCATTTCATGGAGTTCAAGATTGGCCCATTTTTCTTTCCATTTTCTGTTTTGTCAATATAGATTCCACATGTTTACTTCTTATTTAATGAAAACGCAGGTATTTCAGTAAAAAGATAAGGCTTTTAGTAAATGAGATTTTAAAAATACATAAAATGTGGTGAAGAAAATGTAGAAAAAATGAAAAGTAAAAAAATCTTAGTAATATCAAGAACTTCTAAGATTTATTTTTTTTTTTTCCTAAAAATGTTATTAGGGAAGATATTTTGAGTAAAATAGGTCAGCCAACTTTATATATAATGCCTGTCAATTATGTGTTTCTTTACATTCTTGTCAGTCTTTGTATCTAAATATATGAATGTATTCTTGCAAAATTTATTTGCTTCACTGGACAAAGTGGCTATAGGATCATTTCCTCCACCAAAGAAGTTACCATGAAGAATAGAATATGTATGTCCAGAGGTTAGTAACTTTCTCTGTTTGCATGATAATTTTTCTGTCCTGTGTTTAATTGTCACATCTCTTTTTGGGAGTCAGAACCTCTGGTCCAGAAGCCCTTCTGCTCCTTCATCTGGCAGAGAAATAAGGAAATTGAAACTCCACAGTGAACCAGACCTCAGTGATTTGCTTTCCATGGGGTGAAGCACTGTCCCTGCAGAAAGGACAGAACTTCCTGAGCTGTGCAATGTGAACTTCGGAGCAAAGAACAGTTTCATGCTTGGCAGTCAACCTGCAGTACTGTAAAACTTTCCTGAGGTATGAAGAAATGTTTCTGAAGAACACTGGGGCTCCACATTTCCTCTCCTTTGGATTGTACAGACAGGATAATGGATGTCCCCTTTTAAAGCATTTGTGCTATTGATTGTCTAATAGGCTTTATCACTGTTTTACAAAAAGCTGCTTCCTCATGTAGTTCTATGTTTATTGTTCTATCTACTTCTGAGAAAAATATTAACTTCAGAAGGTCCCAGGCAGAGATTTATCATCCTGGATCAAATGAGTAAAGACTGGTAATTCAGAAGTTGTTGGCAAGCAAACAGCAGCCCTAAGCCAGGTCACGTTCCCACAGGCTTCTCTGATAATCACTAATTGCTCCAAAATCATATATTCAAAACAGAAAAGACATCAATTAAAGGAATAGATGACACGCTACATCAGCCTGCTCATCAATACCATGTTTCTTCTACTTACCAGTGCCATGTTTATTCTCATTTTAAATAATGGAAATGCTGAAGCTTCTGCCTTTTCGGTAAGGAGACTGTTCCTCACCTGAATATAGTTCACTCTGAAGTAATTCCTGCAGACATGAATTTTCTTCTGATTTTTGTACTCTCTTGTACTAGACTAAATAAACTGTATTTTCCTTCTTGTTAACGCCCTTTGATATCTTTAAGCATTTATAGTGTCTCGAATTAGTTGTATAATGGCAGGCTACACAAATGCTGGGGGAGAAACTTCTTAATGAAAAAATGGGAGTTAGGCATTGATTTTCTGTAAAAGCAGAGCACTTAACTGGACAACACTCTGCTCTCTTCTGGGTCAGATCCAGGAAAGGATTTAGGTACCTAAGACAACAGTTGGGTAGATACAAATTATCTAAATCCATCCAGCCACTATTTAACCTTTGGGGAGCCTAAATTTGATAAGGAACTCTGTTTCATCTTAAAATCTCTAAGCATCTAGGCTTATGCTTCTGTGGGCGCCCAGAGCAGATGACATCTATGTAGTCATCTTTTTACTTATTTTCCTTCTAAATATGACTGGAACCCCAGAAGTAGACTTTCTTTTGTTTGAATCTACTTTGAGACAACCTAAGAGGTTTCTTTGAAGCATGCCAAGAGCACGTCTACAGAAACAGGCTACCTCTTTCTGCAGTTTTCCTTTCTTTAAGTTAAAGGAGAAAATGATGATGCTGTTCACTTTTTCTATCAGATTCTAGCGTTCACCAGCTCATAAAGCAGGGTCTGAGTTCAGTTTCTTCCTCATTCAGAGAGCATTAAAAACACAGCTGCTGTTCTCAAAGGAAAGAAAGTGCTTTCACCACTATTCAGGCCATCAGCTGCATCATCAGGAAAGAGGAGAAACCCTCATACCTTTGGTTGCAGCTGTGCTGGGACCAGCTGTGCCGGGAGTGCCAAGGTCCCTGCCCAAGGAGACACTGCCACGCGGTAGCCTGCGGCAGTCCAGACAGGGCATCTGCAAATCAACCTGGCCTGTTACGTGCAGGGAACAAGGGAAGCAATATGCGAATTTTGGGGTCCATTATTAGTTTCAGGTATACAAATTGTATATTTGATATCTGTGTGGTTGGTCTCTGTCCTCAATTTATTCTAGCTCCTCCTTACCCATAATGATTTTTTTTTTTTTTTCTGAAATACCTCACATATTAAAAGGGTAACTGTAAGGTTGGGGGAAATTCATATGAGAAACATTTTTTTCTTTTCCTTCTAAATTCTACTCTGCTTTTTTTTTGTGTTGTGTTGTTTTGTTTTGTTTGTTTTGTTTTTATCCCGAATATTTCAGCTAGCATTACACATCAGTTATTTATTTTTGAGCCTTTGATCATGTTTAGTTATGTTTTTCAGGGACATTTCTTGCCTTTGTACATCTACCTGGTATTGAGTTTTAACAGAAATTGAGCAGTATGTACCTGTTTATTTTATCTCTGTATTACACTAAATATTTATCTTTGAATTGTTACTCAGTCTTGTCACAAATGTCTGTCTTCACAGATTTCTCCTTTTTCTGACGTATATATTTTTGAAACTGTTTTTCTTGAGACTCTTAACTTGTAATTTTTGAATTTAACTATAATTGTTTTATTAATAAATGTCTCCTTTTCCTGGATAACCTCTTACACTATTCTGATGCCTTTACACATACTGATAACTCCCTCTTATGACTTTAATATATTTGAATCCTTTCATACAAGCCACTTTAAGTCATTTTATGTATAACACATGCTTTTTAAAGGTCTTTCTAAAATTTAAATATAAATATATTATAAATCTAAATATATTAAATCTATTGCCTCACTTCCCTCTATTGATTTTGTAATTCTATCAAGAAAGTAATCAATGTTGATAAAAGCTGTTGTTTGCAAGCACATGTTGAATATGTTGTCTAACTTAGTATCCTTGTTAAGCTAATATGCATTTTGAAAGATGTGTGCTGAATATTTGATAAAAAAGACCAAACTTCTGCATTGGGGCTCTGTTGGGTAAAACAGAATAGTAGCTAATTTACAAGGCTTAATTCTGATTTTAGAATACTGCTTTTATCCCAGTAAACTGTGTTATTACTTTGACAGGGCTCATCAAACAAATATTTTGAATAAAATAGAGTGTCTGGGCAGTTTCCAGAAATCTCAGTTTGACTATTTATTGTTACTCATAATGTATGGTCATTTGCATAAAGCAGGAGGTTTGTTGGTGGCTTTTTTTTTTTTTCTCCTTGTGTATCTAACTTCAGAAGTTAAGCTTAATGCTGACGTATACCAGCATTATAATGTCTATTCCTTAGGATTACCTTTATGTACTACATTCTGAGAAGGAGTTTGTGTTTCACAAACACTTCTAAAGGAGTTGAGGATTAGCATTGTACTTTCAGAATGCAGATAGCCTGTTTTGGATTAAGAACTGTTACTATTTTGAGAATGAGTGGTTGAACATTTTGTTCTTTATGACAAAAACCCCTGTGGTGACTTCTTGTTAAATTATTATTTTTCAGTAGATAACAGCAATGTGAAATCTCCATTCCAACATAGGCAGAACTTCTGCCTATAATGGGGGAAGAATTATTTATCAGCTCTTTTTTTCATACTGAAACCTTTCACTGCTTGTTTTACTCTTTGTCCTTTTTCAGCCATTTTTGTTTCTGTCTTAAGAAGCCTGACCCTCCTCCAGCAGAGGTCAAAGAAATCTTGCCATTAAACATGAAGGAAATGAAAAAACATCCCCTCAGAAATCATGACAGCCTATTCTTTTTTTCTTTTGCTGCTTCAGTCTATGGTTTTGGTCTTTCATAACTCTTCTATTTATTGTTTCAGTTTGCAATTCTTATCTCGTGTTTTGGGTCATTGATTTTGCTTCCTTGGTTCTCACAGTAGCTTTACTACTCAAACACTCTGTTTTCCTTTCTACAAAGGAAATAGGTATTTCGCTGTACAAACAGGTTGTTTGCTGGATTTGATGAAACAGCAATCATCATCCTTCCATTCAGGGAGCTTAATATCCTGTGAAGTTGAGATTTAGTCTACCACCTTTCCCTCTCATGTCCATGGCTTATGAGGGGATCACATTTTATTTGCTGGACTTATCAGTGTTTTCTTCTTCTGGTAATTGCCTGACCTCCTATGATTGTTGTTTGCAGTATTTACTGACTCACAGATCTTTCTGCCTACTTTATCTCTGCTCATTTTTATCAGCAGAGGCTCACTGACTTTTTGTTTGGCCAGTACTCACACACAGACTTCTCAGTAAAAGTTGCCATATTCTAATGATGACCACTTTGATCTCTGTATGATTTTCTGGTTTGTATGGCACTCAGGGGAAAACAAAGCTCTAAAATTTATGGTATGTTTTATGTCATAGTGTACTATTTTTTACTACATGTTTAAAACAGAAAACATTTACTTTCTTTTATACACCATGACAATCATATGTTTTTGTTACAAAACCAAAAGTGAGCTAATTTTACAACATAAAAAATTAACAAAATTTGCTTGGAATAACCCCTCCCCCAACTTTAATTTTGTTTCAGAATATGTTTTTGTTTATCCTGTTCTCCAAAATGCAAAGTAAATGTCATTAGTGCCTTTACACACTGTGCTCTGTGCAATTTACGCTGCGCAGCAACAGACTTCAGCAATAAGTGGCCACATAGTGAGATGAACAGTTATATAACCACAGACAGTAATTGGATGGTATTAATGAGAATTTGGGATAACACCATTTTTTAGCCCCAGATGTTGTTAGCTTTTTATAATCGCAATTAATGCCATGTACACCCTTTTTTCAATGTATAATTATTTTCCTAATCTCCAGTTGTGCTCTGCAGTCACTGAAAAAAAGGACCTCTCTGCGTTACTCTGATTTGTCCAAGTGCTTCAGATTATGTAGCATGATTATGGATTTTTAGATGGTGCATCTGCATATAGATAAGAGAAAAGTTATGTCACCTTGTAGGGAGCTCTAAGAAATTGTACTTTTCAGAGTCCTAATTCTTTTACAATTTTCCTGTCACTCCCCTTGTTCCTGTGAATGAGAGTCTGTACCCCTAAAAAGGGATGGATGCTTATATTACACCTTCTCAGACAGTCTGTCTGGCCAGAAGCCAGAGCAGGGCAGAAACAAGCATCTGTTCATATTTTATTTTTCTTTGCTGTTGTCTTACAGAAGGGAAGAAACAAGGAGTTGGGGTTAAGCCCTGCAGAAGATCCTTGTTTTTAAGGTACTTTTCAGCATGACAACCCTCATTCTTCTCTAACTAGATGATCTTGGGAACTGAGCTGGGATGTTGGTAGCTTAAAATTACATGGTTCCAACATCTGCTGTGGACAAATAAGACACTTAACAGAAGGTGTAACAAATTAAAAACCACCCTAGTCTTCAAAATGTATAGTTTTCCACTGAAGACTGTGACCATGCCACGTGAGTATGAGTGTGATCTGACCTGATTTCCCAGGTAGCTGTGGTTACTGCAAATGAAGCCAGTGGGAGCTGCAGGTGTTCAGCACTTTGGAAAATCAGGTATCAAGTAACGAAGCTGAACTTGCAAGGAATGTTTTTTAAAAGAATACCAGTTGATCAACATTCAGTTAAACACCTTAAATTGTTCTGTATGTGATCATGTTTAAAGGACATGGTACCTATAACAACCCAATACAGCACTGTAATTTAAAGAAAGTATTAAGAAATTCAAGGTAATTCTTTTTACTGTATTTTATTTCTTATTTTCTGCTTAGAGTTACTGAGCTCTCTCCAACTGGCTGATCTTTTATCTTTAACCAAAGTCTGTGTCCATAGAAATTAATTTTTACAGGAAGATTATTGATAGGTGAAAATCCTGGAATTTTGGATAAAACATTTTGTAATAGAAACTTGTGATGAAGCTACCTTCCTGTAGGTCCTTTGAAGACTCTTAAAGAGTCTTGGTTTACCTAGCTTATTATTACTCATGCTTTCTAGCCCAGGACACATTTTCTAAATAAGCATCCTCACTTCCACTGTGCTTCAGCACATTTCATATGAAAAAAGGTTGGCAAGTTCACTAACACTCCACCTCCTTAAGCAATTTAAATGAAATAGGAATTTGAACAAAACAATTTAAAATAAGGCTACAAGCCTGCTTCTTTACAGACAACTTTGTGTAGCCTCTGTCCCTGGAGGGTGTTGACACCAGACTGGATAAAGCCCAGACCAACCCAATCTAATCGCACAGTTGACCCTGCTTTGAACAAGAGATTCAACTAAAGACCTCCTGAGGTCCATCCTGACCTGAATTATTCTGTAGCTCAATATTCTTGCTTTTAAGAATTCTTGTGCATCTGGAATGACAGCAGGATTTGGTGGGAATTGCTTCTCTTGCTGTGTTCTTCCTAGTGTGCCAGGGAGAGCTGGCTTCAGAAGCTCCTGCTTTTCAAGAGGCAAGATTTTGAACTTATTAAAGGCTGGAAGCCAGGCAAGATGCCAGACAAGATACAAGACCTAAACTATAAGAAGTTACATAAGACTTTCAGTATTATTAATATACTTAAACTAAACTTTCTTCGTATTTTAACTCTCTGTAACATATGTCAATGATCCATGTTAACATTATATTTCTTTTTTCAAGAGAACTGTCTCATCTTATTGCCCCTGAATATATGTATTATTTCTATCTGTTATTTTGTAGCAGAACTACCTGCAAAGTGCGTAATTCAGTTTATGGAAGAGTGGGATTGCAGAAGAAAATAGAAGAGCATTACATTACATTTTTTAAAAGACTGAACACTTTTCAAACTGAGACTCTCAGAAGTAAAATGCCTGAATGCTTCTCTAAATGAAAAATTACCATAAAGAAGAAAAAATTGAAGTGTGAATTTAAAGCTCATAAGCTACTCCATATTAACTCCTTTTACAGATTCTCTTAGGTAGCAATGTGTGAATTAATTTACTTCTGAAAAGCATCTGTAAGTTCACACCTCATCTTTGACATGGAGGAGTTTATCTCATATTCACTGTGCATTGAGTGCCTACATGAGTAACAAGCGTGCTGCAAATTCACAAACTCTGGTCAATGTTGCTGTATTAAAAAAAAACCCTTGTGTGCATTTTGGAGTATTCAGATATGTTTTGGAAACAAAGACTACATGATCAGGATCAAGTTAAAGGAATGACCAGAATCACCTTAATCATGTTCCAGTGGTTGTTCCCGAGGCATGCAGCAAGTCTTCCTGAGATTCAGCGTTGCTCCTGCCACAAGGCAGCAGTGAACCCAAAACACCTTGTTTGGAGAAACAGAAAAGTGGAAAATTTGAGACTGATTTGACATCTAACCCTAGTTCTCCACTGCTTCTAGTACATGCTTTTCTTCCATCCTATGTCTTTCTTAAACAAGGTATTCTAGTATTACAGATTGCTTCTTTGTGCCCTGCCATAGGTGGTGTGGCCAGTTCAGATCCCCAGATCCTATGCTATGTTGGGCAGAGTGAAACCTGACTGCGGGAGTAGCCTCTGCCTCACCAAGAGCCACAGAAAGAGCCTGGAGTTGCTGCCCTGCATGGGAAACTTCTCTAACTTTTGTCACTCTTCCATGTAACTTTAGGAGCTTCTTAATAAGATAAACAAATGTACAGTTAACAATAATGGCAATGGCAGGGTTCAGTCATCAATAAGCATATTTTCCAAATGTTCATACTCACCCAGCAGCAAAGGTCACTGAGGGCAGATTTAGGCTTCAGGTTATCCCATTCAAATATATATGAAGCCCTCCCAAAATATTAAAATTGACTGCACATGAGAAAGTATTCCAGCAGTTTACTAAACTGATCAGCAAAATTCAGCAGATTTATAGCACCAATTCAGTTTGAAAAACTTCGCCAAACCTCCTGTGCTTAATCAGCCTTTTCGATCTAAATGCTGAGCGGGAATTCTCACTATGGCTTTTTTTCTTACAAAGTTTTCAGCACTTTCTGTCTCTCACTAAGCCAAAAATACTGAGGGAAGTCTTTTTTGTAGCATTCTGGCACTTGTAATCCAAACTGGAATCATGGTGTGCAGAAATCTTAAAAACTCCAGGAAGAAGCTAGCTATATTTTATGAATCTCTACAAAAGGTGAAATGATGATTGTCTTCATAAAACAATTTGTGCATTACAATTTCAAAATCATATGATGGCTTGCCTAGGAGAAAACAAATAACCTATAACATATCAAAATGGATTATCAAAAAACCTCATATTCTTGAGTATTTAATGTTTGGAAGTCACTTTTGCAATTTATGTCAATGCTCAGAATGTGTGAATAAAAATGATCTTTGCAATGAGTTTATGAGCTAAAAATTCAGACTGCTTCAAGACAAGACAATACTTTAGTAAAACTAACTCCAATTGTAAAACATCAAGAACAGTTTATCCAAAAATCATTAGAATGGCTGAAGAATCAGGAAAAAATTAAGAACAAGAAAAAGTGAGTTCTCTATATATGAATTCAGATTTTTGAACATTCTTCTTTCAGTGTTGAAGAACTTCTCTTCAAATGAAAACCGGAACTGTCACATAATCACACAACTTCAGGATTAAGAAGTTTCAAAAATGCGGTCACTACCCATAGTAAAATTAGAAGAGAGAAAACATTACATAGCCTTAATAGCCAGGTAAATCATACTTCAGACTTTATATGATGGAGACCTGCGTCAGGCTAACTATGGATGTATCTGTACAGCGAAGAAATGGAAATATCAAGTTAGTTGTGAGTGGTGGCAGGTCTGGAACTGGAAGCCATCTGTCCAAGCTCATATGAAGCTGAGACACAGCATTTATTAGCTGAGGTGTAGCAGACTGTGGGACTTCAGATACAACAGCACTGTATTATGTGAGCTTTCTAATCTGTTATCATGACAACTGTGTACCACATCCATTATGTCACGTATACATGTTCTATATGACTGAAATATATATTTTTCCCCAACAACATTGGGCACCTTTAAGATTTGGCTGGACAGGGTGCCAGGCTATCTTGTATAGACAGTGCTTTTGCCAAGAAAGGTTGGACCGGATGATCCTTGAGGTCCCTTCCAACCTGTTATTCTATGATTCTATGATGGTCAAATATTAAATGAAGTGGCTGAAATGCTTTAGGGTTGTTTATTTCTGAAACATTGTGTCTTTGAATATAACTTTGTTCTTTCCTTTAGCAGAGCAAGATTCTCACCAAAAAAAAAAAAAAAAAAAAAAGTCAGAGGAGGGACAGAGGGGTTCCAGGTCTGAGAAGCCCCATAAAGGAAGGCATGAAAATAAGCATAGAAGGAGTATGCTTCAGGAAGTGTTCAAGAGGGTAAGGGAGGAATGTACTGCAAATATATAAATGGAGATAAGGGCACTGAGACCTGAATGCCAATATAGTTTTTAAAGTCTAGAGCCCAGAAGAGGGGAAATTTTAATAAGTATCTGCTCAATTAAGTCAACAACTATGGGAAAAAATCAATTAATCTACATAATTAAAGTTGTGACACAAATCAGAAATGCTGAGCTAACTATAATAGCAATATAAATGGCCATCAAGAGGCTTACTGTTGAATACTTTGGTTAACGTTGCTGTTATTGTGTTTACTTATGTTACAACTATACCAAATAATTTAATATTTATCTATAAAAACAAGAGACATTCAGACAACACATGGGAGGGTACAACCAAACAGTAAGTGCTGGTCAGTATGCTAGGCAGCAGTCCTAAGACATGGGCTACTTAACCTTTGTCAACATTTTGTAAGTGTCACTGAGGAAAATTTTGATTAACCACTGACTTCTGCAGTATTTATAGGTGGCTCACAGTGCAAGTGAAAACAGGATGTTTGGCTGTGCTAGGAAGAAGGATCCAGTGTGGGGGATGATTACATGTATGGTAGGAAAGGGAGATGTGTGCACCATGCAACTCGAGAGGGGGAGTGGCAGGCAGGTTTTCACTGTCACTTCTAAAGACTTACAACCCCCACCCAATACAGCCAATGCGTCTCAAATGTACAAAAGCACTAGGCATACTTCTCAGGTTAGCCCATGTGATTGGTACTCGGTCTGAACATCCATGCTAACCCCATTTATGGCATCTTGCTGATAAGCAGCACTTGCATCATGGCATCATCACTAATTTCGCAGCCACCCAGGGCTATCTTTGGGAATATCTATTCATTTTTTTTTATGATGTCACACTGTTTTTACCCTGCTGTGAGCTGCAGTTGCAGGAGAGCTATTCTGTCCTTATGGGAGCATAGGAAGCCAGAGATTTTCATATGGATCAGTACAACAGATGGGTTAATTTCTTCCCAGATTCAGGTGCACTGTAATTTCTACCAATAGCAGGGTCAATATATCATTAAAGCTTTTGTGTGTGGACTATAAAAAGGCTTGGGCTAAAACCACGAGAAGGTCCTGACTTAACTAAGAAGTACCCTTAGAGAAAAAATGGATTTTCTCTTTCCTTATGCTCCCCTGTTGGTTTGTAGTCCCTTTACGTATTTTCCTCTCATTTCAAGCTAAATCTTCTCCTTTTTGTTGTGTCTTCCCTGATCTTTCCTTCCTAGGAAGCCACCAGGCCTTCCCATTCCCCCCAGCAAGGTACCAGCCTCAAGTTCCCTACTGCCACCTCTGCCAGCAGTGTCCCCTCCCCATCCCCTGAGCCGCCTGCTCTGGGAGGTGCCTGGCAGTTAACCTCTCCCCATAACCTACCCTCCCATGGGCTTTCAACCTGCAGGACAGCTTGGGAGCCTGTGAGCACCAGCCAGTGATGTTTGGACAGTCTGGGAAGATGTCAAGTGTGAAGAATGTTAAGTACAGTGTAAGACTGCATGCACAGTATGGATGCACAGCTCTCCAAAAAAGAGGCTTCCTAACAGATTTTTGTAAATTTACCCTCAACATTAAAAAAAAAAAAAAAATTGAAAGGGTCTAAATAATTTACAAAGAAGGGAACTTAATTGTCCTTATTGTTTGATTCTAAACCCACTGAATCTCCGATGAAACTAGAAAATACTTTAAACTGAAAGCTCTCTTTATCTGTGATGCTAATAGGGACACATTGTACACTTCAGGTTTTTTCCATTCATTTGCTCCAAGATAAGCAGTATGCTATTACTCTCTAGTGGTGCTGTCTTCAGGGACTATTTCTGTCCAGCACTTGGGAGAATGCATTATGAGATGTCAGCATGTGTGAGCAGAGATAGTATGGCTTGTCATGTACAGATAGGCCATATTCTGCTATAAAATGATGGCTTTGTCTTTTATCACTGTCACAGTCTTACTTAACAAGCTGTGACTCTGTGGTTCATCACAAAGAAAACTGTCATCCCTAGATACGTGCCTTGAATGTTCTTTCATCTTCCGTGCAGGTAGGATCTGCCATGTGACATCAAGCAGAACAGTAACTCCTTATGGACTCTGGTAGTTCAGCAGTATATTAGCAGAGGGGTTCACTGGCACAAATCCAGGCTTTGCACCTTAGATTAGATTATAGGGATGAGGAAAACATATGTAAGCTTTTAAACGAAGCAAGACCTAGTAATATGTCATAAATATAATTAGAAAAGGAAATGTTAGTGATCCATCGTGTTTAAGTGATAATTTATTTATCATGGTGTTATTCTGAGCAACAGATAAATCAATTAGAGTTGCTTTTGAAAGCAAATAAATAGTGTTGGTTCAATGGAGTGATGACAGATGAAGTGTTTTGAGGAACTCAAATGTTATGTAGTTGGATTTGTCCACATAATTATGTTTAGGGTGAAATCTGTAGAATCACTGGCCTTCACTAAAGACTGTGATGCTGCTAGCAATTTTTCTGGATCTTAGCGCTTCTATTCATAAGGTCACTGAACAAAGAAACAGTGTCCATTGCTAGGATCAGAGAAGACACCTAAGGAGAAAAGCCTTCAGCATTTCCAGAGGGCACATACATTGAATAGTTATACAGGGTGTTTAGCGAGTGCTTTGCACCAGAGCCTGCAGGTCAGAATTTTTCTGGCACAGGAATATGGACATTTTCTGCTCACTTCAGCATTTTGTATGGCCATGGGACATATTATACCACTAGAGTTGTGATTCTGCAGATCAGATTAAACTACTTTGTGGACATTAAAGTATTAATATTTCATGTAAACTTTTACCGGGCTGAATTTAAACTAAGGTGCTGAAGTACTTCTCCACATTCCTCTTTCCTGGGATTTTGTATTTTTTAACTAGTCCTCCCTTGCATAAAGTTGTTCTTCAGTGGGACTGCTTTTTAATTGTGTAAGTGGGAAAATCAGAAATATTAACCCTCGTGAGGTATGGGCTTCCAATACCAGTGCAGTAAAAGGAAAAAGAAGAAAAATATGTCTGTCAGTCAACAAAAATGTCTTCTGAGCTTGTAATATTACAAGGAGTGCAAACAGACTAGTTTGTCCATTGATGAAGCGCAGCATTCACATATAATAGTGTTTCCAGGATTTGAGGGATGCCAAGGAAACCTGTGTGGACGCGTTACCAGTAAAAGTGCCTGCCTGGCTGGTGCTTAAAAATAAAAAAGAGGGTGTTGAGTACATAGAAACTGATGTTGAAGAATTTCTGACCTCTATTTTAAAAAAGTGTAATCTCACTCTGCCTGATTCTGAGTGTTCTCACCCCCACCAGTGCTCAGAGATTTGAGACAAAATATAACTCCCTGGAAATGAGGGTACATATAGCCTCTACTTGGACTCCACTGAATCTGAATGCATGCTTCCCACTGGTGACTACTTTTAGCTACACTGAAGATTGGTATCACTACACAAAAATATGGATCACACAGATCATTTGGGTTCCTTCTCTGGGAGAGAGAGAGGGAAATGAAACCACTGATTTTGTTTCACTTTAAAATCTATGCTCAGGTGAGTGTGAATAGACAGTGAATTCATCTTTCCTGCTCCTGGTATGATGCCAGAGGGATACTGAGCTCCAAGGGTCCCATTCAACTTGCTTTGTGCTTATGTTAACCTCCACTGTAACTTTTAGGTGACTTCTTTGCTTCTTCCCATCCCAAAAGCCTGTGTTATGTATATACACTAAGGGTTAGACTCTGAGACCAATCCCATGTTCACCTCTAGGCCAAATATATATGTGCTAAGATTAGGCAGCATTGAAAAAAAAAAAAAGTTATTTTTTACTTGCCACATAGTAAGACTAATTTATCATGGCAGCTCCACACCCTTGGGCCTTTCTACTTGCTAAAGGTGCTAGCTCTTGCATTTACCTCTTATTAAAAATAGATTTGGTTTTTATCCTGCATGTAATCTCTCAGCCACGGAGATTAAAAAAATGAAAGTATATGGTGGTGAAAGTGTCACTGCAGTGACCAAAGACTGAAAGCTCCTGTGTCTTCCTGATGAAAGGCTCCAGTAATGTCAACTGAAGATTGTGTTTTTATCTTTTACGGTTGGACTATTGTGGGAGTTGCACAGTTTATAACATGGGTGAGTTATGTAGACAACACTTTCTGATGTGAAAATCTGCTACTGCATAAGGTTGGACCACTAGTGAATTTTGCAACACTGAGGTTAGATATTGGTGTTCCCTTTACGCTGCAGAGAAAGGGGGATCCACAGAAGCCGGCATAGTGATCAGGAACTTGCTTGAGGTAGTTCATGGAAAGCACACGTAAAACTTAACTCTTTCCCAGAAGCTTAATGGACCAACAGATGCTACCTAAGCCTCAAGTTTTCTCCTGGAAGGAGACATTCAGCCCTTTTCCCAAACACCAGTAAAGCTTTTCAAAACCAGTGGGTAATACCACAGCCCATTTCTGTAATAACTCAGTGAGAACCTAAAGACTCAGGCACTTGCCATGCATGCTAATTGTTATGCTTCCCTTTTCCATCTCAGAGGATATTGCATTTCTGTCTGCACAAGTATGCAATGGGCGAAATGTTAGTGCTGTTGCAATAAATCCTTTGTGTGTGTGCATGCATGCTCATTTAATATGAGTCAATATTACACATTTTGTAGCATTCACTGGATATTCTTGGAATCAAAAATGGTGTACAACATATGAGTTCTCTGTCTTCTGCCCTCCTTTGCATATGTTGCAATAAATGACTGTACATAATGGCTTTAGGATATGATAATTCAGGCAGAAGTATGTTCATTTAGGTATATCATTAATTATGATACTGATGTGATGAAAACCTGCCTTCGCAGTATAAGAATTCTTCCTGAAAGTGGTGGTGCTACAATGGAATTTACCATACCCCCCTCTGTTTTTCAATTTTAATTAAAAATCTGTTTTATTCTGTTTCTGTGAAATCAAATGATACACTGATTTTTCTCTAGAAAACAAACCATTATACCTCTATGTGACAATTTTTCATTTCAACACATTATGTAATAGTTCAAATCAGAGCACAAAACAATGTAAAAACAGCTGGTGGGAAACTTTGCTCAACATTAAGCACTTTCAAGCCTGAACAGGGTAAAGTGCATGGCTTAATGCATCAAATGCCTTTACTAATTTAAGCTTGATTGTGCAAAATGGACTTTGTAGGGACACAAATGGACAGCTTCTGTTATGGACTCTTGCTGAAGTTAAAGGTCTGCCTACATTTGTTGCACAATGGAGCCAGGCTTATTTTTATTTCCCATTCTGTGTTGTTTAAAAAGTAATGCTATAAACATAGAGGTGGAAAACTGCTTTATAGTCACAAAATGTCTGCAAATAGAAGCATTGGAGAAGAGTATTCTCTTTGGTAGCATTCTGAATTTAGATACTAGCATCAGTTTGGGGGTTTTTGGACTTTCAGAGTTTGAATGGACAAGTATCAAGAGATTTGGAGTTGTAATTAGATGATTTTTTTTTTTTTTTTCTGTACTGTGCCCTTTTGGAGTCCTTTTATGTCTCTGATAAAGCTGCCTTTATGATACTTTTGCAATTTCAAGGTTACTGAACAGGGAGTTGCTGGCAATTTTGGCAAAGCTACCTTGAAATACTGTTTAAATCGTCAAGAAAACCCCTTGATGTTGATTCCTGATTATGTTAATTTCATATAGCATTTAAGAGAATGCCAGCAGAACTAGATTTAAACATAAATACAATAACGTGTAAACTGTGGCTTAGAAAGGAAAAGATGTATTTTATTCAGAAGGTGAAGCCTAGAATATAATTATATGTAACAAATATAATTAAAAGTACTGGTCAGGTATAACGTTTATGAAATGATACATATTTACTTGGGATGAGAAAAGCCATTTCAGGAAAATAAAGTCATCTGAGTCATTTACTTTCTCCAAATGTCTGCAAGATAATTATTGACATATTTCAAATTGCATCAGTAACCATGAGTTCCATGAGAATTTCTATCTCCATTTAATCTTTACAGCATTATCCATACTTTCATCTGGCCATAGAGACAACTGAGTCCCTGTCCTCATCTGCAAGAGGTGCTGTACATGGGACATGGGACAGAGCCGAAGAGGTGTTGTGCTACCAGTTTCCATGGACAGCTGTCTTGCAGAAATGCCTGCCATGGCATACTAGATGCTTTTTGAAGCTTCATGCTGTTTTTCAGCTAAATTCTTAGCTACTCTTCATATGCTGGAAAGGCACAAGAGCACACTGGGCACCTCTGCTCTGTACTTGATGTATTTTCTCTGACTGTAACTTCCCCGAGAGAGAGAGTGTCTTTTTTTGTGTTTTTATTCATTCCCTAGGGCAGTAAAACCCCCACAACTCAGCTGGTGTCTGCAGGAACAAGTACACAAGTAAATAAAAACCTGTCATATACAAATGCTGAACACCAAATATTGATGTTCTCGGGGTACAGATCCATTTAGTTGAGTGAATATTAATGATTAAATCTCATTTATAATTTATCTGCTTACTGCCATTTTGGTTTTATTTATCTATTATATAAATATCTATTTAAAATATCTTTCTTTTTAAACAGGAGACAGTTTGAGGTCGGTACAAACTTAATAAAACTGGTTACACAGTCCTTATAGCCAACAGGTGAAGGTAAGCAGTAAAATTCTGGCTTCCAAAAATTACATTTTGTTATAGCACAGCAGTGCAAATCCATTTCAGGTAGAGGTAAGGAGTAAAATTCTGGCTTGCAAAAATAACTTTTTGTGACAGCACAACAGTGAAAAAAAAAAACCATTTCAAAGTGCTGACGGACCACTCCTCCTCTTCCGGTTGTTCTAGTCTTTAGCAGGCTGTCCGTTATCCGAATAATAGATAAGACTGTTGCTTCCAGACCTAGAGCAGCTGTTGCAGGGGGATTTCTGAGCCATGTTGCCCCATTAATTCAAGCACCAGTGGACCCACTAGCAATGGGGCATAACACACAGACAGCTTAGGAGAGCCAGGGTTATTCACCAGGGTTATTTATTTGCCAGGGTTACTGGACAGGCTCTGAGCCCTGCAGCCAGCCCACGCTGCCCCAGCCTGCATGGCCAGCTCTGCACCCGCTGGGGGCTTTGCCTGCATCCAAGGCATCCTCCTCTCCCTGTCCCTGATGATGGAGAACTGACTGACTTATGTGGTACTGACTGGACTGATTTATTTGGTTCCCAAAAAGTTGTTTCATATCATCCAAGAAGGCTTGGCAAAATTTATGGCTTTTATACAATATGTGGGAGAAATTAACCTGCTTTGCACATAACGAGAACAAAGTCATTTCTGAGACATGATTTTGGTGTGTTTTGTTTTCCATTTTTATGAATCCACTGAGAGGCATTGGTTTATTTACTGGAACTCTGCTTTCTGTAATCATAAGGAATTTATTCTACTAAAGTATCATGGTTTAACCCCAGCTGGCTTCTAAGCACCACGCAGCTGCTTGCTCACTCCCTGCCCGGTAGGATGGAGGAGAGAATCAGAAGGGTAAAAGTGAGAAAACTCGTGGGTTGAGATAAAGACAGTATAAGAAGTAAAGCAAAAGCTGCACGCGCAAGCAAAGCAAAACAAGGAACTCGTTCACCACTCCCCATCGGCAGGCAGGGGCTCAGCCATCCTCAGGACAGCTGGGCTCCATCACACATTACAGCTACTTGGGAAAACAAACGCCATCACTCCAAACATCCCCCTCTTCCCTCTTCTTCCCCCAGCTTTCCATGCTGAGAATGACGGCATATGACATGGAAAATCCCTTCAGTTAGAAGGGGTCAGCTGCCCCAGCCGTGTCCTCTCCCAACTTTTTGTGCACCCCCAGCCTGCTTGCTGATGGCGTGGGATGAGAAGCAGAAAAGGCCTTGTCTCTGTGTAAGTGCTGCCCAGCAGTAACAAAAACATCTCTGTATCACCAACGCTGCTTTCAGCACAAATCTAAAACGTAGCCCCATACTAGCTACTATGAAGAAAATGAACTCTATCCCAGCCAAAAACAGCATATGAAGAAAACTACTTTCTTCAACCTCCAAACCTGCATCTTTTCAGGAAAGCAATGTAAACAATTTTTAGTGTTTTGCATTCTTGAATATGAAACTCCTTGTTGTAAAGCCTGTATGTGCTACACCTTTCCCCTTGTTCTTCACATGATTTTCAAACGAGTTTAGCTGCCCAATGAAATAGGTCAAAGTTGTGCTCAATGTTGTATCACTGCTCAGGTGTTAGTCTTTACAGGGAGAAGAAAAGCTTATCTACAGGGCCAGCCTGGTTTAAACAGAAGAGGAAGGATGTGGGCCTTATTAGCTGCAACCCCAGTGCCAAAGTATTTCTGTGTGTGTCTTGGGTAGAGAAGATTTAAGGACAAGGCAACCTCCAGAGAAAATGTAGGCCAAGGTTTCTATTTTGTCATTTAAGTAATCAATAAATTGGTCAGTTATACTGCATAGCTAGACCTCTTGGTATACTATAATCTTCTCCCCTGAGCCTTTAAGGTAAAAATTCAGTTTGTGGCAATTAATTTCTTAGTGAAGTTTCTATGGAGTATTTTGAGTAGCTAAACTTTTATTTTCCCACTTTTCCTTCCCATTCCTTATTTAAGCTACTGAACATACCAGATTTGTATACATTTTTGATCCTTGCTTGCTCTGAAATGCTTTAATATTTCTACAAGTAACAAAACTATATTGGTTTTCCTTTTGAGGCACTTCAACATACCCAAAATTACTGTAAAAAAAAAGTGATCTGTTGAAATAAAATGAAAATAATTAAAATTTTTATTAGTAATGAGGGGGAAACAAATTTTTAAACTCTTTAAAATGCTTACATTTCAAAATAATGAAGACATTGCCCTCATTTTGGATAGACAGAATTTTTATTTTTACTTCTATGATTGCAATTTTGTTATTCTGCTTTAAGGAAAGGGGTGGAGCTGTAAGGCAGGTGCTATAGGGCCACGAGCATTCTGGGACTGGGAGTTGCCTTGCAGGTGGTACAGGGGAATGATGGAGCCCTGGGTCCCAGGTGTGGTGGGGAGGAAGTCAACCTTCTTTCCCCAGAAAGGCCTCCTGGAGCCAGGCAAGGTTTGCTTATACCCCAGCAGTCCCCAGAGTTGGATGAAACACACTTAAGAGGTGAGGACAGTCTGTGAGGGACTGTGAGACAAGTACTTGACATTTTGTGATTGCTTAATAGTTGCTTTTCCTAATGATGAAGTTATTATCATAGCTCCCACTTGAAAGAACCTGGTTGGCTTGTTTGTTTGATTTTTCACCCCTTGATCTTATTGGGGAGCTACTTATGAAGGAGGTCAAGCCAGCTACATTGTGACACTGCTGATCAATTTGTGGTCTGCTCACATTGCTATAAAAACTGTATAGGAGTAAGCTTTGTTTTTTACATTTGTGCAGCTGTAAATAAGAAAGCATAGTTTGTTTCAAAAACTGCTAAAACTTCAAAATCCTATTTTGCTGGGAATATTTTACAGGTGAAAAAAATACTGATGAATGCCGAACCAGCATGAGGTAAGAGTCAACGATTAAATCCATATTTGATACAAACTATTGCTTTTTCTATCTTGCATCATGATGATTTTGTGGTTTGAGCAAAAGAACAGTGTATGTAGCTTGTTAGTTTAATCAACTTAATCACAAAGGTTCTATCTGAACTGGAGAAAGTACTTCCAGGTTTTCTGCAGTTTCTGTAAGTGTAGAGAGTGTATAAGGAATACTTCGGAGACCGAGTGAATTTGATGATGCTATTTTAACTTCAGATTGTTGTTTTAGCAGTGTTTTGTGGGTTCATAGAATAAGAAAAAAAAATGGTGTAGGAAAGTCAAAGAAAATAGGAAGGAAAATAAGAAAGGAAAAACAAAAATCACAGAAGGATGATACTATAAATGGATGAGGCTGTAAGTAATGAAAAACACAATTGCCAGCTATTTAAAGACTTAGATCAGTTAAAATCGATACAAGACAATGACACTTCAATATAGGCAAATATAGAACAAGGACAGCTTTTTACAGACATCCACTTGCCAGCGTTTGTTTGGGAAATGGTTGTGGTGGGGAAAAATAATAGAAGGGATAAATATGCTGGGACAGATACAGAGCTAGTGTAGGTGAGCAAGATACAACTTTCCCTGGTTTTCAGCTTCCCTGCCAAGTAAACACACTTCAGAAACAACCTGTTCAGACCCAGCTACCTGGTGTAAGCCAAGTATCTATTAAAGGAAGGAAGAATTAATAACACTGGGTGGGGATAAAAAGCAGTTGAAATTTATTTGAACTGGAACCTTTATTTCTGCTTGGGCCTTCTGATAGAGGAGGTCTGCCCTTACAGTGTGAGCTGTTCTTTACACATGTTTATATGTGGCCAGATCTCAGCCTTAGATTCTAGGTCCCTTGCTTTGTTGGGGGGAAAAAAAAAGCTGAAAATCTGGTTTACTGAGCTTGGTGTGGATTTTGGCAAGGGAAGATACCCTGATAGTGCAGGCTAACAGGGATGTATGGCAGAGACAAAATCAGTGTCCTCTGTAACACCTCTCACACCTGACAGTCCCAATGCTCTGGCCTTCCTTAGAAAGTCATGACATGCTAGTTGTAATAAGAGTTTTACTGTGTCATCTCAGTTTTGCATCTTGCTGTCTTCCTGCTTAAAAAGCATAATAAAAGCCTTCATCTGCCCCTCCCTTTACTCTGGCTCCTAGCAATAAGGGCTGATAAATGCTGCCATTCTCATGGAATAACATTTTAAACTCACTCTACACAAGTGAGAAAGATCATGGATACTGGAGAGAAGGTCAATATCGAAAAAGGAGATAAAAGGGAGAAATGAAAGAACAACAAGTAATGCATTTAGGAGAAAGAAACAATAAATTATGAGTGCAGACTGTGTCTAGAACAACTTTCTGTTGTGGCAGCAGCTGAGCTCAGCATCTCCAAGTCCAAACCCACAGAGCAGGGAGACTCTTTCCCCCTCCTCCCCATCAACACACTACAGTCAGTCACAGATAAGCCCTGGATTTTGCTGGGCCAGATTTTTAGGAGATGACTGAATGATTTTTGTGTCTTCATTTTAAAGGTGTATTTCACTCTGTTTTTACATTTATGGATGACAATATCAGTGCTCTCTTGTCTCTATTTCATCTGCCATAATGGTTTAGTAGAGTTCTGGCAATGAATGGTGCTTTGTTTTTGTCCTGTTATCTCTGCTTTGTAGTCAGCTCCTGCTGTTTTATGACTGGAAAGGCTGGGTTTGGGGAAATGGAGCCCATGAGCTGTGGAGAGCTCTGTTCCATTGTTCTCTACTTCGTGAAGGCAAGAGGGTGCTCGGGCTTTCACTGGAGATACTATTATGGCTCTCAGAAGCCTTCAAACATTAAAGATGTGTTACTGTCAATATACTAAGATAATTTTTTAAAACTTCAACTTTGCAGTAGAGTCAGACTATTCCTTACCATTGATTGAATAGCATTGTTGAGTCCAATTTCTCAAGAACTGCTAACCATCTTCTAAACTGCCACAGAAGTTTCTTCCTGCAAACGTATGAGACAACTTCTGTCATTGCCTTGTGGATTTGAGAGGCAAATCTATATAGGAAATATTAATTGTAAATTATCATAAGTATGTGTCCTTCTTAGAGGAGATCAATGAATCTGTCCAAATGGGTCGGTTATGTCTTTATAATATCAAGCTCAAAGGATTATAAGGAATCCTCATGGTATATGCTTCGTTATATGTGGAAATCAATATGTATCAAGGGTGTGTGACAGGTGAGTATCTCTAAAGAGAAACCCATGTTTGTACAGATAAAGGCATATAGAAGGAGAGCACCTGTAACAAGACTAACAAGGATCAGTTAGATCACAGAAACTCCCTTAAGAAGCCTAAAGGACTAGAGAAGGAATTTGGATTCCGTGATCTGTCCTTGTGGTTTCCCTGGTGACTTTCCCCGAAGTACCGGCTTCACGTGGTCCCTATGCCATAAATAATATATCGGAATGTAAGAGAACTCGTCTCCTGACAGTCCTCAGGACAAACTGAAAGTAGAGGGGGACAAACCCTCTTGCAACCGACAGCCCAAGCAAATTGTAGTGAATGACTTGGAAGCAAGCAAGCAAAAGAATGACACCAGGCCCAGAGGCTGTCCTGTCCAGCAGTTAAGTCTAATAACTAAAAATACATCACAGAATTGGTTAAGGGAGAGTAATCTGCTATCTACAAACAGTAGAAAGAAAACCTGTTTCAGCTGACTGCAATTTCTGACAGTCTTTCTTGTCCATTAGCAGCATAAATAGTGCACAGACTGATAGGAGCCATCAGAAACATATATTCTCTCCCTCTGGGAGGTTTAATAAATATTGGTAGCTCCTAAAAACAGCTATAATGTTTATTGATTGAAGCCTCTGAGATTCTAGCAAGGAATAATCTGTAGGTTTCTTAATGTAAATCATATGGATGTCTATATAGAGTTTTAAAACAAAGTCACCGTCGTAAATCTAGATGCATTATATGTATGTGTAGCTATTTGAGGTAGAGATTGATGCTTGTAATCAGGATTGTGTGGGTTTTGTGTAGTACTTTTGTGGGATGAAAATACTGTTAACTTTTATGTTTAATTTCTTTCCAGTTTGTTTATAACCCACCACCTGCATTCTTTAAAAAAATAAGGACTCCCAGAATTGATATTTAAGGTTATCTTTATAGTATGATCTTTAAGGACTCGAAGTGATGGTATTGGTGGTTGATTTTTTTTTTTTTTTTTTGTTTGAGTTTTGAGAATAAGCATAGAAATGTGATTTCTGTCAGATTTACACTCTTCTCTGGGGACTAAGTTCTCCATGGAAAGCCAGAAAAAACTTTCAAATTCTGTAGCCAAACTGGTATTTGGATAGTATACACTGAGTAACACACAGAGACCATGGTGGGATTAAAAGAAATGGTGAATGACAATGAGCTGATTTAAGTACTTCCTGCTGTAAAAACAGCTGTAAAAACAGCAGTCACTCAAAGACTGTATTGTAAAGAACAGCGCAAGAAGCCTGAATTAAGGTTATATTGTCAACTGCAGGTTTACCAATGTCTAATTTGGGGGACTGAGTCTCAATATGGTCCAGTTTTTATATTCTTTACACATAGTGCTTCAATAAATTAATAACTATGTAGTTATAAATTCATGTGTAGTTTATATGTGAATCTATGGCAAGGTTAATATATAATAAAAATATAAATATTATTACGATAAAATTTGGGGGGTTTTTTAGTATTTAAACGGCTGACACTTGAAAAATCAAGTAGTTACAGTTCCCGTAGCTGCCAGGGAAAATCCTGTTTCAGTCTGAACAAATGACTTATACTACTCTGTCCCTCGATGTGGTAACACATGCTGGGTAGATGATGAGAGCATTGGTGGATAACTCAGCCCTTAAGTCTTCACTCTCATGCCTCAGTAAATCCATACGAGGTAGTCTTAGGCCTTTTCTGGTTTTCATATGACCTGCTTTTATCTTCAGCTACATCCAGGCAGCCCTTGTTAAAATCCATTACAGCTTGGCATGTCTGCCTGAGAGCAGACTGTATGGGTTAAGAGCCCTAATTAGTCACCCAAGGTTGCATTCTGTTTGTTACTCTACAAAAATTAAATTGATGGGAGGAATATGTAGCCTCAACATGGGAATAACATCATGTTTTAGAATGAAGTAATGGTAATCCTCAAAGAGGGGAAAATAGAAGATAGAACAGGTTGCACAAAAACCTGTAAATTGCTAGAATGGGAGAAATATCTCCAAGAGCTGCATCTGTGTGTGTGGCAGCCCTTACCCACCATAACTTTATAAACCTCTCTCAAATTCTTCTCTACTTTTCTGTCTTATAAGTGTCATGCAATGACAAACAGCAATGCTGTTCATCTCTGCTGTACCATGTGTAACTGAACTACAAACCTCCTACAAACTTGTGACAAAGTAGTAAATTTCTATAGTTTGGGGGTTTTTTATCTCTTTACCTCATGATTAAATGATTTACAGAGTCCTTGTGCCCCTGTGCTGTAGCCCTGAGCAGGGTTTTGACTGTCTCTCCCAACCTCACAGAAAAGGGCAGATCGCAGCTCAGGCTGAGTGTGAAGGGGGAACATATAGGAGAACATTAAAGGTAATGAAGCAATGGCTATTCTTCCTCTTCTCATAAATATAACAACTAAATATTCTGTCTGGGTGAGAGTAATGCTAGAGTGGATTAAATGTTTATTTGAAGCAGAAATAATTTGAACTTAACTACTTCTAGATCACATTTGGATCTGCTTCACCCCTTCTCAACTGCATGACTTGCACAAACTTTCAGTAAACTTTCTTATAACTCTCTTCTTGGGATACCTATCCTTTCAAACAGAGAATTCTGGCCCTGTTCTTAGTTACAGACCATCACATACTTGACATTATAATGGGACTTGTTAGTGCTTAGACAAAACAAAATTAGATTGACTTCCTGAGTTGATAAACCATTTACGCACTGTGTTTTAAAATGTTTAACCAGCACAACAAACTTGTTGCATCTTAACACAGTAATGGTTGAAAAGAGTGCATAGAATGTCTTAAAAAATGAAATAGTAAATAACAGAAACACTGTTGAATCTTAATCACCAGTAACTAATTGAAGTGTGTGTCTGATTATAGAACAATTGAATAATCGTACCTCTTAGCCTTACCAAGAAATTGCCATCTGGGGTAGGAATAGTGATATGCTGGCAAGACCAGATGGTCTTCACATCAAGAAAGAATCTGGTTTTCATCAATAGCATAACTGCACTGCTAATTACAGATGAATGAACAAGTCATAAATCAAGGAGGAATTTCCAAATCTAGCTTAGGTTTAAGAGATCCATTAAGATCAGTTCAGGGCCAGGGTTTTAAATCATATTTGTTAATGCTGAAAACTTGTGAGCACTTTTTAATGACTTGATAGTCTGAAAAGGACATAGGCCCTTAAAACAAGATACAAATGGACTTTAGGTGCCAACTTAAAAATTATGAGAAAGCTCTTGACTCTTATTATTTCCTCATGCTGGAAGCTCCCCAAATTCATGATGTTCACATTCCTACACCTCTTCCTCCCCCCCCCCCCCCCCCCCCCGAGTTTCTGCTTAAACTCCATAGCTCAGAAATCTAGAAATGGTGGCTGATGAGTGGGCCTCTGCAAGACAAATACTAATATTTTCAATGCACAATAAAATGGATGCATTTACATAAGAAATCTAAGCCTCAGACACACAGAATATGTCTGTATTGATCACAAAATACAAACTGATTTCAACTCCATTTCCTTTCATCTCAAAGGGGAGGAGGGGGGGAAAAAAAAAACACCAAAAACACCAAACCAACCAAACAAAAAAACACCATAGGAGAAAGAAGAGATGGATTTACTTGGTAAATAGATATTAATGCCTAGTTGTACAAGTTTCTTACTGAGTGAAGTATTTTGGTAGATTGTCTTGGTTAGCTGTCAATCTCATTGGGTCTTCTTTCCACCAGAAGTTTTCTCCAGGCAGAAAATAAGGGACTTTTTCCATTTATTTGGACAAATAGCTGCTGTTGCACATGACTATTGAGTGGTTTGTGTTCTGCATGGACTGGATTTACTGTCATTGTGTCAATACAGTGTACTGTGTAGAGTTGTCCTACTAATGCAGGTGGTTACATCTCAGAAATCTTGAACAGAAGCACATAACTCCCTCCGCTAACTCTAGATTTTGGGTTTTACTTTAGAAGGCCAGATGTTGAAAGCAAAGATTTTGATACCTGATGAGGATATCTGTCTTCTATGATTTTTTTTTAAAAAAAAAAACTTTATTATATGACATTCAAACCCTTTGAATTTTTAGATAAAAATCACAAAGAACCAGATATTTTCCCAAGTTCTTTCTGTAATGTGTTCAAAAACATGTTGTCCTTAAAATTTGGAGGATTCAGACAAGTGTATGAATCATATAAGTTCTGAAAGAGATTGGATTTCCCAAAATGGAGGCTTGTGATCCAGCTAAACTAATGTTCTTCAGATATATGTATCTTATCTTTTTACAGATCTTTAGAAAAGGAAAAAATAGCACTCTTTTAACTCTCTAAATATGGCAGTTATTAGATAAATTCCTTCAGAGAAAGTTTAACTGGCTTTATGGGTGCCAGATGCTATGCTCTCACAGCATTAACTGGAAGTAACTACTTTTTTTTTTTTTTTTTTTTTTTTCCCCCCGGTATCAGGAATCAGTCTAGACCTTCAAAAAATAAGGGTTGTTATCCCTTATGAATCTTCCATTTTTCTATGAATTGCTAATAATTCTTTACTTATTTCAGTACCCATCCATTCTTTGATATTCTAACTCTTAAGTTATGTGATTCCTTTAGAAATCAATTCCATATGTTGTTTTTTAGTTATTGAAAAATAATGTAGGTAATGTTCCAAACTTACTACGCACCAATTTTCTACACTGTTAATTAACAGCAATGTGAGTATTTAACATAAGAAATCTAAGCCTTAGTGCCTTATTCTGTTATTCTTTAATGCAAATGCTACTGTTATTTAATGCAAGTGTATTTTTTCTAAGCAGAATTGCAATGGTCAAACCTCATAAGCTCCAAAACACATTTATCGAGTGCTACCCTTAACCTTCTGGCCTTGGAATCAAAAGTAGACAAAGGAACAACAAAGGATAAAATACCAGAAGTGAAAGGTGATCACATCTAAGAAATGAGAAGAAAAATGCTGGCAAAACCTAAAGGTTTTCTTTTTTATTCACTTTTTGTTATACCCAAGCTAATAGAATACAGATCCTTATCCAGATCTACTGACAAATGAATTGACTTGCAGAATTGATGCAGTACAGATGATCTGTACAGACCCTATAAAAGGAACCTCCGAATTGTTTAAAACTGTCAGTCTTATTCATACACTTTGACACTGAGGTCTAATAATACAATGTATGATGGGCTAAGGACAATACTGACTAGTATTCCTAGAAAAAAAATTTCTGTCTTTTAGTTTGTTGGGTCAGAGAAGACTGAGATAGGGAAATTATAGTAAAAATTTAAAATAAATTTGTCTTTCCTTTTTGCCATATTTCTCTCAATAATAGAACAGCTTTGAAGCTGTAAATGCTTTTAACCCATTGTCAAAGCTAATAGTAACATTATTTATCTGTAGTATTTACTCAGCTGCTATAAAGCTAGGGTCTGTATAGCCTGTTAATGCTGGGACATGAATTGATCTCTTTCTGTCTACATTGTGTCCTTGAGCATACATCAAAAGAGGTTGCACAGGAAAGTAATCTTGGATGTTTTCCATCTTCGTGTTCTGAAAAGTGAGTGACACTAATTTAATGGACTGGGAAGGGTTCCTGAGTCAGAAACATGGATGGAAAACTCTGTCAGAGATTAATTTCGTATATTTTTGGTTTCTGATGTTTTAAGTGAGGTTTCAAGGATGTTGAAGAAAAAAAAAACAAAACAAAACAAAACAAAACAAACAAACAAAAAAAAACAAAAAACAAAAAACAAAACACCTTTCAATCAGGAAGTGTAAAAATAATGGGTTTCGTTCTTCTCCTTTTGAAGGAGGAAAAAATACTCTTAAGTGTGTATGTGTATTTAACAGTTTATGGGCATGCATACTCACATATAAGTTTTATTCAAAGAACATTCACAATAATGCAAAGCTGATATGTGGAAACATCCTGTGCTGTTTTGATCTGATCTGTAATTCCCTGGGTTTCCTACATCAGCCAGGCCACAGGCAGGACTGTGCTTGCAAAGGCAGCTGCTAGATGGTATTTTTTTCTCCCCCACTGCCCACTGTGTGCTTAACATTCTTCATGAATTCAAATCCTGCTCTGATATCATCAGTTTGGGTTATTCAGTACTTTTAAAATATTAAATCCAAATCCCAGCCCCTTTCTTAGGGCTAACATTTCATCCATGTGCTGTCTTCATTCAGTCTCAAAAATTGCTGCAACATACTTTTCAGCCACTTCTCCGTCTTTTTTGGTTCCTCAGTTAAATTCTCCTGGGGAACCTCCTGCAGCCCCAGGGACTCTGGTCCTTTATTTGGTACCACTTTTTTCTCCAGTAACTAACAGTTCTTCCTTTGCACACTAACGTCTTATCAGATACATCTATTCTCATGCTTCTTGCTTTCTGCATTCTTGGCCTTTTTCTCCCTTTTTCCCAGGGCTACCCCGTCTGTGTGCTGCACATCAATCCCTATTTTCCTTTTAATGGATTCTAATCCCGTCTCCCTGTAGTCTCGTCTTCTTCCCCTTTCTCTTGTCTTTTCTGTATTTGAATATGGCAATGGTTTACTGAGATCTGTGGGGACACAGGACATACGATCTTGAATTCCTACATCTGGCCTTAGTGTTGCAGGAGACATTTTCCTGGAGCAGCTTCTACTGAAACTTAAGAAATCTCTACTAAATAGGAGCAGAATTTATCAAGTCTTTTCCTTATGAAATTTCAAGTCATTCAAAATCTTGGAGACACTAACACCTTTCTGAGACAAGTACATCAAGTTAGGGGGATGGCAAGTTCATTTTTTTAAGCATTGACAAAAGAGTGTGCCTCACTTTTTGTGGCAGTCAAATCATTTATGATATTTTTGCAGAATACATGTGATGGAAAATTCCAGTCTAAACTACAAAAAAAGTTTTCAAAATTATGAGTAACTAAAAAATTAAAATCAGGGTCTTAAAATAGGAACTGTTAAGCAATCTTACTAATAGCTGGTATTACTAGCCCCACCTATATAAAATATAAGCATTGCTGTTCTAATAGCCTAAATGTACTAAATACCACTAATGTAATCTTAGTAATTGCTACCAGAAAGATGTGGCTGCTGTTTTCTTTACTTTATTGATCTGCCAAAATTATAAAGTAGCAGTACTTTATGTAAGCTTTATTTAAAAGCATAACTGGAGAGTGATGACAGAACAGTTTTATACACTAATGTGATAAATATAGTTAGAACTCTGTTCAATATACCAAGGAAGGAACAAGCCACTAAAAATGCTATTTATTCACTACAATTAAAGAAAAGTTTAATGGTTTGGGTGGGATTTTGTTTTGGTTTTAACTTTTAAATCGTGTCCCATAAAAGAAAAAATCTATATATTACTGTCCAGAGGCACGAACAAAGTACTGACTGATGCACAGTAAATTTTGAACACATTCAGATTAGCCTATGGTTCAGAAAAAGTGGGCGCAGCACTAAGATTGCTTCGAATTTTTTGAGTGCTAAAAGCATACATTAGAATAACATCTAACTTTTAATAATTTTCTGTCTCTTAGTAATTTCCTTTGCTAAGCTTTGGTTAGCACCAAGACTCAGACTGCAGTGTTCAAACACTTAGACATAAGGCCACAAAAGAAATGTATTTGCTAGAGCAATTAACAGTTCAGTTGATCGTATCTTGTTGGTGAATTTCTTTGCAACAAAATTAATAAACTTGACAAGGTATATTTTCATACTGCACCTCAGAGTTCATCTTTATATGACAATTTCCTTCCTTCCCCCCATTTAGCACAGAAGCCTCTTAGCTGTTGCTGTTCTGCTGAAGTTCAACACTTTATGCTATTTATTTGCTGATTTTGGTTTGCAGAGGATGTTGCTCATGGCAGAGCTGTTTTCTTTTACTTTGTAAATGATGCGTATTCTCTAAGGTTTTAAAACAGAGTAGAGAAAGCTGTAAAACTTGAACCTGTGAGTTATAGATAAACTTAAACACAGTGTTCTGTTCCTTGTTATCTAAACGAAAATTTAGAATATGCAAAAAGAGATAATTTCAGTGATAAGGAATCATGATACAGGGTGAAAAATTCTGAAGATACTAGTGAGCCCACTGAAAATGTCAATATGTTAAGCAACACATTATTTTAGTAAAAATGTGGCTCAGATTTGCAAGTTATTGGAGGCCCAAAGAAAGAAAACTGTATCAATTAGTGCAGTGGACACCTAATTTTAATTAGGTATGGAGGGCAGTAAATCTTTGTTTACCCTTACACCGTTTGTTGACTGCATTGGCTGGGATAACAGGTGTGGAGCTGAGCTGTACACATTTTCATTCACAGCAGAAACATGCCAAGATGTTTTCTAGATATTCCCTATTAGTGTTAGACTCCTAGCCCATATGTAATGAGGAGATAAAGAAGGGGTTGATGACAATGATTCAAAGCACCACTGCCTTTTTTCCCATTCCGATTAACTGCATGGCTCCTACTGACTCCAGTAAACCTGCTTTAGTTCTCCTGCTAGCACAACATTAATGAAGAATTTGTATTTCAGAACCAAACTGGTGTAATTCCTTGTGATTTAATTAAGGAATTTTTGTGTGAGATCAGCTCCTGTTAACATCGTATTTGGTTATCTTGTGGGTCATCTGGTCAAGATGGCATGTGCAGATTCAACAAAAACAGGTTTTTCAGGCAATTAAACCATCACAGGATAAGAGGGAAGATCTTTTTGTGGATTAATTCCCACTTCAAAGTTAGAAGATAGAGGGCAGGAATAAATGGTCAGTTTTGGCCTAAAAGACAGATTACATATGTGATCCCATTGAAATTTGTGTTCAGTGTTTTAATACATTAGTAGAATCATAGAATACCTGGTTGGAAAGAATCTCAAGAATCATCTAGTCAACTTTTCTTGACAAGAGCATGGTCTATACAAGATGGCCCAGCACCATGTCCAGCCAAATCTTAAAAGTGTCCAATATTGGGGAATCCATCACTTCCTTGGGGAGATTGGTCCAATGGCTGATTGTTCTCATTGTGGAAAATTTTCCTCTTGTGTTTAATCAGAATCTCTGCAGGAGTAACTGGTATCTGTTACCCCTCGTCTTTTCCATGTGACTCACTGTAAAAAGGGAGTCTCCACCTTTGTACTCACCCTTTAAATACTGGGACATGGTGATAAGGTCTCCCCTAATCTTTCTTTTATCAAGACTGAACAATAGAATATGAAAAGTATAGTCAGAAACCTAATATTTACTGTAAAGAATTGCAGAAAGTTCCCATAATTGGATGATAAGCTGGCACGTGGAGATCAATTTTGATAAATGCAAAATACGCTTGGAAAATAACATTTATAAATGCATATAAATAATGGGCTCTAACCTAATGTTACAGAAAAGATTTTGGTGTCAATGAGAATATTTCTCGGTAAATATTAGGTCATTGCTCACAGCAGAAAAAAAGATAAATTGAATGCTAAGAACTATTAGGAAAGGGATTGATAACAAAACAGAAAAACACCATTATGCAACAGAATAAATCTATGGTGCTCCCACGTCTTGATAACTATAAATGATTCTGATTGTCTTATCTGAAAAGGCTGCAATAGAGCTGGATTAAAAAAAAAAAATTACAAGGTTGATAAAAGATGTGGAATGAAGCCTATGTAAGGAGAGGCTAAATAAACATTTCAGCTTAGAAAAAAGGTGATTGAATGAGGACAATGATGTATAAAACTGCAAATGTCCTAGAGAAGATGAAGAGGGTAGAAAAATATGTTCACGTTTTCTTATGAGAATAAAAATGTCCAGCAACAACTTTACAACAAAATAAAGTACTTGTCATGCGACAGAATTAAATTGGAATACTCTTTGACAGGAGATTGTGATAACCAAAAGTACAAATGGGTTAAAAAAGAATTTGGACAAAATCATGAAGGATATATCTGTTAGTGGCTGTTAAAATTATGGTTTAGGTGCAATCCTTGTGTTCATTATACTGAAACGCTAATTGACTACATTTATACTCTTTCTTAGAATTCTGATACTGGCCAGAAGAAGCAATTAAATTCTGAGCTAGACAGACCTTAAGTCTGACACAGCTTGATCACTGTCATGAAGCTTATGGTTTTTCTCTAGGGATGGCAAGTCTTGGGACACATACTTCTTTGATGAAGACAGTTTGCAACAACTTTGTGCATTGCTATACTTTTGATATCCTTTGATAACTAGAGATAAAACAATATGTAAATCATTAGTTAATAAATAATTATTGCACTTAATAACATAAGACAAAACCAATTTTGAGATGTTTCCACTGCAGCTGAATGTAGATCTGTTTAATCAGTTTTTAATTCTAGCAATTGCAGATACACACGGTCTCCACTTTCAACGCTTGCTCTTAAAGAGAAAAGTACTATGTCTGCATGGGAAATGATCACTCTTTTAGGTAGAACTGATATCTTTAGTCTGCTTATTTGCCTGGCATGACAGTCAAGAATCCTTAGGAAGCTGTTTCATGGTAGCACGCTAGCAGCTTTATATTCTCATTTCTAACTGCAGTGAAGAGAAATATTTACTTTTCTTGCATTCCTGTACTATGATGATAAATCTAGTATTTACCCTAAAGACCATCCACCGTGTGACAGCTATTTGAAAGTGTACCTAGCCATTGAGCAGGTGCTGGAAAGACTAGAGCAGCTGTAAATTTTGAAGGAAGGAAGAGGAAACATTTGCACTAAGGAGTCCCTTGTGCTTTTCAAGAAGAGAAATATTTTCAGGTTTTATATACATATAATCTATGATGTCTGGAACATCTTTCAGCAGGTGTAGAGACAGGAGACAGTGCTATTGTAAATGTTAATGGTATGTTGGGATTTTAGGTTGTGTTAGCTCCACACTTCAGTTGGAGTTAAGATGTTTAATGCATGATCTTCTCCCTCTGTTTGCTTGTGCTTTTTACTCAGTTGGGGAAAATAATCCATGACTAGTTAGACAATTAATTTCAACCTAGTAATTTATTTAAATAGCTTTGTAATTCATTGGTATGAGCACTCCCATCAGAAAAAGTTCATCAGGAAATATTTATAGAAAAACTCTTTAGGCTTGTAGGAAGAGATGTTATGAAAGACTTGAACACATAAGACACATACTGTAGCAGGCTTCACACACAGTGTGAAGAGAATCAGGATACAACAGTACAGTCTAGCCCGGACAGAGCTCACCTGCTAAGCTTGGTTTAAGAGAGAGCAGTGCCCTGTGTTTGAGCTATTACCATATTGCTGTTGACAGATTATATTATCTCAAGCGTAGTCCATTATAGCTGCCTTGCATCCAGCTTGGCAGTTAGCAAGGATGGGGGATTTCAGATAACCTTCTGCTTGTATGAAGGTATAGCCCATACTTAGAAGTGAAGACTGAAAATCCTCACCATGGGAGGCAGGGAATGGTCAGTACTAGTCAATATAAAGCTTTGGGCATATGTAAATGCCTTGAATCCTCTCCTGCTCTCCATCTGAGGCCTACCTTGCTCAGGGCCAGAGTGAAGGACCCTACAAGTATGATCTTTACCTGCATTTCTGAAAAGAGCCCCTTACAACTCCACACCCAGGATACAAGGTGGAAGTATCGGCAACAGCAGCTTCTCTCAGTTGTTGAAGACCCCAAATGGGCATGGGCACTCCTAGTCCATGCAGGAGTGTGGGCTGAGCTCAGTACAACATTAAGACTCGTGATGTCAAAGGGGAGGTCAAGCTTGTTAGGATGCTTAACTGAGTCTAAACAGCTTAATTAAAAAACATAAATGCAGCACATCTGATGCATCTGAATGCAACCTGAGTGTTATGTACTGCAATCATGGGGATCCCACCTCTGGGGTTTGCAGATGAATATGGTCTATGTGGCAGTTTATAAGAGGTGGACTGAAGTTCTCATACATTCAGGAAATCCATGGCTGAATCTTTCTAAGACACTTTTCAGATGAAGTGCCAATAACCTCAAGTATAAAATGGGGAGATTTTAATTTCTAGGCATTTTGAAAATGAATACTTTATCTACAAAGCTTAAAATGTGGTTAACTTAGTAGAAGAGAAGCCTTTGGGATAGCTGTATTAAACACATTAACCCCCTTAATGAAGATCTTTGTCTGAACTATTAAATATATCAGCCCTTCCATCTAGGAAGCACTGGCCTCTGTTGGTTCATATTGAAAGAATACTCCTTGTATTTACACAGCCCTTTTAATTGCAGGATCTTAATGCATTTTTACAAACTGCCCCTATGCTCTAGGAGGCAACTACTTTGCTACAGATAACTGCAGAGAATAGTATAACAGCTACTTTGTGTAGTCCCTAGACATAAATAGAGATTACTTCAGAGCATCTTAGATGGTGATTCTACAGGTCTTTGTCCATGACTTGACCATAGGGACCATGGTGCCCCTCAGCTCATGTAGGCTACTGCTGTTGCATCTACTGAGACTGAAATTCCAGACCTCAGGGCAAGATTCACAGAATTTAGAGTCTGTGTAACCTGGGGATTGGGCACTTAGAATTAGGCTCTGAAGTTACAGGGAGTATTGTAATTGAGCCCCCAATTAGCACTGCCTTCCACTTTGACACTTAAGGTGTGTTAAGTGCTTGTGTGTGTGTACAAACTTGCAAAAGAGAGAGAGCGAGCAGCTAGGCCCTTTTGCAAATAGGGATGAAACAGACACTTCTAAGTGCCAGAAGCACCAACCAAATTTCCTGCATATAAGTGTGCCTACTGGTGTCTCCAGCAGTAAGCATAGGAGAGTGGAAGAGAATTTGCTTCTACCTTCTTCACCATAACCCAGTGGTCAGAGCATGTGCTCAGAAAACAGGAAGCCTGCTTTAAATTATCCTGACATCTAGATAATAAGAATGGGGGGAATTTTGCATGTGGAAAAATGGTCAAAGTGCACCAGTGAGGGGAGAAAGAAGGAGGGAAATGAAGTGTAAGCACACATGGTCTTATAGCTTATTGCTTAAAGCATTCTTAATTCATAGACAGAAAAGTCTCTTGCAAAATAATTTTCTGGGTTTTATCTGATGAAGTTTTACTGTAAAATGCATGTAAAATTTAATGCTTCCCAAGGACTGCAGCTGTTCCTCAAATTATAAATAAGCACTTATCAATGCAGGATGCAGCCCATCTGAAAGGCAAAAGAAGGACAGCAGGAATCTTCTGCCTTGGAACCAAAGCACAATGAAATCTGTAGGATTCATTGCACTGGAAACTGAACCTTAAGAAAATTAATGCAATTTATGTATTCATGGCTAGAAGTTAGTTAATGTAAGACCTGTGAAGAAAGAGACAAAAATTAAATAGTGCTTTGTAAATCACAGAAGAGATCTGTAGACTTCAACAAGAGTTGGTAGCAGACTTTCTGGCTATCTCTAATCAATGCCAGATGCGCATACTGTAGCTTTAAAAGATTTGAGATAAACTGGGAAAAATGAGCATGCAATAACTGGGTTTATGACCCACACTGTACATGACTTCAGATATGTTTAGAAAGGATTTGGGGCAAAGTAGTACAGCCCAATGCATAGTCTGGTGCCAACTCCACCAAGGCTGGAAAGGTATCTGTCATTCCTATGTATTGTAGCTAATTTGCACCAAGTAGTCTGCTAGAATCACTGCAATGCAGTAAGATGGTTTCCAAGCTGAGCTGTGGCAGGCCTGTTTTGATTGACTACATTGCATCTCATGTAGATACATTTTGTTTGTTCTGTCCTCGAAAGATATGTGCCAGTAATTTGGAACATGAAAACTGTGTATTTGTGTCCCTGCTTACATGGAAATGCACTCAGCCCTAAGGACTCCATGGGTCAGATTGCCAGGGCTTTTAATTTGGCTATAGGTTTACACATTTTCTTTCACATGTGCAACAAATTCTTAGAAAGCTGCTCTGGGACCAGAGGTTTCTGGACAGATTGAAGCCAGAGTGTGTGTACTGAGTGAAGAACACTATTCTAATGACCCCTGGGCTCCCCTATACCGACATGCAAACTATTGTTAGAATGGCTTAAAGTGTATAAGTCAACAATTCTGACTATAGTTGGTAGGAGAGAAACATATTATGAATGTTGGTATGCAAAAGAATGTAGTCTGCATCCTCAAACCAGTAACTTCTTTAGAATATTTAACTGTTGATTCTATGATGCTCCAGTATTTTTTGGTTAGTTTGCTGGTTGATTTGAGGACTACTGTTCCCACTTGTAGTCTATTATTTATTTGCTGATAAATCAAAAGAAACTGAATTGCACTCATTGAAACATATTAAGACCAAGTAGGAGACATCTGCATTTGTTCTTAGGTTGTAGAATCTACATTCAGGAAAAAGTCAGCTTCCAGTGAAATCAAAGGTAGCATCAGTAAGGTGTCTATGCATAGGACAGTTTCAGTGGCAAAGATTTTCTTATTTTCCCCAAATACAAAGAGTTAACCAAAGATGCTGCTTTAGCTATACATGTATTCATGCAAACACAGTAAAAGCTGTGTTCTGAGATAACTTGTGGACTTTCTAAATGTCTAACTCTACATTTTACTTTGAATAAATGGTGGATAGGGTTACCTTTCTACCTGCAGAATGACTGCTACATTATTCTTGCAATCTTTGTATCTGCTACATACAAAGCAGTCTATACAGATGAAAGTGATTCAGTCCCCCACAGCAATTCTGGGGATGAACTGGGCGGCTTGGTGACACAAGGCAGGGTACCCATCTCCCCTGCAATGCTGTTTCCCTTTATGCAGCTTTTGGCTGTACCAGCTTTCTGGTTTCCCAAATATTGACTCTAACATAGCTCTACTTCTGAGGAGCAGAAATAAAGCAAGAATTAATACTAGAACTCCTCTGACAGTGGATGTTCGTATCTAGCAGTGTTTGCCCAGGGCTTCCCTCAGCTAGTCAGAAGCCAGCAATGTATTGTGCGTATGACAGAGAGGGATCCCACCTGAGGGGCCTGTGGTTGTCCCTAATCTTGCACTGCAAAAAACTGGACAAGTAGGGGCTCGACCCTTGGCACACAGAGGGAAGCAGTCCCGGGATGCTGTGGAAACAAGAAGATGATCAACCAGCTCCAAACCTTTCTGTTTACCCTGCTTTCCCTGAAGGACTGAGATAACCTATGCCATTGTTTTCAGCAAGGATATTTCTTAGAAGACGTGGTAGTGACTGGGCTTAGCTAGAATGGCGATTCATGGATTTCTTAATGATTAATTTAGAGGTAATCAAGAGGGAAATCAGAGCTGCTTTCTGAAGAGGCAATAGAAAGGAGATTGAGTGAAGGGACATAAGCCAAAGGGCTTCAGGAAAGAGGTCCCTCATTGAAAATACAAGAATAGAACAAATAACAAGGCATGAGAGCAGGTAGTAGGGAAGAAGTGCTCAGCCACATCATGGAGTTCAGTGTCAGCCCTACACTGGGCATAAGTTACTAAGTGTGTAAAAGTGCAATTAACCAGATCATAATTTGCTTCAGTAAATCTGTAGAAATAAAGTGGAAAAAGCATCTAACATTAGAGGTCAGAGTAGGGAAGTCTTGAATTAGTTTTGCCCTCCTCAGGGCAATGGACAGACCGTGAATGACTGTCTGGAGTAAGATAATGCTTCCTTTAAAGCACAGACTTGCAAGCTGCCTTTTGTGATGAAATTCTGCCTTCAGTTTCTCCTTGCCCCTATCAAATTTATGTAAAGAAGGAACAGTTTTCTGTGAAAACTGGGACTGATTCTGGCCTAAAATGTGAAATTTCTGACTCCTGTTTTACACACAGTAAATAGTATCAATTATATGTAACTTTTACTGATGATTATTATGAATTACTGCAGCTAGGAGCTACAGATCCCATTACAAATGAAGTTTTGGAAAGAGTGAACTGTCATGCAAAGTGTATTAAATTTATAGCATGGCTGCTCAGTTCAATAAGGTACAGATTATGAATTAAAAGTCAATAATGGAATTATAAGCATTCAATTACAAGGTTCTTTTTCTAATTATCTTCAATCTATCATCCAGGAAGCGTAAGATAACTCATCTGAGCATAACAGCAATGTATCTGCTGCTCATCACAGAAAGAAAGCTGACCCACCCCCTTCATTCTAATATGTTATGACTTATGTGTTCCTGTCTCTTTTTCACTGACTGAAGTGTATGTGTGTGGGGGAAATCAGTCTCTTGAGATATATAGACCTTGTTTTACCTTTGGTATGAAAATAGGTGTCTCAGAGATATTGTACCTGAAAACAGGCGGGCATAGACTGTCCTTATTGTTTAGTCCAACACCACAGCCAAGGGGAAGCGAAATGAGATCTGTCTTATATTCACAGTTCTACTGACTCTATTTCTGTCTGACTCTTCTGTCTATGCACCTATAAAATGGGCACACTACTAGCTAAAAGGAACTGAGCAATTTTAATTATGGCTTTGAGAAACACTGATATTCAATACTTCTACTTAGTTCATTGTGTGACCATCTCTGAGGATCAAAGAAGAGAAAAAGAAGGAATGGAGCTGGAAAAAAGGATGATGGTCATCTTACCTCCAGGGAGATATCTTGGAGGTCTCAAGGAGTACAAAGGAGTGTAGGCAAACAGCTGAAAAAAATAATTTCTCAAAATAAACTTGCAGATAAAGCAGAAATGCCAGAGAGAGGATGAGAAGGGAAAGTTGAATGTCAGGAATAATTTTTGTCACTGCATGTTGTGGCCTTGGATGTTAGACATGGGCCAATTGTTAACCTCTTGGTTGGTAATGGAAGAACCCAACTATTTTCCCAAGCTTTTTCTTATGAAACAGACTGAGTGATGGTGACTGGGTTCAAAAGGTGGGATTCCTTTCTGAGAAGGGTTAGGGTCAGGGTTCTGGGAAGGCTTTTTATTGTGGTCATTGGATTAGCTGGAATTTTATGTGTAATTTTAAATGATCTGTGTATTTTCCCTAGATCTTTAGAGAGGCACATTTTAAAATCTAAAGAAAAAAATAGAATAAATAATAGAATATATGTTAAATTCTTCAACGGGAGGTTTTTTGAAAAGCCACTTATTTTTGTCTGGAAACAGTGATTAAAAGTTAAACTCCCTTGTAATATTGCTCCTGCATTTAGTTGGATATTTTTAAGATACTCATTCCCATGGCATCTGTGTTACATCTGTCTTGTGCCTATGTAGTTTGTGACTAAAATTTGGGGGTAATAGTTAAATTCTTATTGGCATTCCTATTTGTTATGTTACTATTGTCTATTTACCAACAGCTATTTGTCCATTTCAAAACATGTAATTTTGATCCCATTGATCCATTCTTTTGTGTTTCAGTTTGTCCTCTGTGTCACCTCTGTGATATGGCTGCATCCATTAGTTTCATGTCATGTGGAACTCATGACATTGCTTCCTCATAGATAAGATTTTCCATGTTAGACTCCTGAGCAGGATATCTAGGTACTCGGATACCAAAGCTGTGTTCACAGCATCAGGACTCAAATAGAACAAAGTAAAGTTGTTTTTGCCAACAGTTACAAATGCTCATGAATTTTGCCTTTGATTTATTTTCCCCCACTGTTTCTCAAAGACTTCCAGGTGATGTCAGTGATGTATTTTGCTCAGTTAAACACACGTTTTATCTGATATGAATTCTGCCTAATTAATTTATGGCAGTGTTTTTGCCATGCTTCAGAACTGCTGCTGAAAACGCAAGCAGGCATCATGCTGAGATTCAGAAAATGAGATTTTAACCAGAACACTGAGTAAAAGCATCCTTAGTTGCATGTCTAAAGTGCCCTTGTTTAAAATACCATGACATTGTGAATCTGCCTCTGAGTGAGTGTCATTCGGGTGAACAGTGTTGCCTGTGAGGACTTACAGAACTGCCTGCTGTAGGAGATCAGATTTGAGACCATCTAAGGAACCTGAAGGTGCAAAAGTCCATGGGACCTGATGAGATGCATCCATGGGTCCTGAGGCAACTGGTGGATGAAGTAGCGAAGCTGCTATCCTTCATATTTGAGAAGTCATGACAGTCCAGTGAAGTTCCTGCTCACTGGAAAAGGGGAAACATAACCCCATTTTTAAAAGGGAAAAAACAGAAGTCCCAAGGAACTCCAGGCCAGTCAGTCTCACCTCTGTGTCCAACAAGATCACGGAGCGGGTCCTCCTGGAAACCATGCTAGGGCACATGAAAAATAAGGAGGTGATTTGAGACAGTGAACTAAGGGCAAATTGTGCCTAAGGAATCTGGTGGATAAGGAAAGAGCAACTGACATAATCTACCCGGACTTGTGCAAAGCATTTGATGCTGTCCTGTGTGACATCCTTTTCTCTAAATTGGAGAGACATGGATTCAATGGAAAGAAAACTGAGTATGAGCTAGCAACGTGTGCTCGCAGCCCAGAAAGCCAACTGTGTCCTGGGCTGCATCAAGTGAAGTGTGGCCAGCAGGTCGAGGGAGGGGATTCTCCCCCTCTACTCTGCTCTTGCGTGACCCCACCTGGAGCACTGCGTCCAGCTCTGCAGCCCCCAGCGTAAGAAGGCCAGGGACTTGTTGGAGCGAGTCCAGAGAAGGGCTACAGGGATGATCAGGGGGCTGGAGCACCTCCCTTATGAGGACATGCTGAGAGAGTTGGAGTCATTCAGCCTGGAAAGGAGAAGGCTCCAGGGGGATCTTATAGCAGCCTTCCAGTACTTCAAGGGGGCTACAGGAAGGGTGGGGAGGGACTCTTTATCAGGGAGTATAATGATAGGGTGAGGAGTAACAGTTTTAAACTGAAAGACGGCAGATTTAGATTAGATATGAGGAAGAAACTGTACTGTGAGGGCGGTGAGGCCTTGGCACAGGTAGCCCAGAGCAGCTGTGGCTGCCCCCTCCCTGGAAGGGTTCAAGGCCAGGTTGGATGGGGCTTTGAGCAGCCTGGTCTGGTAGAAGGGGTCCCTGCCCATGGCAGGGGGGTTGGAACTGGATGATCTTTAAGGTCCCTTCCAACCCAAACCATTCTGTGATTGATTCTATGACTGACCTTGGGACATATCTGAATTGTTCATGTGACATGGAGCAGTTTGGGGCTGTTCATCGTTAACTGTGATGCACGTGTCTGTGTTTAAGCCTGTTACTGGTAAAGGAGAACTGCAAACCCTGCATAATAAGCTGGCTCAGAAAGCTTTTGTGGTTTGTTGAAGTTTTTTGTGTGTGTTTTTGTGGTTTTTTTCAAAGACTAATGCACATTTTCCCTTGTCTAAGTCTGTCACATTAGAAAATTTCAAGGGCAAACAACTGTATATGCTTTCTATTTCTCTGTTCACCTTTGACAAACCAGAGTAATGTTTGTCACTTCAGTACTATGTTTTTCTCTTCTCTAAAGATTACCCTCTTTTCTAGAGATTCTGAAGACTAGCATGGCAACATTTGAGAGATGAAAGGTAGGAAGTAGTGTAACATCATCTGCTAATTATGTAAAATCCACAATAAAATCACAAATAGGTCCATTATGAAAGTTTGTTTAAAAAAAAGATCATTTTTTTAAAAACATTCTTTTTTTTTTTTTTTGCACCTGTAACTTACTGGCACAGCTGATGTCATTTAGGCTCCGATTCAGCAAAGCACTTAACCATGCTACTTAGTCCTGTTGACTTTAATGGGAAGTAATTACATGTTCCAACAAAGCACATACAGAAGTGCTTGGCTGAATCAAGGTTTTAGACGACATAATGAGAACCTGATTGGGAGGGAGGAGGGGAAGCTGAATTAATGCTGTGCTCAAAATCAAGCCCTCACTCTGTGAAAATATACAGTAGGAACTCATTTGTGGCAACGCTCTCCCTATGTTGTGGCATGCATTGATCTCATTGCTATACGGAAATCAAGAAAATAAAACTCTAATGACTGTATCCATGCTACTGCGCAGGGAGTCCACATACAAATTGTCACAGACTGTAACTGCTGCATAGTGATTTAACTCCAAATGATGCTGATCCTTTCTTGCTTTAGCATTTTCCTCCTTTTCGAAATTCCATCTCTCTTGCTTTATTTCTCATTTTCAAGTGAGGATGGTATTCATATCTTGTACTTGAATGGACTACCATTTTGATTATGTTTGTCAGTGATGCTGTTGATGAGCTGTATTAAAATAGCAATATGAAGTAGCACTGGCATCAGACAATCACCTCTCATTAACATCATCTTCAGCAAAATCTTACAACAGAGCTATAAGTCTACCTGCTCTACAGTCCTTGAATCGTAGCATGGTACGGACTGTCCGCATAGAGCCACTGTGACTTCCAGTCACTCCTGTTGCATTACACTGAGTCTGATTTCATCTCCTTGAGAAGGTTTTATTACTGAGCATGGATCAAATCCTGCTTGCTTTATATCCCTGCTGACATTAACGGTCCTATTTGCATAACAGATTTGGCTCAAGGGATGTATGGGTAACAGTATTGCTTTTCTTTAAATTCTCATGGAAAGATGTTTCTTCAGATATTGTGGATGAATTCGCACAGTTGTTTGTGTTTTTTTTTTTTGGTTTTTTTTTTGTTTTTTTTTTCTTTTTTTTGTTATTTTTTGTTTGTTTTGTTGGTTTTTTTTTTGTTTGTTTTTTTTTTTTATGCAACAGAATCTATTGCTGATAAACCAACAAGGAAAAATTATTTTTCTCTTTGATGTGAGTCTCCGTGTGTAGATGATGCAGCATAATGTGAGCTGATATCCAAGCTGACTAATTATTTCATAATGGATTTAAACAGGCTATTTGGATTAATGGGATTACTAGGGTCTTGATTTCTGAGAAACACCACCAAAATTCAGTGGAAGAATTCAGCCCATCTGAGGAGCCAGATAAGTAAGGGCTGCTGCCTGCATTTATGTGTCTTTGGAAGTACAAAATATTATTGAGAGGGTCACTTTTCATCAGTGATCTTTTCTGTTAGACCATCCTGCTGAGATAGCCAGAGTCTTCCTACAAGCCCTGCAAAAAAACTTGGGCTGCTAAGGAGAAAACCAGGTCACAGCCTGGTCCTTGCCTTCCCAACACTTCACCACAGAAACAATTTGTGTCGCTGCCCTGGCCAGAACCCAAGGAGAACAAACCTGCCCATTGCCAGTGGCCGCTGTCCCCACTATCCCCTTGGTGGGGGCTGCTCCTGCCACCCCTGCTGCCAGCACAGAGCTGGCAGGTACAGCGTGGGAGTGGGAGGTGTTGGAAGCTGTCACACTTTCCTGCAAGGTGTGTTAGTGCAGATGGAGCTTGGCCCTGTAAAGGGACCTGCTTGTGCAGAGACACCCCCAGCCCTGCTGGCTGCTTCCCAGGGAATGTCAGAGGCTGGCCCTTCCTTTTTTTGCCTCCCTTGTCAATCTATTGCCCTTCTAAAGCTCTGCATGTTCTTTCATAGTCCTCTACACTATCTTTTGAAGCTTTCCAGTACTATTTTGGGCAGGGAGTTATGGACCCACTTGCCATTGTTCACTTAAAAGAAAGTGTAAGGAGAGTCCTGGTAGGTCTGGTAGCTTGTAATATTTTTTACAAAACTTTGTACAGGAGGACCTACCAGCAACTCTTTTTCTGTCAGTGCAGCAAGGACATCTTCATCTTGCTGTGACTAGAATGGTTACAGCACTGTGCTCATTTTTCTCAGAGGAAGTGTCCTTCTGGCTCAGCCTCAGCAGGGCACAGTGTCCTCACCTACTGAGCACTGGGGTGGAGCTCGGCAGGTGCTTTTCTTGAGGAAAAAGTATAGGAGAGTAGGGCTGAAATTGTGGGATTTATTGGCTTAATTGGTGGAATGGAAAAAAAAAAAACTCCACTTTTTTTTTTTTTTTAAGGATAAAACACCTTGGGAGAAAGTAATAACTAATTTCAAAATTATAGTGCTAACAGTTCTCCACTGGTTTCCAGGTTTGGCTGTCTTCCTTACACAGCCTCCAGGGCTGACCTGTGTCCTGCTCTGTTCAGCCAGCCTGGAATTTGTGGGAAACTGTGGACAACTGCCTGAAAACAGGGGAAATCTCAGGAGAAATAATGACAGAGATGTAGGAGAGAAAAATAAATCCCAATGACATTAAAAGAATGACTCTATCAGCATATTCAAACAGTCATGTAAGGCCATCTGTGCTGGGCTATACGTCCTTAGGCAATGCAAGCATGATGGGGAAACACGAGGAATGGACAAAGGGTTTTCATGCCTTTGCACAGTTATGGTCACTTTTTACTCTCTCTTCAACCTGAAGTTACTCAGTTCTCATACCACTGCCAACAAGACAGTGAATTAATAGTTGTGCAAGTTTTTTTTGCTTCATTCCACCAGAAAATATTTTCATTAATGAAGGGTCCTGTGTGCAGCTTCTGCACGATGCTCAAGGTAATGCAGATACTGCTGGTTTGCTAAATGGGCAACGGCATGTGTTTCTTTGTTTCTTCCCTAGCAGCTATGGCTGTGTGTACACTAACAGCGCTGAGAGCTTGCTATAGACATAAGCTTCTAGAAACATGTGAGCCAAGGATGGTGACTCTTAACCATATTTTTAAAGCTGTTAAACTCAGTATATCCTAGATATTAAATGGCACATGAAAATAAATGAAGTGACATGTTAGCAAGCATAAGTAAACCATCATTCTTTCCCTGATTTCACCAGTCATGTTTACAGCATTGCTGTTGCTTTTTTGTAATTGGTGCAAAGCTTGAAGCCTAATCTTGATGGGTGTTTGCTGTGGAGTGAGAGCTTTGGGTTTTCCCTTTCTATCAGATACTATTGCCTCTCTGCTACAATAGATCAAAATGAGAGGACAGGCAGCTGGTGCCCTTCCCTGACTGCTCTGGCTGACATTCCTGAAAGTTGAATTAGGGACAGTGTTATTTACTCTGTCTTTTGCTGCACTGAGAGAATAAATTCCAGCGTCTCTATCATGTGTGTTGTCTTCACACATTGGAAAAAGAGGCTGTGTTCCTTCTGAGGCAGATTCTTTACCATTGATGGGAAATTAATGATAGCAAGTAAAATGTTGCTTATTAGGATTAACTAAAATGATCAAAGTCTGAAAGTTGTTTACTCCCATACTTCTAGTCTGCTGTGAGCCCCTGGATGGTCATAAGCAAGTAATTTATTTTTTACTTCAAGAGAGCATTTTACAAGGAGAAAATTATATCACATTCCACTGCAAAGTACTCTGCTACCTATTGATAAAAAGTACTATTTCAGGATCAACTTTTTTCCTTAAAATTTTGTATTTGTAGAACAAATGAAGTTCTGTGACTTGAGGAGAAAATGAAAAGCAAGCTCTATCCTTGTACATCACTATTTTTCCAATAATTTAGAACCAAATCCTTTAGTGCCAAATGGCAAAATCTGGCCCTTACTGTATTATAGCCCTTACTGACATGCACAAATCCAACTTAGTTAAATACATTTTTGTGTAAGCACTGAGCATGACAAGGTCTGATGTTTTTTAAAATGCTCATATAAGAACTGAGCCTGCTCCAGTGCCCATCAGCAGGAACACATCTACTAACAAGGCAAAAATAAACCACAGTTTAACGAGTTGCAAAAAGGCCTGGTCTCTACGCTCTCTTAAGTAGTCTATTTTAGAATGGCTGTTGGCATCGTCAGGAGTGTACAGCGGAGGAGACTTATATGGTTAAATTTTATAGTAGTCTAATAATGAAAAAAGCATGTGTAAGGCCTCTTGGCGAACAGCCCATCGTCGTGGCAGTATTTCTACAAGTAAAGCTGTAAGAGGGGAGAGAGAGAGAGAGAATTAATGGAGACGTGCTTTATTTGCCAGGAGAGATTATTCTTATGCTGGGAGCAAAGACTATGCGCCTGAGAAAAATGTAGAGAAAATAGAGTTGTTTTGTGGTGCCCTAAAATACAGTTTAGTGAAAAATGAGAAAATAATGGGAGGAAAGTCACTTCTAAAGTCTCTGGCCAGCTGCCCAAATATGAGTAGAGATGCACTGGCCCTGGGCTCTGCTTCCAACACAACTCACAGAAAGCTAATTGTTCATACACACGTTTGGTCTATTTTCAGACACATGCTATTTGAAACCACATTTTTTCTTTTGCTCTTTGCTCCTTCCTTTCTCCAAGCTGGTGGAGAATTTCCAGTTCAGAATGTTATTTCTTGAAATGTTTTCTCTTTGCAGTGCAGTATCTGTTTTCCATTCTCACTAGGGTGACGGCCGGAGTCTGATGAAGCCTGAAGGTACCTGGAGTTATCTCTGATTTCCTAATCCTCAGGCGAACCTGTTTGGCAGGGTTTGCCTGAGCTGCAGAGATCCAGCTCTCAGCTGCTTCTCAAGCAACCAAACTATGCCAAGCCTCATTTTATTTCTTCATAGTTTGAAAATGTTTGATTCCTCGATCCAATGTATTAAACTCAGGAACTTGTCCACATGATCTCCTTTTCTGTTTTCTCACTCTCATTTCTCCTATTTCTCCCTACTGGACATTTGCACAAAGGTGGAATAGACCCTTCGATGAGGTAAATCAGTGGAATCAGTGGTGACATATTTATTTACTCTATTAGAAGATCAATCCCATGCATCCAGGTGAGGTTTTTGCCTGGGCATATTTTTTTTTTTTTTTGTAGTACTATAATTAAAATGATACTGTGCAAGTAAAAGATGGAATAAGTTAGTATATTTTGGGGATATAAAATATTAAAGAGAATCCTCCATCTAAGCAAAGTAGAGTTCAGAAAAAAGAGAGTGATTTCTGATCCAGAAATTCAGTTATGATCCTTCAAATTTATAGCAGAGTCCATGAGAGCAGAACAGGATCATCTGAATTTCATATGTATGTCTATCTTCAGTAGAGCTTCATATTTCTGTCAGCTGAAATTTCCCTCTACCCTATCCTATACACTGTGGACAGAGATCTGGTGTCAATGCTATTTCGAATGATGGGTCAATATTAAACCTAGAGGAAATCAGTGATATAATTCCCACTAACACATACGTAGTGCAGAAACCTAGGGATCAGGGATAGAGAACAAAACCAGTGCTGCCCCAGACTGGCAGTGTGCTTGTACCTGGTGGGTGTGATACACTTTGTGAGTCACTTTTTGGAATCTGGAAGGGATAGTATAAATAGATATTATTCATGTTACATCTCTGGGCCCCCTCGTCCCCCCATATATAGTCATCACCCAAGAATTTGCTCATTAAAAGTGGTCTTCCTTATTTTTTTATGAACATCAGTTTCTAGAGAGCTATTTCAGATGATTACTGGGTTTTCCTCTTTCAAAATTTGATCTACCTCTGTCTTTTTCAAAGAATATGACTGTTGTCAGGAATCAAACTTATGTTATTAATTAATGCATTTCAGGGCATTAAAGTTGGAAATAGTGTAAAGCTCTTAGGTTTTCTCTGCTACAACATTAACTGTACTTTAATATCAAGGTTTTAAAGAGATTTATTATTGAGACTTTGAATTCACTTTACAGGTTCTTTGCATGTATTGTTCAAGACAGAAATTATTCATCCTTTTGCTTCAGCAATAGAGAAATTGCTCCTACTATTATTACCTGAATGGTGCTACTTTAATTGTTATTGGTTCCAGGAGAAATAGTTGTGAAGGTATTATGAAATATAATTGATAAATGTAATAAGTAAAATTTTGCTTGGCATTTTTCTTGCTGGGGCTTCTACTCATATCTCTCTTCATTTTTTACAATGTTCATAAAGAAGAGATGGATAATTTCAAAAACAAATTAAAAAAAAGTAAATAAAGCTGATCAAATGTGTAGCAAATATTAGATATTTTTGGTTTGTGTATGATGAACTGTGCTATATTTTTAAAGAAATGAGCTCTTCAAATGGCAGAGCCATAGAAGGCATGTCTGTGTTAGCTCATACTTCTTGCTGCTTCCCCACATGGAACTTCCATGATGGGCAAAGTATTAAATATCATCTGAAGTAGTCTTAAATGTATATATTTAACTATTTTATACCACAAAAACAGAGATGTGGAAGACCTGTTCAGTCATCTAACCAATCTAACTACCATCACACAGTTGTTTCATTGAGATTGGGTCTTGATTCTCCAGGTTATCTGGCACCATTTCCCCAGGATGTGGTCTTGCTGCAAACTATTGAGGCAGCAAGCTACTTCTTATGCAGATGAATAGTAGTAACCTGACTGAGATACATATGTTCCCATGTCTCTGAATCACTTCTCAGATGAAGCTTTCCTGTTTTCTCATGAGCATTTATTTGTAAGAGATTTGTGTTAGTTCTCTGCAGGACCCAATAGAGTGCTATGGGTTCAGTCTGATCCCAAAAAAGGTATTCTAGGAAACAATATCAGAAGGTTAATGGAAGACATCCAAGAATCGTGTAACTGTGGGCTGAGAAAGTCTTATTTAAGGCAATTTATTATGATATATATTAGGAGCACAACTTGACCCAAAAGGGCTTTTATCGAGATATCTGGGACTTTGACTTTAAAAACAGTTACAGCAGATTTCAGCTCAACTGTGGAGCCATTCTCACTTTATTCTATTTCTGTACATGTTAACAGAGATGTGGAAAGGTTGTTTGGTATTGCCACTGTTTTGTTTAGGTTTTTTCATGGTTTTCTGTTTTGTGCCATAACGACCTGCTGTTCAAAATTGTCAACTTAAGTTTTGATCTGATGTAGTTATGCCAAAGTGCAATCTGCACAAGACCAAATTTTCTTTTTATATCCTCTAGCTGGGTCATTATGCCTACTTGTTCTAGTTGTTCCTCTGAGGGCTTACAGTTTACCATACCTTATCTTTTTGTTTGTGTATTCAAAATTATTGAAAATGAATATATGGTCTAGAGAGATCTGGGTTAGATGCTTGTGTGAAGTTATTCAGTCTCTCTGAATGTCACTCTTAACTATAAAATTGAATTATAATAGTACCCTAACCTAAAAGTAAAACAAATTCACAAGTATTTGCAGTCTGTGCCTGCATTAAGGTAACAAAGGACATAAATGTTTCAATGGACAGATGCAAACTGAATGAGAACATTTACTTCTGACTTGTTTTATATTTGTTTAATTAAAAGTCCAAAGGAATTTCAAAGCCTATGAGGCAGTAAGTGGCCCTCTTGCTGATTCTACTCTCAAAATTTCTGGAATCCTTTCAGCCTACCTGCTGAATAAACAGATATAGAGATTAAAATACTCTATCCTGAGAGCTATATTTTTTTTTTTTTTCTTGAAGTTTCTGCCTCTACTGCACTCTGGTAATGGCTTTGTAGTTTGTCATAGCAATGAAGTATTACTGAACCTGAGCACTGCACTTCATGTTATTCTCAGCAGACATTCTCTAAGAAATAAGACTTAGGTGAGTTGCAATAATTATAATCAGTTGCTTTCTGCTTGTGCATGCACCAAAGAAAAAAGTAGCAGCCTATTTCCTATGGTTTGATATTTGCTAGTCTTTGTACTGGACACTTTGGAGAGCTGATTTAATAAGGCATGTTAAACAGTCACATCATAGCCTATGACTCATTTGAATTCCTAGTGTACATCAGCTTCCTATCTTTGGTAAATGCTAACCATATGTTTGGCAAACGTCATTAATTTTTGGAAATATTTGAACGACAAAACAAATAATGAATTGTCTCTTTCCGAATTAGCTCTTTACTGTTCTTTGTTATGTTCTCCCAATTTGGCTCCTGTGTTTCCTGAGACATTTTTGTTCTTGGTCATATGCTAACATTGCCATAGTTACTACTGTTATTATATGAACTGGAGGTCATGGTTGAGATCATCTTGGTTCACTGAAGGCAGAAGTTATACTGGAAAAGATAAGAGGAAATAGTGTATGTTTTACTAGTAGAGATGAAACTGAAGGTAAGGAGCATAAAATAATGCAGAAAGTCTGTATTTTTTGGGTTCCCTCACATAAATAAAAAATGACCAATGAAGAGGAGTCTTCATATTTAAGCATACGTCATTAACTGGATGTTTTGAATAGATGACACAGATCCTCAATCTTTGCATTCTTGTGGATTTCCAAAGGAGACTTTTCACAAAACAAGAAAAAAACCCTATCCCTGGTTGGGGGACAGATTTTTGTGGATCTGTGTTCCTTTTGTTTTGGTCAAAACTATGAAATGGAGAGCAAGTTCAAAAGTGAAAAGAAAAAAAAGAAAAAAAACACATCAAACCCCATCTTCCTCTGTTCTTGGTTTTGAATTTGGCTGTTATCAGGAAGAAATTATAATCCAGTTAGAGCTCCAAACTGTTTCTACATTCTACATTCAGTGCTGCACAGATACAGGATGCTGGTTTGAAATGAGGTCTAATTAAACCTTAACTGCTTTGCTGATAACTGCTTGTTAGGTGCAATTCTATGACATGTGACAGGTTTTTCCTCTGACACTTTTTTGTGGCTGCTGGGTTTTTTTTTGAGTGTGTGTGTGTGTGTGTTTATGCTAGGTGTAGTTTTCAAGAAAGGAGTGGAAATAACAAAGTCATTTGTAATTGTAAAAGGATAAAGGATGCCACAACAGCTAACTCAGAGGGCCTAAGACAGGCATCAATAAATTTATCCTTCTGAAGAAAGAAAGAAAACTATTTAGAAAGAGAACGTACAAGGGGAACGGGTAAAAAAAATCTGAAAATGAGACTGTAAAACTCAGAAGGCAAAGATCATTACATGTGATGAAAGAAACTGCAAAAATAAGTTAATGAGGCCAGGCAGGAAGTATAAATTCTGGAAATGGAGCACAATACTAGGGGCAATTGAGCTGAACCAAAATTATGGTTGAATTGACAGATGTCAGGAGAGGGAAGACACATTTTCATGAGTACCAGCTACTTGAAAGAATTATAAGATTTTAAGGGTGAAAGTGAGTGTTTCCAGGCCATGTACTCATCATTTACATTGGCAGAAATGAGGCAATAAAAAAAAAAGGTGTTTGTACATCTATATATAATAACATTATCTTGACAACCTTTTTCTGGACAATAGGGCAGAGAATGAAGCTTGCCAGTTGGTTCTGATAAAACATTCTAAAGCTGAAAAAGGAAGACAATTTCTATTCTGGAAATACTATTTTCTTCCCTAGTGTCTGGAAGTAGATAGGTATTATCTTTTATGAATTTCCATAGCTAGGGAATAAAAGTAGATTAGGGTTAAACATATATTGCTAGATATCTTTAATTCCACTGACTTTTAAAATTTTATTTGTATATTTATTTTAGAGTGAAAACCTAGTCTTAAGAGAGTGGCAGTATCAGTTAGATATCCTACTATGTAAAACACTTGCAAGATAGCATAAAAAGAGGAGGTTGCTAAAGGTTTTCCAAGATGCAGCTCTAAGTCCTAACAACTAAAAGGGGAATGATTTAAGAATAAACTCACAGTAAGAGTTTCTTTCAATAGTAGGATGGTACCAAGAGGTGGCACAAGTACAATTGTTACTTTGATAATAGGAAACTTTATGGAGAGGTTTCCTGGAGCAATTCTATTCTGTCACAATCCTGATTCTGCCTGCAGTCTGATGGGAATAGGAGGGAATGAGAACGGTCCTTCCTACCTTCTGAATCCATCTGAGTCTTCCTCCAGTAGAGACTTATATTTGCCACAGACCTCACCTAATACAGGAAAAAACTCTTCTGACTTAGTCACTTCAAAGGAAGTTGTTAAATCAGTTCATGCTCTCAATTAAGCTAATAAGTACAGCCTATAGTAAAATCAAACTTTGTAAAATAATTAAGCTATTTCTTTTACAACTAAATGAGAAGAAGACAGAAAGAGAAAATATTTTTACTGGCAAATGTATTTTAGGAGGCACTCAGATGTTATCACATCTATCCAGATTAAATAGAGATGGGAACTTTGATCAAATCTTGTGTGACCCCACCTGGAGCACTGTGTCCAGCTCTGCAGCCCCCAACGTAAGAAGGCCAGGGACTTGTTGGAGCGAGTCCAGAGAAGGGCTACAGGGATGATCAGGGGGCTGGAGCACCTCCCTTATGAGGACATGCTGAGAGAGTTGGAGTCATTCAGCCTGGAAAGGAGAAGGCTCCAGGGGGATCTTATAGCAGCCTTCCAGTACTTCAAGGGGGCTACAGGAAGGGTGGGGAGGGACTCTTTATCAGGGAGTATAATGATAGGGTGAGGAGTAACAGTTTTAAACTGAAAGAGGGCAGATTTAGATTAGATATTAGGAAGGAATTCTTCACTGTGTGGGTGGTGAGACACTGGCACAGGTTGCCCAGAGAAACTGTGGCTGCCCCCTCCCTGGAAGGGTTCAAGGCCAGGTTGGATGGGGCTGGGAGCAGCCTGGGCTGGTGGAAGGTGTCCCTGTGCATGGCAGGGGGGTTGGATCTGGATGATCTTTAAGGTCCCTTCCAACCCAAACCATTCTGTGATTTTAATAGGATGAGGAACTAGTGTTCAGTTCTTCATCAGTCAGCTCTGCATGATCCATGGGCAAAGTTTCCAGATTAGAGACTGCAGAATGGATTAACCCTACTAAGGTGCAGAGTTTCCTTCCCAAGGGATATACAGCCCTACTCAGGTCATCTTTGATCAGGTGTTTGCAGGAACAGATCCTCCCCAGACCATTATAGTCATGTTCACATAAGGTTCTCTCTTGAGCTCTGAGCCCTTCTGCATCCTAGATAGCACTGGAGGTCTCAAGCTGGCTCTGCAACAGCTCTCTTAAGTTTGGAAAATATAGCATTTGTTCAATCTTCTTAGTTTTTGGGAATAGTTAGGTCCATCAGATATATGAGTGGTTAAGGTTAGCAGTTTCTCTAGAGACTATTGCGATCAGTTCTTCTGGTTTACCTAATACATAGATTCTCAGGGTGTAGCACCTTGTCCCAAACAAGCTAACTTTGAAAGCACACGCCTTAAGGCCATGTTAGCAGGGATAACTAACCCAAAAGCAATATGCTGAAATGTGACTCTTCTGCTTTGGAGACGCATGTTGATGTCATGGTGGTGGTGCTCTGCTACTCTACCCTCATATATTAATGTATTCAAAAGTAGTTTGTGTTGTTCTTAACACACAGTTATAGAATCATAGAATAGTTTGTGTTGGAAGGGACCTTTAAAGGTGCATTTCTCAGTGTAGTTATACTCCTCTGACTAATGACAGAAAAGGTTATTTTCATGCAAATGTTAATTATAGATTTATATGAAATTAAATATATGCATATGAGATTTCTTTTACACATTGTGCGCTTTCTCTGTTAAAAATTCCTGCACCTCTAGTGATTTAACTGATTATTGTGGGGTTTTTCTCTGGATTTGCCTTGTGAAAATTGGTGCAGTTTGTGTGCATCTATTTTGTTAATCAGGATGATCAAATACATAAATATGTATTGGAGAGAGCAGATACTTTGAAGACAGTTTCTTTTAGGGAACTTCTTGACTTTTTCATTATGGAAGAGGTGTATCCTGAAACTGTTAAACATTAAGCATTAAACATGGGTGTAAATGTAGAATAATTTTTTCAGTGCAGTTGTGTTCAATCAACGTAGTGGGGACCTGTTTCTCTTTTAAAGGCTTCAGAATTCTCAAAAGTTTTATGAATTCAAAGCAGTCATCGTGCTGAGCGAAGTATGTAAAGCACAAGGGGATTTAGAGGATAATTGAAATTTTTTCCTTTCCACTTATAAGGTAACGTGTAACTTACATGAGAAAATATTATAATAAAATTAAACAGCTTAAAACCTAGATCTAAGCCCATTGCTATGGCCAAATGAACAATGACCCTACACGTGAACATTTGTACAAAATAAAAGGATATTTGATGCCATCTAGTGGCAGCTGCGAAAAGGCGACAGCAACTTTGAAAATGTGCCAGAATCTGTCCTTTGTAACTCCAAGTGTATACTGTGCCTTTAACCTTTCGGTCCACCACTGGCATGGATGTAGAAATCTAAATATAGCAGTATTATCTAGGAAACTCACACGTTAGTTTCCTGTAGGCGCTGACTGAATATATGTAGGGGTTTTCCTGTACTTTTACCTTCTTGACCACTTTGTCCCAGGCCTGCAACAAACAGTAATACTTCTGTGGTAACAAACTACGATCTATACTAGGAATCTTGGCATATCTCTAGGTTTAGGATTTACATAAAAAAAACAGAAGGTGAACGTGCCGAGCAAACTGAAAGTAGGGAATTACTTCTTTAAGCCTAAGAACATTTGCTGAAGGATTAAATCTATTACATTTAAACAAATTAAATTCATTAAGTATTAAACATATATAATTATCTTATTTAGGATAAAATATTAATATAATAGTAATAGAAGGTGGAATTTCCGATAATATCTATGTGTTATAAAGATATGAGCCTATTGACAATTAATGTTCATAAATAATATAGGTTCCTTATAAAAAAGATAACATCACATTTTATGGTTTCTGGTGCAAATTAAGCAGTAGGTTGTCCTGCAGCCAAGTGTGAAGGCACCATATGCAAACCACAAACCACTGCCAGCTGACAAACCACACGTGTGTGTATGTGTGTGTGTGTATGGCAGGGGGAGGGAGCTAAAGAATAGAGTGAGTATCAGAATAAGAATTACTGCACTTTATTATGTGATATTTTACCATCTTTTGTATAGAATTGTCTTTATGAAGTGACACAGTCCAGTTTCAAAAGAACATTACTCTGTTATTCCCTATGAAATCAGCCTAAAGAGCTCCAGATACTGCACTGTTGAAATGACTGATGCTAATTCAAGCAATGACTTTCAAGAGTGACTGCAGTCCTCTTTGCTGAAATGTGCCAGATTCCAATTAGTTCTAATCTGACCAGCTAGGAGTCAAATTAAAAAAAAAAAAAAAAAAAAAAAAAAACCAACAAAAAAAACACCAAAAACAAACATGAGGTTTTTTCACCACAGATTTCAGTTGTCATTTTTTAAAAACACGATATCCGAGTGTCTTCAAGAGCAAGAAGCAAATTAGGAAAACTTTCCTTTCTGGGGTTGATGGTCTTGGGTGTAACTTTCTGCTTTCCAGTTCTCTGTGTGAAAGTTTTAGCATAGAAAATGGCAGTAAATGAGTACCAAAGGAATATTCTGCTGAAAGACCTTTTTACAGACTGTGTGATGTGAACTCTCTTTGCAGTAGGAAAGGTATGAAGCAGCTGATAATGAAGCCTCCAGATGGGCAACTACAAATTATTGGATACTTTCCCTAGGATTGGCCAGATATTGTGTGGAAGTCCAGAAAGAAAGAGAAAATAAATACCCTGACAATTTGTAAACCCAATGAATTTAGGTGTCCAGAGTACCAATGAAACTGTTAAAGGACGTGATTGGTACATTTTACTGAATTATTCTGGAATTTATCATCATTGCTTGCAGAAACATGCAAAATTCTCATCCAAGTTCAGGCTTTGTCTTTGGCTCCGTAGCAGGGGTACAGACATAATAAAACATCTCCTGGTCACTCTTTCAGTGAGCATCTCTTCCATGGCATGGTTGGTTGTAGGATAGGTAAACTCTTAGGTGAGGCTGACCACTGACACCTCCTTCTTCCTCCACTGTGGTATCAGATGTGGATATGATGTCCCCAAAGTTGAGGAGAACCTCTCTGACAAACACATGCCTATGCTCTAGGTCACATAGAAAGGATATATGCAAAGGTGGAGGAAAACCTGCTGGGGTGGGAGATTGAATCTGTCTCCTGTGACAAGAGCAGTCTACCTGTTACTCATGTGGCAGAGAGATTTCTCGTTTGTTCAGCCCTTAGGACCCTGTGTGTCTTGAACCATCAGAAATATCCATTCCCTGAGAAATTCACAAGTTACAGAAGCAAAGTAGATACCAAATTCTGTTGCTTATTCATAGGTAGAAAACTGAGTTAAACAGAAATGACTAGTTCAAAACAGCACAGGAAATCACTATCAAAACTGGGAACTTGCGCTGGAATTTAAGAGTATGGATTGAGAGCATCTACTATATGAATGTATTTCATCCAGTCATAGATATTTATCACATTTTTATGAACATTACATCTAATGTCTGCCTGAAGCAATTCACTGCTACTCCTGTTCAACTGTAGCATTTTATCACCAGGATTTTAGTCACTGGTGAAGATTAACACCACTTCACAGTTTGGATAAATTGTGTATCTCTGTATGAGTTTCAGTGAGTAGGCATGAACATGGAACGTGTATGTAACCTAGAAATTAGAAGTTGATTTTCACTGGAGGAGAAATGAAATCAAAATGCAGTATGTAGCTACGTATTAACAGTAGTGGGAACAAAATAGAAAATGGTTTTCAAATGAAGATCTGTAACCTGGTATGGTAGCCTCCAGTAGCAAGGACTTAATTTAATGACCAGGATACCCCATCCTAAATTGCTAGTAAAAAAACAAATGATGATGTGATAGAGAAACAAGATTTCATTACATGTGTCAGGAGTGGTCCGTTACTTTTGAATGGCAAACCTGACTGTCATCTCAAAGCCTCATAGAACAGTGCATTGTTTACTCTTACTGCTCCACATATTTTTTAAGGAGAAACTATTTTACACATTTTTTGAGATAGCATGAATTCATGTTCTCATTGTGTTATGAAGCCAGATGATTCAGGGGGAGAAAATGCTACTGAAACTAAAAGGCCTTAAAAATCATTCACGCAGCTCCTTGCTCTCATTCTAGAAGTAGCTCATATAATAACATCTTACTGTCCATTGTTTTAGTGCTTTCAGTGCTGGGGTTTTTTTCTATGGTACCAGAAATTCCCTGAGGTGCTGTTTTCTATTAATTGAAAGAGAAACTAAAGACAGCTCCATTCAGTGCCACCTAGGATATGTCAGGCAATTTATTTGTTTTTCAGTCAGACAGCTTCCTTGCCCTGGATACATATCAGGGGAAACAAAACCTTTTTCTCACATACTGCAGATTGCAGGTCAGGCCTGTAGTGACAACAAGTAAGAATAGTGGAAAAAGAAGTTTGAACACACACCAAAAAAAAAAAGCTGACACATGACTGTAAAGGTAAATACTGCTAATTAACATGAAAAGTGACCTGAGGGCAACTTTTATGGACTCCAAGAGGGCAGCTAGCCTGCCACGCATTCCCTGGATCTGAACCTAAGTCAGTAGAAAGGAACTTACTGATTTACTAGTTTTAGGCTGTAATGTGAGATTAATCATATCCCCCAAATTTAGTTAAATTACTAGGATCGGGTCAGTCATGGCTCATCTACATGGGTATGAGAACATAATGTGTTTTCTTCTTTTTCTGGTATAGATTTTTTCCTGCTGATTTCTGAAAAACTAATACATTTGCCTTTTATCTATCAGGTACGAAACCTCTCTATCTCCTATTTTTATTCCTGCAGCTGAGTCCTAACTCACTGAAATCAACATTTTTCTGCCAATTTCCAGATGCTTTCTAACCTTCGGACATATTTTCTCATATGCAACACTACTTTTATTGCAGGAAAGTTGGAGTGGGCTTAACTGAACATATGTCTGTTAGATCTAGCTGAGATGCAAGCTCTAGTAAACCATGCTACTTATAACCACCGAGAGAATTTCTTGTGGTGTTGACTGTGGCTGTGAGAAAGACTGAAAAGATCTGAGTGCCCACAATGAAAAACACTTCTTTCTAAAATAGGAAACTGGAAAACTTCCCAGCTTCCACATCTGCCTCTGATTTACACCTCTGAGTGCTAGGGTGGGCAAGATAAAACCAAGAAGGATTAATGGGCTACTCCTCTCTCTGAAATTACTGTGGGAGATTACACCCCCAGTTGCAGAAATCTGGCAGTGACTGGTTAATTACAAGACAAGCAACTGAAGAGTACCTGCTTTTCAAGCTAGAGATTCCTTATGTCCACCCCTGATCCATTTGCAGGAGACACTACTTGTACCAAAAAGTACTGGGAAGCAGATGCTTAGTACCTGCTTCTAAGCACGAGAAACAAAAAATCCTGAGCCGAATCTAAAGATCCCATACTGAAACTTGAATAGGGGAGTAAGAGATTACTCATCCCAAACTTAATTCTTTCTTCATTTCAGTCCAGCTCTCAATAAATTGAGCACACGTGTAATTTTAAGCAGGTTAGCATGATACTGAGACCGGTGTAGATGTTGGATAAAGTGACAGTATCAGGCTTGGCAACAAGATCCTGGATGCAGTTAAGCTCAGATCTAATAGGAAACAAACCTGGCAGGAATCTTGTAACTAGTGTGACTTACAGGTGCCTTTTTGGTGCAGTGCATGGCTACAAGCTATAGTATGAGATGTTGTAACATGAGCTGACATAAGATGGGAGCTAGTCCCTGCATTACTAGTCACAGGAACAAGTATTGATTCCCAGACCTCCATTCAGCTGCATGGTTCTGTGTCTGGTTTTGATAATACCCTGAGCCACGTGCGAATTGAACAGATTTATCTTGGAAGCAGTGGAGGATAGTGCAGAAATCTAGCTGTCTGGATCCCAGTTCATCAGGGCAAGGAGTTTTCAATCTATCTTTCTCTCTCTCTCTCTCTTGTAATGCAGAAAGCCATTTGCTGCAAAACACTGGTACTGCAGACTGAACAGGGACACAAAACCAGGTCTGCATAGAGCTGTGCATATGTAGGGCTGCAGTTTTTGTTCACACTCTGAAAGAAGGGGTGTATGAGGTTAAATAATGAGTAATTTCAACTAATATGTTATGATTCCTTGTTGAAAATGGGTTGAGAAATGTGCATGCTCAGTCTTGGGCACAGAGGTAGAAATGTAGCAGACACAGCAATCCAATAGCTTCATGCATCCTAAAATGGGGCAGAAATTTTTTGCAGTATGCATATGTACTTCCAAACATTACAAGTCTAAATCAGAGCAGAATGCTTTAAAAAAAAAAAATAAAGTGAAATGTCTTTAACACACAGATAATGTACAGGACTGACTGAATGTACTCTTTCATGTGATGTTTAGTCAGCTATTTTAAATCCCATATATAGGACACACAGCTTATTCATCCACTTAAAAATAGTTAAACTGTCTTTGGGAAGCAGGGTGCTGAGACTAACTTGAACAGTATATGCTTGAAGCTAGGGTGCATGTTACCTCTCATTTTGGGTGGCTTGAAAGATTTTGCAGTTAAAGAGATTTTTCTTCGTTATGTTTCTGTGGAATAACAATGACATCCAGTGGCTGGCTACTTTAATAATACATATGTATCTGCTGCAGGTATAATAGGCAATGATAAGATTTCTCCGGGGTCTTTTCTTTGTGGTAGCTAAGAGTTCTTTTTACCGAATTTATCAGTGGGGATTTTGGGGTGGGGGGACCTGAGAAATGGAGTCTGGGTGTGAAATGTCCCCTTGCTTTAATGAGGCCCTACAGTAAGAAAGTCAATTGCACTTTACTGGTATCTAAATGCCAGTTTAGCTTCAGGGAAGAACAAGATATTGTACTTTGCTCATTCTCCTCTCTTCTAAAGAGACTTAAACCCAGGTTTTTTCCTAATAACTGAAACCCACCGTGGCCTAGGCAGCAACTGTATCCTGTTCCCCTTTCTCTTATTTGAAAGTTTTAATCTAAAACATACGTGTTTTGATTCTTAATATCATCATATTTCACCTGTTTTCAGCTTTTTAGATACTTTTTTGCTGCCCCATCGATGTTCTTTAGGCTGCCCTGAGGCATGCTTAACTTACATACCAACAAAGTGTATTTTTTTTTTTTTTAGGATTTTTTTATTCTACTTAATAAGAATGTTACCATAGCAACTACCACTCACATGATACTTATTGCTGTGGGATTTAGTTACATTTCCTTTTAATAACAAGAACCTTAAAACAGTAGGACATCACGCAATTTTTTGCATTTTATTTTGTAGCAGAAAATTATATACCTTTATCTTTTCTTTCTAGTGACTGGTTTGTGTATTAGAATTTGTTTTCTCTTATTCCTTTTAAATAAAATCTTTCAAGAATCTCAACAGGGTAAAGATATGGGATGACTAAATAATTTCTCTTAGAAAAAGGCTTATGTGTGTAATGGACACAAGAAAATTAGATGTCTGAGGAGTGGGAACACATCTGAATAATGAACACAGAGTACTTGGACAATGATATAAGGTATCTTCTCTCCACTCCCACCTGCTTCCTTTGACTTCCCTGGGGTAATGCCATGACTCCAGTAAGGCAGAATCTAATAGACTGGGTTTTTTTTTTGTGATAGGCTGGATAGTCTTGTTTTTAAGAACAGTTCCCAAATTTGAATATGGATGTAAGCTGAAAGATGGTAAATTAATTTGTAAACTATCTCCAATACATTATTTTGCTTACTAATTAGGCAGTATAAAAAGAACAGCAGTTTATGCAGCCTAATAAAGCATTTTCAGACAAGCGTATGAATTCTTTTTCTGAGTAAAAATGTTTTTGTCTATTATTAGTGGATTCCTTGTCTCATGGATATAGTATTGCTTGAGTACAGAGCTTAGGAAAAAAACACTGGTATAAACTTATGGCCAGAACCTTCAACTCTGCTCATTTAACAATCAGTCTTACTGCAGCCAGGAGAACTAATGATAAAGGTTTTTGCTTTAACAGGTCTGGATGCTAAGTGAGATGCTATTATATAGAGACTGTTTTTTTGTTTTTTGTTTTTTTTTTTTTCAACATAAGTGCAATTCATTGCATGTAATATGATATGCAGTAACAAGTAAAATGTGGGCTGAAAATATTCACAGAAACCAAAGAGAGTTGGTTTAGAGTAAATATTAGAGTAGGTATTAGCTAATCTAATGCTCTGCTTGAGATGAGCTAGAGTACTCGTGGATCATTGCTCAGATAATTTTCTAACATTATTATACACCTCCTGAAACTAGGATGTTAAAAACAGTTTGCTCATTTCTGTGCACATATAATTTAATGTTTGTTGCACAATAACTAATAGATCTGCAAATTAAGCCCATTAAGTTGTCATCCTCATCTTAACAGTGTTTTGTTTATCTGAAGATGGCTGTTACATGCTCTTCCATCACATCTTGAGTAAACAAAGATAATCCTTTCAGCCATTCATCTAAAGAACCTATTTGTATTGATTTCTTGTGGATTCTCTCCACTGTCTTTATATTTTCCTCAAGTATAGTGTCCAAAAGTGTGCACAGGATTCCAGCTATTATCTCCCAGTGCTGAATAATTTGAATAATGACCTCCTCTGTGTTGCTTCTGGCAGTTTGGCTATTTCTTCCCCAAATGACATTTTCTTTCTTGGTTTCTATTGAGTTTGTGGTCTGCTGCAGTCATGCCATTTATTTTTTTTTCAATGCAACATTTTGCATCATTCTTTACAGAATTAACATGGATTTTAAATAGTTTCTTCAATTTATCAAGATGATTTTTAATTCTAGTCACATCCTCCAAAATACTCACTACCCCTCCTGTTGGTGTTTCCCTCAGTACTTTCCAAGTGTTATTTGTTAAGGATACCTTGCAGTGGTAGAGACAGGATCGACTGCACTGATGATAACACTTTGATTGAAGCTTCTTCAGCCAGCTGAGGACCCACGTAACAGTAATTTCAGTGAGACTGTGTTTTCCTGTTTTGTCAGGGTGTACCGCAGAACATTCTTCTGTTAGATCATGCTGACTTGATTAAATCAGAAGCTTGTGTCAGCTTATTTTGAAACCTTTGGTAGAAAGTAAGCAGCAACCATTCTGGCTCCACTCAGACATTGTTAGGTGTTCCGATTCTCATAGTGGTTTTTTTCTTTTATGCTGGCAACCAAGGAAACTTAGAAAGTTTGGAGTGCTGGGTTTGATGTAAAAAAAAAAAAAAAAAAAAAAAAAAACCAAACAAAAACCCAAAAACTTTTGAAATGAACTGGAATGGATTTTTTTTTTTTTTTTTAAGATAGGAAATGGAGGAATTTTTTAATTCCAAGACTGATTTAAGTAATCCTAAAGACATGTAGAATTTCCCTGAGATGGAAATTCCAGCTCTTGACTACTTTATTAATCAGTATTAAATGAGAACAAAGCTTACTAAAAATTCAGTTTTATGAAATTTGCTAGTTCAGTGAAGAAGTGAGTCCCATCATCAAAAGGAAATGTTCTTCAGATCCTTCATTAAGACTGTCTTTCACATCTATTTCTGTCTTGTAGATGTCTGAACTATTTTTTTTCTTTTTGAAAAATAATTATGTTTGTTTATTCTCCTCCTCCTTCTCTGCTGCTCTCACACACCCATGCTGTATTTATCACTGACCTCTGAAGGGGAAGGTAGGAATAGTAGTTTAAGAAATGTCATAATATGGTGGAAATTTCAATTATGTACCTCATTTATTAAGTGTATTTGGAGGGGAATTATGATAGACATGCAATATTGTACTGGTCTAAAGGATATTTTTTGTTATTTTGTGTATCAGAAAATGCAGGATGAATCTGGAGCTTAGAGAAATAATTTGGGTAGAAATTTTGGAAGTTCCAAATGAAAAAGAGTGTAGAATATTAGCGAAAATATGTCTAGGGTGTCATTTGAGTAGGAAGAACAAAAAAAATTATTCATATTTGTCCTAGTAGGAAGGCCACCATTAAGTACCCTTACTGTAACCTGATTTGGAATAATAAAAGAAAGAGCTAGCTGGAACACTAAATACCAGGAGATGTGGAGAGTCTTACTCTTAGAGGAATAAGCTGTGTCCCAGTTCCATTGTTGCTTTGGAGATGGAATGCTGGATGAAATTTTCAGACAAAAAGAATTTTTTGGCTAGATTTATCTTTTTACCAGTGTTTAACTGTATTTTAGGTAAATAAATAAATTTAGTTTCACCAGTTGATTAAAAAAAAAAATTCTGAAAATGTGAAAAGCTTATGTCTTATGTTTTCGTGATGAAAGATCTTTAGATAGAAGTTCCAAATTTTGGCAATTTTATTTTTTAATCAAGACTAATTTTCACATTCAGAACAAAGCATTATATGGAACATTTCTGCAGTCATTTAAAACCACTCGGAACCATTACAGTAAAATTTGAAAAATTGAAAGTACTCAACTAAACATGCAGATAAAGTCAGAAACAAAAGGATTTCTCAGTGATAAACATGTTAATCTTCTTTAAGCTGAACAAAAATATCTTTATTTTTATCCTAAAACCAAAAAGGACCTGGGAATAGTTTCCATATTGAATTGCACAAGTAAAAATACAGAATAAATTAATTGACCATTGGCCAATATATTCTTGAGGCAATCACCAAGTGCAGGAGTCCTGTTAGCTTAAGGAAACCCCCAAGGCCATTCAGCTGCTGCTTGCAGGAGCATTATTTTAGTTACATGAGCTAGGATCTGCCAGTTACATATCCTGATCTGCGAGGTGTGGCGGTCACACCACCTTTCATATTTCCAAGAAGATTGTTTTGGGGACGTTCTCTCCTTTGGCTTTTGCTGTGCCAGGAATGACTTTGTTTGCTACAGTGGGGCATTATACAGCATTGTGCAGTGCGATAGAAAGAGAAAGGAGCAATGTGGCATCAGTATGTGAGATTCTGTCAGATAATTTGCTGTTTTGTTTTCTGCCTGTAGCTTTCTTATTTATGGCATTAAACAATGTTTATTACAGAAACTTCAATGACAATGACAACATTCATTTACTATTACAAATTTGGTACTATGTTCTTGCTCTCGCTCTCTTCCTACTTTCCATGATTTTTTTTTTTTTTAATCCCATTACATGGTTACCATAGCAATTGTTCCTGCTCACTTCAGCTTTCCCAGCTGCATTTGAGAACATTTATTTTACAGGATGCATTCTAGTTCTCTCTAACTCTCTGGAGAGACCTAAACTAAGTTAAAATGTTGATGATTAATTTACCTTCTGATATTTCAAACAAATTATATCACAATAAATCTCTGAGGTGTATATGTGACAGCATGAAAAATCGACTTAAATGTAGAGACATAGAGCCTCCTATAGATGTCACTGTACTCCATGCATTTAATTGAGAGCAACTATGACTTACTGTAAAGTGTGAAATTAGCTTTTTTTTTAACTGTCAAACTATTACACAAAAGGCAGTGAGACCTTCATTCTCTTACTCATCAAGATGGCTAGTATGTCTTCCAGAGCAAGCTATCTTGCTGAAATTAGGATTTCACCCTTGAGCAAACTGATCCTCATCATGAATGAGGGGACCAGAACTGGGCATCTCATAGTATGCACTTTGTTAGTATCAAAATAGCCCAAAAATGATTAATATAATTTTTAGCTTCATTTTGATAGTCTTCAGTTTTACTTTACAGACCAAAACTCCTGAGAATTTCGGTAGGTTTTTTCACTTGACTTGAGGAGCACTTGACTTGAGGATCAGGTCCTGGGTTTGAGTGAGTGGTGGGGTTTTTTGGTGGCAGGGGAGGGGGCTATCGGGGTGGCCCCCTGTGAGAAGCTTCTTGAAGCTCCCCCAGCTCCACGTCAGCTCCACTTCTGTTTGGGAAATTGAGCCAATCAGCTGCGCCTCTGCGATAACGTATTTAAGAAGGGACGTGGTGATGGGCAGTGGGACTTGTGAGGAGGAGTTTCAGCAGCTGCATGAACACCAAGTGGAGGAACGGAGGAAGAAAGGAAGGGGGAGGTGTTCCGGAGCAGAGACCCCCCTGTATCCTGTGGTGAGATGGCAGGGCTGCACCCTCCGCCACCCATGAAGATCTGCGGTGGAGCAGACATTGAAATATGGCCTGTGGCTTCTGCCTTGATGATCAAGGTGCTGTGCCTGAAGAAGGCCGGGGTCTCATGGGAAAAGGTATCCCCGCTGCTGTAATTCAGCGCTGGGAGGATTGCAGCATGCGGGGGAGTCCCACGCCGGAGCAGCTCGGGAAGGGCTGCAGCCGTGGGAGGGAATCCAGTTGGATAAAGTTAGTGACCCACGATGGAGCAGTGTGGGGAATGCTGCAGCCCGTGGGAGGAACTCAGGTCAGAGAAAGTTTGCAGAGGACCGCAAGTTGAGGAGAGGGGGACCACAATGGAGCAGGGGGAACAAGTTCCAGAAGCTCTCCGCACCAAAGTTGGAAAAAGCAGCAGCACTGACTGCACCCCCCATCCCCTGCCCCTGCACCACCGGGGGGAGGAGGTAGAGATATTGGGAGCAGATCTGAGCCCGGGAAGAAGGGGGGTGGGGGTGGGGGGAAGGTGTTCTCAAGATGTGGCAATGCTTATTACTGACCTACTCTGTTACGTGTTGTTAGTGTCTGTAATAAATGTATGTTCTTTTTTAACTCCCATAATGAGTCTGCCTTTAGCTCATAAAGGGTGAGTTTTTCCCCATCCCAGTCCTATCTCAAACCACAAGCCTGGCTCTCTGTCCCTTCTTATTGCCGGATCTTTTAATCTTTGAAAAATGCAGTTTAGGGGAATGAAAATTTTTTCACATATTTTACTTAAGTTCCACAAATATATTTCAGAGTAAACAGGAGGACATCATGCTGACATTTTCAGAATGCTTGATTGAATCTTTTACTTTTTTAATAGTTTGTGGGTTTTTTTGTCTCGAGATGCACCTATTTTTAAAAACTTAGGGAAGGTTAAAAAGCAACACTTAAAACCCACATCAGGACTACATTAACGCTGTAAGTCAATCGGAGTTGCATTTTAGATGGTTTTATTTTGCTAATAGGAATAACAGTTCTCCATCTTCGTTTAACCCAAAGAGTAATTTTCATTTTTTTTTTTGCTCAGGCTGGCCACAAGCTTTTAAATGCTATTGGTTCTACACTTCTGCTGCATCAAGAGCATGCTTCTGAATCAACTATTTTGGCTGAAACTGTCTTTTTTTTTTTTTTTTTAAATAATAATAATTATTTAAATTTAGATTGTTTTCTCCATTTAAACACTGTGAAATCCTAATCATCTGTAATCTGATAATGAACAACATATGAAGCTAACTGTGTAGAAACTTTCAGAAAGATGCTCTTGTCTCCTCTTCAGGCTCTTCATAGAAACTACCACAGATCTAGCCAAGAATAACTTTTCCATTTGTTTAAGGGTCACCCAAATCCAATTTCAGAATGAAATAAACTATACTGTATGGTACTTCCTAGGAAGCCAAGACAGAGTAGCCTTCATCTTTTCAATGTCAACATGCCCACTCTCATTTGCTAAACTTACACCTAAACTGAACTATGCATGCAAATTAGGTAATTTCTAAGGAAAAAGAGCACTGAGGCTTAAGAAAAAGAATTTTCTGTGACTTGCACCATACTAAATCTCTGACTACTGGTCAGCTGCAAACAAAGTTGCTTGCTTTGCATATGCAAGTCTACAACTGTGTGTATTAGTGAAACTCTTGTCTTGCAAGCATGCTTCTTAGCTTGACCTTTTAAATTTGAGCCTTAGTATTTTGGGGGCTTTCAGAAGGGAAAAGGAGCGCAATGGTATCAGAGTGGAAGGGAGTGTTGTTATTAATTATATAGATATTTATATCAACGTTTCCCTCATATATAGCACGGTGATCAGAATTAAGGATTCAAAGTTTTTTCCTTTGCCTCAATAACACCTGAAAATGGCCACAATCTGCTCTTTATGTCTTGGACATAGCTGCTGTACTGATTTTTTTCATCTCTGTTGTGAAGAGAGCCCTTTTCCTGATGAGCCGGTAATGTGCTGCAGTTGTATGTGCCCATAACCTTTCCCTGAACCCAAGCCCTCTGCAGCAGGTTGCAGAGGCCCAGAGCGGCCAGGTGACATACAGTGCCATCTGCACTGCTATACTGGTCATCTGGCCAGAGCTCTGACCTTTCTGAACATGATACAGTGAAATCTAACTCCTGAAAGCTGCTCGGAGGCAAAATCTGTTCTTCACCATCAGTTGCACTACTCAGTCACTTAATTGTCCACTGCAACTGATAAAGTAACCATTAGACTCAGGTCATGAACTACAGTTTATCATTCACACGCAATAATACACCCTTGAACCACACTGGTTTCTAAATTATAGCAACACAGACTTCTTCAATAAAAGAGATTTAAAGTACCTGGAACTTAGTCCTGCGCTATGAAACAACAGCTGAAAATAGATTGTTTTGTGCAGGGAGAAGCTGCTGTGATTGATGCAGTCCATGGTTTGCACTGTATGCCAGATAAAGACTGATAATGCTAAGCAAAACTCTAAATAATGTTTTAGACTGACAGTAAGGCTTGATTTTGCTCATGATCTCTTTACTGTCATTCAGGGTAGCTCTGTGGCAGATGCTGAGCTGTGCAGGCAGAGGGGTGATGGTGGGAACTGGCTGGGAACAGAATTTCAGAGAAGGGACATGGTCCTGCCAAAATGCATTTCCTTGTTTAGTTGTGAATGTGAAATTAAGTTATACCAGGATCAACTTCTGACCTGTAGTTTTAGAGCTGGTATTATAGAAACACAAGCTTATCTCACACTGAGTTGTACAAATCCCTTGCTATTTTGGCAAGCCTTTCATCTGAAGATAGTAGCTAGCTTCATAAACTTTAATTCATTAATTAAGAATTGGATGAGGTGGAAGCTACTGACCCCATCATATAGAGTGTCAAGCTGAACTGTAGAGCAGTACAAACCACCCTGGATTCCTCCTATGTGTACTCTCTGTCCCTCTGCTCTCCTTTCCTCTTTCTTCCAGCCTCATCTTGCTGGTTCTTCCAGCACCAGAGCCACCCACAATGTTCATCCTTCACAGCTGCAGGGCTGGGAACACCAAAACAGCTGCTGTTTGGTTAATAGGCAGTCTGGGACCTTTTAAAGGGTCCTGTAGTAGCTACTTAACCACACTGGAGAGAATCCTGCCCCCATTAAAGTTGATCAGAGCTTTCCACTCATTTCTGTGAAAGCAAGGTCTAACGTGCTGCTTTTGGGAGATCTGAGCGAGCAGAGTGTCTCCATATTGCCCTGATGTAGGCTAGGGCTTAAAATATGAAGTATATGCTTTAGTACTATGATGAGTGTCACACAGTTTACAGAGAGCCACAGCTGTGTTTATTTGTCCCAAAATTCAGTCTCGTACTTTGTAGGACTGGAGTTACTCTTTCTTTGCAGACATTTAGAGAAAAAGAATTATATTAATAGGAACTATTGGCACTTCCCATATAAATTCTTCCCTGTGTAAGCAGTTTACTACTAGAAATAGAATTTTAGTTAAAATAAAGAGCAACGTAATAATATAGGTAAAGAAATATTATTTAGAGCAATAGAGAAGTCTTAAAAATGACTTAATGAAAAGAGGCTGAATAAATAATGTCCTGCTGAAGTGATAAAAAAAAAAATGCAATAATAGGAAAAGAAAAATCTATTTCTAGTGAATAAAAAAATTCTCAGGAAATAAGTGTAACTAAACTTCAAAAACTTTCAAGGTGCCAGAAAATCAAACCAAACAGTTCTGAAGGTGGCTTATTCCTCATTTTCTGTTATCCAAGAGAGCGTTCCCATCTTTGGAATCTACTGTGACCAGCAATAGAAACCTTTAGAAATAGATGTCCTAAATGTAAGCTTGTTTGAAAGTGTTCATGAAGTCTTTTTATGATGCCTTTGGCAAACTCTTCTGTGTGTTTGTGTATATCTCCCTCTCTATAAATGTGTGTGTGTATGTGGTTGCTTAGAGAATGCAAAGCAGACTGAGCCTTCAAAGAAATTAATTATATATGAGTGAAAGCTCATATATAATTTGCGATCCCCATGAATTGATCAGTTATCAAAAACCACTCAGATTTCATATATTTTAATCTGGAACTTCTATCATTTATCTGGTATCTCCTTTGAAAAATATATTTCTAAGAGCTATAGTTGTACTGCTACCAAAATCTAAGAAAAACAGAAATGAGTTTTGATACTACTGGTGTGACTTAGCTGACCAGGAGGTGTCCTGTTGAGATCCTCTTCTGTAAAGTCTGCACTTTGTAAAAACAACATATCATACAAGCCTGCATTTAACTTCACGAATTGTGGCTTTGAAGCGTTTGACACTGACTAGAAATGTATTGTACAATCAGTGAAATATGAGATTTCTGAGGGCATCTTCAGAGATCTTTTGCATTCTCTCCTGATGAAATATTTTGTAACCATTTTTCAGATGCATATATGGCTACATCAGATTTCTCTATATAAATCAATTCTAGATATTTTTTCTTGAGCATTTCTGGGATTTCCTGATTGTTCTGTTAATCTAATGTGTTAATCATACTACTCTGGATGATCATAGTGAATTTAAACTTCTTTCATAAGTCTTTCTAAATGGGATGGTTTGAGCTCCCGCAAGCTCTTTTTTTTTAAAAAAAAAAACAAAAAAACAACAATAGAAAACCACAAAACCACAGCAAAATAAAACAGGACAAAACCTTAAAAAATCAATCTCAAGTATGGATAACTTACAAAAAAGCGAACATGTCTTCCAAAATGGTGCTAAATCACTGATAATTTCTCTTATAAATGGAGCTGACCAAGGTAGGACGGTTTTCATTGTGAAGTGTCAAGAGACCATGGTAATAAGTTGCTCCCTGGTAACCCAGAGTAATCACCAAATATCTTGCATTTTTGCTTTGTCCTACGCAGAATTCAACTAAATTCAGTAAGAATGTACCTGGGAATAAAGTGTAGGTAGTCTCACATTATTAAGACTGCAAATGAGAAGATTAAGGTGGTGGAAAGGTGGCAGAGAAGAAAAAGTAGGCTCAGCTGAGAGACCTTACAAAAGACAAAGCAGCCAGAAATTTAGATTTGTACTTGTCTTCACATCAAAGCAGTAATAAAGTTTAAAATGTTTTGTGTTGCTATGAAATCAGGTAAACAGATTGATTTCTCTCCATGTGTTTTTTTGGCGGTGCTTGAGGAACAGCATGTGATTGATTGTATTTCATCTATGTGCTCTAAAAGTCATTGCCTTATGTCTATGTATTCATCAATATAGCACAAGTAATGCAGGAACCTCATCTTCTCCTTATGAGATGTAGTTAGAAAACAAGACAATGTGCTAGAACAAATAGCCAAATCTACATTCCCCAATTCATGCAAGAGTGATTTATTTGTAGTCTTTCTGCAAATAATTCTTTAAAATACTTAGCTACTTAAACTTTTGACCTTGGGCATTTTATTCACTGTATAGAAGTCCGTATCAGCCCAGAAGATTATTTTTTGTTCAACAGCCTCTCTGGAAGTTGCTCAATTTGGTTTGTGTGTCAGGCATCTCTGGGTAAAATCATTACCCTTCATTGTGCAAATTAAGCTGTGACTTACACAGGCAGTTTCCAATGTGATGGGGCTGTGCCCAGGCAGGGTAATTCATAGAGAGGGTTAAAAAAACAGAATCAAATGGTAGCTGTGAGTTAAAGAGAATAGGGGATAAGAGCTTAGGCTTAACCTATAGGGGAACCTAAGGAATAAAGCAAACCAGAGTCCAGTGTGGGGAAGAAAGGAGAAAAAGCAAAAAGGCTAAAAGAGATCAGGTCTAATGAGCCTTTCGAGGAAAATGGGAGACTGGAGCCTCAGAACGAAAGAGTGGCCCAGCAAAGCAAGGATAAAATGGATCAGCCACAGTGTCACCAAATTGATCCAGAGTTCAAAAACCATCAAATCACCGTATACAATAAAATAAATTAAAAAAAAAAAGTTCAAACAGTGTCAGGCTCCTTAAAGCTCACTTGCTGACATCAAACATAATAAGAAAAAGACCTGTTTGTAACATAATGTGACTCTTTTCTAAACAGAGCCTTTGAAATGTATGTACTGGTCTGTCATTTTCTGTTGTACAGTTCTCACATCATATACCTATGGGTCTGGCAGAATTTTTATACTATATGAAAAAGAGAAATAATTATGGAAAAATTAGAAAGATATATTTAGACTAAAGGGGTTTTATCGTGCTGTGTTAAGGAGCCATGCTATCATCTAGACTGATGACTTGAGAAATGAGCCGGAGAGGGAAACAGAGGGAAATGCTGGAGTGTAAATTAAACCAAACAAATTCTGTGTATAAAAAAATCAGTAAATATATATAACAAATGCACGCTAAAGGAGCTGAAGGTATTAATTCCTATCAAGAGCATTTCTAATGTACCTATTACTCTAATGTGTAAGTGACAAACAAGACAAAGAAAATACCCCGTGTGTCAAGCCATATATCTCTTCATGACGTAAAGAGGTGGTGCTACCCATATTTAGCAGGTTTTATTTAGCCACCTACGCACCTCTGACTTGGTAGACTTATTTTTGATAAGTGGTGCTTAAAAGTGTTGGTATGAAGCATAAGTAGCTAATGCAAATATGTTACCGACCCCTACCAGAGCTAGCAATTATGTAAATTTTCAAAGCCTTCATCTTTTATAATTAGATGTGGCTGGCTTAGACTGAAGGACTTCCACTGCTGGCCAGCTCAGTCCTTATTTCACTATTTCACCAGAAATTATATATTTGAAATCAGGTGAATGTTATATTCTTTAAGGTTATTTAGGCTATATCCTGGAATATTTGAAAGAATTTTAGTAATTAATTTCAACTTGAAAGATGAATAAAGTCATGGAAGCTCTTGGTGAATAACGTCTTGTAATTGATTTTAAGTAAGTGTACTTCCAGTTCCATCTAAGTGTACGAAATGCAGTTATTTTTCACAGAATTCAAAATGCAAATTTTCTTAGCTTGGATAAAGGAGACAAGCACAGGTTTATGAACAGCACTAGAGATCTGCCTGTATGTAAATCCTAATAATCTTCCCTATTAAAAAGATTATTTCCCTGTAGGTTAATTATTGCTGGACAGCTTCAGGAGCTGATCCAAAACCCGTTGAACCAAACAGAAGGATTACAATGGTTTCAGTTTGTTTTGGATCAGGCCCTAAAGGGCTCCTCAGGCACAGGAGTGAAAGTGCTGTTTATATCACCCTAATACACATTTCATTGTCATGCAAGTGGTGGATTTTTCTCAAAACTTTATGGCTAAGAATAGTGTTAGGGTACATGTATATCCTTCTTTACATGTGTCTGCATATTTGTGATTTGCTGTGAGACATGGAGGCTCCAGTGGATCTGATGTTTTTTTCTTTAAGGTGGCATTAATGTAGCTTGAAATAAGTATTGCTGCCAGCCCCAGCGCAGAGACTTTGCATGCCTGAATGACACCTATCATTTGCCGAACTATTGAAAACATTATGGTGTTAGAGTACTCATCCGGCTCCAGATATACCCAAATTTGGAGCCAGAAGAGCAGTGCCCACCTGGCAGGGCTGTGCACCCAGGCTTGGAGCTGCTACCCCAGGCCTGCCTTCTCTTCCTCTGCTTGGCTGCCCACCTGCACGGTTAGGATGTATTGCAGGAGGCCAGAGCTGTTTCCCTGAATTAGACACTCGAATGGCAAGAACAGAAGGGGGAAAAAAACCCTCTCTGATATTTCTACTACTTTGCCATTTTATCTACTCATTATTGCCTCTATAGAGTGTGAAATCCTGCCATTCAGGCACAGCAGTGATTTACACCCATTCTGTAGTGGTTTAAATAACTCTCGCAGGTGCAAGACAATGAAGAATCAGGCCACTGGGATGAACTAGCCACAAGGGTGTACTCACTGCCTCATATGGCAATGGGATTGTGAAGAACACTGTAATGAGTCTTTACATTCAATCCCAGCCGCACTTAAGTGTGTACGTGTACAAAACTGCTTTAGAAGAATCATATAGCAAAGAGCCCAGAAAGCTAAGGAATAATTCTGGAAAGTTCTCTAAGTTAATATGCTGAAATTTGCTAGATATATCCTCACAAAAAGAAAACACTTATTAGAAAACCTAAATGAAATACGGGGTGGATGTGATATAAATTTGTTCACCTCAAACACTACAGTTAAGGTGAACTGGTACGTGCTTGTAGTCACAGCAAAGTGTGCAGGTGTTGGCTCTGCACAGAGGCCCAGGTGCATTCTCTCCCTGAAAGCTGATGATGGAAATAAACTGGAGGGGGGGAAATTAAAACAAGGCTGAGCAGCCATCTTTTCTCCCAGCATTAGGGGATAATGCAATATATTAAATCCCAGGGGTGGTACATGGTCAAATATGACCAGAATAATTTTTGTTATATTCCAAGTCACCAGGCTTATTTTCACTGTATTATTTAATTCTGCTTTTTCTATACCAAAGGCACCTATATCTGAACAAGTACCTTCTCCAGTTTGCACTAACCTAACTACAGGTGTGGTAGTCTAAGGACTCATTTATTCCATTGATGCATGGATTGCACTTGTCCTTTCGATAAAGGGAGGACTTTAGTTTCCTGCACTATCAATCTAACACCTTACATGAATGGCAAATGTGATTAAAATAAAGCAGTGTAACAAAATTAGAGGTGAGCCACAGCTACGCGCTCAAAAAGGGAAAAAATAGGATTAATAACTGATGCAGTGAGAGAGGTGAAGCATGCTTGCAGGGAGTAGAAGTAGCAAATGTTATAGATGGTACTATATACTACGAATGAACATCAAAAGCCTTGGAGGCTGGGTTCAGAAGCTTATCAGAAGTTACCTCGGCCTATTTGATTGAGAATTCATGCTGGTAATTTCCAAAGATTGGATTTCCTTGTGAGATCTTTAGTAGTTTCTCGTCTGGGTCAGATTAAAGGACAAGAACAGCAGCTCTGCTGGCACTACAGTATTTCTGCTTGCTAGCCTAGTTAAAACTAGGAAGTATACAGATATTAGAAACATATAGAAATAAAATATTCAAATAAAGCCAGATTTTTTTTTCATGGTTTAGAACAGTGCTGCATACAGTATAATCACTTCAAGTACACAAAGAAAATCTGGACACACTCTTTTATCTTTTTGCTGGTTCGTAAATGGGTCAGGCAGAGGCTTCTTTTCATGGAAAGCTCCATGCCTTAAAAAGCATGTGCCCAAAATCAGGTACCTAAATTCATAATACCCAAATAAGGTCCCTGGGATTTTAGATGTTTTTTTTTTTTAGTATCAAGACACTCAGAATGCTCTCAGTAAATGCTCAGCACTGTTGAAAAAAACCCCAAAAATAAATACATCAAATTTCATGTGATTGGCAGGTGTGTGCCATTGATCTTTTTTTTTGCTGTGCATTTTTGTTACAGAAAAGATACGTATTTCTCAGTTGTCACCTGTGTTAAATAGTGGTGAGCTCTCAAAACTTGTCCTCTGACCAACCTCAAAGGATAATGATAAGAATTTAAATGACCAGTGACACATTGAAAGGAATTCTACAAATTCAGGCTTGTGATGTCACCAGAGTAATTTAGGCAGAAAGAATACTCAAGTTATCTGTCATTTAATTTAAAGTTTAAAAAAATATATATATGTATAAATCTTATGGGAACCCTTAAACTTAGCTGTAGTGCTGCCAGGGCAGTGGCAACAGAGATGAACTCTGCAGCAATTAGTTGGTATTGACTATTGAAGGGATGGAGGTATGATTTTTATTCTTTTCTTTCCCCCTGAGGCAGAGAAATGTGGCTGCGGTGGAGCCTGTGCTCTGCCACCGGCCTCACAGTGGCGGGGATGAATCCTGTCTCGACACAAGATGGCACCAGGGACCAGCCTCTCAGGGAAGCCTTCCAAACCTTTAGCCTCATTGGCCTGCAGCAAACACAGGTGTTACAAATCTGTTGTTGTCTTAGATCTCACTAAATATTTTTGGTAGCTCAAATTTCAGATAAGCAAAATTTCTGTATCAGCAATGTTGCTTGCGCTGGTTGCACTTTCAGGCACATGCTGCTGAAAAGGGTTCCTTGTGTCACAACACAGCACTCTCTACCTTCATTAGGAAATGCTCTTGGAGGGAGTCCTGCATGGTACAGCCTCTTTGAGCGCCAATGTGAGCATCTTTCCTTTAGTGCTAAAATGCAAATCATTAAGGTATTATTTCCTTTCATTAACTCTCATGGACTTTCTAGCAAAAGAAACGTCATTTAGCTTTTTGTGCCAAAAACTGAAGTTAGCAGTTCCAATACAGAGTTTGCACCTACACTTCCAGTCATCCAGATATTTATTCTGCTTAAATGTATACTGTAACGAAATGATTGTAATGCTGACAAATGTGAGAATACACAGCAGTGTATAATAAGACCTCCCTACAAAAGTAATTTCCCTTTCTATTACTGGTGTTTCAGAAATTAAATGAACTTAAAATGGAAATTTGGATGTACTAGCATGAAAGGTGCACAGATTTTTCAGAAGCTTTGTTCATAATTATTCCTCTCCATGGGAAAAAAGTGCTGGCTGGGAAAAAACTGGGCATGGTACATCTTTTTACGTGTCAAAATTAATTTCAGAAATGGTATTAAAAATCCATAGTTTCCTTATTTCATTTCTTATATGTAAATAACTGTTGGAATTGTCACACTGACAAGTGAATGTAAATGAAAAGAAATACAGTCTGAAAGTGGTTGCTTCATTAGTACTTGGCTTGCAGACTGGGGGTATTTGGGGATCCCCATTCAGCTCGCTTCAGTACAACCTCTCCGAGCCAGGCTGCAGTGAGCGTGCTGTGGGACTGTGCCTTCTACAGCAATCGCACAGTGAAGTAGCAATGACTGGCAACCCTATTGCTCAATTAGTCTCCTACAGTATGTCAAGCTAGAAGATATTTCACAAATAGATCTTCCAGAGATACTTGCTTCAGTGAATTCCCTTTAAGACAAGGCAGCATAAAGATTTCTTTTCATTGAAACACATTATCCCATAACATCCTAATTTTTTTCTTGTGGCTAAAAACGATGGGTCAAATTCTGTGAGTTACACCGATAGAGACTGTAGAAGTCAGTACATTTGGACAGATAAGACTGAGAGAAGCATTGATCCCTGTCTCACAGTCAGTGTTTATAATAATCTGCAGACGCGGACCATGCAAGAAGGACTATCACCCTACTAGCAGCTTGTCAGGAATTGTCATTTGAAATGATAACATAATTGTGCGCATGTACCATCATGAGGTGGCCTGAAGCCAGAGCCTGAAGCAGCCAGATGAGCTGTTAAAAGGAGGTGATGTCTTCCAAGCCTGAGCAGGTGGAAACAAGATACACATCTCACTCTCCCTAGCCCATAAACATGCTACCACTTCTCTAGGTGCCCTTTAGGGGTCAACAGTTGGGATGAAAAAAAGGCTTGACTGTTTTGTCCTGAGTGTCAGACTGCTGGGAGATTACAGGTTGCCACAATCTGAGCATCCATGTGGCAAATGAATAAGCACAAGGTACTTGTGCAACTCTGCTGTTATTCCAAATATGTCCTGTGGCAGTGACACAGAGCTCAGTCACTACAATGACCCTTCATTGGGATCCAGCTCCTCTGTGACATAGTGTGCAGACAGACAGACCACTGTAGGTTCTCACTGTAGCTCTTTATTTCAGTATCTTTGATATCTTTTTAATTTATGCTCAAAATTTGGAGAGGTTGTGAGAGCAGCTTGGGAAACCTCCACAACTCTTTTAGCTAAAAAAGGTGTGAGAGCTGATCCTCCCAATTTTTTGAGAAGGTATGGGAAGTACTTCTAGGACACTGTTTCCTAGGAAAAAGTCAGGAACCATTGCTCAGATCTATCACCTTCCCACCAGGGTGTTGCAACTTTGCCATAATACTTTACTGCTCTGGGAATGATCCACTATGGTAGAATCAAATGTGTGTCCTCCTGCCACCTGCTGACTATTGCCTTTCATTTCTTCTGTCCTTGGTCCCATTACCACTGTATTTGCCTCATTTCCTAGGGCTGAAAGTGGATTCTTCTCTGTGAACGTCCCATCTAATCTATGGGAAATGTCACAAGAGGTGTCTCTGTGCTGTGGTCTGTGGCCTGAGGATAGCTGGGCAAGTTTTGAGCTGTGTCTATCCTTGGCTGTGTGCTTGGCTTTACTTGTAGGTAAGCCTGTCAGGATCACTGATGTGCACTGAAACTAGTTCTACATATTGTATTTTGCTGGTTTTCAGGCTTTTCCGTTCTAGGGAAGAGCTGGCCAGGAGTGGTTGCTTCTTTTCAAGAAAAATGAGACTTTGGAGAATCATGATGAGCACAGAGAAAAAACTAGTTGGAAGGCTTCAGTTTAGAGAAGGATGTGCCAGAATATCATGGAAGTAGAGAAAGGGAAGACTTATCTCACAAAAAGAGGAAAAAGAAGGTAGAAATTAGCAGTTGAGAAGACACATCCAGGAAGAAAGAATACAGTGTTTATTACAGACACTGAGAGGGAAAATTTAATCAGGATGGATTACTTGATGAGAGAAATTTAGATAAATATGTCATTTGGGAAAACTAATTAGATATTAAATTAAGAGATTGTATAGTAGCAAATCAGGGCAAATATTCCCATTATCAGGATTTCTGTTGAATAATTTCCTATTAGAGATTTAAAATCTTCCCTCAGCTTATACACCTAGCATTTAATTTCTACAATATATGGTCAAACAGCATATATTTTTGTAACATCTGTAAATTATGCCTTCATACTTTTGAAGACCCATCGGTTATGTAACAGGACTGAGCTTAATCTGCAATAGGAGTCTGAACTCCAATATTCTAACTTTTGTGAGATCAGCATTTCAACTGTAATATGTTATTAACCTGCTTTTATGCATAGAATGTAAAAAAACTTTCTATACTCAGGAAAAGAGAGGTGGTATATCTTATTCATTGAACCCAACTAAATCCTCCTCATTCATTCCTCACCCATTTTGCATGATCTGTGCTCTGTATAGTAATAGGACAAATATAAAATCTGCACATACATGAAAGAGAAGAATACCTAAGTAGAACCATTTAAAGTAAGGATCCAGCTCTATTTAAAATGCATTAACATTGCTCTTGTGTGTTCACCAAATGAAAGCAAAGTATGGTCCAGAGCTCTTCATTTACCCATTTCCTTACTTTTACCAGTCTCGTCTAATGCTCTTTTTCAAAACAAAGCAATAGAATTTTGTCTCTAGTAAACAAACTCCTCTGGGCTCATGGAATGGTTGTTCACATACCACTTGACAGTCTTTACCAATTTTATCTCATGCCGTTCAGTAGGAGATAAGAATGGCCTGTGCCATATTAATAATACTATACACTCTAATATTACACCTCAGACCCACAATAAAATAAATATGTACAGGAACCAGTGAAGTGATGGAAGTATGCCAAAGTTCACTTGTGTTTTTGTCCTGAGTGGGGGTTTAAATCTATTCACAAGCCTGAAACAGACTGCATACAGAGGGATCTACAGGTTGCCTGAGTCAGTAGACAAATAAGGGATGGTAGGTTTGTGCTATGTGCATTTTTACAAAATTTATTGAGCTTTGAGGAGTTGATTAATCACTTTGACTTATAAACTGGACCCAAGAGAAAGTCATATGAGCTAGAGATAAATGCCACTAGTCCTCCAAGACAGCATGCAGCAGCCACATCTAGCTGAGAAACTGTCCCAAAGGAGGTCAGAGTCCCTTGAAAATCCCTTAGGAATATCTAAAAATACAAAGCCTCAGAATATTCTTTTTGCACTAAAAAAAAAAAAAAAAAAAGAGAATGACTTCTAGGTACAAGTACAGTTGTACCCAGTAGAAACCTGCAGCCCTGTTGCTGTAATACGTATGTTTCCATGATTATGGCTGTGAGGAGGTTCATCTGTCTGTGGTGGAACCTATTCATAGCTCATCCATTTAAATTTTTTTTTCACCTTCAGTTTTCCTCCCCGCATTTCCTGACCACAACATTAGATCAGAGATTTATAGATAAATTAACACTACCAACAGCCATTGCACTGCTAACCTTGCTGTCATTAAGTGGTGGCTACTTGTCAAGAGTTCAGAAGCAGGGGTAACAATTTGGTGGGACATAGGGAAAAATAAAGCCAATTCAGTGTTTCTCCACTAAAGCTAAATTTGAGGTTTTAATGTGGCAATAAGGTATGGAGAGTGTAAAAGAGTGTGTGGCATTGGTCTTTGTTAGAGAGATCTTTACATCAAACATTTGAAGGATTTGCCCAAAGAGGTTCTTCTAATTCATCTGAGCTTCCTCTTTGCCTTGCCTCTCATTGACTGTGTGAAGAAGCCCAGGTGAGACACAGAGGTGGAACAGACCTGTGCAAGACCGTGCAATGCTGAATCCTACCAATATATGGATGTTCTTTACAATATCTTCTCAAAATCTGTCCAGATTCAGAAATCAATTATCTCAAAATTATCTTTATCCACCCAAAGAAGGTCATCTCCTTCTTTTGGTATTTACCCAGTTTGTCTGATTGCAGTTGGTTACTTTAACCAGCCAGCCTACATTAACCAACTTGTTTTGCACACACCAGATATGACCTTAGCCCCTCTATGTTCAGGCAGGAAGACCTAAAGTGTTTTTTATCTTCCCTTAAATCAGAAGAAAGCTTGTGCTCGGCTCCTAACATCTCCTCCTTTCACCACACCAGAACAATGCTTGAAAAGTTTGAGTTATTTCATGTAACTTAGAAATGTGAATGTGTTACGAGTCAGCTTTGAATATGGCCTCGATTCCAAAAGGTGTTATCATCAAATCAAAATTATTCACACATGTCAAGTTAACATTTTATTTTTATTCCTTACTCAATTTTTGGCAAGCTTACAGGAGCTGTCACTGTTTCAGTATTTTGAGAAGAATATTTTAATAAAACAGTGATGTGCTGAAAGGGGTTCACAAGAACTCACTAGAGGCCCTTGTTAAAATTCTGCCACCCTTCAAAAAATTATTCCCTTGCCTCTCAAGGAGTTCACCCCCTCTCTGGATACTGCTAAATCATTTCTGCCAGGGATGAGTTTCATCTCTTGGGGCTCATAAAGATACTTCTGAAGAGCAAATTGTTTGCCTTTGAAATAGACCAGATTGCATGAAATAGCAGACACTTTAAAAATAAATTCCTGGGGTAGCAACACTTCCCCGCTCCCCCCGCCCAAGCATCCGATCCGATCTCCACCACCCGTACCTCTCATTGTGTTATACTATCAAGTACTCAATCTATTTCTCAGGAACAAAGTATAAACAGTTCCAGCAAGTGCACTTAATATAACTTTTTTTGCCAAGTGGCGTTGCCTCCCTGCTAGGCTGTGGTTATAGCAAGGCATTTATATTTAAAGGTAAAAAACCCAAAAAAAACAGGTTCTCCCCACGAGCACACAGGACTTGAGTTTATTTCAGTTTAAAAGAGGAAATTTTTGTAGGACTCTTGAGTTAGAGTATTTCAACATATGACTGTAATAAAATAAAAGACATATTAGGTGCAATGAAAAAATGCAGTACTTGAAATAAAAATGGGAAATCTGGTAATCTTGCCAGAACTGGTTATTTTTTTATTTCTATTACTTATTTTGATGTGGTTGAAGATTTAAATTATGACTGTGTGGACTTAGATGAGGTTAGCGTGGCAAGAGCTGATATGCTAGTACCCAGGTATGCCAGAGCTTTTTTTAAAATGCTGAATCGAGAGAAAATATCTGGGTTGAAATCTTCTTTCTCCTAATTGCAATCTTATCAGTAGTCTTATCAGTATAGGATATGTATAGTCCACATTTTATTATCATAAAAATCTGTTCTAAGATGATGTTCTTTGTTTTAAAACAGAGGTAAAACCTTGCCCATGTGATCCAAGTGTAAATTAATAGTGTAGCATTTTATTAGCCAAAAGAAAACCTGGAAACTCTGAATGGCCCTTTTTACTCATTGGCTTGTTAATCCTGGAACTCATAGATGATTATTTAAATGGGATTATTAACTCCTTTCACAGCAAAACATAAATGGCCCATCTAACATATCATCTAGCTTCACTTGGGTTGCTTCTGCCAATTCAATGTCTGTGGAAACTGGAAGAAGAATACAGACCACCATTTAAAATAAATGGGTCTTAAAATAACAGCTAACAAATATAGCTGCTATTCCACTGTTGCATTCTTTATTTTAATATCTAAAAGATTCACTAAAATACCTCTCTCATTTTTGTGTTTGGTTTGTTGTTTGGGTTTTTTTGTGTTTTTTTTTTTTTTGTTGTTGTTTTTTTTTTGTTTTTGTTTTTGTTTTTGTTTTAAAAAAAAGTAAAAAAGTGCTGTGGTGGAAATAAGCTTGCTGTTGATCTGAAGGGCTAAAATCCTGTTTAGTGGAATCTTGCGCCTGAGCAAGACTTAGGTTCACCAACTACTTGTGTTCACTGATATTTGTCCTGCTTCTAGGGCCAGTGTTGGAAAATAGCACGGGCGTGTGTTAATGTGCCTTGTGTGATCTGTTGTCACTGTAAGAAAAATGAACTGACCAAGCAACATGTTACTAGGGACTAATACTTAAAATCTGTCTCAAGAAAGTGTTGGTTGCCTCTGAAACAATGATATCATTATAGTTTTACTGATTTCTTTACAGGGAGTAAGGCATGACTATCAACATGTAACATTATTTGGACATGGCATCAAGAAGCCTAGGCTCTCCTGCTGTTACTCATTCACTGAAAGACTTTGGGGAAGATACTCAGCCTCCTTATATCTTGATTTCTCTCTTAAATAGGGTGAGATATTTACCTTCTATATGAAGTGTTCTCACATGGATTTTGATGAAAAATGTTATAGGAAATATAGGCACTAACAATATTTCAATGGCCTTGAGGAATGAAAAGTGGCTGAATATCCAGGAAAATTAATGTGCTCCTTAGTAGTTCAGAGTCATAGTCACCATAGCTTTTGCTGACTGGCAAATGGCTAATGCCTGGAAGTTCTGGCTTATGCTGAAGATTTGAAATGTGTAATTACTTCCTTAGAAGAGTTAGAGTTGAAGGGAAATGTATAATGTATAAACACATATCAGAAGATACAGCTTCACATGCAGTTTAGAGTAAGAGGTAAAAAACTTTTCCTAAGGAAAGTAATTGAATGTGCTGATACTCATAAACACATAGGTCATGTAATTCTGTGGACCAAAACATTAAAAGATAATTTCCAGGGGTTTTGTACAAACCTTTTTGGTTTTGTTGTTGTTAAGATCATCTTCAGAGCTATTGCTGAAGGTCTGTATCTAGCACTTCTATATTCACGTCTGCAGTTGTATGCAAAGCAGGTTTCAGAGGGGTGTGCCCTGCCTTGATGGGAGAAAAAGAAGAAATTCCTGCATCATAATAGAAAAAAAATTATTAGGTAACAATACTGCTAAAGCTACTTCTTAGTTGAACATTTGCCTTTTTTTTTTATCAACCATGATGGCTTATTTGGTGTGTGATTGTTTTAAACAAATTTTTCAAGTACTACTTGTGAATAATCAAAAGTTGAGCTGATTTTGCAATGGTAACAATAGAACCTGAAGTATGAAAATTCATTGTACAACATCCAAGCAGACACCCAAAATCCTAGAAAAACCCTGAAGTGCTGATTTACGTTAATTTAGGTAGCTGGAAATATTTGCAATGGTGTGATAGCCTGATATAGAGTTTATCACTGAAAACAAGCACAGCATGTCACCCTGGTGAGCGAGCCATCCTTTCTGGGAGGAAGTGTCAAAGTAGGAGTTGGGAAGTGGAGAATGTGCAGATGTTGCAGGCAGTCCTGGTATGACAATCGAGGCAAGTCTTGACTGAGGATCTCTAAACATCCACTTAAACAGAATACTTAGTTATTCAAGCCAGAAGAAACTGCTGAGAAAAAGAACTGGCTGTGCTGAGGATCTCTATGGACCATTCAGCTTAGTGGCAGTTCAGATAAAGAGATCCTTTTTTAGTTGTTTTGACAATACTTCTATTGAATTAGCTTTATCCTGACTTCGCGTGCTTCCTGGGACATATTAAACAGAACTGGTAAGCGTTAGATCTGTTCTCTGAGCAGCAGAGTTTTTAAGGAAAATTGAAAGGTACTGCTAATTTGGATTGCTTTGGAAACTAGTGTGCAAAATCCTTAAAATACAAAAAAGAATATAAAAATTTCAAAATAAAAAATCAGTAATGAAACTTTCCCATGGAGAATTTCATAGACCAATTGGCCAGGGTACAGAATTTATTTTGAAAGAACAGTTTGTTTTCAATACTAGCTGATTCAAAGTGTGCATTTCTTCAAAATATAACTGTGCGCTCATTGAATTCTGCAAATATATTATCTTTTTTTTTTTTTTTTTTTTTTTTAAATTTGTGATCTGCATTTAAAGTCTCTTGCAGAAATGTTGGAATGGGTTATAATTGGTAAAAAATACATATGCTTCTAAGTGCAGAGTAGCAATGATTTATGCTGGTATGTAATATAAGTGCTATGGAAATATGCTTTAAAATGTTAGATTAAGATTGTTACACTGATGATGAAGAGTATACATTTGCCAACTTTGCAGATGATGATAAGAGAGTGTATATCACCAGGACTAATAAAAAATTTAGAGACAGGTTTGTTCTTTTGATATTACACATCACATAGCAGCCTATGTACAGTCCCAGTAAGACAGACATTAGAGCTGTTACATGTATTTCATTACTGTTTAAATGATGTGTTCATGCGGCATCTCTTTATACTAGCAAATTGAAGGAATTAATTTTGGTAAAAAAGAGAGAGATACGTGAATAGGTTTCTCTATATTTTAATTGCCACTGTCCTGCCTAAGGCTCTGTTGTTAGCATCCATTAACACAGTTCCTCTACACCTTGGTGAGGGATTTATTGACTTCAGTTTGACACTGCAGTCATAGTGGTTTAGGCATGAAGTAGCCATAGGAAATTCAGAGTCTTATACAACAATTTGCATTGCCAAAAAAAGGAAGTGACTCCAGTAGCCTTCAACAGAGGATGTCAAAATAGTTCCTTCTTGGAGTAGAGAAAGAAACTGTAATGAAAGTGTCAAATCATAACTAATTATTGTTTATAAAGTATGACCATCAAGATTGCATAATGGAGTAATTTAGATATAAACAGTTACTTTATAATTGGAAGGAGCTACAGGAGTCTCAGACTCATAAGGCTTTAACTACAGTGCAGGTATAGGATGGGACTTCTCATAGTGCAAGGAGAAAATACTGAGGTGCCACACTACACTGAGTCACAGCTGATATACTCATTTTACTCAGCTTCATGGGGAAGGTCCTTAGGCAAAGATCATGTTTTCTTATCTGTGCTGTGTGATGCTTTACTCTCTTCTGCTTTCTTCTTATACCTTGAAATGCTTTCCTTTACAGGTTTAAAGTAATTGATTTCTTGTAACTGTGCACTCTCTTTTAAAACCACTGCTTTGTGAAATAGGCTGTTAATTCCCAAAAATATAAAAGAAAAAAAAAAGAAAAAATCTTACAGTGCTGTGGATTATGTTATTATCTATGGCCCAACATTTCCAGTCATGCTTTATTCCAAGAAGAAACAAAGAGCATGGCATTCCTGCCTCCATGTTATTTCTATGCTAACTGAAAGGGGGACCAAGCATGATAGCACTGCATCATTCCCAGCCCAGTTATGGCCCATACTTATTTAACTTTCCAAGATAATGCCTGAGCAATGTTTGAGAGGCTTCATGTGTCAGGAATCATTCCCAATAGGCAGTGTGGGAAAGACTCATCAGTTTTACCTCCCTGCTCTGTACACCATCCTCCAATCAGACATGCTAGACAGAGACAAGGGAGTATGCAGCCATGAAGTTACCTTTCTATTAGCAGCAGCTTGGTCAAGGAGAATTCTTTTAAACACTGATGATATGTACTCCTGTACAGCCATAATTAAGTATGGCTGAAGAAAGAAATGACTAATAGTCAGCAGGTAAATTTTGCAAATGTAGCCACAAGTGACTGGGAGGCTCTGTTGATGGGAGTGCTTAAGAGTGGGGAACTGGAATCAGCATTATTTGATAGATTCATTAGTGACCTTGAGGATAAAATTAATTCCATACTGATTAAAATTTTTAGACAACAGACCTGAGAGCAAGAGTAAATAGAGAAGATGTTAAATTAAAAATCTAAGGGGGTCTGAATACTTTGAGGCATTGGGTGGATCAAAAGGAGATTAAGTTTTTGTAAATAAAAGCGAGACAATGCATCAGAAGAAGAATTTGAAGTTCTTTGCTGTTGTGAGCATCAGAGAGTTTTGGTGGATTTTTGCACCATTAGTTCTTTAATTTCTTTATCACAAGACCATTCTTTGTCCCTGGGTTCCCTCTAATCACATATATGTACCAACAGGGCAATATGGTGCAATGGCATCATTAAAAGGTCTGAGCACCCTAGATAACTTTGTTATGTATGGACTTTTAGTCCTAGATCCTTCCCATCTAACTCCAAGAACTTAACTGAAGTGCCTAGATTAGATGTTCCCTTATGAAAGTTAGATGGGATGAATCCAAACCTCACATGTGATCATTAGAAAAGCACAGACAAAATGACTTTCACTCTCAACTTCGCTCTGATCGGCACCCTGGCCCCACCAGCCATCTTGGCAGAACATGTTTTATTAGCAGGGAAAAATAAAAACCAAATAAGTCATGCATCCACAGAGAAAACTGCAAGGAGCTGGAGCACCATTCCCATTTCATATTAAGGAATAGAGACAGTGCACCGATTTCTCTTGTCGTCCAATGTCCAAATGAATTGAATCCTCAAAGGCTATACCGAGTAAGTGTTAAGCAAAATATGGTTTGAAAAAAATTAGTGTCTTGTAATAACTGTAAGGATAAAAGAGTCTAAAATATCCAACTATATATAATATCTATGAAATTAAGTTGCATAATGTAATGACATGTTATGCTACCATTAACACATTATAACTATGTAATTTGGAAGGCTAATTTTTTTTTGTAAAACCACTTAACTACATAAAATTGAAAATAATGATTATTGTAACTACTTCCATTTTGTGTCTTTAGAAGTTCAAAATTAAATATGCCATATACAGTTATTTTATGGTGATGTGTAATTTTATGAAATGATCGTATAACATGTACAGTAATTATTGACATAAAAATCCTAAATACATAAATTATCATGTATGAAATCTGTTCTAACACATTAACTTTACCAGCAGCCAAGGTAAGTCACTCAGCATCTCATTGACTTAACACCCAGAGTTGACCAAGGAATCCAGATAAAATGACAGGAAATTACAAATCTCAGCTAAGATATAAAATAATCATATCAAAGCAGCCTTGGATCTGAAGCTTCTCCATTCTGTTTTCTTTGGACTTTCTAGTACCTATTTTTTTCAAATCTTTGAAGACCAATGTGGAAAACAGTAAAACCTGGCAGGTCATCCAGATGGCCCTGTCTAGTTGTAAATGTCTCTTGCTCTTGGGTTCCCATCAGTCCTTTGGAGGCCATTCAACTGCCTAACTCAGCTCATTTTCAGGAAATTTTTTTCTGATATTCAGTCTAATTTTTTCTCTATCGCTCTTGCTAATATGCTTTAAAAATTTAGACTGTTATCATTCTCCCCATATGTCTTACTTATGACTGTGTGAAATTATATGTATACACGTCTTCCAGCCTCATAACCATTTCTATTAGTCTTCTCGGAACTCTCTGTAAATTGTTGCTATCAATTAGAGAGGTCTTCTGCTCTGAGTCATAAATCCATATACATTTCGGCTACTTTGGGGAAACCAACCTTTCCTGCTAATGAATCAAAGTTATTAAAAGGAATATTTATTTCATGTCAGGATAATGTGAGAAGGAAAACTTAGTTTTTGAACTGCCAGCAAAAGTATGATCTTATGATAAATCAGAGCTGATCAAAAGATTTGAATTATCACATTTTATATTTACCTACATTCTGAAGAAGTAAGAATTTTTTTAAAACTTCCATGTAGTTTAAAAATTACAAAGACAAAAGAAATATTTTGAAAGGTAATCCGTGCTAATAACATACTCTGACTTTTTAATGTTATTGTATTTCAATATTTAAATAAATCAAACAATAAAAAATATTTACAACAATATAATTATAAATTTTTAAATTTATCAACACACTTTGAAGTTTTCCATTTGAAATTCTGATAATCCTGTGCATTCACAGGGAAAAATGTTTCACAGAAATGTTTTTGATCAACTAATTTTTGAGGAGATAGAGCTAGAAAAGCTACATTCTCTCACGTCTCCTTCATTGCACAAACTGAAAGAAGATTGGCAGTTTCAAAGCACTTCTAATTCTATTATACTGTATCCTCAGAGAATAGGGTCGATGCACTAATGGGCACAGAGGATTTTACAGGAAAATACAGGAGAGTTTGTGTGAGATATCTCATGTGCAAGCTAGGTTTTGCAATCTCACAAGAGGGGCAGATTTTACATGTTCTTTGTAACCTAATGTTCATAGGAAATGTAATGAGTTGTGTGAGATATGGGCAACTTTGTTCATCCTGGGAATCTGGAAGAACAGAGTAGGACAGAAGAAGAATGGAGGAGTAGGAATGTCTCTCATTTGTCTGGAGTTTCTCCTGAAGGTGTGTGTTGCCAGAAGTTGTCTTCTGCTGCTGCTTTACTATGCCAGAATCCTGCCAGAGTAGACATCTCACAGTATGGGGGAGAAGTGGACAATGTAGCCCATACTCCATGGTTGAATAGATGGTGATGAAATTATTATAGGCCTCCTGCAGGTATCCTATAGTGGGAATTGCCGGTAAGCATGGAGAATGAAGGGATTTGTGCATCTGATTTCCTCTGTGTATCAGATTTCTTACCATTGATTCATTCTGGTCTGAAAACTGTACCCAACCACAGAGTAGATCTATCTCAGCCTCATCCACTTTGCATCGCTGAATGATACAACAATGTTAAAGAGCTCCCCAACAAGCGTGAGTGGTGGCAGAAAGCCAACATAACCAGCTCAACATAACAACATCACTGCTTTCCACTGATCTAAGAGGAGTGTGCAGTATGGTGGAAGCATGAAGGACGAAAGTGCCATGCTGCAAGATTCGTCTAGCACCCAGAGAATGTTTACAGAATCACTGGTGAGCCTAGTATTCCCCTGTAGCTGGTGGTTATTTGCTGCTGAGGAGCCTCGAGCAGTAGATTTTTCTTCCATAAATCTAGTTACACTCTCCAACATATTTGGAGGATCCTTAGGTTGCTTTATCAGAAACCATTTAGGTATTTACTGAGGCCAAGTATCAAGAGAACACTGAAGTATTTATATGAGATCTTTCATTAAATGCAGTGCAGGTATTCAGAAAAATCTGGCCCAAGCAGTTTTACTAGCATTCTCAAACTTTTATACATCTGAATTATTTATTTCATCGTGCAAAAACTTTACTCTCGACATTTATTTTCTTAAAACTGTGTATCCAACATGTCCCTGTAATTTCAGCTGAAAGGATGAAAATTAGGTGAGTCTTTTAAACTAAGTATTCTTTTTGACAAAGAAGTAGCAAGTATTTAAAAATCTTCTAAGAATGGAAAGCCAAGGTGTTAGTTAAAAAAAATTTAAATATTGTTAAAATGTTGACAGAAGCAGAAGTTATTGAATTGAAAATTAATGCCGCCACTCACAATGACTAGTCTACAAGTGTGGATGTAACAGTGTGCTAATAATATTCGCTGGTATTTTAATACTATATTTTGTGAGCATTAGTCCTGGACATCAGTGGTTTGTTTTCTTTTCCCTATGCAGTGTGCATACACAAGTCCCATTAATGTCAGTGAGAATTAGTATCAAGAGGAGACTATAGATCCGTAAGATATTTTTTCATAATGGTGAAGTATTAGTTGAAGAAACTATGGGAGATCAATAATGCACTGAGGACACATTTTCTTCCTAGCTGTGACATATTACATGGGGTTTTTATGTCAAAGCTCAGGTAGGAAACAGAGAAAACAAAAATTGGAAATAACAAATTGTTTGGCTGGCTTATTTGAGCTGAATAGCTTTTTCCAATGATAATGTGAAGCATAATACAAGTAATTATTACTGATTCCTGTTACAACATTTTTATGTTTCTTTCAGAGTAAATGTGACATCCTACTGCTATCCAGCAATGTTGTCTAGTGTCTGTTCTGCAAGCCTGTCTCTTTAGCTAACAAAATATTAACTGGCAGGGTAACCTCAAGAAAAGCCCAAAGGGAGCTAGGTATCGTCATGATGCGTTATATGAACAGCTTGGAGTTGAAAGGTATCCTGCCGTAACTATTCCATTTATACAGAATTTCTGCAAACAGAGTTAAGTAAATGTTTTATACCAGTATCCTGCTGGCTTTTGACTGTAGATAAAGATGTCGAGCGTGGCACCTTTGAAATATGGGCTCTAATTTATGCGATTTGCACTATTTTTAGAGTCAGACAGCTGTTATATTTGATTTTTTTTCTCTTCAAATAAAGGACATTTGGGACTTTTTTTTAGAAGTTAATGTCAGTTTACAATTTTTTGTAATATCAAGCTCAGGATGCATCATTACATTTAAAGAGGAATAAGCTTGAAATGTGTTATAATGGCACTGTTTTCCTTAAATCAAATTAAATGATAATTATGGAGGGAAAACCTGTTTTTGAAACTTGCTACTTTCTTCCAAAGAGAGTGGTATTTTCTATTGAGAGTAAGGTCAATATAAGAAGAAAAAATAAAAAAAAAAAAAAAGAAAAAGAAAAAGCCCAAAACAAAAATGTGAAGAAAAATCAATAAATACCTAAATTATTTAAGGACAAAATACAAGAGGGTGTCTTACTGTCATGCACCATACCCTGCATCGGAGAGCAGACAGGTGGGTTGTCTATAGCCAGTGCTGGGTTGGACACTCTCTCCAGCATGCTCATTAGTAGATCCGTGCCTGGGCTCCCTGTTAGTAGAAAGGCAGGGATCACAGCAGGGAAGTTAGATCTCAGGCTTCTCACATTCCTGCTCTATCTTAGCAAAGCTTTGCAAAGCCTTTTCTGGCAGCTCATTAGTAGGTGCACTGATGCATAAGAGAAAGTCATTAGAAGTGTTTTTCAACATTGGCTTTTGATCAGGTGACTAGTAGCTTCGTAGAGACATTTACTTACATTGTTTTCTATAAGAGATTCTGTTGCTATATTGAGAATGACATACATATAAAATGTGGAAAACTAGCTTGACCTTTCTACGACAAAAGAAAAAAAAAGCTCCATTAGTTCCTTGAATCTTGTCTTTATATTGTCAACTATGACGTAATAGAAGCACAGAGTACTCAGTCTTTTAGCTTTAATAATCTATGCCAACTTCAACTATATCGTTTGATTTAAGGTTATAACAAGAAAGACACCAGTGTAAAAGAGTACAGCTGGCATGCCTTAAGCTTTATGAGTTACTTTTAACAATAAGCATTAGATACTTTCTTTCCCCATGCAGACTGGCATTTTTAGCATTTTAAGACTAAACCTATCTATAGGGCAAAGTAAAACACGCAGTAAAATTTTACTGGATCAGATAGGGTGAACTGCTTAAGTGCCCTGAGTAGTATCTCCACCAGACAGAGTCCTTGTTACATGGGAATATTTTAGCTAAGCCTTGGGAAAACTATGCAAGTTTAATTGGAAATGGTTCTAATACAAAGTGTACCTAACATCTTATTTTTTTTTTAAATCTGCATAAACAGTCTGTAGAAAATTAACTTGTGCGCAAAGCCAAAGAAGTATGGTGCAAAAGTTAAGCTTTGATAATGAACACACTTCTTTCAATAATGGCTTTTTCCAGGCACTTGATTTTTATGTAATATTTCACACGCCAGTGTGCTAATGCTTCTCCAACCCAAAATGCCTGTGATGACTGTCTAATGCCTTTGCTCTGCAGAAAAATGTCATGTTAAGCACATGTGATGACATGCAACCAAAAAAAGAGGAGGTAAAGCCTCTTTTGTAAAAGTTTACTGAAACAAAATACATCAGCTTAATCAGGCCTGCTTCTGGCTATGTACGAACATGACATGCCAATTACATAAAGTTCCAGCTCAGCTAAGACTCCTGCTGACTAATTCAGTGTTGATTGTTTTCCGCTACATGGCTTTGAGTGCTTGTTAAGGCTAGAAAAAAAGGGAGAGGGGTAACAATTGTAGGAATTCTTTGCTTCCATCAAACTGTCTTATGATTGCCAGCAATTAGTTAAGCTCCTTGGCAGTAAAATGACAAGATGGGACTTGACCAAATACAATGTGTGGAGCACATAGGCATCTGCCCCAGCTGAAAGACATTACAATGTTTGTTAACCTTAAGGGTCATTCCTGATTCACTTCTGCAGACAGAAAACAAGATTTATATAACACAGATCAATACAGCCCTAAGACTTTCGCCATTGAGGATGCTAGATTGAGGCACTTCTCTTTATCAGTTTACCATGACACTAATGTATTTTGCCTGTTTTGCCTGGGCAGTGATGAATCTGTTGGCAAGAGAAAACAAATAAGTTCTGTTGTTGAGAGACATGTTGTCTATGATTTGTCTCAGCAGACATGCCAACTTGCTGGCCAATTCATTTCCTATTTAATTTAAGTGGCATATCTGTCTTCCCCTTTCTGGTATGTCTTTTGTCTGCTGCACACCCATACTGGCATGGCAAGAGGCGTCTGCAGTAGATCTTTTCAGGTAAGACTGATACAACCAACGCTGAAGCAAAGTAAAGAATCAGAATCTCTCATTTTTAATATGGGATTTTTTGTAAATGGTTTTCTCTCTATTTGTAGTCTGAGGCAATCACTTTAATCATCTATTTCAGACAGATCATAATGATTTGTTTTGCATACCCATAACCCAATGCCCTTTGAAAATATGCCCTGTAATGTGCTGTACTGATGTGTGGTTTATGATGCAGCAAAAGTTAACAATTTTTTTTTCTATTTGAGAGAGCAACTTTTTTAAAATGTTATTTGCTTGGAAGATTAAATGTGCATTTAGGGCCCAGTCTAGCCTTTATTGGGCACAGAGAAGCGGGATGCTTAAGGACTGCAAAATGAGGCCTGTCAGTAGTGAGAACAAATGTTATTTCCACCAAAAAGTCCTTTCTCTTGCTTCAGAATAAAAAAAGCTATTCTGAAGCTGTTATTTCCTGTCTGTTCCAGGTTTGTCTTTCCTTCATTAAAGCAATTAGTTATACAAGCAGGTCATAGTTTCTGGAAATAAGACAATATATAGATTATATATAAAAAGAATGTATCTTCTTACAAAACCTACTAAGGCGAATGTATGTTGAAGGAGTGTTTCCTCAGAGGCTCTACATCTGGAGGGGTGGGAGCTTGTATCAGAGAAAGCCTTCTCAGCTGAATCCCCTTCAGCCTTGGAATTTTCTTACCAGTTTGTTAACCTCTAGGGCAGGGTGCAGAGCCCATGTGCTCATTCAGGGCCAGATCCTGCCACTCTTATTTATTTTGAGTGGTAGCATACTCCAAAAGCAGTTAGATCAACCCCAATGGGACCATATGGTTCTACTCAATGCAAGGAATGGTGGCAGAATCAGGGCCTTGGGCTTTTTCCAAAAATGCATTAGATGTAACAGATAGGCATTTTGTTTTGAGAACAATAATCTTCTTATAACTCCATCCTTGTTATTGTTGTGATAATAGATTTTAGTATTCTGCATTCCATGGGCAACATGACCTTTTTGATTCAGGAGACTATGTCTGTGGGCACAAGTTATCATAAACTGAATTATAAAATAAATAGAATATTTGAAGTGCTAAAAGAGAGGGAAAGGAAAGGTAATATTCAAATGGTTCAAGACTGAAAACTTTTGCTATCAGGTTTAATGCACACTGCCTTATCTACATCAGCACGTCCATCTACCATTGCACTACTGCAAGTTTCTAGTTTCTACAATACCATACCTTAAATTAAGAAAAAGCTTACTGAAGACGGGAAAACAGCATAACATAAAACCATCAAATAATACCACCATTTAGCAAGGACAGAATTCAAGCAGTGGAATAGTTAACATAAACCACACTTCTCAAATGTGCCAGCTAAATCTCTGTGGCAGAACACATTAATTATAGCAGTCAGTTTACCTTTATCCTTCACAACATTTCTGATTAAAATTTCACACATTACAATGATATGTGTCTTTTCTACAAGCTATGAAATTTACTCAACGTCAATAAGTTCTTATTTTGTTATTGAAAGAGTTGATGTATGTATAAAAAAAATTGACTTTTGATCTCTGACAGTGAAATCAAAAACTTAACTTCTGTTTTGGATATAGCCATGCTACCTGCATGTATTATGTGCCTGTGCAAAGCAGTCATTAGTAGCACTGGATAAAAAGGAATAAAAAAAATCCCTAACTTTTCTGCCAATAGAGGGTATGTGGTTTCAAATTTTATATTTGCTAAGCTTAATTAAGCCATAGATTATGTTTTGAAAGGTATGTTCAATTAACTGAATCCCTCATGAGGAATTATATACAGGAAGAGATAATCACAACATTTATCTGGTTTACAAATGTATATGCTTAGGTTAAAAATGTTCTGGATTTTTATTCCATAGAGACATAAAGATTGATAGAAAAATAATGTAAACCAATAATTGCAAATACTTACACATTAATGTGTATAAAAATTCCCAATTATATTCATTATTAAGCATATAAAACTATTTTTATTGGTAGATAATTACTGATGAAAATCTCTTATTTAAAATTTTATTTGCATCTAATTCAGGAATTCATATTTTAAATAAAGTTGCATGTTTACAACAAGGAGATCCATTGAGTCACGTAAAGTATCTAAATCACCCTGCAGGAATCTATCCCTGTGGAAAGAAAAGGCACAGTGTAGGCCCAGCATAAACCTTTATAATTAAAGCATAAGCAGTGCTTGAATTTTGTCCTTCTGTATTTTCCAAGCCAGCTGGATAAGCCTAAAGACACATTAAGCCAATCTAAAGGCAAAAACATGCTGTAATATACTGGAAAACTCCTGCATTGTCATCTACGCATTGAAAATGAGTGTGTAATTCCATGTGTAATAAGGAAGTGAAAATAGGAAATTTGACAAGGGAGCAAAATCGTGTACTGTCAAAACAAGTGTCTGGACTTTGCCTACACATATATTTTTTGTTAATATCCTTGCTTCCAAAGTGACATTTATTTGGTAGGGCAGCACCACTCTTCCCAGACAATGAATTGACTATTTTGATTTCACTGAGAATAGTTTTGACTGCAAACGTTTTCTTTTACTTAGAACATTGTTCATTGATGTAAATGGGATCTGATAGGCAAGGCAGGCTCTTGGCTTGGCAACACGCCACTGACTTGATTGTTGGAAGGATATAACAAAACGTTACAAAAATAGTCCAGTAGAGAAAAATTCCTCCTCTGTGAATGTTACACTCCAAGGATTGACTCTGAGTGCCCATGTCAGGCACGTCCCTCTCTTGCTGACTGTCTGGGGAGCAGTGGGAAATGCTGCACTCAGGCTGTGCTTCTCTCTGTAGGTCATCTCTGGAGAAGTGATAACTCTTCTGACATGGGGCTCAGAACATGGCACCAGCGCTGCTGAAGGGGAAGAATTTATCTACCATCCAAAGCTTAAAAATGCAGTGATTGAAGAACCTTCCCAGTACATGAGAGTTTTGGGTGGCAGAGCCTTACCGGGATGCGTGTCTAAGAGCACATATGAATATATATGAATGTCTGCATTACTGCAGTATAGGCAAAGCTGAAACTGGACAACTGTCTAGCCTAACGCTGTATCTAGGCTGTATCTATATAAATCAAAATCTAAGAGTTACAAGACAAAAGAAGTAACATAGAACAAGCTTGAGTTCCTAATGTGTAAAGGCAGCTTGGGGATGCAAAAGGATCATGTTCTGATCAGGTACTGATGATTACATTTTCCATTGAGTTTCATGGTCTGCAAAATGAGGAAACAGTCTGAATCTTTGCCAGAAGAACTAGAGGATGCCCTGATCTAGTAATTACCAATATAGCATCTCCACTTCAGTCTCACGGGCAGAGTGCTATTCCAGCCAATAAATAAACAAGGTAACTCTTAGTCTTGCTGAAAGGTAAATGTTGTCCTCTGTTCTACTGTTGTCTGTGCTCACTGATTGCTTCCAAAAAAATACACAGGTTTTTGAAAGCACTTTAAGACTTTTTCATTTATAATGAGCTGAAGGAGACCAATTGGATGAACTTTCTTGTTCAAAGAATTCTCACACAAAAATAGACAGAGCTCTTCACTTAGATCTTCTGGGAATAATATGTCCAAAGCAAATACCCAAAGGCTTCCCTTCTACTAAAGTCACAATCTGTATTATCCTCTTCATAAAACACTGGTTTTCTATATGTTTATGAGTTCCAGATTAGAAATTTCATACTGCATATTAATAAAGAGTTTAGCTATAGGACAATCTCTGTCTCCCTATCTAATCAAGCTCAACCAGCTGGATGAGTTGCTTTTAAGTTCTAGTAGATTAACCAATGCATGTTAAAACCTGTGCTTATGTGAACCTATAAATAACAGTACTAGAGAAAGACTTAATGACACTTGGCTGTATCAGCCCACAAAACCAAGTTGATCACTACTTTTTGGTCTCATCACAATAGGAATTAATTTCCTGACAGTAAATGAAGTCATAGCATCACAACTCTGCCCAGTGGATGTTGTCATAATATGTAAGAGTGTGCTTCATGAAGAGAACAAAATTTCATACAAAAAGATCAGTATTTTATTATGACAATACTTTTTCCACAAAGTGTCTCTACGTTCCCAAGACTAATCCTGTGAGTCTGCATAAGTTGGAGATAGGCTGAACTAATTTGAAAGAGGAATACATAGTTTCATTTCTCAGCAAGTACTAATCTTCCCAAATTACTCGAGTGCATTACATAACCCATTGCAAAAACAGTTATAAGCATTAACTGCTATTCAGCACAGCATGACACCATTCAAGCTTTCAAGACCTATTTATACTTAGGAACAATTCATATGTTTTCAAGATACAAAACACATTGGTCAGATTTTTAAAAATATTCATAGTCTTTGTGAATATATAAAGCTCTGAGTGAACTTTTGGAGCTTCAATGTAATGGGCTGTTTTGGGGGGTCTCCCTCTTGCCTCCTTCCAGGGAGGACTCCCTTCCTGAGATCTCTGACCCCACTGGAGCCTCTGCCTCATACTCAGGAGCCAGAGTACTGAGCCCACTACGTTCATGTTTCAAATACCATTTATATTTACCTCATCTCAGAATGCATGTGTTTGTTTCTACAAGAAGAAAAGATGAACATGAAATAGAGGTGTGAAAATTTAGATATCAGCTAATTAGTTTTAGTAAGACTGTTACAGAGTATAATGGATTTTCAGCTTTCTCTATTCTTTATCCTCTGACTTAAGGCAATTATTTAACAGTGCTGGTGGAACAAGTTATTGTTCGTAATTTCACAACATAGACTGCACGCTTAAGCCCACACCAATTAATTGAATTTATATGAAAATGTTTATTCAATTGCAATTGGATTGAGCTATACTGTGGCCAGTATTTAATTAACTTCAGTAGTGGCTTCATTGTTTTATTACAAACAGGGTATACATTACTGTATATTTCCCTTACTTCTTACAAAAAAAGGAAAACATGACTTATGCTTCTAATAGCTTATAATCAACTCAGAAAGTCAGATTGATTTGGTTTTATGTGGATGATACTGGAGGGGAATGTGGAAGTAATATTCAGTATCCTCCACACTGGGTTAAGCTGGAGAGTGGAGAACACCCCCTGAAATCTCCATTCCACTGAAAAATGACTCTTACTGCAGCTCAGTGGCTACAGCTGCAGCAATGGCCCTTTTCTTATTTATGCTGATCAGTGGATCTGTGTAAAGACTTCTCCCTCAGGGCCTCCTTGTGTCGCTCGTATCTTCTGACTCCCAGCATAGGGTTGCTCTGGCAATGATACCTAAACTGTACTTGCAGTAACTGCCTAAATATTGTAAATCTTATTCTAATCTGGGAAACCCCTGTGCAGTTTCTGCGTATCTAATATGCAGGGTGGATGATGGCACAATGAATAATAACAGTCCAATTTGAAAGTGATTATCTCCAAAGAATAAAATTCCCTAACACAATTGTGTGTTCTACAAAACAATTTTTTACTGTCCGTTTGAATTTGGGATAATATTGCAGTATTTACTACCCTTCTTGTTCAGCTAGTAAAAAATCAAGATCCACCTTTCTTAACTCTTGCTCAAAGCTCTCACTTTTATAGGAAAGAGATCTATTGCAATCTGTTATGCTGATTAGATTTACTGTCGAGGCTACTAAAAGGCACAATTGTTTATTTGTTAGTTCTTTTAGTGTAAACATTGACTGGGTTGTTAGCTCTGTTTCTTATTAAGGTTTCCCAGCAAGTCCCTTTCTAAAACTCTGTTTCCCAAGTGTTTGCCAAATTTGAACCATCTGAGGTGCATTTTGCTATGACAACATCTCAGAAGATTCAGATGTTCCAAGAATATGGTTAGTTTTAAAAGGAAAAAAAAAAAAAGAAAAAAAAAAGAAAAAAAAAAAAAGAACAAAAATGATGGCAAAATCTGGCAAATTCCTTTCCTAGAAGATCCAGTGGCCTTGGATTTTAGAAAAGAAACTTGGAATTTATCAGGGAGGCAGCCTTTCCTATCCCTGTGAAAATCTGGCCGTGCCATAAGCTTTGCAGAGTTGCAGTTGCACATGATGAAAGACTTCTTCCATTTTAGCTGCTAAAAGTCCTGGAGGGTCCCGTCACATCGTGCACACTTTCTGTACGTGACCAGATCCCGTCCGTGTGCTCCGTGCAGCCTGCTGCAGCCCCGGGCTACAGGAGCAGAACTGGATGGTGGCTGGGAAGGCAGTTCCCAGAGTGGGGAGTTGGGCTGGGGGCACAGGAGCTGACAGCAATGAGCCTGTCAACGCTGTGTTCACACACCATGACATGCATTACTGAGTGGCACCCGGGCAGCACGGAGGAAGCTATCTAATTAAAATTCAAAAGTAACAAAGCCAAACCAGAGGACGAAATAAAGTATGAAACCGGGACAAGGAATCTGGTGAAACTGGGAGTGACTGGGCAAGGAAATTATGTTCACTGTTGGTGATTTAGATTTAATTAGCTGATTCCCCCCCTCTCCAATTCCAATTCCCAGCACCTCCTGTCAGTTATAAAAACAAGTCCATTTGGTTCATTAAAAATGTGTGTTTCTGTACATTGAGGCATTTGGGAGTTCTTAGAATAAAAGAGCGTGGAGAATATTTTGAATTTTTAATAATGGGTTCCCTTTCAACATGTACAGTGATGGACTGAAATTGTTCTGAAGTTGAAATTAAATGAGAAAGCAGGAGGGTTATGATTTCTATCTTACTTAGCTACCATTGCACTTCTGGTTGGATATTACTTCACTCAAGAAACATCTTTCAGTTAGTACAGTGCTTCAGAACTTTTGAATTTTTTTACCAATTTAGTGCAAGACATGATTTGCTTTTATCTCTGAGAGAAGTTTCTGTTTCTTCTGTCACAGAGTTTGCCTTTGAGTAATATGAAAAACAGCCTTTAATTTTCCATGGGTATCTCTGCAAAACTCCTGGGTTTTGCTTGTCATACAGAAAGAAAGCAAACACCTTAAAATTCCACATATTTTCATCAGTTTAAAATCATGATACAGCATGTCATTTAGATTCACTAACTTCAGTGTTATTTAACAGTGCTTGAATAACATGAATTTCACTTCAACTTAATTTAACAGAAGCATAAGCATTTCAGGAATGATTTTGATGCAGTCTGGACACTTGAAGCTTCATTTTAATCTTACACATAAATGAGCATGCAAAATGTCACTTGAAAGGCAGAGATTTAGATACCTAAGTTGTAGAGGCAATTATCCATTTGTATACATCAGTGTTGTGTTTAAGAATACAAAATATGTGTGTGTATCCACTGGAGACCCATTGGGAGAAAACAGCTCTTCAAAGTAATTTTCAAGCCTTTATTTAAAATACTGGACAATGAATTGAAACTCAGGATTATGAAATGTTGATAGCAGAAGATCGACATTTTTTATTAGTTAAATAGGAGAATAGGAATCTGAAAATCAGAGGGCAGCATTTGTGTGTATGTGTACATTATTTTTAAATTTATTTATTCAGCTTGAAATTAAAAGGAAAATATAGTGTCAGATAACATGCAGAATTTCATTATAAAGTAGTTTTCACCATATGATTTTCTCAGCTCATGATGGCTCTTTGGATTAATTTTACCCCTGCCACTAACACCACTAGCAGAGATAAAACTGGAAAATGTTTCCATTATAAATCATGCGATGGAACTATTTTTACAAGCAAGGTCCCCCCTGCCACACTTTCAGCCCCACCTGGGGAAGATGCGACACGATAGGGCCGGGACAGTGACAAACTCAGTTATGTTAAAGACACTTGAAATTTACGCTGGCTTTTCCCACGTATTATTATGTAGCATTGCCTCTGTTATCTGGACCAGAAATATTTCATTTCACTAGATCACAATCTCATAAGACAGTCCTGTCATTTTAATTTGTCACTCTTTGTGTGCTGCATCGCATGAGAGTCTCGTCTCCCCAGCCAAGTGCCATAAGCTACTGCTCAGAAGAGAAACCTGTCACAGGAGATAGCAAAGGTAAACACCGCAAAACAGAAAGTTTATGGCTGAAATCACCACGCAGGGCTCCATTCCCGCAGGCTTAGCAGGTGGTATAATCACCCACAGTTGAATTGGAAAGATCTGTAATTTCAGCTATGATAGTTACACACACATCTTTCCCGCCACTCTCTGCCTCTGCCATGGTCCCTGTGCAGCAGTGTCACTCACAGTAGGTAGCAGGAGGGTACAAGGGATGAAATGAAAGAATCGGTGGTAGGAAGAGAAGTTGTGATTGACATGAGGCTGGAGCCTGAGAACAGCTCTGGGAACACTGTGGTAGAGCTGACAGAAAAAGTCTGGGGAAAAAAAAAGTAAGACTAGGGATGATCAAACATCACCACAACAACCCAGTGATCCCAGACCACTAGTGCCAGCAGTTCCAAACCTTTCTCCAGAGGAACCACCAGTTGCACAAAGCAAACAAGGCCACGGGTCTGTCAGGGTTTTTTGCATCACTCCTAACAGTATGACGAATATTCCTTGCAAAGTGTGAGAGAGTCAAAGGGAGTGAAGACACCAAAGCTTCATAGTGTGTTTACTTCTTAAGCACAGAGACTGTGTAGCACAGTTCTGCCTTCCCTGATGTGGATTTTTGGCTTCCCCTTTGGTCCATCTCCACCAAAGTAATTAATCAAAATAAATGAGGCAGCAAACATCTGATACTAACTGACTTCAGACCACAGCACATTAACTGTCTTTGGGAATTTCATTTACCACACTGTGCAGAATGCACTGTGGGCTCTACTCCAATAGCTTAGCTTCTGAACAGTATTTTGAAGTATGTGTTATTGATAAACTACTGACTAGAATAAGGAAATAGTCAATGTTTGTTTTTATTGGTTAAGATTTGTGGAATCTTTATGTATTTATGCAGCTATAAAGAAACCAAGGGTGGTGTTATCAATTATCAACTGTACCAAGCCTTCCTTTACTTTTTTTGTGATAGGCAAGGAGGCACTAAAGTAAGTGAGAGTCAGTCCTCCAGTGAACAGATGTAAATTAAGGAATCAGAGAGAAAACATCTCAAACCTAAGGATTAGCAAGTCCTTTATGGTAAAAATTGGGGATTTACTGTGAACCACAAGAGAGATATCTTACATTAGGGCTGCAAAATCAGACATATTCCAACAGATAAAACAAAGCACTTTATTAAAGCAATAGGCAATACAATTTTGAAAAGACAAAACTTAGAGGAAAAAATGGTTCTATTTAGTAGACATACCAAACAGTAGAGATAGAATTTTCTGTAAATAATGTAGAAGAGCTATACTGGTTAGGCTGTTCTGTGGTTACTGGTTTTAATTTGACTAAAACTCTTCATTGCTAAAGTGTGCAGGTGAAGTTGCTGTCTACCTGTCATCCCATCACCTTTTATAAGTCAAGTGATATTTTCAGAACAATGTAAGCAGAGGATAGCTCTGAAGTGTCCACACCTACAATGTCTTCATCATTCAGAGAGCTAATCTTGGTCTCTTCAGAAAGCCTAGGAAATGAGCACAGGCTATTTTAGCTTGCCCATTCCCAGGTTGTTTGGCTTTATTGGAAGCCCATCCTGGTAAAGAAAGGAAAGGAAAAGGAAAAAGGAAAGGAAAATGGAAAGGAAAATGAAAAAGAAAAGGAACAGCAAAAGTCGGCAAATAAACTAGTCTGTTTCTTCTCCAAAACCGATTCCTGGATATTTGCTATAAGCTTTGTCACTCAGAGCAGCCTTCCAGTCCCTAGAGCAGCTAATAAGGCCTACCTTCTAATATGACTTATAAGTTATTAAAGAGCACTTCTATTGAAGGTTTAAGTGCCTGGTATAAGAATGACTCAACAGTGTCCTTATGCAGATTCCTAGGAACACTGTCCTTTTACAGCAAATTAGGATTGAAAAGTTTCTGAAATTGTCTTGTGTGTTTAGGAGTTTTAAGTATCAATTCAAAGAGCTAATTTGGAAAATTTTGTAAAGAGGTTATTCTAAGCATAAGGAAAGGCATGAAAATTAAGTCAAGAACAGACAAGAGACAAGTTTGGAAAGGGCATAAGTAGGTGGAAAAGCAAGAACAGCAGCAGCTATTGCAGAAATGCGGGAACAAAAGCAAATACTTTTAGTGATTTCATCAAGGTGACAAATGAAGTCACTGGCAGAATGAAGATTAGTAGCTGAGGTGTTATGAGCTGGAATGATCCACACGGCCCTGGGGAATTTGGCATGAAATGTCATTTCATTTCAATAGGATTTGGCTAATTAATTACCCCTTAACGCCTTTGAAAATGTCCCCCTAGTGCTTGAAGGATCAGACTATGCTTCCTCTGATTTAGCTTGCTTTTTGATTCTGAGAACAAGATCTAAAAGAAATAAATAAACCACCTTCTCCTCTCAGAAGAGGGCTGCTGTATCCCAACTGCCTTTCCAGCAGATCCGAACCCTCCTCCCACGCTGCTGTGGCCAGAGGTGTGCTGTGCTCCCGGCTCCCGGCAGCACCCTGGGCGCTGGATCTGACACATCCCTCACAGCTCAGGTCCCTTCAGATGCTGCATAGAACTATCCCTGCCAGAGGTATACTAACTTCTCTACTGGAAAGAAAGCAAAAGAAATGCCGCATTTTTTGGGTCTGTCCCCCCTACCAAATGCCCATTTGAAAAGCAGACCAAGAGTGGTCCTGAGCACCCCATGGGTTTCCATTCATGCTTGCCTCTCCTACACTTCATGCTCTATAATTATTCTGACAGGGATGCTGATTTTTCACAACTGAGAACTATATTGTTTAAATACAATATGCATGTTAAAATATTAAATGATTAACTGTTTGATAGTACACCTATGAAACACTCTGTAACAGGATTAGGCTGGATCCCTAAAGAGTCATTAACTCGCATTATATTGAAGTATTTATTATTGTGGCATATGTAATGGATAATATTTGTTTACATTTTTAATTACCCACATTTTCAGCCAAGAAAATCTCCAAGGATAATGTCTCATTTACAAGTGTCCTGGCAAAAGACAGCATAATGTATTCACACATTACCAACAATTCCATGACAACCATGCAATGGTCTAAATATGATTTTCAAGTAAAGACATAATTATGGTAAACTATATAAAAAAAAAAAATACACACAATACTGTGTATCTGTGTATAAAAAAAACTGTAAAACTGAAATGAAAGGAAAGTTTTCTCTAGATGCTGTGGATTTTGAGCTTGTTCCACAGTCCAGTAAAGTCAAGAGAAAAAATCCTATTTTCATCAACAGACTCTAAACTGACACTACAATTAATGTAACAAGTAAGTGGAAATTTGTACCTTCAGAATTTCCCAATATATTGAGTCTTGTGATTAGGATGGTGAAAGCTTTTCTTCTCCCAGAAAGTGAATAAATAAATAAAAGGAACTTAAATTTAAGTCATTTAAAAGCTTCACTTTTGCAAGGTTTCTGCAACAGAAGATCTTGTAGTAGACCTTGCTTGAATGATAACCTCTCTGTAACAGAACTGGCAAAGGAATGAGCCCACAGCTCATCCATGATGCATTTTTGGCATTTTTCTCAGAAATATTCTTTGCAGAGCTTAATGTCAGCTAGATAATTGATCTGAAAGTAATCAATAGCCCATTGTGTCAATCCTTGTTCGTTGTAATTCCAATTTGTCTGATTTCAATAGTCTGTAAGCAGACTTTTGGTAATAATATGTAGAAAAAAAAAAACAAAACAAACTTCGGGGTATTATATAGAAAATAATTATTTGTAGTATTCACGGAGACCCACCAATGGTGTGACAGAGAATTTCATCCTAAAAATAGTAAGAATATGTGTATTTTTGTAGAAGCATCATGAGGAATATAATTTTGGAAAACATCCTGAAAATGAGTTGAGCAACATAGAGACTTTTGTGAATTGTACCAAATAGTACAGTCCTTGATCTACAAGAATATATTTCTTGTGTTTGCTATGGACACCTTTCTTTCTTCCTTTCCTACCTGTCTTCTTCCTGCCTTCTTGTTAGCTCTTCCTAGACTTTATGGGAAATTCAACCACATTGATATTATTCTGCCTGAGGGGTCTTACCAGACAAAATGAGCATATACACCACAGTATGATGACAGCAGACAGCATGGCCTGAGTCCAAAGTCCACTGCAGCATAGCAGGGAGTAAACACTGGTTGGAAGTGAACCTTGGGGGTCCTGAATGCTTCACCTATAGGACATGACTAAGACCAAAAAAAGTAATCAGTAGCACAGAAGAAATTATTTTCAAAACAATTCTAAGAACCTTGTAAAAGTCAGTTCTCTTTGGACTGTATTTTCATTTCACTCTGTTGCTTGTGTTAACATAAAATAAATATACAAATCTTCCATTTGGAGGGGCAGATAAAATAGCCACTTTTGGTTTTAGGTAGGTAACATTTTTGCTTCCTGTGACATAAGGTACCTTGATATTAATTTGGACTACCAAAACCAGTGATTTACCATTTTTATAATGTATTTTTGAGCTTTCCATAGAGAAGTGGACCTATGCAACTAAAAGATCTTTGCAGAAAACCCTCTCTTCTTTAGCTGATTGCAGTTATCGAAATAAAACAGACCAGCCTAGAAAAAACACAAAGCGTTCCTATCATCATTTGAATAAAAAGATCCATGAATTAAGTTCAGATCATAGTTGCTGCAGTGGAGCGAGTGTATGCCATGCTACTTAATGCCTTTGAAATCATACTCTTGTCTTAAAAAGAGTGTGTAATTCTCTTATTAATTAATTGTAACAGTGTTTAGTTTGCCCACTGAGAGGAGCATAAACCTTTTAATTGTTATATTTTAGAAGTCTCTGAGTCCCCAGCCAGCAGTAACCATTTGATGTGTATCTTGTTAAATGCAGTGCTTCAAAATTAGTTTGAATAAAAATACATAAAGTTAATGAATTGCCAAAAAAAATGTTCTTTAGAAGGCACAGTTTTAAAAAATGTCTATTTTAATCTTCATAATATAACTGTCTCTGGTATTTCTGTCATTTGGTAATGCTTCCAGACACATTCGTGGTGGTCATCTTTGATCATATAAATTCAATAGATTCCAAGGCTTTTTCTATTTGCATAAAAAACAAAGAAAGCATTGTCAGAAATCCCCAAATATGCATTTTGAATCAAATTTCACCTAAATGCTATACAAAGACTCAGTGTCTTAATGCTAATTTATTGAAAATGCCTTGGCCTTGAGGAATTTCCCATTGGCACTTAGTAGAGCTGAACTCAAAGTGGCAATAGCAAAAAGCAGCCATCGAAACTATGTTCATGCTGACATCTAAGCCCTAGTGCTCAAATTATGAGTGCCCTGAAACAAAATACTGTAGAAGGGAAAACAAAACATAAAAAATGCTTTAGGTGCCAAGATTTTTTGTGAAAGAGGTGGAGTGGAAAGTAAGTTTGTTTTTTTTTTTTAGTAAAATCTAATCTACTGAAGATTTAGCACAAAGAAAGGATTTAACAAAATATGTAAAAGGTTTGATGTTTAATGCACAGTTCTGAAGTAAATGTTTTTATCTATATTTTTTGCAAATCCATAACCATATTTAGATTTTGACATATGGTCTGTAAATAACATATGTAAACCAAATCGTTGAGTGAGATGATTTTTTTTCCTGCTGAATGTATGTGTTTATTTTATGAGCAGAGACGTGAAAAGTTCATTCATGTCAAAATGTGTTGCTAAGTATAAACATGCTGCTTCACTTTAGGCAGGATCAGGAAAGACCCTGGGTGTGTAATCTGTGAATTGACTCTATGCTGATGTTGCACAGGTTTTGTATTACTAAACTATGGCACACAACAACAACAAAAATTTAACCTTTAAATAGAGGCACCAAAATAATTTAAAACAGATTGGAGGGTTTAAAGGGCTCCAAGAATAAGCAGCTCATATTTCAGTTCCTCCCCTCTAGGGCCTACCTATTTGGTGTTCAGAGTTCATCTCATATTGCAGCTGCTTATGTTCACATTTTCTGTGGTGTGTGGATGAAATGTCCAAGGAAAAGAAAAAAACAACAACAAAAAAAGAGTAAAATATACAACATTAAAAATATCTTCCCTAAAACAATGGTCTGGCTGTTATTGGGCAGGGAATAGGACAAATCACCCAGAGGCTTTTAAGTAAGAGCAAGGGAAGGGAAAAAAAACAAAGAACGGTGAGAAAGTGCAGAGATTTTAAAAGGACTTTCAGTTTCAGGGGACATTTTTATTCAAAGTTCTTTCAGGTTATGGAGCCCATTATTTTTTTTTTGTTCTTTTATTAAAAATTTCTTTGTAATTCATTTGGACTTCCTTGCCACTGGGCACAGACAGATAGCAACAACAAAAAATTATACCCTGTATTTATCACTTTATTCTGTTTTACAGTGTATCTCTGATTATGGAAACAATACATTTTTTGCACCTTTCTTTGGTTACTATTTGTCAAGAGTAGCCTTTATAAACAATATATTTTCCTATTTTAATAAAAGACTAGAGCTGCACTAAGTGCGTAGGATGGGATTTGAAACAAAACCCCATCAAACTGCTAGACTAAGGTTACAAGTCCTTCGTTTATGCCACACCATTTTATGAATTAGAAAGCCTTCCATCTATTATGTTTTCTAGCCCTACTATTCAAATGTAACAGCCATATATCTCTTTAATTAATGAACTAATTTCACTCCTTTCTATCTTGTCATGTGGTCCTGCAACCTAAGTGATTGCTATTGCAAACAGCCCACTCACGCCAAAACTGTGTACTAAATATCCAGGATCTGAGGACATTTTCTTCCTTACATATAATCTATTCCATTTTTCTTTAGCTTTTACTTATGCATATGTAAAGGCATTTTTACGAAGGACCCAACATCCTTTGATGACTGAGGAAAATCTGGTCCCTTTGAAGTCTGTGTGAATTTTGCTTTCAGCTGCAGTGGGGGGAATTTCACCCCATCTGCCTAAGTCTCCCTAAGTAATTCGCATGACTTGTGTCCAAAATTAGGTGAGTACTGTGTTCGGCAGTGAATGGTAACCTCACCAGTTACTATAACTAGATCCAATTGTAAAATCTGAAAGTTGATAGCAGATATGATAGTTATTTTCTTATATGGTCCTTTCCTCAAGCCTGCCTACAGCCCTCAGTGGTTCCCTTCTGATGTACCTCCTCACATGCTTCTTCTCACAGTAGGGGAGAATTCACATTATTTGGGACAGCAGTCCTTTTGACTCCTTTCAAGGCCAGCCTAGACAGCCATGGCTGTCATTTCTGAGGTGCTAAGAACCAATCCTGTGGATTTGACAGAGGTAATACTGAGGACTTGCTTTCCTTCACAATTCTCGTACTTGTTTCTTCAGAAATCTCTTCCTTTTGACTTGTATTAATAAAGTGGAACATATAAGCCAGGGCAACTAATCTACTGTACTAATATTTTAATTAATAATTAGATATAGGTTGTTCTCTCAAGGTGAAAATATTTACATTAAGACTAAATCTTTATTCTAGAAAAAGGCTAAAATATCATGAATTGTGTTCTGAACCATCACTCAAGGGAGTAACAAAAATCAGGTGTTTAACAGAGTAAATCCTCCAACAAAGCAAATATATACTTATGCAGCATGTCAGTGGAAAGGGAATACAAATCTCCACGAACCACAATAAAGCCAGGATTCCCCCTCAGCTGTCCCAGCTCCTAATTCTGGGCCAGGTATCTCTAGAAAAAAACAGCTTGCTTACATATTCCCCTGAAACTTATATGGAGGGTGATCCTCTTCTGTGTAGATAAGGAAAACAAGGAATTTGTATGTATTTAAAAAAAACCCAAACAAATAAAAACAAAACAAAACCAAAATCAAACAAACCAAACAAAAGAAAAAAAGAAACAAAAAACAAAAACCAAAAAAACAAAAAAAAACCACAACCAAACAACCAAACAAACAAACAAAAAGAACCAAAGAAAAGTGCTACCAAAACTCATTTTCTCTGTTACAGATTGATTTCCTACATGACTGGGTGGTCATATGGAATTATATGTACTGTGCTTTATTATTTCATTCCCAGGTCATGTCTATGCTTCAGCTATTAACTGACTGCAAGTAAGAGTTGCTACCATACAAAACTGGGCTTTGCATCTGACCTCAAATTCAGTACTAGTTTGGGAAGAGTATCATATGGGAGTTTGCTAATCTCATTTCACTTTGACAGTGTTTCTAGATGTCTGGTTGAAGATTAAAACACTTGTGAAAGCAGTTACAGAATTTAGCAATCAAGATACCACTAAACAAGTTTATTCCTGATCTGCGATATCATTAGAAAAATTGGGGTATTAGTGTACATTACATAGGGTATATATTTGTCTTTATTTTCTACATATTTATCTGAAAGGTTAATGAAAATGCAGATGCAATGGTTCCTTTATATGGGTTTACCTTCCACGAGTGCCAGTTTTCAGGCTAATTGATTATGTCAGAAGCTCTATAAATATCAATAGCATATGGAAAGGTTAAGCTGAGGTCTCCACATAACTGGATTCATACTCTTTATTGATGGTACAACCATTATCCAACCATAATGGAAGTGCTTTGAGTGTGAAATAGACTAGAACGTTAGTTAATTTTCACCAGTGAATGACTGGAGGACTCAAACTGAGTGACTGACTTCTGCAATCTAATGAACAAACATATGATGTAAAATGTGTAAACTAAAATTATAATTTAAAAATATCAAGGGTAATGTATGATAAAATGAATGTCAGCATTATTTTGCCTGTTGTAGTTTAGTACTGTTTAGGATGCTCTTTAATTTCCTCTGAAAAAAAACAGTAGTAGGCTGTGCCAGAATAACATCTTACAAATAAGACAAGATAGTTGCCAACCTGATACTCAGATTTCACAAATGGATAGAAAGATACTTTCTTCCTTAGAAGAATATTAGGAGTCAGTTCTTCTAAAACATAATTTGATTGTGCTATCTTTTTTGAACATGTTAACAGCAATTTTCAGAATGGCTTTATTTTTCTCTGTTAGTTTTTCTCCTTTCTTACCTTTTTTTTGGTAAGATACGGAGGACTCAATCCAACCCCTAAGTGTCATTTTCCTAGTAGCTCTGGATAGCAATTTTTTCTGCTTGAGAGCAAGGTGGCAATCCCACTGTCACCTCTTCCCGGTATATCTGGTGGCAGTGCAGGAGAGGGGATGGTGACTTTGCCAATTGCTACAAAGGAAGCTGGGTCAATTTATTAAAGGTTTGAGCAGTTACTGGTGCATGTTTCACATGCTGTGGAGCAATTGGGGAGGCATATTCAGGCTGCCACATAGAGTCATAACCCTAGTTTCACACTCATGGCTGGACTAAACTTGAGACGATTCACCCGTCATTCTGCACTTTCCCCTGTTTAAAATGACCTGTTTTGCAGGAAGAGCAAGGCCTGTGTTTCATTGCACTTAATAAGTTAAAAACTACAGAGTAGTGCTTTGAAAACAAAATCACTGCAAATGTGCCAAAGACTTCTAACCAACTGTCAAATGCAGCTAAAAATCCTGTACATTTCCAACTCAAGAGCCAGTATAGTGCTATATCAGGAAGTGGTATGGGACAGTGGTTTGACTGTTCACATTAGAAATTAAATTAAATGCTATTGTCTCAGTAGTCAGTATATTTTCTTTGCACAGAGAAAATAGATAGGAACCAATTGCAATTCATAATACTGCATTTTGCTCTGGTAATGAGTATGCTTAGGCCTCAGAATGTATCTGTGCTTTGCCATAAAAATTTCCTTTAAACATAGAATACAACAGCAATCAGAAAATACTGCCTACTTTTGATTTAGAAAGATTACTAGAGAGAATTTAGGAGAAAACCAGATATAATCAATTCCATCTTTAACATCTGTTTCTAACTGTTTGAAGCATCATGTGAGAATGAAATTCCTGTACCAGTGAATTCAACGGCAAAATTCCTATTGAGTTTATCCCAATTGATCAGGCTATTCCTTTAGGGCCAGACTTCTCCACCCGCACATGTACACTTCACATGATCTCACCCAAATCAGCGTGCAGTAAGATATACTTCACTGTGACCCCTGATTCTCAAAAAACTACTGTGTCATCCAATTGATACAGAGTTTATATCTATCTTGGAGAGATTGGTTTCTCACACCCTTGAGAAGTCATGAGTGACTTTATGCCAGACTTACTTTTATTATTTGCTAAGCATTGTCTGCAGCAGCCTTTGAACTTCAGCAGCTAATCACAAATTAGGTGACCCTGGTTAGACTGCTTGCACGAGAAGGATAAACTGCTGCAATCCATGACATGTGCAACATGTTCCCCAGCCTGGACTGGAGGTGACCCACATCGTCCTACCTGTGAACAGCTTTGGTCATGCTTTTGAGTGGAAACAGTGCCTGATGGGTCAGTTCCAACAGTGGAAATGCAGGAAAATTTTGATTAAATGTATAGCTACAGATGCTTCCACATTCCTCCTGCCTAAATTTTCATCAACCCTTTACAACTGAAAAGTGGAGAATTTAGAGTGGACACATAGAGGAAAAAAAAAGAGCTGTCTTTCCTTCTATTAAGAGTGGGGGGAAAAAATTCTTTTTGCTTTTGACATGAAAATAATATGATATGCTTGATGATTGTCATCCAGACCAGTAGAAAATGAAAGGTCAAATCCAACTCATTTTAGTCATGTAAAGAACCTTACAAAGTCAGTTTGACTAATGTTCTTCAGGGAGAGAAATTTAGCTTTGAGTATTATCTGGAGTGAAAGAAAGTGTAAAACCATTGCTTCCTCGGTATTGCAGTGAAGGACACTAAAAAAAGATTTACAAATGGTTTTGAATTCCTTCAGTTAAAAAAAAATGCTAGAATTTGACTGAATTAGCTGAAGAGTACATTAAGACGCAGATTTTCCCGAGGTCCACCAAAGACTTAGTCCCAGTAGTAACACCATGCACTCTCAAGGCAAATGGTATAGTCCTTGTAGACTGGCGCTTCATGCACCCTCTAAATGGAAGAAAGTTGCTGGAAAGTGCATCTAAGAAACCACACTACACAAATTATCTCTAAAAATAGTGGCATTAATATAATCCTGTTTTATTAAATGCATTGCTGTTTTCCATTGAGAAATGTGAAGGTCATGAGAAAAGTCACTGCTTTTTCAGTTTTTGAAAATAACATAGAGATTGTTATGACATGAATCCCATGATTTCTGAAAGCATCCCCAAATACTCATAAATAGATAATACAATACCTCTGATATTGTGAGAATGCCCCTGCTTATGAACTGTGCTTAAATAACCTTGTACTACCCCAATTAGATTCACAACATACCTATACTGCAAAGGGCCGTTTTCTCTCTCAATTAGTTGAAAAGGATTAGACACACTGATAGTACTAAATGCTAATGGGTCAGATCCTAAAGCCGTTACACTGTTTTCATGCTGTCATTCTGCAGGCATTGATTTCACTGGAGTGCTAAGGAAAACCCGAATATGAACATCAGTATGCAGCTCAATATTTTATGGGTTTTCTTGTCTTGGCTTTTAAAAATATTCTCCCTCTGCTATTCTTTAGCCATAAGAGCAAAAAGAGCTAGTTCCATCCCTGACTTCAAAAAAAGGCTGAGTGACAATACAGAGGCTTGAGGAAATACAAGTTTATATGTGGGCTTTTTTAGTCTCTAATGGCAAAATTAAAATTAGTTCCCAATTAAAAGAGAAAAGCACAAGTACAATCTGAGAACAGCAGATAAAGGGTGGCATGAAGGGAAGATTATTAAGCAGCGTAGTATAACAGGACCTCAGGTGCAGAAGGGCCTCATTATGCTCACATTCTTGTGCTGCAACATACGGATGTACAGTAAACCAAAAAAAAAAAAAATATTCCAAAGGACAGTTTTACACAGTGACTACACTTGAGATGAGTACATGTTTTTTGAAGACAGACCATAACAACTTGGTTTTTACTTCCAAAATACAGTGGCACATTAATTGCTTGATCAGCCAAATGAAACTAAATGTAATTAAGACTAGTGTGGGGTTAATTTGGTCCATAATTATGTTATATAAAGTAAATGAAAATTGTTTCTTTCCTAAATTGCAATTCATTAAAATTACAGATATTAAAATAAGATACTATAAAATTACATGAAGCATGTACACATTAATAGCCATTAGTAATAGCTTGATATTTCTATCTAAGCAACAGTTTATTAGAATGCCAAAAGGTTATATTTGACAACTCACATGACTGATTTTTTTCCTCATCTTTTCTGCTTCTCTAAGAATTTCAGTCTTACTACACACGTAACATATGCCATGTCATATTTAAACATGATAGACAGTTTTAGTTTTAGATTTGCTTTAAAAATAGTATTTACTCTTCATTAGAATACTTAAGGTTAAGGGCTGTATGTCTGGAATGAACCACACCAACCTCAGAGCTTCAAGAGGAAGCTGATGATGCCTCTTCCAGCACAAAACAGTGCTTTGTTTTGGGCACAAGAAGTTCTTGGTAGTAGCCAAATGCAGATCGAGATACTCTTGCCTTCAGTTTAATTTAAGTGTAAATATAAAGCTAATCCCACGCTTAATGGTTTTGCTATGCTTTAGTAGCTTTTTAGAAGGACTTGAGTATTTTGTAGAATTGGAGCCACTGGCTCTATACACTGAAATAAATGGCAATGGTCATGGTGTGCAGGGTCTGACCTGTAGCTCTTATGAGACAAAGTATCGCTAGGTATTTCTACAAAGACTTGTAAACTTTAGCGTATCGCATTTTGACCACTCTTATGAATTGATTTCCCACTGTTTCTTTTTCTGAAATTTTTCCTTTTGGGGACAGAAAATATCCAGCAACACCATCTTAATATCAGACACAGAGAGTGATGAATCAGCGGTTTAAAAATCATCGTATCCATGTGATTTTTGAGCTGGTGATAAATGATGGATGCTAGGAATGTATGTGGTATTTTCACTTCTTGTGTACATCAGATAACAAGCTACAGGCACAATACTCATTTTTATGCACCCGGAATACTCACTGAAATCAGTAGAGGAATAGAAAATGCGGGATGGGTCTTGTTATTAGGGTCCTGCTTCTTCAACTCCAATATGATCAAATTTAGTGTCAAATACATGAAACCTCTAGCTGCATTGCACAGCTGGGTATCATATTTAACCACAAGGATTAGGATGTAATCCTGTGATTTCTGAGCATCCTGAATTTCTGAAGTACTCAGTACTTGCAGGCTCAGGATCTTATTATGTTCCTTGAAAAGCTGTGAGTAAATAAGTTTTATTTAAATTTTCTGCAATTGTTTTCTTCTTTACATCAAATAGTAAAACATCCTTTGTTAAAGCAAGAAATCACTACTATTGCAGTGTCTTGATATATGCTTTTAAAATAGTTTTCTATGTATTGCTCCTGGATTTGCAAACTTAAAGCAAAAATTATTTTAAAAATACACTTGGTATTTCTCTTATGTTTGTAGTAACTTAGACTCAGGATGTTTAGTTGCTAGCATCATGTCATTGCCAGCAACAGGAAATATATTTGTGGCTTAAGTATTATTTCTGGTAATTGAGCATTTCATAAAAGTGGTTTATAAACTGATGATAAAAGATCAGCATCCTACAGTGTTGGTTATACCTGTACAAAACATTAATATGGTCTCATTTAATAAGCTGACCAATAATAACATTAGGTAGAATATCTTAATGATGATATCTTACTTTCAACAAACTAAGAGATATGTTTTGCAATAATTAATTGAGCGAATCTCCCAGTGGCTTCAGTGAAAGCTGTGCTTGATTAAGGACTACAGAATTTCACCTTAATAATATTTTATCATTTATGCATGGAAATTTAGGGTGATAACAGTTATTAGCATTCCAGGTAAAGTAGCTCATGCAAATTATTCTGCTATTAAATAGTGAGTCACATTGTATTTAATACCCCCAAATAGTTATGTATATTTAACAGGGAAATGACAATAGAAAAAAATGGATTTGGTTCAGATGTTGAGCTGCTATGTAAACCAATTATCTATCCTGAGGGAAACAGCTCTGTCTACAACTACTTAGGCTCTAGGGCCTATTACAAATCCTGGAGTGGGCTGTTGTTTCAGTTCTCAAGGGAATCTGCCACGTCACACTGGAAACAGTTGACAATAATTAGAAAGCCTGCTTCTGCCAGTACTGCACACACTTTTAATACCTTTCTAAGTGTTATGGGAGATAATATATAAGGTTTTTAGAATTCCAGTCAGGCTAAGGTGAACCATGGAAAGGACAACTACACAATAGCCCCAAACTGGACTGTGACAGGCTAATTATTGTGGCTTCATTATAAAACCTCTTTTTGCATAGGTCACCTGGGAAGTGTAATTAAAAATGCATTATTGGTGTATATTTTTATTGAAGCAATTAAATTAAAAAGCCAAAAATATAATTATTTGACGAGCAAATAATAATGTTGGTCAACAGCGTTTATCTAAGAAAGTGAGAACACGTTAGTGGTTCATTAGCAGTAAATGTGTTAACTGGAATGCTGTTTGAAAAATGAGCCATAGAACAGTTTTTAAATACTCAGATTAAAGGATTTATAATGTCAAGTTTAACACAGAAATTATAGATAGTATTACATTGCCATGAGTAATAGCACCTTTAATCTGACTTAGTAAAATGATTTACTACACACAGTGTGCTTTTCACAATTAGGCAGCTCTATATATCTAATATTGAACATCTGTGTCAGCCATATAGAGGGATATCAACATGTATATGCACACCTAGGTGGACATACACACATTCATGTAAGAATATGTGGATTCTCTAAAACTGTACAGCATCTGCTGCAGAAAAGCCTTTTGCCAATACCTACGCTGACCATGCAGATCTCAGGGAGTTGTCTTTAGCCACTGTTTAGATCTTCCTGCCAGGGAGCCATAGGGATGCCCTGGAAGCACAAGGAGTTGAGAGGAGATACCCTCAGGAAGGTGGTAGGATCACAATGCTCAGGGTAAGTTTCCTGGACAGCAGTGTGTAGATGTCCACTGCCTGACAAAAGAGTTGCTGTACTTACACAAACCACCTGTACAACGCATACGTAGTAAAGCCAACTCTTTCCAGAAATGCTTGGTTGATAGAGCACACACTTGACAGTTATTCCTTATGAGATACGTCCTGAGTGTATCATGTTGGCTGTGCTGCTTGGACTCTCTACAGGAGTTATGCAGTAGGATGGATGCTTTTACACTAGGCTCAGTTTGGAGTCTGTGAAGTTATCAGCAGATGCACAAAGGACATATTTGAGACTCTCAAAGGCATGTTCCATCTTTCTTGTACAGAAAGCGTTTGGTATTCCTCAACACTGCTCACCACAACTGCACACACAGCTCAGGGTATGCATGTACCAGGGACTTACACACAAGCACAATGACATTTTCTATCTTTTCTTCTACTTCTGATAACTCCTAACTTTCTTCTTGCCTTTTGGTTGTCAGTAGTATTGTGTTGACATTGCCAAAGGACTCACAATTCTCTAAGATCTCTTTCCTGAGATGAGGATATTTCCTCCTGTAAATATTCCTAAAGTCATTTTCCTACGAGTTTTTACCCGTGCTTTCATGTGTTATTTTATTGTCATGTCATTCATAAGACCCTTCCGTAACACTTTATATATAGATTTAATCCTGAATAATTCTCATCACTTGTAAACTTTGCTAACACTTCTACTTAATATTTTCCACACAATTTATTAATATGTTGAGTAGCAGAATCCCAGGAGGGATCGCCAGAGGATTCTGCCAGTAATCATACTTCTCTTTTAAAATTGACCACTTACTGTTCCCCTTTGTTTCCCTTCTTTTCACTAGTTGTTAATCCTGAGGAATACCTTCCCTTTAGCCCATGACTAATCTTCAAGTTTTTGTTTCTCTAAGAGTCTTTGGTGAGGGATTTTGCTGAAAGTCTGTTGAAAATCCAGTCACACTGTATCAACTAGCCGTGTTATCCATACACACGTTGATGTGATCTAACAACTATAAAAGATTTTGGGGTATGACTGCTATATAAAAGTTAATCTTGGCCTTCTTCCCATATGACTACTGATGTTTTGTTATGGTTTCTACTTTTTTACCTGATGCAGAAATAAATTTCCAGGCCTGCAGTAACTAAGATCATTTGCACTTTAGTGAAGATCAGTGTCACATTAGTCACGTTTTGTTTCTCTGCTTCTGTGGCTGTTTTAAACAAAAGCACTGTTACTGTTTGATTTCACGTATGAGTTCTCAGACAACTTGGCTGAATACCATCTCATCTTGGCAATTTCTTCTTGTCCCCATCTGCAAAAATGTCCTGACACTTTTTCTGTTGTACTGATACCACAATTTGCCACAATTTCCCAGTTCCTTGCCTCTCCAGACTGGCACTGGTGTAAGCTTTCTGATGTATTTTTGGAGAGTAAAAATCCAAATATGGTTGGGTTTTTTTTTTATGGACTTGTCTTTGAGTACTCTTTTTACATTATCATTGTCATTTTTCTCCTGCTCCATCAATTAAACTTTCAGATTTGGTACAATAACTCTTTTCCCTTGGCCTGGTAAAACTCCGAGAACTTAGGGGTTACTGTAATTTTGGGAATGAATTGTTTCAAGAGAAGGTTGGTTATTACTGGATCACAGTGGCAGACAAGTAGGCCAAGTTTCTTACCAAAAATATCCTTCCTTATGAACATATTAATCTCTTTCTTCGGGTATATTTTATCCCACCTTAAATATTGTCACATTTTCACAATAGAAAATTTACAGGCAAGTAAACATCTACAAAAAAAGCCATTCTGTGCTCAGTGATGTAAATATGAATGTATTATGCAGTGACCTTCAAAACAGCAAGGCCTGATCCTCCTCTCAGTGAAGCCGAGGGAGTTTGCTGCTGACTCTCCTCCTCACAATAGGACCCTGTTACAGCCAAGCGCTGAAGCATTCTCATCAATAAACAAGAAGTGACTCTTTTGTTGCTGCATTTGATTTGAAGACTTCTTCAACAATAACGAAGTAAGTCTAATGGTTATATCCTTTCTAAAAATAATCTCTTCCAGACATTTCTCCCCTTCTTTCTCTCTCACTGTTATATATGCATGTAAGCATTGATATACGACTGTACTGAAACCAAAGATAAATTTCTGCCCTTTTTTATAATTTTAATTCCTAACACGAGAGCAGAACTTATGCCCCAATTTGAAAAAAATGCCTAAACCTAAAAATGAATTAAACACACATAAAGTTCTGTTACTGGTCAGACCAAAACCCTAAGGGTTGCATTCTGTATTCAATTACACAAGTGTTACTCCCGTTGGAGTCAGGACTGGAGGGCAGAATTCAGCCTGAAATTGTAAACAAGAAAAATCTGAACTGAGCTTGTTCTTTCCTTAATATGCACTAGTATGTACCAAGATATTGTTGAATATAAGGTCTCTTATTTGGGAAAAAGGGCAAGAAGAAAAAAAATCAGTGAGCAACTGGGGAAAGATTTCTATGGGATAGAATTTGCTGTCTAGATGCTTTGGCACAAAAGGATTTGTTAAAGTGAAGAAACCTGTGTTTTCAGACTCCCAAAATGAGTTTGTTTTGACTTATTCCTCTCCACTGTGTCATTCTTAGCCATGCATCTCTGCAGCTGCACCTCCTGTACTGGTCTATGGTTTCCTCACCTTTTTCTGACACCAAATCCAGACCCACTCCTTCCTTGACACCCACAAGTGAGACAGCAAATGACAGTGATTTTCTTGCATTTGTTTCAAGGTTTGAAGTTTGCTTGTGTTTTCCTCATGGAAGTTGTGGCCTTTTTTTTTTAAGTATTTTTCTTTCTCAGATGACATCCTCTCAATGCCCTAACCCAAGATTGTAATCTCAGGGACTGTTTTTCTTTTTGGTGAAGGTTTATCATGTTTTTGCAGAAATTTGAGCAGAGGGTGCGCAAAAAATACAGGTGTGCCAGGAAGGTTTGCATTTTCACAGTGCACCAAGTTGTGAGTCTGCTCTCTGCATGACCCCACAGCTTGGGAAGATTCTTTGGTTAAATAAACACGTGAGCCAGGCAAGTCTATATGAAGCATCAACATCTCGGTGTTAGAAAGCAGGTCTGAAACTGGAAGCAGAAGAATGTTACATTTCAAAGAGATATATGTGTAGCTAAGGTACAATTTAAAATAAAGCAGAAATTATATGAAAACAGAGCCTCAGACAAGGCTGACATTCATTTAGTTGCCACAGAGGATGCTGTACAGACAGTTGCCATTTTAATGCATGAGTGGTCTTCCTGTCTCATAGAATAGAGACATTGTCGGCAGTGGCCGTCCCTCACGGCTGGACAAAGGGCAGCGAGGGGGTGCGAGCCACCAAAAGGCAGTGCTGTGAAGACCAGGGGCTTACTGGAGAAAGCTGTGCAAAGCACCTACTCCATGCTGCTGCTGAAGAGTCAGTGCTTCAGTGGACATTATTTGTGAGTTGTGGCATAATGTATTTTTCCATCTTTTGTCATCTCACATGCAAAGAGATGTAGCTGATATGTGATTTTTCAAAAAAGAATGTTATCTGAAGCATAGTAGGGACATTAACACTGTTCAAGTGTGTTTGCGAAAATTATCACTTTAGTTTGTCTGCATCCACACATTTGGAGCCACAGTACAATTTAATGTTGCTGGTTTTAAAAGCCAGCTCTGGTAGAACTGAGACCACCGCTCTAGATGGTCACTGCTGTGTCCCAAGAGAGAAGCCTGGGAGACTTTGCAGCATGATACACTGCCTGGTTTACTTGGGATTAGGATCCCTCACAAAAAACACCATCCTCTATCCCAGTGAAACTGAACTACTGTCCCAAATACCTCCTCTGATCTCAGCTGCTCTGATACCTTAGAAATAAATAGGTCTTGCCCTAGACATTCAGTGATCCTAATCTCTGAAATCTTTATACACCCAGCTTCATTCTGATATTAGAGAGGGTCTGGTAACCATGCAAAAAAAGTTAGCTATCTGTAATATGTGATAAAACTATAATAAATGTAGAAATTGATGAAATGAGGAGCAAATGATTATGGGCATTGTTAGGCAATGCACAGGTTCAGGGAAGATGAACTTTTCTTTTTCAAAAGTTCTAAAACTACCCCTAAAAGTTTAACTGGCGGCAAGTGTGAACAGGCTCTAGTTCTGAGTTTTTCTTCCTGAAAATAGGAAGAAAAAGTGCTTCAAATAAAGGGTAACTATTAAGCTGCAAGTCAAGGGTTAATTTTTCTTTTCTTAGGGAATCAGTAAAGGCTGACTTTTTCCATTCTGTGTTATATGTGGCATTATATGTGGCAGCCGCAACCTATTTCTAATCCTAAATTCTGATAGTTTATTACCATGGTGGGAGATGAAGGATTTGGTCCTTGGTCTAGAATTCCAGGTGTCTGAGAGATTTGCAAGAGCTACAAAAAAGGGGAAAATGATGCAAAGAATATGACATTTCTGGAAATATCATTTAGATTGTGGTCATCAGGGAAGAGGAATGGGTGGTTCAGGTCATGTGCTGAACTGGCATTTCAGTGCTTGAGCAAGCAGAGAATTGAGCAGACAGACACGTCAGAGACATGGGTTAAGTTATTGCTTTGAATTGTGGCACAATCATATAACTTACAGGTCTAAGCAGAAGCTTAGTTGTCTCTAGTCCACCTAAGCTTGCAGTTTTCTGTCTCAGTTATTTTGTGTTGTATTGCTGACCCTGGAGACAACATACAACTTTGTCTTGTTTTAAACTTTGTGCAGTTGCTTAGAGAAGTGCAGTTGATCCACAGTAGAAGCTGAGCTGGAGGTACAACCTCCCAGATCCTGAACAAATCTGGTCAGTACTGGTGCAAGTCTTCACAAATATAATGGGTAGAGTCCCAGATGCACAAAAGAGAGAGAAGTGCATACACAGAATAGAATTTCTTACTATGTCTACTTAATTGAACTATCTTTTCCACAAATCTTTTGCATTTTCTCTTTTCTTTTCAAACTAATAATTATGCAGACTTTAAGGCAAAATGGAATACTATGATTATCTATTCTAATCTCCTCCTTTTCCACATAACATAAGCCAAAGGACTTCCCTGAATTAATTTCTGCTTCTAGTGTTACAGCTATGGTTGAACTGACTATATCTTTTAGAGAAATACCCGATCTTAACATTTTCTGGTGATGAAAAGTCCATTGCAGTTCTGACTTGCTAGTTCACAATGCCTAATTACCCACATTGTTAAAAATACGAGCCTTATGTCTACTCTGAATTGTCCTCACTTCTGTTTCCAGGTGTTGGATCTTATCATATCTTTTTGCTAGAGTGAAAAACTGCGCATTTTTCAAAGTACTCTTCCCCATGTAGATAACTACAGTTTTGAGAAAGTCTGCTCTTTTGACCTTCTCTCTGATAAGTTCAAAGTCTTACCTCTGCTGCCTTGGTAGCAATGCCCAGATTCAAATTTAAGCAAGTAGCTCAAGCCAAGTCGGTGGTTTTGTACTATAGACCCTTTCTTGCACCTGTCTCTCATCACTTAACTCCATACTTCATTGTGGCAGAGGAAAACACAAGCTTGACAGCTACCCAACTGCCTTTCTCACACCAGAGGTGTTTGCACAGAGTCAGACCTTGTGTATAGATGTGATTCTGAAGGAAATACCTATGTTGTTCTTTCTTGAACATGTGTATAAAATACAGCAACTTTCAAGTTCTAATTATGGAGATTAATTCATTAGCGAAGGTGACATTCTGCAACTTTTTATCTGCACCTGCATCTTGGGCTTACTCTTTTGCTAACTTTGTCGCAGGAATATTGAGAGGGGACAAATTGCAATTATACAGTCAGTAGTGGTGAAACTCAAGAACATCAGATCTTCTAAACCACCCCAAGAAGTTTTTACATTAGAATAAGTAGTAGATTCATCCCAAATGAGTCACAGACACTGAAATAACAGAAATATGGCATAGAGAATTAATACTCTGGACTAAGGTGAGAAATTATCAAGATAATAACATAACTTTACTACCAATATTTTTAATCTTTACATTAATGTTTTGTAGTTTTTCAATGTTTCTCCCATCTCTTCTCTGAACCATCTCTGATTTTTTTTTTTTTTAAAGAGCTTACTTAAAGTATGGACAGCACTGTTGGATTCCAACAGCAGATGTTCCAATATCAAAACAATATATCCTTCATCTATTTCCCTTTCTATTTCACAAAGTCATATCCCTACACATAGTAGCCACAACAGTTACTCAGAAACAACACATATTCATTCAACTGTCTGCTGTGAACATTATTTCTTCCTTTTTGGAAATACTGCCTGAAAATTTACAATCCAGAATTCCCTTCTTCTAGACATGACTTATATCTTCTAGATGAACAGCCTTTCATTGTTGGAATTGAAGCATGTATTTGCTCTCTGTAAAATGCAGATCCTTTTATACCAGTGATCTGCTTTAATCTTTATTTATCACTTCTCAGTCTTTCCTTTATATGAAAACTTTATCAGAAGTGATGTAATTAGATGCTTTCTACAGGTTATTAATAAAAATATGACAATGTGGTAAAAAAATCCAGTGAGATCCTACTAGAAAGATCAGTGATAATTTTCCGCTTACAAGTAGACTTCAAGAGCCATCCACTGATGGTTAGCTTACATAATACGTAAAACGGTTATTTTATGTAGTTCTAGACCCTCAGTTAAAATCTTTAAAAAAAGCACATCAAATGCCTCATAGATCTTTTTACAACAACAATATTGTCTTTACCAAACAAATTTTTATTTTCATCAGATAGTTTGATCTTTCTGATATTAACTGCAGTTGATCAACATTCATTAAATTCTCTTGTTTAATTCTTCAAAACAAGAAGAGGTTCACCCCATCAATGCTTGATATAAGCAGAACTGTAGCTTTTAGTATTTTTGTGTATGACTTCATCATAACAATGTCAAGATTTATTAGCACTTATTCAAGTCTAAGCTAGGAATTATTGAGATCTTCTGCAATCAGGCTGAGAATAAGCTTCTATAGGTCTGATTTCTTGTTAAATACTTTTTAATAACCTGACATGGAGAGGACTTTGAGGTTTGTATGGATCCCTCCAATACAACAAAAGTAGTGTATCTTTTAAATACAATTGTTTCATTTCTTATACTTTGCTGAGATTTTCTTAGTAGCTTGAAGGTTGAGCTCTTAAGTTTGAAGTCCTGCAGTATTCGTTTAGAAGCCATGGGTAATATTCAGTGTTTCTAAGCATGTGATTGTGCATCTCTGTGGTAAGCAAATCAAACTACAGCCTCTGTTTCCATCGAGTAATAGCATGATAATAAGTTAGTGAAAAGCAGGATGGAGAAGGGGGTGAGGGAATATTAATGATTGCTATGTATTTGCATGTACAGAATATTTATGTAGTGCAAAAATACTTGAAGTAATGCATATACTGGAATGCATATGTCTTACCATATGAATCCATAAAATAAGCATATACATCTGGAGACCGTGCGTGCGTATGTATGAGTGAGACCAAGCAGGAGAGCAGTGGGTGTAAGCCAAAGTAGAATGCAAAACAAAGTGAAGTCCTCTGCCAGGATGAAGGAGTTGGGTCACTCTTTACTGGTACGACTGTGTCTCTGGGATGTGCTGGTGTCTGGCACAGAGGAGTAGGATACGTGATGACTTGGATTCAAACAGCTAGAGCTTACAAAACTTAATGGTCTTCCAGGAGAGAGCTACTATAAACAGCGTGGGTACTGTGTCCTTTTTTGCTAGGGAGCTGGAAAAAGAGGGTAGCTCCCACGTGAGGTCTCAGGCCAGGCAGGGGAAAGGTAAGTGATGAGAAGGCATCTCTGACCATCCATCCTCATCTTCTGAATCCTTTGCTGTCTGTGAATGCTTGGCCTGAGCAGCTGAGAAACACTGAGATAATGGCTTGGTGGTGCCAATACTTGACTATTTCCAACTCCTCTCTTATTGCTAGCTCTTGCTGTGTGTTTTCATTCTATTTTTTAGCAGTGGCCTCAGTCTGTTGCTGACTGGTTTGCCCAGTCCTGGATTTCTTCAGCCTCCTGTGGTGGTTTGGCCAGCGATGCTGTAGGACAGAAGCTGTACTACACTTGGCAAAACAAACTCCACCACTGCAGTTCAGCCCAGTTAAATTACCAGAACTCATGATGGAGCAAATAATAACTATGTTTGCAATTACCTATTTTTCTCATTACATATACCTTTCATATCTAGTCCCTGAGTCAAATCTGACACAAGTTGTGAGAAGCCAATATCATTAATATCTGATGCATCTCCATGTGCAACTGATAGGTTTGTGGAGCTGTGGACAGAGGGGTCTACTGCATATTATTAACTCTGACCTTTTGCCATAGGTCACTATAATCCAGCATACTACAGGTACATCAGAAGCCACTAAATTCCACACAGTAAAACCAGTAACTTCTGCCTGACTAGAATGTAACTTCCTTGAAAGTATCCAGTTTTGATCTGAAGATGCTAAGAGCTGATATTACTTGGAGGACAGCTATGGTTTTTGCTTTATACATAGCTTCTTGCTCATTTGAATTTATCCAACTTCCAACTGCAGTCACAACCTCTTGTTCAGTCTGTCTACACTATATTGAAGAGCTCTTTAGTGTCTGGGGTTCCCCCTGTAATCAAATTTGTCACCTCAAACTATTGCATACAGAACAAAATCCATTAATAGAGGTAGGAAATGATCAACACCTTTGTTGCCACAATCATCAGAGAACAAAAGACAAAATGAACAAGGTGATTCAAATAATAAAATCTACTCAGCATGTGGAGTTCTGCACTGAGATGAGAGCCAAAGCCCTGCTCTTGGAAAGTTTGAAGCAACATTATCATGTTGAAAATTACTGGTACTGAAACAAAGCTCTTCACTTTTAAGAGCAAGTGGCTTTGTAACTCTTACATGCACAGAAGCACCATATATATATATGTATGTATATATATATATATGTATGTATAGTGTAAAATAATTCAGCCCTATCTCATATGGCTGGTATAATTTTAATTACGTGTTAAAACATGAGAGAAAAAGATAGTTGGAAACACCTGCCTCCTTATGTTCAGTGTATAAATTTGTTCATTTTCAATATGAACTGCTTATTCAGGAATCTTAGCTAAGAGGTCCAAGAACTGACTTTACAATCAGATTAACCTATAGAGTTAATTCACTTTAATTATTTTTTTTTTTCAGAATTCTGCTAAGTCCTAGCAAAAATCGTTAAAAAGTACTAACCCATATATTTGCAACAGAAACAAGTTTAAAAATGTTTCCAAAAGGTAGCAAACTTATCCCTGTAGTCTGCCTTGTTTAAAATAGGTTTGTCACAGCACTTGAGAATATACAGTAAAAAATAATCCTGTATGTTCATGAGGAAGAGCAGAGAATATAGCTGAGCTCTTGCTTTTATAGTTTTTCAATATCACCCTGAGGTCACACAGGTCTATGGAATCTTTCATACTGTAAATCAGAAAAAGAGGAAAAAAGCAACAAAAATGTGATTTTTCAGATACTTCTTTATAATGAAGTGCTGGCCATCGCCTGTAAATACGCAGTGCTGGAAACTCCCAACAGCTTCTGCAGTCCCTGAGACGGGGCTGGACCCTCAGCACTGGTCGCCTCGGTAACCAGCGGGGCCTCTCTGCCAACAAAAAACGGCCACAATTCCCACTTCTCCAGGATTCCTGTGTCATTCAAATGCTGCCACTGTTCCCAGCTTCAAACTGACCTCAGCAGGAGCCGGGAACCTGTCAGGGAATATCACTCTGCCATCAGGTGTGCTGGAGGATGAAGGGTTAATCTTATCAGGGACTTGAGGTGTTACGATTTATGTTTGTTCATAGCTTGGACAGGGTGACTGGAATATCCACCACCACAGACAATAAATACATACGTATCTATACATATATATGAACTAATATGCATGCAACTTGTTCTTACACAGCTATGTACAGTATAAATTGTTAAATGCACTAAGACTGCCTAGAATACATAAAAATGCATTTTTTACCCTATGAAAGGCTAAAGATGAGACATTGTTTTTTCCCACTGGTTTCAGAACTTTTCATAATCAAATCTGCAGCTCCACATAATGCAGACCTGCATTTTCTCAATCTGACTCCTCTGTATGGAAAATAAAACACAGAAACTCCTTAGTCACTTTTGGTCTTTGTCAAATAATATGAGCTTGTTAAAAATGAAAATTGTTCTCGTGAAAAATGCAGAGCACAGGGCACCTAAGGAATGCACAGCAGCCCACAAAGGGCTGGGCTGTGTGCAGCGAGCGGCTCTAACATGGAAGGAGGATTGCTCCTTTCCACAGGAGCAAGTCCTGACTCCGAAACCTTCCTGTGTCCCAGAAGGAATTTACTCTGGTAGGCGTGCATGCAGTGTTGACTACATCTCCCCATCTTAGCCATTGCACCCTGTCAGCTCCACAGGGAGGGATGGCTTTTCTCTGTCGTCTACCTGATGGGGCTTTATACTTGGGTGCAAGTGTAAAACTTGCCTACACGCTAGGCAGTAACACAGCTGGTCTTGAGAAATATGTCCTCAAATGCCAAAATAGACATCACAGTTAGGTAGAGAAACCAGTGGAGGACAACAAACCGCAGAAAGGAAGAACCCACATTGACAGGAGAAATAAATGCTCACGTATTTCCATTCACGACTGGATTTACTTTTATTTTTCTTATTATTAAAAAAAAAAAAAAAAATCCTATTGTTGTTATCTTTCAAGTCCAACTACATATGGCCTGAAAAGCAATATCGAGAAGTATCAAAACCTTCCTTTCTATCAATCTCTGGGTGGGTTTCTACTTGCTGCTTGCAGACAAGTGCTAGCTCTCTCTGTAGTACAGCTCCTTTGGCAGTAGAGGGCACTTAAAATATGGACTAAACATAAAGAAATGCCTTCTGAAACTTCCCTTGGAAAGCTTTTGTTTAGCTGCATGAAAGCTTCAATGCTGTCAAATATTCTCTAGTTTAAAACAAGGAGATTTTTAACAGTGTTTGACTTTGTAGGTTATTTAATATCTCTGCTTTAAACAAAATTAAAAAGTTAATTTTGCTTTCTGTTCAAGTTGTTTTTTAGCATTGTAACTAGTCTATTTATGTTTATGGATTTTGTCTGGTGTGCTATCAGCAAAGCAACAATATTTTATTATTTTGCTGACACTAGGAGTAAAGGAAATAATTTTTCCTTAGAAAAGGGTGAAAATAATTTTAGTAATATTTTAGGTTATTCTAGGGTCAAGTGAACCCATTCTGTAATAGGGAAACTCAATTATACAAGTGGTACAGAAGAAAGACACTGCAATGAAAACCTAAGAAGTGGAAAAATGTGCTCCATTACTACATTTTGATTCTTCTAGGACAAATATGAAGCTTTCACGACAGCTCCTAGAAGGACTAGTTCTTAAGGCTGCTAAGCTCACTTATCTCCCCTGAAGTGCCTAGAACAATTTGGACCTTCAGGGGACATGGGGATATCTTCGATATTTGAATGTGAATGTTACAGCTCTGCTTATAGTCAAATGATACATTTTAATTACTACCATTGGTAAATTTTACTGCTGAAGTGAAATAGACTGTACTTCAGACCTATACAAACTTCAGCAATAATCCTATAAACTTAATTTCAAGTGAATTGTCCTTAAAAGTCAGGGGCATTTACTCATTTGAAGTGCTTATTTCAGGATCAGGCTCACATGACATGTTTTCTGCCACTTATGGTAGTTGTAACAGTAATTGATGAGAAAATTATGTCATATCTCATACTTTTATATGAGAAAACATAGGGAGCAGATACTGTAAAACAGGACAAAATAGGCAGAAATCTCCTCCTGTAGCTATTTGAAGGTGTTGGATCAGGTCCATAAGTGGAATAAACTGATGTAGCTCCAGTGACTGAAATGAAACTGCGGATTTAGAGCAACTGAGGAACTGGTAAATTGTCTGTCAAAACACAAGAGTCAAACAGTGTGGGTGGGTTCTGGTTATATTAAATTACTGTCAGTGTTCACAGAGCTTTGAGAACAGGACAAGGAGAGGACCTTCTTTTCTAAACCTTCTTTCAAATATGGTAACACAACATTTAAGTGGCTCATTATTTTTGTTTGGCCTAATTTATGATATCACTTGCAGTACTTCTACAACTTGTATAAAACCAACAAATTAATATTTTTGCAAGCATAAACTAGTGTAGATGCACTCATTTGCATCAAACAATTATATCAACAGAGAACTTGATTTAGCACGGCCACAATAAAGCCATCCGCTAACTTTTCTCACTTAGTTTATTAAATACTTCTAATGAGGCATCGTTAGAGAGTTTCAGCAGGGATGGTGCCTCTACTTACCAAAATCCCATCTTCCTCATCCTCTGGTTGAGCTACCAATAGCAGAGACAGTGGTTAGCAAATCTTCATCAGTTCGGCCACAGCACAGCTACAATTAAGGTATCCATCCTGTGAAAGGATATTACCAATATAATTTACCTGGATGCAGGATTTGTGCGCTCCTATTGATGTAGCTGTCAAGAAGACAGACTAAGAGGAGAAGCATGGTTGAACACCAGCAGGAGAAGGGTCTGTCAAGAAGACAAAAGTCTTGGTTGCTCCCTGTCCTGTTTGCGTGAGATGGGTAAGAGGAGGTGGGAAGTCTGCTACACCTGTTGTTGCAAAAGCTGCTGCTGTTGCCTGTATGCACGCAGTGTTTGCCATTCCTGCCCACAGTGCTCATGTGCCTCATGTAATGGAGGCCCCTTCCTTCTAGCACTTTTTCTATGAGAAAGGTAGCACCAGCTTTCTGCTCTCTTCTGTACATCCTGTGAATCAAAGTATGAATTAAAAGTAATTGCCATGCATGCAGCAGAAACCAAGCACTTATTTTCATCTCCATTTCCAAAGGCTGAAGAAACATGTTAATTACCTAAGGACTTTCCATTTGAAAAGTAGAACAACAGGAGAAAACAACCACTGAAAAGGAATAACCTGGCGTTTTTCAACCAGCTATCAAACTGGTACAGTGCTTTGCAGAATTTCCCCCAGATTCTTATTTCTACTCCCTTTTGCTCAGAGTCTGAATGCTGCTTATCACATGGTTAGGATTCAACTCATAAAAACATGTCTCAGCAATTGGAATTTACCCTTTGACCTTCATCCCCCCCCCCCCCCGTTTTGTCCCCCTGCTGTGATGCACAAGCTTTGTCTTCACCAAACATCACTGTTACACTGGTGAAAACTGCTTTTTGCACAAATTCAAAAACTCAACAGTCAGCAGGGATGAAAGTACATATAGATATATAAAAAAAAATACATAATTGTTGTGTCGTCTCCTTACTGCACCCAGAGAAACATCAGAATGTTCAGGGTTTTGCCATTTTACATGCAAATATTTTTGTGCAATAGTGCACCCAGCGAAAACAGACCTAGGAGTGGTGAATTATTCAGTATGTTGAAATATTTCTTTTCATTTAAACACTTTCTTGCACTGTGCATAGGCATGTGCATGCCCATGTGGGGCTAGGAACAGGTATCACCCTGATCCTAGTCTCTAAACTTCTATGTGGGGTCACTGTGGAGGAACAGCACATCTGCTTATGCTGGTTATTTGATGACATATGGTAATAGCTGCAGTGTTAGAGCTGAATGTGACACACCACAGCAAGTTAAGCAAAATAAACCTGCTAGCCTTTCTCCCCACCCCCATGTAAAAAAAAAAAAAAAAAAAAAAAAAGTGTTTTGTACAGTGAAGGGCCATTATTAGCGGTGGGAAAAAAATGCAGTTGAGCATCTCAAGGGCTTGTTTTCTTTATATCTGTGTGTATGTATACAAAAACTAACCAGACAGGTAGATCTGTGTTGGTAAATAAGGCACTTCATACACACAAAACCACATATGTGTACACATGTGTCCAACAATATTCAGCCAGTTTTAACTAAAAATAATACCCTCAGACTAGAAGCCGAGACCCGTGTTAATCTATCAGGCATGAAAATACAGTCTGTGGTGTAATCTGAGAATAGCTCTACTGCACAATTATGAGATTATATCCTCTTTTGAGGGTATAATTATGCCTCCTCTATATATCTTATTTAGAAGGCATAATGCTCCTCCCCTGAAAGTGAAAAAAGTAGTACATAGAGATGCAGTGATTTTTTGTTTCCAGCACACAAAAGATGGTAGACATCCAGAAAGCTTTTGTATGCAAGATCTTTGGGCTGCAAAGAACAAGGGTGGGCTCCTGATATATACTTGAAAAAAAAAAAATAAAAAAAAAGAAAGAAAACAAGAAAAGCTACAAACTTTGTGGCTTTTCGTGAGAGGAAGCTATGTCTTGTAAGAGTTTCTCCAAATTCATTTTCACAGATGTCTTAGTAATGACTGTTTGACAGCTTAAATTAAACATGCCAGTCAGCAGTATCAGAATTTTTCCTAGCCATAATACAATTGAAGGCATCTTTTTAAGCAAACGCTACTTTGCATTTAGCACCATTAGTTAACAGTATAAATGGGTACAGGTGTTACATACTTGGGGGGGTATAGAAGAGGTGGTACTAGTCAGAAGGTGATCGGTGATAATTTTGTTTTTTCTTTCCTGTTTTGTTACACTGTTTAATCTCTCCAAACTCAGGTCAAACGATCTCTCATTTTAGATGATAAAGTTTATTGCTAATAACCGGTATGTGTGATGACTGCTTAATGATATGCACCATTATAAGGCAGTACCTCCTTTTAGTTTGTTTTCAAAGGTGGTAAGGAGTCTCATAGCTATACTCTTTTTCATAGAGCTGAGGTTGCTACAAACCTAAAGATAAATCTGCAAATCTATGTGACTATTCTTTATCATTGTCACTGGCTTAGTGGTGGTCTGCCATTTTTCTTGAAAGCCAGGCACCAACTGCTGGCCAGAAGTATTTTTCACTGAATTCTTTGTACTTTAAATAAACTACTGCTTCAAGAACTGCCAAGTGTTCCTCATTCATCTTCAGGACACAGAGCTTCATGTATATCTTTGCAAGCCTTGACTCTGTGAAGTGTTTGTCTCATCTCTCTGCCATCTATAGCAGTCTTTGAACTCACTTCAGGTTTATTGATGGCCTTGACTAAATTAATGCAGATGTAATTTTTTTTAAAGGGTTTACACTATGACTAATCGCATGCAAAATAAATCCTCATTTAGAGAAACTCATCGTGTATTCTTCTCCTCTTGTTCTAAAAGGTCTTTCTGGATTCATATAGTAAATGTTGCTGAAAGTGTAACAAGGGGGGAGATTGTTGTTTCCTTTGGCATTTCTCATCTTAAAGTGGTAGAAGAATATGCATCTGCTTTTCCCTGTGGAGGGGTAGATAATATGATAACCTTCTGATTATATATATAAGCGGGAACTGATCAGCTTCTCTTGTGGTTCGTTTTTAAGGGCAAGTTCCAGTTGGATTGTGCTAATGCACATATTCATGAATCTCTCCAAACAGGATTCACTGCTCTCCAGGGAACTGTTGAAGTATGCATCATTGTTTCAATGAAGTATCTTCATTATAAAACATAGGGACTATAAAAGGTGAATACCATTTGCCTCAGCCTAATATAATCTCTAGTTTGACTTTCTCCCACTGTAGTGATTTTTTTAACAGAATCAGAGAGAATAAAATGAGACAATTTCAAATGAAATATTACATGAAATTAGGTACATGTGTCTTGATGAACAGAGAATTTTGTTTTCCATTGTTTTATTGAAATAGGGAAAAATTAATATCAATGGAATGAAAAAGATCTTTAGGATCACATAGCTATTTCAAATAAACTCAGTGGGGGTTTTTGGTCTCTAGAGGTACATAGTTTCCTACGTTAATGCATTAAAACAAGTGGGTATAATAGGCTGCAATGCTGAGTAAAGTAAACATGTTTAAGATTTGGGAAAGAAGACGTGATAAAATCTTTACTGAAATCAATTGCAAAAAGGATTTTGCTCATTGCAAAGAATGGGGTGACAAAAATGTCTCTAAAGACTTTAAATTATTAGCTAAGTTTCAGGTTTTTTCACTTTATAATTATTTTAAAGGATCCTACACTTTCATTTATTATAATATGTACATTACAAATATCAGTTAGCATTGCATTTGAATATGGTGAGGGAAAAAAGAATGTTGCAATATTATCTGAAGAGGCTTCTCAAAGCAGGGAGCATCTGGTGGAGAAACACAATCACTTTGTTGTACACAAATATATATATCTGTTTATATATTTATATGTTTGCATATAAAAATAAGTAAGTGTGATTTTTTTCAGAGTACAATGAATCTCTCACAGAAGAGTTTTTATATAGATTGCAAGACTCTAGGCAATGTATAAATGAGGAGATAGGCATGATCCTTGCTCAAGGAGCATATGATCTGAGAAGGGTATAGAGAAATCCGTTCAGATAGATATAATATAGTATGTAGGTTGAAGGTCCAATGTTAAAAGTATTAAAATAATATTGGACTAGTTTATTGTTTTGCTTTGTAGTCTAGAAAAAATAACATGGTATTCAAGGTAAAATACTGGCAAGGATATCTAGCTCTAGATGGCCTTGTGACTTCAGATAGCTCTGTGTTACATTAGAAAACGCTTTATATTTTAGTTTGTTTTCACAGTGTAAAATTCATGCCTGTGTATAGAAGCAAAACATGGCCTATGGCCCACTTAAATTCCACTCAAGCTGTATTTGGAAAGCTTAAGTGGGGCTTATATAGTGAATAGGACTTTTCGTGGCATTTTGATCCATGATGGATTTCTCTTGTTGTAGCGGTGGTGACACAAGTCATGTGTTCTGTAATGACACCAGATTTATGAAAACCTGTCATGGTCAGAAGCAGTCACATGCACACATACCAAAAAAAAAAAAAATCTTGTGCTACATCATCAACAATATTAGAAGAATTACACATATTTTACAGTTTGGTTCAACGTCACCAGGTCTGGCAACAGATAGCTGACATTCATAGTATGACTGGGAGTTTCCAGCCACTCCTCTCCTCCTTCTCCTCCTCCAAATTCTGTTTAATTGAGTATGTTGGCAACCAGACCTTGAAATACGCTTTGCTGTCAATTGCTTCCTTTTAAAAGGCAAAACATCAATATGAGTTTCTATACCACTTCGTTCCGTGATTATTGTCTTTGGTGGCAAACCGGTACCTGCAGAATGTACCCATGCTCTCATAATATAATAAAATCCCAGAAATCCTGCCTGGGAGAGAAAGTGAATCATTCATTAGGGAATGTGAGAATATATTACATAAATGAGTATACTATATTTATATTTATTATTATATATAATCTTTTATATATAGTTTAGATAACACATTCAGTAAAATACATATAAATGAACATATACTCTCTATATTCTTGGCATAGTATAGTATAGAAAACATAATTTAATATATTGTATATTGTCTTATAATATAATGTATAATTGGAAAATATAATGAAGTATATGTTTATATATCTAATATTAACACATAAAAATGAATACATTATAAAATATTTGAGTTTTTTGTTTCCAAGACCAATTGTAAGTTTTCCAGAAGTATTTCAACTTGACCATTTAAATTTTAAGTTGCTCTCTTTTCCCCTAGCAGAAGTCTGATGGTATTTCTTTCTGTTTCTGGCTGTACAAAAATGTCATAAGTGAAGAAGACTCTCTGGTTTTGCATGTCACAAAAAAGGAAATTACTTTGGAGGACAGGTCATGCCTGAGAATATACCCACTTATGCCATACTTGGAGCATCATGTCAGTATAAAACACAATTATGAGGTCATATGTAGGATATGATACTCATTTGGAAAAGGTGTGGTCAGAACTTTGTCTTCTATAATTTTAATTGTGTTGGGTATTATTCTGTCATTTTTAGGAATTTATTTCCATATACTTCCTAGTATATATCTTATCCAATTATCAGTATCTGAAGTAGGTACATAGGTGTAGGTGTTTAAAATTTGTTTTCAAGTTGTCTCCTAAGTAAATTAAATTTAATGCATGGCAGAAGAAGGATTAAATCAGAATACACAATATATGTTTGTATCACTGGCCTAGCACTATTATATATAGTTGACGTATAGTGAAGCAGATGCATACTAGTGCTTCACATCCATAGCTACAAGACAGAGAGAGGTCAAGTTCCTCAGTATTTCTGAGAAAGAATACAATCTATTTAGATAAAAAAATAAGTAGAAACAAAAAAGTGAGGAGTTACAAAGGCAACTGATTCATCTGCCCCGGAAAACAGCTGGTTGTGGAAACTGCATTTGAAGGAACTGTAAGGGAGAAAACTAAATGACTAAGTTTACTCAGAAGTAATTAGGGAAATCCAAGCATAAGCTTCAATGAATACCATGAATGTCTCTTATTTGCCCCTATGACTGTAACATAACTGCCTAATGTTAGTTCTACTTTTTTTTTTTTTTTTTTCTGATAGGTTATATTCCTCATGTTCAGTAAAAAATAACTTACAAATAAATAAAGGCTTTCATTACTGAAGGAATGACAGAACAATATAATTATCATGTCAGGCAACACAGCATTTTGTAGTAACCCAGTAAATAATTTATGTCATCATTGTACATTTTAAAATAAAAACTACTATTTTTAAATGCACATTAGTGTCATGAAGACATCATAGTAGCTTGCAAGATACATTTTACATAATGATATGATGGGCACCAGAAAAGGACTCACATACCTTCAGACATAAGTAGGACCCAAACACTGTTGGTTGGGTTTTCTGGGTGAAATTCCAGTTACATTGAAAGCAATCCTCCCTTTGAGGTGGTGAGTTTCACCCACTGATTTCATGTTGGGCCATAGGACATTGCTAACATAAGGCATCAAAATATGACTTCTGGTCAATCAGGGTTTTAGTACAGATCTGATGGTCTGAGAGATAAAGTAAATCAGTGGGGATCAAACCTGTTCTGAAAGGATCTTAAAGGTCAAGTTGATGGTTAAGTCATCATGATTGCTTAACTCTTCAACTCAGTGTAAAGACTTGCTGATTATAGTGCTGGGTTTGGAGAGGTGACTAGGACTGGACTGAGCCCAACAGATTAATCCACAGAGGTGACTCCCCTGTCAGATATTAACCCCCACTCAGATATTAACTTCTTCTCATGTAGAATCTGAACTGTATGAAAGGGTCCTCATATCTCAGTCTTAAGACCAGTCTTTCATCTGTTAGAAAGCTCTACTGGAAAATTACAGATAGAATCAGTTGGAGTGTTGTATTAAATGTATTTATAACTTTACGTATAAAAACTTCCCCTTTCAATTCATTCAGCTCATTAACATGAGATTCTAGTAACATCCCACATTATATGACCAAAACCAGATCTTGTTCAAAAATTGTCTTTAGGAAATAAATATATAAAAAATAAAATAAAATGGAAAAATCTTTGTTTCATTGCTCTAACGTCTTCATATTCTGAAAGGCAAAAGAAGCAGGCTCCAACCCATGACTGCAGTCTCATGCAAGTGGAGGAGAAAGTCTCCAATGCTAGAGGAGCACAGGGAAGTGATGGAGAGGGGGCTGTACAGACGCAGGCAAGGAATGTGTAGCATTGCTTGTTCTCTGTAAACATGAGAACATTTGGAATACAGAATTTTCATCTGTCTCAATAACAAAAAGTACATCTTAGGCCACAAACAGATTTTTTTCTTCTTTTAGGAGGACACGTGCATTAAGAAAAGAGAAGAGGAAATTACACATAAGGTGGAACAGCTTTCTGAAAAGCAACATTTTTCTTCATACAGTAGTCCTGATACATTCATATGCCAAAAGAACTGGAGTAGAATATTATTTTGGATTATCCATCTTCACTTAGGACAAAAGACAGGGACTACCACTATGAAAAAAAAAAAAAAGAGGGTGAGGGAGAGAAGAGAGAGAAGAGACATTTAGAAACAAAACAAAACAAAACAAAACAAAACAAAGCAGCAAACCAAACCAAACAGTTTAAATAAGACTTTATTTTTTTCATTTATATGTATTCTCTATCTCTCCCTGTCTCTCTAGAAGGCCAAAGCAAGTCATAGCTGTAGGGCTTTTTCATAAGTCATTCTTCATACAAAAATGTGACACATTGGTTATTTATCAAACCCCTTCTTACTTTTTGTCTCTTTCTTACTGCAGGCAGGATACAATACGGTATATACAAACATGTATATAAAAACAATTTGAGATAGGCACAGACAAAGCTACACTACATATTCTTGCAAAGAAAGAGAGGAAAGGAACTTTCTAGTATAGCTATGTAATCAAGTATAATTAATAAATAATATGTGCACAGATAAATAGAAATGCTCTGAAATTTTTCATACTATAGGAGGATGAAGTAACCATTCATGCCACCTTCTGCTCCAGTAGAAAGCATCAAGCAAATCCCTTCCAGCTGGAGTTGAGTATAGTCCTTTGCCATTTGCACATCATTATTTGTGTTGTTAGGTAAAATAATAAGGCATGAGTTCCTAATGGCTCTCTTTTTTCTCTGGGAGCAGATCTTTCTTCTTACCTTGTCCTATTAAAAGTTACATTGATGACAAATAAGTCACAGATATCAAAAATAAATATAGTTTGTTGATTGAAAGCTCCATCTGGTTTATTTGGCAACAGCTCCATTTGATGATTATGACACAAGCTTCAGTAACATCAAAGTCATGTGCCTTCTTTAAACTTCCTAAAAAATAAAGCAGTATCTATATATTATATATGCATACAAATAATTTCTGTTATTTTTCCATTCAAGTAAATTGATTTCAATGACAAAGCGGACTGTGATAAATACAAAGTAAAAAAAAAAAATCGAGGAAATAGTTCATTCACTGTTTGTAGATATCAACTCACATAGACAGAGCTCTGAAGATTTGCATCATCTTTTCAGATTTTCAGAAGCATCATTCAGTCTGCAGAAATGGCCGAGATTTGGTCAATAAAACCCTGTCTTAGAGTGTTCTTTTAATTGAGGTGACTCACCTGGACTGTGGAAGTCCAGAGCACTAAGACAATAATAAGGGGTTATATATTTTTAAACCACAGGCAATGTTAATTTCAAGTTTGGTTTTCATTACAGAAAATTTGCATATGAAGAAAAAACCTCCTCCTTCTTTTCTTTTTCTGTTTATCCCAGCTACTACCTCCATCCTACATAAAGGAGATTTCATCAAGTGGTAGGTCATGTTCACTTACCTGCAAGTAAACAGATGAGAGAAAAGGAGTCTTTGGGAGACTTTTTACCTTCTTCCAGTGCTATATACTTTTCTAGGAAAAAAAAAAAAAAAAGAAAATGGAAGCAAATTAACAGGCAACTTTTTATCCAGTGGAAGAAATATAGGTGAGAAGCTCTGCTCATCTTCATGCTTCCCATCCCCACGCAGTAGAGTGTTCCTTGCAGCCTCAGCTGGAGAAACCTCTTTCTGCTCTGCATTGCCACAGTTCAAAGACATGCAGCTTTCAGGTCTGTAAAGCACATTGAGGTCAGGAAAAAGTTTCCCATACCGATATAGGTCATTATTCTAGTGACTCTTAGAGACACTTCAAAACATGCTGGACTCCTGTATATTTCTGTCCCACTGTATCATCATGAATACCTGTAACTAAGAACTAAGCAGTGACATTATTAATACAAAAGGAGGAGAGGAATCCTACACTACCGACCGTACTTTTCAGAAACGGGCTGGATATGGATTTTGTTATTCAACCAAATCACAACTATTACCTCAGTGAGCTTGACAAGTGTTTCAAAACAGGGAATCCAAGGTAAATTGTATCACTTGTCTCCACTTGCCCTTGCTCTTTGCCTTTACTTTCTCCTGGAATCCTTGTGAGAAGGAGGAATTTTGTCTACATTATACAGAAGCTGCACGAAATAGGGAGAATTTAGCCCTCACTGTGGGGAGTGTGACACACCACAGAATAAGCAAGGCCAGTGTAGGAATTCAGCTTTCATAGAATCCCTTGTAGTCTGAATCTGAATGTAAAGCTATTTCCCACAGGATAAATCCAAAGAGAAGAGAAACAGCTGACAGAGGGGTCGTATGCTTACTTCAGCGCAGTTCCCACTGCAAGTCCTCATATGCAGACTACTCTCTCACACACACCCTTTGACAGAAGCTTGGCATCTCAACGGAAGGCTTCATAATTAAAAAAAAAAAAAAACATGTACTGAAATTTGAAAGCTTTGCAGACTTGGTTTCATTTTGTTAACAGGATGGTTATTAGCAGAGATATGAAGCCCTTTGTTACAGATGGAAGGCTGGGAATGCTATAAAACTGTCTTTATCGAGTTTTCCAGACTGAATTGTTTTAGACTGGATACATGTCCTGAACATTTTTCTAGACTCCTGCTTTCTGTTCTGAGCTAAATTGTCAGTAGCTGAAGCTCATTATGTTAAAGCTGAGAAACCAAAACAACCAGTGCTAGATGTTTTTAGTCTTACCTTGGGCTCCTCTTCGGTCTGGTTAGAGGAGTAGATGAAGGTTCAAACCAGCTCTCGCCTCATTCATGTTAGTTGGCCCATCTCTAATCATAATGCAACAAACTACCACGGCAGCTCCCACAACCAAGCTATCAACATGACCTTGTCATTTCAATTTTTCACACATATTCTTTGCGTCCCCCTGCTCCCCGCCCCGTGCCTGTGTACCATATCGCACTAAAACCTCATCTTTCCAGCCTACTGCCATGGGCTACTAATCTGTAATAAAGCTCACTCTGAGAAATGTCAAGGAGGATGAAAAAGGTAAAACTCACAGAAGAGAAACTTCAGTTGGCCATCACCTTTCCCATGAAACTCTCTCACCTGCTTCTTGCACCATGCTGCAGTCCAGCCAAGGGGCATCAGAGTTTGGCTTTGCCCCTTACCCGAGTGACCCGCAGCGAACAATGGACCATTACATAGGTTCTAAACATGAGAGAAATAAAATCAAAAATCTCCTTCTTTTTCTGCCATGAAAAACAAGAGCAGTTCACAGGTTTATTTTTCTAAAACCCCCTAATCCTCATTTTCTCTTCTTTGTCCCTAATCTGTTCCCATTGCCTGAAAATATCAAAGGCCCACAGTTTTTCCCATCTTCTTATCTTCAGTATGACAGCAATGCTCATACAAGCAGGGATAAACATTTAATGCAAATATTTCAGCAAATTTTTTCTGATGACTCTATTCTAAGGTAATAAAAAAAATCACTAAGAATATGTGGTGTAAATTCAAACAATTAGAAAATTAATTGATCTCATTATTTGCTCACAAGTATTTTATATGCAGAAAATAAATAAGAAAACAAATTTAGCTGAAAAATATTTTTTAATTGCTTGCTCAGTTTCAGCTATAGGTACTCCAAGTCAGTGGTTAGAGCAATCTATCAGGCTTCCAGCTCTGCCTGATCCAGCTTCTCCAAACAAAATCTTCCAGAAAAGCGATGACATGTGTAGTAAATATTTTTGTAAAGCTCACACTGTGATCCATTTAGAGAACTGAGTGTCTGGCTTATGCCCAGAGCCTCAGATTCTCTGACCAATCTCATTTCAATAAAGGCCAAGTATTTAAGGATGATAACTGCACATAGAGCATGTTTTATACACAAACTAAACTTTATCAGCATCTTTCTACATCACAGAAAGGGACTTCTGGTTTACTTCTGTCCATTATTCTGAAAGGCCAGAAATCTTCATGTCCTGTGGGTGTAAGAAAATACAGCTTGCCAAAGCATCAGATCAAACATAGGTTTTCATCTCTGTCCATTTTCTCTCACATGAAAGACTTCTAGAGCAAGCAAAGCATGCTTTTGTTGACCAGCAAAGATCAAAAAGGCAGCTTATTTTTGTCCTTCAGCCACTAGACTGATACTCTCAGTTCTGTTAACATTCTGCCCCCATTTGAACTGGACACTTTGGAAGTATCAATAATGCAAGTTGGAAGACTGCACTATCACTCATCCTATATTTGCCTCTTCTTCTACAAAATTAAATCAAGTTGAAATCAAAGGAGACACAATCTCAGTCATATAGGTAGAAAATCTCCTGTAGCTTTGCAGCAATTCTCAGTGAAATATTTGAAAATATTTATGTTGGCAGCAGTGACTGATCCACATTGAGAGCGCAGAGTTAACAAAATACTTCCACCCCGTGGAGACATAAACAAAGTGTTGGAAGCCACTCATCATGCCATCCAGCTTCTCCCTGCTTCCTTGACAGGCACATCTCCTGAAACAGAATGTTGTTTTACAGGAACATCAGAAAGTGCAAAAGTAACTAATAAAACAGTGACAATCCCACTGTAACCACAAGGACTAGGACCAGTAAACAGTGCACCCCTATTATTTATGAGTGAAAAGAATATATGTAGCTATCAGAGCCCTTTCTTAACATCGCAGATTGGGTCAAGAATAGATTCTGTAGGAGAGCTCAGACTATTTCTCTGTCTCAGACTATTTCCATGATGAATGTTCTTACAGGATTCAGATGATTCAGTGGATGAAGAACAGAAATGTCAGCTGTGAGCGGCTGTGTCAAAAATTGTTGCTCTCTACCTCAGCTCACTGCTGCATACTCAGAGCTCAACTACAGCACTCCTGGTAGCTTTGTAATTGACAGAAGAATTATCCTCGATTCATTTGTTGTTGACTGTTTCCCTACCTAAAATACCAGTGTAGGAATATTTGCAGGTGAGATGCACATACACATAAAAGGATTGTGTTGAAAACACAGTAAGAAGCAGTAAGTATTTAGCCACGGCCGAGTTCTATCTAATTTGCTCCAAAACAGAGAAGAGTAACAGCATATTCCCATGCTGAAATAGATTAGATTACAGGTTTTCTAAACTGGTAAACAGCCACTTTGCACAACAGATGCCACACTGATTCATAGATGCTGCCCTACCTTGACATCCCAAGCAGCTGTCTGTAATGATGGAAGCCTTCTTCCACAGAAAACCTGGATGGGTCTGCAAGGTCCTGTTGATTGGTGGGTCAGCATGGCTCTGGGGACCTCTTTGCACTGCCTACCCCCTACCAGAGCTAAGACCACAAGTCCCTGGGGTGCAGCCCGCCCCCACCCCCCACTGAGACAGGCTGCAGCTGGATCTGACTGTTGAATGCAGAACACAGGAGGAGGAGGAGGAAGTCTCTTGTATAGCATTCCTCTCTCCTGCAAAGGCTGGCAATAGTTGCAATTTCAGAAGCCTCCTTGGCCCAGTTATGCAGGTGTAATTGCTGGCCACTGTGGAGAAAAGATACAAGAGATTTTCAAGATACTTGAGCAAAACTTTTGCCTGATTTCAATCAAAACTGTGAAATGGGAGCTTTTAAAGTCTGAAATTTAACTCGATTTCCAGCTTTTATACACCCCTTAAAGAATGAGTTTTCTTGCTTTTTTTTTTTTTTTCCCCCCTCAGGTCTGTTTCTTTCTTGCAATAAGAATAGATCTAAGAACGATGAGACATTTGGTGATATTTTTATCCTAATAATAAAGCCTTGCCTCACTCTTTCACAGTTCTCAAGTGATGCTCACATGCATTTCAGTATCTTCTTATCATTTTCAGTTAGTTTCAGATCTCCCTCTTTGGTTAGATCATGCGCAGTCTTTATTTCCAAATATTTTTTTATAATATTCAATGGCACTGCATGCCTCCATTTGTTTGCTTTCTTTTCTGAAGCAGTGGATGGTTCTCCATAGTGAAGATTTTATAGACAAGCAAAGTAAAACAAGCTTCTTTTCTCCTTGCCTCTCTTCACTCTAACAAGTGAATAGCTCAGATGTACGTTAAGTATTTGAAGGAATAATATAATTTAACCAATGTACACTGCTCAGTAACCTAAATCACCTGCTTTCATAGACAGTTGACATTATTTACATTCAGGCTTTTTTGTAGAGAGACATTCTGAATGACCCTTCAGAATGAATATGCGCAATAGGAACACTCTACCCGCTGTATCTGCACCTACCACTTACCATATGTCTCCAGTTACCCTGTTTTTTTCAGCCAGGTGTCTACAGCTCCAAATAAAAAAGGTGTATTTTTTTTTTTTTTTTCTCAGTGAAATCACTGACTTTAAGACCATGCTCTGTACACAAATGGTTTCCTTTCACTGATGAAACACATCTAGCATACCCTAAACCTGACTGTCAGCTTCCGTACAGGGAGCCAGCCCTTGACAAGGGTGAAGCCAACGCTGGGTAATTTCAAGACAGACAAGAATAAGCCTCCTTTTTGTTGTGATATCTGATGTGGCTGCAGACATAAGACATTCAGAGACTTAGTTAGTATTTTTTTCAGAGGAAAATATTTAAAAATGGAGCTATAGTTCAGACAGCTGAGCTGACAACAGCTTACAGAAAGTGAACACAGTAAACAATTGCAGAAGTCTCTAGACACTGCAAGACAAGATGAGCAAATATTTTCTTCCTCTGAAATGCAACTTGGTTTACTAATTTTTATTTGCCTCTCTCCTATTGGTATCAGATAACACAGGGAAAAAAACCTGTAAGACTATGGAGTGGTGTCAATATGGATTTAAAATAGAAATATCATTCTAACATCATGCCTTTCAAAATTGTTATGATTTTAATGGTCTTTTAATTGAGCCTTACAAATTTGCAGCTTGTTTGTGTATTGTTAGATTATTTTGTCTCGTCTGCATACAGTTGTGAATATTATTCATATCATTGGACATACTATGATACAAAATACATCTCCTTAGAGAACCGTTATTTCCCATTTCATCCCTACTACAAATACACTGCCTCCAAGTGTTGACTCTGTGGTCCTCCAAAGAGTTAAATGTGAGGACTTTACCTAATAAAAATCCTTCAGAGAACCAAATCAGAGCTAAGAAGATAAGAAGCCTTGCAATTAAAGGAGCTTGCAGTCACTGAGTGCCGAAGTTGTAACCCTGTTGGGGCAACACCACCTCTGAATGCCAACTCAAATCTGACAACAAAAGCACTAGTCTTAACCACCATAAGCCCCATAAAGTGCTGTCTAACCATGAACAACTTGGGACTTTGGAATTTATGATCTTGAACTGTCCATAAGGATATGATAAAGGTTTACAACCAACTGTAGGCATCTAGATCATGTGTGATGCATCATCTTCAGGCTCTTCTACCTTCTTCTTTATGATGTATTACCGGACCATAGCAGCTATTGTGTATCTTCTTTTTGGTACTCAACGCATTAACTGCAGAAGTTATTTGGCATTTCATGGCATATCAATTATTATATTCCAAGAAGAGAGAACCATTGTCTTTGTGATTACCATAAAAAAAATAGCAACTGGCAAAATAAAACATAATTATGGTAGCTTGCTTATAATGTTTCTAGTCCAAATATAGGTAACATGGAAAAATTCAAATTTAATTGACTTAACTGCAGAAACCTCAAGCTGACTCCTGCCCAGGGGGTGCAAAGCTCCCATGAAGAGGGACATTAGAATTGAAAGGTAGAGATAAAATGTTTATGGTCCTTACACATACCTTAAGCAAAGATTTGCAAAACTCAACCTGATACTGTCTGTCTTCTTGAGAGATACATATCCCAAGAAACCTGGGCTTTTAGTTTACAGATCTCAGAAGAATGTGAGAATATGATAGTCTGCATCTCTGTGGGGACCAATTATTGCTAGATGTGGTTTTTGCACAAGTAGAAATGGCTCAGTTTCAGCATGTGGAAAATCTGGGAAGCTAATCTGTGTGGTGCACCGATTCTCCTCTCAAACACAAGAACACACACAGTTTCTGTATGTATTCTGTAATGACCTCCAGTACGATGAAGAAATGCAGGGGTGGCTTTTACAAGATATCCAGCAATGCAAGGCTGCTACATATTGGATAAGATCCAAGCCCTTGCTGTGTAACCTCTACAGCCTTAATGATGTTCTTAATGGATATGTGGGCTGAAATTCATAATTTCAACAGGAGAGATGAGGGTTGTGGTGGGTTTTTACATTTTTTTTTTTAATTAAATAAAGAAAGATATAATATGTTGGAGTGATTCCAGAGACAGCAGATACAGCTTCTTTAATTTTTACAACACTCAGGTAGCCTACCATGTTTTCTCTTACAGCATCCTATTAAAGCTGTAAACCAGACTCTGAGTCCCAGATAAACTTGTTTCAGTAGTCTGGGGTGGGGCTGGAGACTACAGAAATTGTATATAGCTTACCTTGAAATTCAGTGTTCCATCTGGAAAATGAGGATAAAGTTCCTTTACTGTACAAGTCTTAATATGCTACGTACAAATAGCTTTCAGGACAGGTCTGAGTGGTATTGTCTTTTTTAATAGGCACATTTAAAAGTATATATTAATTACTCTCACTTTACAGTTGCTGGATACATATAATAAACTGATGAAAGTAATCTGAGAATGAAACTGAAGACAAAGATTAAAACAGCATTTTAAAAGTAGTCTAGTTTATAAATGTTGACTCTTCCTACTTGATATACACTGTGAAGAAAATTGTATGTAAAATGTATTGCTTTTGGACTTTATGAAGTCTGTATTTTGAAGGGTAAATTTTTATCAGATAAAACAAACCAAATGAATATATTGTTAAAATTATCTAATCACAAATTAAAATTACTAACAATAAAAATACTCCCTGGAGCCTTTTGGAAAAACATTGGTTCCATTTTTTTAAAGTTTACCATGGCATCTATTTGTAGCTGCTTTGAGAATTATGTCTTTACTCCCAGAAAGCAAACCAGAGCTGAGAATACAGCCACACAAAAGGAAACATTTTCACTGACAGCATTTGAACTATCTTGCAATAGAGCCTCATTGGGTGCCAGGTTACATCTTAGTTCATTAGTTTCCGGTGTTTTAATTTTTTTAGTTTGCACTTTTAGAAGTATTTTACATCATTTCACTCTAATGATAGAGTTTCATTTTAACTACTGGATATATCAATTTCACCACATTTTATCTTTGTATTTTAACAACTTGAGAACTCATATCACAACTCAAATGTCTCTTTGTTCTCTCAGCCTGATTTAAAGCAAATTGCCCTATGTACTACAGTAGTTTTGAATGTATTAAAAGTTTTTAAAATTGTTAATTATATGAAATATTCTAACAGTTTAAGTTTAAATGATGCAATTAGCTAGTTACAACTGGAACTACCAGGCCTTATTTAAAATAATGAGGTCTGACAGTTATGGGGCCTGAATTATTCATTGATAACTAGCTTTTCCTCTTTTGCAAACCATGGATAACATTAATAACAGAGGTTTAAGTGTGATAACAAAAGGATTTGACATTGGGAATACAAATACAAAAGTGATAAATTCTTCTTTAATTAAAATTACTACATTAGTAATATTTACCAAAGGAAAATCATTAGGACTAATATTTTCTCATACATTTCAACATTTGTTTCTTCATGGAGTCACTGATTAAAGTAACAGTGCTTGATGATTCATCATCCAATAGAATACTTTTAAAATACAATTAATTTCTGTAAGTGCATTATTTTAAGGATGTTATTTTAAAAATAAGATTCAGCACTTTCTATTGTGATTCCTGTAGTTATCAAACTTCTGAAAATACATCCTAAGGACGTGGAGCCTTCCCTGTGATCAAAGGTATTCTATTTCCTAGTGCTCTTCATCTTTCAGCCCATCCTGTTTCCTCCACGATCACTCCATCAGCCTCAAAGATAGTTGCTCTCTGTAGTGCACCTGAACACAAATAAAATGTTATTTGTTTAACACTGAAATTAAGATTTTTATCTAGTGGTTAATATTTTTACAAAAGCCTGACTTCTCCTGAGCTAATTGCTTGATGTAAGCCTAGATGTTTCTCATTAGAATTGCTAAAAACAAAAGAGAATCTCGACATAAAACAATCTAACAATAAGGAACAGATCTGTCTCCTAATTACTCAAATGTTCATATGTATCTGGATGTCTTTTATGAAAGAATATGGAGTTTATGCAAGTGAAGTAGCCACTGGTATACGTCCTCATTCTTTCTCAAAGCAAAGGAAACCAAAGCAAAAAAAATATCTGGAAGTAGGACATGTTAAAATAGTGATTCATCTGCAAGTAGGAGTGACTGATCTTTGTCTAGAACTCTTGGTTACCATAACAGATAGCATTAAATTATCTATGATATCAAAAATAGGGATCTTAAACAAGCAGAAGCATAAACTCAGTTTGGGATGACCTGTTGAGTTACCTCAATTACATAACACTTCAACAGTGCTGTTTAGAAGATAATTATGTAACTGACTTTCAGAGTGACATGTATATTTGGCATTTTATGTGAAACTTAAAGAGGCTGAACCTCCAAATGGATGCAATGCTTCCTGTACACTTAACTTTGGAGCTTCTGAAGATAGCAGCCTAAATGTGTGTTTTAATAAAGTATGCTTCTATTGTATTATACTGCTGTACAGTTCCCCAGTGCAGGGAGATCAGAAAGGCGAAGGTCAAAATAAATGCTATATAGATATCGAAGTCTGTTCAGTAAGACTTTTTGAAAAGGAGGCTTTGAAAGATGACTATTTTTATTAGTGCAGATGCATGCAATATAACCCGATTTTTTGTGTGTGTGCAAATGTCAATTGCAGTATACATATTGTTCACTGAAGATTATGTCATTGGTCAAGAAGAAGGAGAGTCCCCAAATGAATGATTAATAATCAATGTGTCTGGGTTCTGATTTTATTCCTCAGAAAGGAAGAATGAATTACTAGTGTCTCTCCCAAAAATGGAAAAAAAATATCCCAGAAATAGGTCACACCACCTACATCTGTACACAGAAGGGGCCTCTCTGTAAATGGATTTCCCTGGTTTGGGCATGGAAACTCAGCCTCCCCTATTATATCATTCCTCCATCTTCATACACACTGATGCAATTAGGGAGAAAAGGCAATAGAGCTCAGATTCCTATTAATTTTTCATACAATCACAGAAATCTCAGAGAAGGGGTGGAGAAATACTCAGGGAAAAGGGTTTAGAAAGAGGCCCAAGATAATGCCTAGACCTGTGTCTCTCTACAGGTGACCCAAAGTCTTCCACCAAATCTGGGCCAAGAGCAGGCCTGTGTACCAGGTCGAAGGTAAATCAGACTGTGACCCCAGGAGAGTAAGTGAGACAGTGAGAAGCTGCTGGAGAAATATGTATTCTCTGGTGATAGCTCTCTCCAAGTGGGTGCAATATGCATTAAATATCTTCATGTGTCTATGTATTTATGTATGTTATCATGGGGCATCATTCCTTTTGGAAAAATAACATTAGCTTGAATTGATAAACATTAGGTGAAATCAGTAGAAATATTTGTTAGGACCATATGGTAATTTGTTTGAGGGTTTTTCCCCCAAACAAAGAAGCCATGTGATAGAAAGAATGGTTTTGTAATTATTCAATCTCTGTTAGTAGCAGAGTAGGGAATTACTTCAGCTTACTCCTGTGCTATGTTCTAGGTGCCAGTTAGATATGCCTCCAGGCAAGCTTAACTTGTGCACTCTCCTTTTTGTCAAATTCCCTGTCTCTTTTCTTAAGGAAACCTGCTAATTTTAACAGCTGTGTGTCTCTTTTCCTTCTTTCCTTCTTTCCTTCTTTCCTTCTTTCCTTCTTTCCTTCTTTCCTTCTTTCTCTCTCTCTTTCTCTCTTTCTCTCTTTCTCTCTTTCTCTCTTTCTCTCTTTCTCTCTTTCTCCCTTTCTCCCTTTCTTCCTTTCTTCTTCCTTCTTCCTTCTTCCTTCCTCCCTTCCTCCCTTCCTTCCTCTCTCCCTTCCTTCCTTCCTTCTTCCCTTCCTTCCTCCCTTCCTTCCTTCCTTCCTCCCTTCCTTCCTTCCTTCCTCCCTTCCTTCCTTCCTTCCTCCCTTCCTTCCTCCCTTCCTTCCTCCCTTCCTTCCTCTCTCCCTTCCTCCCTTCCTCCCTTCCTCCCTTCCTTCCTCTCTCCCCTCCTTCCTCTCTCCCTTCTTCTTTATCCCCCTACTGCTTCTGCTGCTTCCTAGATTTAATTACAGAAAACCAAACCTAAGACATTGAATTACTGGTATTCAAAAACACTGACTATTTTATGCTAATGAATGAACCATATAGTAATAAAATATTTCACTTGTTGTCCCCTCCTGGTGGTAGCACAAGATAAATCCAACAGTGTCTTTAATTAACTAAAGAAATCAGAAACAAATCTCTGTGGGTTAATAATATTTATGGTCTAAAAATGAACAAACTAAAGAAAGGGAGAAAAAAATGTGGTACCATTCAGAGAAAAATGTAATTAAAATAAAGTTCTCATGTGTTTTGGAAAGGGCACCTGTAAAGACATGTGCAAGCCAGGCACATACATGTCTGAGTTGAAGCACTAAAATTAAGGTCGTTACTGAGTTAGAAAAAGTGTTTTTCTATTTATAAAAAAAAAAAAAATGAAGTCAAACTTCTCAGGAAGAAATGTGAGATCTTGTCTACACTGGAATTAGGTCTTTTTTAAATCCATAAAATACATAGTATCATATGGTGCCCAAACCTTAATTTGAGTAGCTCAACAACATGAATAAGAAAATGCCAGGTCCATTTAACTGTGTCCTTTGTCAAATGCCAATAGAGATGGTGACTTTTTATAAATATCCAGTAGTTAAAAATATAAAACACTGTAAGTAGATAAGGCTACATGGGTTGTATTAACGTGAGGTCATTTCACCCATTTATGATTCCTATTCTTTGGCTGGAGACACACATTTTGTCCTATCCGTTAAAATAGCCTGTGGGTCTGGAGATTTCTTAGAAAGAAGTTGGCACAGATCTACATCAAAGGAGATCCCAGAAAAAGCATCAGAACTCCATATCGCTGTGCTAGCTCCAAGGGGGCCTCGGAAATTTGACACTGTGGGATGTAGAGATGCACTCTCAATAGCATAGCCAAGTTGTGGACTGTTTTATGGCTTTCCAACGGAAACATCTACATTTTGGGGTGCATCTGAGCAAAGAATCCATGTACAACTTTAAGTCTCAGCTATGCACTATCCAGTGGAAAACACTTCTCCAGTAATAAATAGCTGAGGCTGTTGTTACTGAAACCTTTACTTGTGTCTGTGAGACTTGTTCTTTCATCAAATTAGTTTAGTTTAATTGAGAAATATATTCACAGAGGGAGCATTAGTATGCTGGGATTAAAATGATGAGTGTTTCCACAGGCCTATCTAGTTATATGATGGACTGTAGATTGAATTTTCTTTCAGTTGTGCAACTAAATATAGAAGGATGACAATACATTACATTTGAAATTTTCCTTGACCATGGATGCACACCCTGTGAAGTGCTAAGCAGTTCTGACTCTATAGCCTGTCCCCTTCCTGCTCTTTTTTATGCCACCTTTAGATTGCTGGGTCTTGATATTGCTGCAACGTTGTCTGATTTAGGATTTACAACATTTATTGACAGCAGGAAAACACACTCCCTCTCATATCTCTATAACTTTTCAGATCCTAATGCTGACCATGATCTCATTACCCATTGCTCAATGTCTAAACCTTGCTGTTTAAGTCAAATAGACATTTCAGGATGACATGTAAAAAGATTTGTTAACATTGTAAGATCAATTCACTGCAATGAATTTAAAAGAGAGAATACTTACTGATGTGTGTCACTACATCACATACACACACAATGTTGTTTATAAAACCACAGAGGTTTTATAAGGTCCATCATAAGACAACCTCTAAAAAGAAAAACAATTAATTGTGCCTATGCAGAAAAAAAAAGTATTCATGAAAACACACAAGGGATTATGAGAAAAATTTTAAGTGTCGTCAGTCCAGCTTTAATTTTTCTGACACACCTTATTAGTGTGTCCATTGCCGTAAACTCTTATTACCACCCTCAGGTGTGAGAGGCACGGCATTGTATGATGGCACATCTCTGACTGAGGGGTGAGAGTGGGGAGTTTCCTCTTTGCAGGTTGCATGCCAGCAGAGCTGTGGGTGACCAGGACCTGCCTGGAGGGGCAGAAATGTGCAGAGATCTCTCTGGAAGACGAATGCCAATAGAAGCAGCTTGGCTACTCCCTCTGTCCCTGCTGCAGTGGGCTCAGAAGGGCTGTCCCAGAACTGCACTGTCTCCACACAACTATCACCTCTTCCTGCGTGGAGAACTCCTCTAGAATCTCCATCTTGACAACCGAGTGCTTGGAGGATGCTTTTCTCTTCCACCTTTATTTTTGAGAGCCACTGCTGTGACTTGCAGGCAGGTCCTCAGCCAGTTCCATGATCCATGTTTGTCTTTCCTTCTTGTGCTGTGCCAATCAAGAGGGACATTGCTGCATAGAAAAGAGGGCAGTTAAATGGGGGAAAAAAATATAAAAATGAGTCGACCAAACTCTATACACGTTGGTAGTCTACCAATCCCTATTCCCCCCAGCCCCTGAAGATATGTAATGGCCCGGAAATATCAGATTCTATTTTTATAATGCAAATCATGGCTGTTTGGATTAAAAAAAAACAAAACAAAACAAAACAAAACTTAATTTAAGTGTCATCATTTATCTACATGCATGACATGGATGAGACAGCACACTAGTTTTCCTCACATTATTGTGTATGTACCTGGAAACCAGGGATAAGTGCACATATATAGAAGTGATAAATGTAAAAGCTCCTCTACTTTAAATGCCTCTTTGAATTTTCCACTGCTCAGGCAAAATTATTTCTGTCAATATTTTAATTTCAGTTGGGAAGGGTGGAATCAAAGAAAGAGTGACACCCAGGAAAATTCTTGTCAGCAAACTGATGACTACATACCATAATTAAGAAATAGCATAACGAATGAAGAAGCGTGATATAAATGCTGTTGTAATTTTGTGAGTTTAGTGCTAAAGAATCAAGGATGAGGAAACATATTTAAAGATATATATTACAGTATTCATCACTGTATACTATTGTAAGATGCATTATATACATAAATGATCATTTCTGTAATCATAAGAATATTAATGCAGCAGCTAATAAATAAAATAAGCACCAAAGGACAAGAATATGACCTTAAAATCCTTACTCAGCTGCCCTATTAACTTTCCGAACACCACTGAAAGTATGTGTCAGCTGCTTAAATTAAAGGGAGAGTAATTAAAATTACACAAATAATAGGTGACTGGGGTCATTCTCCATCACCCTTTCTCCTATATTTCAGAGTATTTTACATTTTTTCCATCAATATGCAATCTTAATTTTCCTTACACATCTCTCAGGTACTCTTGGTTTAAAAACAACTTGCCATAAGAAGCAGAGCTGTTGACTGATGGTCAGAGCACAGGTTTTGGGCCCATAATCTTAAATCCCTTCCCACAGTGTATCAGGCCAGTCGATTTCTCAGTATCTGAGTATCACTGTACTTTGCCATCTTTCTTTCTAAACAAGGACTTTTAGTAAGAAAAAAGGAAAAGAAGAAAGAAAAATCAGATCTATATTTCAGATGTATACCTAAGATCCACTTTTCCATGAAGATGGCATACATAGAGCAAACGAGCTAAAAACTTCTACTCTTATACTCTTGTCTGGGACATTAAGTGTCATGGGTAGAATGAAGAGTGCCTTGTTAATAATCCAGACTTTTGTATTTTTACTGTAATAAGAGTCATAACAGTAATAATCATAATAATAAAAGACTTGAAAAAGTGAGACTGGGAATTGAACCAGACAAGACAAGAGAAACCCAAATGGCAGCAATATCTTCCCATAGGGTCCTGACCAGAAGCAGTTCTTTCCTTTGAAAACATTGAGAGGCTTCTTTTAATGCCAAAACATTTTATAGTCTTTGCTGGAAGTCATTGCACAGGTGCAAATTATTTAATAATAACCATGCTGACAATTTATAGACATTCTAGTATTGTCTATAAAAAAGGATTCTGAGGGCATGGTCTAAGAACAGCATCTAATGCGTGTCTTCAGCAACTATTGGAATGCAAAAAATAAGTGGAGCTATTTGTGCTGTTAGTATTATGTATTGATAAGGTAAAGCGGGAAAGGTCTAATGTACGTATCTGCCTCCTTGACAGGGACATTCTGCAGCCTGCAGAGGCAGGAGGAGGAGAGGGGAAAGGGCTTGCTACTTTAGGGAGCCCAGTGCACAGATGGGTTTCACAGGTGTTCGCACCAGTTCTGTCCCCTTTGCATTGCAAGGGTAGTACATCCCAAAGCATTGGGCATGGGTCCAATCCCCTGAAATAACTGTGTGGGTTCACAGAAAATGTAAGGAGGGAATGAACAAACACAGGGATATGAAACTATTATTATTGTTCATGATGTAAATAAATATTTAAAGCCTTTGCAGTCTCATATATTGACTTGTTAGAGCTAACAGTGAACATTTGCCTAATTTTACTGACCTAAATCCTACTAAACCTGCTTCATAGCCCCACCCCTGTGTGATGGAGTATCTTAATGTCTTATAAAATTCACTCTTCATTAAATAATATTAATTATTTTTCCAAATGGTTTAGCAGAATACAAAGTATTCAGTTTTCTTCCTCCATGGTCCCACCTGTTCAGGCTCTAGGTCAACATTTTTTTTTTTTTGTTGAGGGGGGTCTATACTCTGGATTAGATTTGTATGTGCTCATTAAGGCTCTGATTTCAGTGGGAACTCCAGAGACTTGTAGTGAAGTCCTGCTGTTATGGCTATTAGTGTTGTAGCTCTGGAGAGCCATACAGGGCATTTGCTGTATTAGGCCTGAGGGTAAGCCCAACTCTCTCATCTGGAAGACAAATTCTGATCAATGAATGATTCATAAAATGAGCCATGAATAAGCAGAAAATGAATTGTTCCGTAATACTGGCATAGGAATCAGAGAAACATGGGTCAACACAAGTACAGGTTGGCAGAATGAGCTTTAGCAGTCTCATATCTGCTCTCACATACTACAGCTCTTGTCTTGTCTTTCTTCCTTAAGTTGCATCAGGCACAAGCACATCCAAACAGGAGGTTTTGACGTAGAAGTTACACAGCAGTAAATCAAGGCTTACTAAAAAAAAACCCAAACCAAACCAAATCACCACCACCACTACCACCACCACTACCAATAACAACAACAAGCAAAAACCCGCCCCAAACCACAAAAACAAAACAAACCCCCAAAAAAGGCATGTTACTTCACTGTATAAGTACTTTACACTTCATAGCTACTAAGTGGTCATAAATATCTGTAGGTCTGGTAAAATACAACAGAGCATGGTGTATATATTTAACATAACAGTATTATTTACTGGTGTTCTAAGGCTTTGGACTATAGAAAAATCTACTGAGACTGTATATCTCCAACAGAGAGCAGTGATACATTTAGTACAAAATAAGATTAGATTAAACCAAATCAAATAAATTAAGCCATTCTGAATTTTTTTTTCTCCCCTTCTTTCAGACTGAAATTCTTCTTTACAAGTAGCTCCATAGAAATCTTACTCTGTATGATACTGAATTCAGATAGAATTCAGCTATGCCATTTAACCAGCTATTAGAGATTATGGGGAGTTACTCTCTTTTTGAGAAAACTCAGAAATGTACAATTCTGCCTTGTGTCAGAAGAACACAGCAGTGGCTACACACTGCTCTTGCCAGAGCAAAGTAAATCTCCCTCCATATCATACCAGCTCATCAGGAAAGAAGTGAGACGTTAAAATACACTCCCTTCCCATACCTCATACTTTGTACAATGAGAGCAATTCAGTATAGACTCGCTGCTGTGTAGGGTGGCTTCTTGCAAGTTTGGCCTTGGATGTGCATGCCTGGAGGTCATGTAGGGCCATCATCATCCAGCTACTTTCTGCACAGCTGTTCTGTTTGGGAAAATTCAGCGGCTCAACGATAGGGCATTGACTGACACAAGGGTTTTGGTTATTGTTTTGCTTTACAGGTAAATTTTGGAGGCTTTCCTGAGTGTTTAATTTCTTCGGGTAGTTAAGGAGATGTACTCAATTTATTCTTCATATATTATATATGGAGTATATGTAGACTAGGTGAGCCAATCCAAAAACCAAAACATCTATCTATCTACTGCCTTTTCCTTTATCCGTTTTCCTTGTATTTTTGTAATTTCGCAGTAAAACTGAAGAAAGATGGGAAATGTAGTTTCTTACAAAGTCGTTGCTGGTTAGAATGTCACTGAACTTGAAAAAGACTTTATTGCAGTCTCTCCAGTATTTTCCTACCCACCACCTTTTTGTGATGGCTGAATTTAGGAAGGAAATTCTCATTTTAAACAGTCTATTTTTACAGCAACTTATCAAACAGTGGCCTTTAGCTGTTGTTCTGTGACAGCCACTCTATTAAAATCCTGATGTAAACAAGTGGAGAAGGTGAACTAGAAGTGCAGATATTTGCACAGCATTACTGTCAGGTAAAATTTTAAAGATAGGTTTTATGAACCCATTATTTGTAGTCAAGGCTTTTGACTACAGCATCTGAAATCATTTAAGTAGACAAAGTGTTTTGTCAAAACATACTGCTGGGAGTCAGTATGTAGCTTCTTTTTATGTAATTCAATTTGGTTCTGTTGTTTGCATGAAAGTGGGATATCTAGCTGGGCAGCAATAGTGGTACTGTGTATGATCACAATATGGTAACTTTCCAGTGTAATTAACATTAAATGCCTTTTGTTTTCATTTAGTGCTTAATGCATGCATAATTGCAGTGTACATACAGACCTACCAAGGAAGATGCTTTAGGGCTTTTAAATGCAAACAACAAAACCCAGATTTTATAGTTCTCTTCTTAGGAGTGGGAGATTGTGATGGATGCACTCAACCCCCCTTAACCAAACTAGCAGTAGTTTGGTAGAGGCTCCAAAGGAGACAAAGGCTTGAGTTATAGCTGGGCCAAGAACTCCTCTATGAAACACACAGTGGAGCAGAGCACAGTGAGCACCAATGCATATGAACTTGGAACCCTGATTGTGCTATTAACACACAAACAGTGGGTGGTTTTTCCAAGATTCATTTATGAAGGAACGAAGTTATGAGTACAAGGAGTCTTATGTATACCTCTCTCATTGTATGCAATTTGACTACGAGCTAACCACTTTATCTCATAAATATGACAGCCTAAGCAAGCCTGCTTTGAGTTCCCCCTGCAGTGTGGCTGTATGTTGGTGATCTCTCCTTGAGCTGGGATGCCTCTCAATGTTAAGAGATATTAGTCATTTAGTCCAAATAAGTCAGTTTTAAATAGAATAAAACATTTAGAGTTATACTGTCGTGTGATTTAATATGCTGTTTGCTTAGCTTTACTTACTTAGCATGAGTAGCTAGATTTGCTGAAGCCTTAGACTGCAAGCTTGTAAACCTTCACCTAGGTTTACTGAACATGTACCTACCTAAGAAAAACAGGGCCTCCAGAGCCAGCAAAAAACAGAAGATAAGGAGGTTTTGAGGTGTCCTGGTTCGGGTTGGACTAGAGTTCCCCTTGGTTTGGCAGCGGGAGGAGTGCTGCAGCACCCTGAGACCCCAGAGGCTCTCCACCTCTGAGTGACCTCACCTGTGTGCGGGGGCGGGGGGAGCACAGCTGGAGGGCTGGGCCCCGATTGGCCGATATGCCATGTCATGTGACATTATGCTCACTATATAAAGGCAGGAGTGAGCCAGGAGGGGCTCTCACTTCTGGGAGTGTTGCTGTGGTGCCTTTGTGTTTGGGATTGCCAGATGGGAGCAGGTAGGTGGTGAGCAGCTGTATTGTACATTACCTGTTGATACTGCTGTCAGCGTATTGTTCTGCTACTGTTATTAAACTGTTTGTATCTCAACCCGTGAGTTTCCCTTTGCCCCTCCAACTCCCTCCCTGTTCCCAAGTGGGGGAGGGTGGGTGGGTGCCTGCATGACGTTTAGCTGCTGACCGAGCTCAAACCACAACACGGGGCTATAACCAACAACAGCAGCTGCAACTAAACAAGATAATGGCCTTTCTGGAGACAGTGGAGGAATCCAATGAGTCAGAAGATCTCAGACCAGAATCACTATTGGACGGAAGGGTGTGTGAAAGGCACATGAAAAGGATGTGAGGAGTGCGTGAGGGGCAGGTGAATAGTCTGTAAAGGTATAATTGTGTCTTGGTTTGGGCTGAAATAGTTAATATTCCTTTTCAGGGACTAGATGAGTGCTGTGTTTTGGATTTAGCTTTGGGTTTGGTATGGGAAAAATGCTGATAGCACACTGATGTTTTCAGCTGCTACAGAGACTTCAAGGACTCTCCGACTCCCCATGTCCTGCCCGTGTGCAAGGTCACAGGGAGCAGGGAGGGAGCACGGCCACAGCACCTGACCCAAACTGGCCAGTGAAATATTCCATAGCATGGCATGTCATGCTCACTATATAGAGGAGGGGTGGTTGGGAAGGGGCTCTCTCGCTTCTGGGATTGTGATTGTGGGATCTTGGTATCTCAGGGTCGCTGGCCGGGAATGGGCTGGATATTGGTTAGCGGGTGGTGAGCAGTTATGTTGTATGTTGCCTGTTTATATATTTCTTTTTGTTTTCCCCCTATCATCGTTATTGTTTTTGTTTCATTGCCATTATTAAACTGTTCTTATCTTGGCCTGCGAGTCTCCCTTCACCCCTCTAATCCCCTCCCCCATTCCCAGGTGGGGAGGGGGAAGGGAGGGTGACCAGCTGCGGTGGTTGGTTGCTGATCAGGCCTGAACCACAACAAATTGCCCAGAATTTTTTTTTTTATACCTCTCTGGAGGCACCCAGCTCGAGCTGATCCTGCTGCTTTACCACTACTAAACTATGTATTTTTATAAGATTTGATACCTGAGACTCTGCTTTGGGAAACCTAGGGTTTGAACTACAGGGTGAATTTACACAAGACGCCCAAATGGAAGGAGCTTCTTTAACATCAAAGTTTGAGATTTGTTACATGAGACTACGAGATCCTTTCTTACCCAAGGCAGAGAGACGCTGTATTTGCAACAGATCCTCAGTAAATGACTGATGGCCTACTGAATGAATATATAATATAATCCATGTACCTAATTCCATTAGCCATAAACTGTTGGCCAAGTCAGGGACTAAGTCTGGATCCAGCTGCACCTAGATTCCTCTCTGTGAAGGACTTTAGAAACCAAGGGGTTCCATTCTGAACCTTGTGACTCAACAGGAGTTTTCCTTACCCTTTGTAACTCTTCCAGTAGATATAAACCTTTGACCAAATCTGAGACTAAGATTGGACCTAGCCGCCCCTAAATTCCATCAGGAGTTTGGAAAGCAAGAGGGCCCACTCTGAATCTCATGACTTAATGAGAGTATCTCCCTTACCTTTTTGTATCTCCAGTCTCTGTGTAAATCATTCTAAATCAATTCTAACTTGAGTTTCCTTTATATGTTCCTTTCATGTAGTAAGTAATACAGTGAACCTTGCAATTAAACTCTGTTAAATTACACTTTTACAAATTCATGTTAAAATCACTTTTGTTAATACCTTTGATGGTGATTATTTAAGAATCTAAAAGACTCATCTGCATCAGAGATGCACAAGAATGTGTGCCCACTTTAAAAGCACAAATATCTGTGTCCTGTAAAGCTCTACTTGACATAGTATTTGAACGAGATGGGCACTTTAAAGAGGCAGAGCTATTGCTAGCCTATCAGCCCTGAGACCCTTGCCTGAGGTGATGCTGAACAGGACTGCCCTGAGACAGGCAGGCTTGCTATGGCGCTCTGAGCAGTTGTATAAAGGCAGTATTATTAGAGCATGGTATGTGCTAACAAACTTTCTTCCATTCCAGAATACCACTGAGTATGCTGAGATTGTCTGCGCATGAGACCCCTTTTAAAAAGCATAGCCTAAATGTTCAACAAATATTTCCTCACTCAGCAGACTTTCTGGTCTGCACATTTCCAGCTCCTCTACTTCACCTGGAGCAGCGGTAGGCACAGACTGTGACCCAGGGAGTCAAAAGGAAGATCAGTATACCTGATCCTGTTGGCTGGGGCTTTCCTGAGGTATCAAGCAATACCACAGAGTTGATGTGGTCTGGCATCATTTCATATGAGATCAGCATTTTGGCCAAGCCATACCTTACGGTATTTTTCATCTTCATTTTGAATGGAACCATCACTTCCCAAAAGTACTTTGAGAAAGTTGGGATAAAGATGGAACTGTAACATTTCAAAATGTAATTTCAAAACACACTTCACTGAGCTACTACTGTCAATAGAAACAGTGATGACAGGAGGAGAAGGCATTTATCTCCTCACACAGTATTAACTTTGATGTATCTTGTGTAGTATACATAGGTATACCATAATTTGGGAACATCTAACCAAATAAAACACACAGTGGACAGTAAGCTATAGTACAAAAGCTGCAGGATATGGGGACCAGATCTTTTCCATTAGCATATTGGCAGAACAGTAGTAAATAGATGGAGAAATCTGAGGTAATATGAGAAAATGAAAGTATTTACCAGACAGTAGCAATGGTGAGCGTAAGGAGAAAAAGATAAGCAGCAAAAAAGTTGTCAGATAAAAGGACAATAAATCGGCACGGTAAGATTATAAGTATTTTAGTAGATCCTCTCCATCCAGCTCTTCCTTTTAGAACTTCATTTTGATCTGCTCCTCATCAAAGCCAGATGAATTGTGTAAAATGCTCAGGCATCCTTTGCCCAGACATAATCCTACATCTCTGCACATAAATCAGGTCATTAAATTAGTTACTACATAGGGTAGGGATTGTGAAAGCTAACAAAAGAGAGAAAGCCACAATCACTAATATATGTTACTAAGAGCTGGCCTACACAACCATGTAATACCTCTGTAGCTGCATTGGTTAAGAAAGTAATTAGAACAGTCTTCTACTGTGTATACAGGTTATTTGAAGATAATTCCTACTGTAGTGTAGCATCTCCCTACAAAACTGGTGCTTTTATAGCAGTACACACTGGACTAATATTGTGATAGGACTCCAAAAACCCCTTCTGTGCATCACTTGAGCCACACAGCTGTAATTTTCATGTATTAGTAGTTCCACATTTCAGTCCAGTACTCCCTTCCTTTCAATATTAGTCCCAGTTGTACCATTTAATCTACACTGTTTTCTAAGCCAATTACCTGGAGCAGTATGACTGCTGGTAGTGTACCAGCCTCAAGTCCTGTTCTGCCACAGCTGCAAAAGGGGCACTGAAATGGCATGATACCAGCTCTGTTTGGCCCTGATCCAGCAAAGCACTTAAACACCTGTTCAACTTAAAGTATATGAGTAATCCCATAGAAGACAAGATGATAAATTCTTTGAAACAGTACCTGCTCAGATTCATAGTCTGTGAAAACAGAAGGGAACATCTAAACATCTTGTCTGACCTCCTGTATACCACAGGATTTCTTTGAATTCAGTCTTGCTCAGTCTTTCCTTTCTTTCAGGAAAAAAACATCCAGCTCTAACGTTTAAATTTTCAGTGGTGGAGAAACTATCACAGTTCTATATAAATTGTTTCAATGATTAACAATCCTTACCAGGACAAATTTATACCTTTTTTCAATCAAGACTTTACGAGGTCCTTTGGATTCACTGAATATTGTTGTGTTTTTATTAATTAGACCAAAGAGACATGTATTATCATATTTATTTTTCATACACATGCTTATAGATTTCAATTAAATCAGCCTTTAATTTTTACTTTGACAAATTGATAGGCAGTGGTCTTGGAGTTTCTCAATACACAGCAGATTATTTGGCCTTAAATCATGCTCCTCTCTCTTCTCAGACTCCTCTTGTATTGTTCTACACCTCCACAAGTCTGGTTTCTGGAATAAGACACAGTATTTGAGGAGAGGTCATTGCTCACCATAGAGGCAATAGAGATTCCTACTTACAGTCCCTTTTTTCCTCACCAGGGGTAAGACGGGACCTTTTGGCTTCACTGTCACACTGAAATTTTACACAGAACCGTTCTTCACCCGCCAGTCCTTTCAGTGTAATTGTTTTCTAGGACAAGTACAATCTTCTTTAAGTGCCCACACAATTTCTTTGTTGTTCCTCAGTACCTGATCTTACCTTCACCAAAATGCATAGTTTGTTTGTGCCCAACTAAGTACCTTATAACAGTTTTCATTATTCCTTCATCTCTTATTTATACGTTTTATTCACAGTTCTAGTGTTTTCTACAACTTATTGTGACTCTTTTCTTCCACATCATGAATTAAGATACCATATATAGTAAGATTAACAACACACTAGAAATGTCCAAACCCAGTGGATGATCAAGAATTTCTAGCTACATTTTGAGACCAACCTCGTTTCACCCATTTAATATGTACCATATTGATTTTGTAATATTCAGGTTTTGTAATAAAGTGTTGGGTAATATCAAATCAAAGCACTTCACATAAAAATTATCATTTCTCCCTATATAAGTATAATATCCTAAAGTTTTCATCAAAAGATATCAAGTAAGTCTGATGAGATCTAGGTTTCATTACCCCTTATTGATAGGCTTAAATTATGTCACTCTCCTTACATAATGTTGCAATCTCAATATTACTCTATTATTTGTTTGTAATTTCTATATAAAATCATCCACATAGAGTTCTAAAATACAATAAAATATTATTATTATTATTATTATTATTATTATTATTATTATTATTATTATTATTATTATTATTATTTATTATTATTATTTAAATAGTCTGTGGTAGATGTTTGGAGAACAAAAAAGGGGATCCACAGCTGTGAAGAGAGAACCCATGGGCTGAAGATCCACCTTGAGAAGTTTAACATCTCAGAGGTAGGTAAGCAAAGACTGAAAAGAAAAAAACCTAGAGAAAAAAAAAAAAGCTGTTTCTAAGGTGGAAAAGAAATTATTTAAAAGGATGTTTTAATTAAGAAGTATAAAGGGAGAAAAGAGGAAAAACATCAGTTATCAGAGATGCTTGGAAAGACTATTGTACAAAGCAGAGAGAGATTGCTAGGGATGACAGAAGTATATTCAAGGTACGCCTAATGCTAAATAAAAGATTCCAGATTGAAGCATGAGTGACAGAAAGCAGCACATGAGAGCAAGGCACTAGCTTTGTGTAAGCACTGCTTCTGTCTAACTAAATAGTAATGATAGTTAATCATGGGTTTACACAGCAAGAGCAGAAGCCTTAGTACATACAGAGTCTGATCTCACAAAATCTACCCATGTACATAATTAATTTCATCTAGCATTGCAGCTTCCCTTCATGCACCCTATCCAGAGACAAATAGGAAGCAATGCCACAACTGACTAGTGCCACTGACAAACACAGGAAAATACTGGAAGTTGGCATGGTGAGGACATGTTCAGCTAAACCTGGCTTCTCTTTTCCCAGGGAAGAATACTTAAAAAAAAAGAAAATAAAAGTAGTCTTTGGAGAAGGACAGTTTTAACAAGATCTTTTCTGTTTGCTCCATCCCCCTGTGAGGTTTCAGAGCACTGGAATTTCTGCAGGCCTCTGTTTGAAAATAAGGGGCTAATGAAAAGGTACATGCATGGCTTGCTACCCTAAACTAGTCCTCCTAGAATATCCTGGGATTTGCCAAAGCACTAAATGACGTTAACATAGAACACTTTAAGGGAAAAGTCACCTTTTATTCTTTGCTTTTCAGTATTTAGAAATGTAGCTTCAGTTTCCTTTGTGTTTTTTGTATAAAGGAAATTCATTTTGAATAGAGATAGGTCCATTTATTTAGGTTTGATCTCAATGGATACTGAAGCTGGACTGCTGCGCCTTCCAACTCTTGCAATTTCTGGGGAAAGAGAGGGCAGCCAGGTTTAGATGAAGAGGACAGAGGAATAGTAAAAAAAGAAATATTTAACATGGAGAATCTCAATTGCTGAGAAGAGCAGAGTTAATATAAGACCTAACTATTTCTATGAGGAGCAGGTACAATTAAAACTTTTGCTAACATGCTACACTATCTAATTAATTTTCAAGTCAACCAAATTCCATGCTGTAGTGAAATTTTCTCATGGCCATTTTAACCCATGAATCTATTGCATGCTCCATGAAGGTCAACCTGTTTAGATGTCCAGATGTAGGCAGGATATTGCAGACACACGGTGACAGGGAATGCATGCTGCTCAATCGAGAATTGTGTCTTCAGCAATCACAGGTAAGCCTCATTTTGCATATATCAGCTCTGCCATTGGATTTTTTTTTATTCATAACAGTTTTTCAGCTACATGGTAGAAGGATAAAAAGACACTGCTGTTCAGGGAAGTTCTGCATGTGCTCAGATATCTTTTCTTTCTTTGCTTTGGATCTATTCCTTCCCCAGCGGTAAAGCATAGTGGGGAATCCTATGATGATAGAAGCAGTCGATACCTTTGTAAGAACAGAGAGCTGTCTTTAGCACATGTATGCCTTTAGTTCAATAAACAACCTAGGTCTGCACCTAATTTTCCACTGAAGGATCTAATGCCAGCAGAGAACATTTGCAGCATGGTACAATGTTAGTCTTTTTAGCTAGACATTTCCTTGACTATAGTGAGACTTTTTCTTCCTTCTAGCATGGAAATGGGGGGATTCTGCCATCTGTGATTTAAACTAAGTGATACTGTTTTAATCATGTAAATAATTTTCTATGAGGCTCCAGTATTTTATACCTAAATAAAGAAAATAATTTAACCCACATTTAAAAAAGAGAAAAAAAGAGAGAGAATAACCAAAAGAAGACTTTGAGGATCAGATTCTTGGCATTAGTAAATCAGGATAGTTATTTTGGGTGTCACAGTTGGAAAGAATAGGCTAGTTTTCTCTGGATACCCTCAGTCTATTAGGTAACTTGCTGAGAAATTGAAACACAAATTCTGATGTTGCCCCAAGTGTCCCTGAAAAATTAAGTTATGCTCAACGTTTTTTAAAATAGAGTCTGTTTCTGGGTTGTTTTGTTTTTTTTTTTTTTTTTTTTCAGTGCAGTTGTACAAATTTAGGAGAGAGCTATTCTTTTGTACTTAATGTTGACATTAATCCTAAATGTCTTGCATCATTATTACCTATTGACTGTGGTGAAGGAAAAGACATTTTAAGAAAATATGTTTCAATGATAGAGCAAAATAAACACTGGAACTCATTAAAGAAGAAGTCCATGCTTTTATCTGGCTCTTCAAACACATTTTAGGCACTTCAGCAAGATTAGAAAAACACTTTTATGCCAAAAAAGAAACTCCTTTAATCACTTCTCTTCTAAGAAGATACCTGCATGAAAAGAGGAGAATTAACTGCCACGACTCCTTTTACTGCAAAAAAGCATTTGTAATATTTCTAATCCATTTGGTTCTGTCAGATGGAAACAGCTATGTTTTCAGAAGCATTAATCATACAGGAAGATATTTTCAAGCACATATCTTGCTGGGAAATTATTAGTATACACTAGACCATCATTAGTCTACTCTAATGGAACAGCAAGAGCCCCAGTTTTCCCAACTACCAGAGACAAGGCCAGTCTATCACGTTCTTCATGGTCCAAGACTACTTTTGCTTTTGTAGTTTTATTTACCTTATTGCACTACAGAGAAGCGGAAAAAAAATTCAAAAACTTCTAGGTGTAAGTGTAACAATTTAGAGAGTAAATGAAAGCCAAGAAGAAGAGATGAACAAATAAGAGTCACTCTCAGATGTGTGCATCCCACTGAACTAGGTACAAAATAGCTGCTGCAGTGTCAGATGACAAAATAATTAATGTGCTCAAAACCAGAAGCAAAACAATATATACAAACATATTGCAGCATTGGACACAACTCCTAAGGCTGAATCGTCCCCATGAGTGCTTCTGCAAATATACCCTACAATATAACAAAGGATTGAGATCGTACAGCTCTTGCATGTTTTTTCTGGAACTCTTTAGGATCAGTTGAAAGCCTGAATGTCAAGCAAGAGGAAAACCTTTTCACAGGCTGGATCTCTCTGCCCCATTCCCCAGCCTTGAGCCTGGCCAAGGCCAACCTCTTGCAGATGGAAAATTCAGCTGTTGTGCCGTCTCTTTTCATTCCTCAGTGGAAAAAGGAGAGGTGCTGATGGGGAATGGTGTCTTCCTATTTCAGGAAAAAGCATTCCATTACCACCTCTGCTGCTCCCACCAGGTGGTCTTAATGTGATCTTAGAAGATAAAGTACCTGAGTCTCTTATTTTTTATATTTTTAGGTCCTGTTTGTGGAAATTGATATAGATAAAATAAATAATGACCTCAGGACTATACCACATCTTTTCTGAAAGGCAAAAGCTCTTTTAAATTTTTCTCATCCTTTTGAAACTACTCTTGCTTTTCTTGCTCCCAAAATGCAGTGAAGTAAGACTACATTTTAGTCTGCTCAGCCCCATCATCACTGCCTTCACATCCCATCAGGTATCTGGCCCATTTTGGGGTTTCTCCACACAGTAAGTAAACTTCTGGATACTTCTTTGACTTATAATAGGCATGACTTTGATGTTTGCCTATAAGAATGTTAAACGTGGGGTCCTCCTATTATTTCATCCAACAAGACCAGGCATTGCAGTCAAGGGAGATGTTATTGTGGAAATGATAGAATGTGTTCAAGGACAGTGAATAAGTTCCCTTTCGATAAAAGCACACATTATGTCCAAGAGCAGTCAAAAGGGTTAAAATACAATCTTTCCAGATAAGTTTCTAGCCATATCAGGCTCAAAAAGTCAAAAGATTTGAAGGCTATTAGTACTTCTGTAGATCATCCTCTTCCAGATACGCTTTTTTCTTTTTTTTCCCTTTTAACTGACAGATTGCAGTTAAAAATTAAAGTAAAAAGAGGCCCTCTTTTTGCTACATACTTTTAATGGAACTGAAGCCAAAATAAGTCAGACTAAATTATGGGAGTAAATGACCTCCCGGGAAGTATAATACCAAATTCCAAAGAACTGTAAAGAGTTTCCTTTGATCTTTTTAGCTTCACAGCCTGAAATTCAAAATCTGTATTTAATTTTAGATTGCATATGCCAGCTTTTAAGTTTCCTTTCTAACATGATATATCATTTTAAATGATAGGACACCTTTAACTTGTATTTCTTGAAAATGCTGACTATCCTTTCTTTATTCTTTTACACTATAAAAACAGATATAAATATTACTAATTGCAAAAATAATTTGGGGTTGGGTGCTGTAATGGATAAACCATTGACCTTCACTTAAGAGACTGTGCCTTCAAGCTCAACCTGAGTTTCTAAGTGAAATGACTTTGATCTGAGACACAAGTAACTTCAGTTCAATGCCCTAGAGGATATAGATCTAGAAAAAAGGACAAGCTGAGCACTTCACTATATATTCTTGTTACAATTTAGGAGGTAGACAAAGGATACTATTTTTCAAATGTGGTATAAAGAGCCCATTTCTTTCTATGGACACAGAGTCACTTTGCAAGAACTGTGTTCCTAAACGAGAAATCTCAGAAGGCACAACAAGCTGTATTAGTTCTTGGCTGGAGAATTCTCTGACCTATGCACTTGAGCACAGACTTTAGATATGGGCAGCTGGAATAATCTCCCTCTTGAGTCCAGAAGTGAGCCACAAAAGTCTTTATGCCTTATGCATTATGAAAGAAGCCACCTTTCTTGAGGAAAAAAGTAGGCAGTAGCAGGTTGGTTGGAAGCACAACATGAAAGAACAGCTGCTAACCATTGAATTTATAGTGGAAAAGCCCTAGGAAAAGTGCTTACACACAATGTGCTATTATGTGTCTCTCTGATGATAGGCCAAACAAAGGTATATATATATATAGTCTAGAATTTTGCAATATAATAGTGTTCTGAATTGGATCTTGGGGGGATAATTTGTAATGCATAATTTATCCAGTGAATTTAGTTTCTTCTTCTACTAACAAAATATCCATAAACTGGTGATGATTGCCTCACACATGTTATTTTTTAAACAGAATGACTGATTGATCAAAATTCTCTCAGATTATTTGGAGTTATTTGAGCTACATAGAGATAGTTCCAACTCGCTGGTTAAATTACATGGTTTTGTTTCACTTTCCCGATTATGAAAACCAACCAGTCAACCAAGCCACCCCTGCCCCACATCATTTTCTATATGGAATACCTGGTGTGACTGTAGCATTTTCTTTTGCATGAATACACAAACACGGTAAGGTGCTCTGCATTTTCTGCAGTTTTGGAAAGGTGGAGCCTTTTTTGAATGTGTAAAAGAAATTATCTTGAAGGAAGAGGTTGTACTTTCTGGGGCCAATCACTACATATTTTAACCCCACCCTTACTCTTATCACAGCCCACCCCAGACAGCAGTTACTGTTACCTTCCTTTCTCCTAGTGAATTGCTGACAAGTCATTTGGCTGGGCTCTGAAAAAAAATAGAAGAGATCAAATATATACAAAATAATTTTTAAATCATATAACCTTAGAGGAAAATAGCAACTGCAACATTGGAACAGAACAATTAACTTAGTCAATGTAAAATTGGGTTGTGCATAAGCCCTTTCACTCACTGACAAGGTAAAATAGATTGACGTGCTTTGAGGCTGTGGTTGCTGATAAGAAATGCCATTTGTAAGCCTTTTTACTCCCAGCCAAAGTGAAAGCAGTTAAAATATTTAGAAGTAGCCTTCTTCTCCCCATCCAAGCAAGAAGCTCATCTGGGCTTCCTTAGCAGTAATCCTATCTATCTGCCACACTTCTGGAGAAGAGGGAAACCAGAACTAGCACAGTCCTGGAAAACCTCAGTGACAGGAGTTTGTACAAGTTGGAGAAAGTACAGTTAATAGGTATGCCATCCTGTGTGCTATGACTGTCTGCCCAAGAGATTCAGAAAATTATATTGTTGCCTTTAGTTTACCTCTTTGCATACGTTTCACAGTTTTTCTGCTCATTTCTACTCACTGCAGTACTTTTTCTCCCAAAGTTCTAACAACAGAACCAAGTTATATGGAACAATTAATTTAGGAAGACACATGAAAACAACACTACCAATTCAAAACAAACTGTTCTCAAAGGATCAGGGTTGTCTGGTGTCAATAATGTCTTGAATCCCTCTAGGCCATCAACAAAGTCCTAAACTTTCTCACAGTTTGGGATAATCAGGTCTCACTGTTATCTTACTTTATCTCTGTAATGGATATTAAAATTTTTTGATCCAAGCTTTCTTATTTCTAATATTACAACACTAATCAGCATTTAGATAAAGTTTAATATTTACCATAGCACAAGCCAATTTATGTTTGTTAGTATTCTATGATTTTAAATGTTCTTCCTGAAAAAAAGAAAAACAACCAAAGAAACAAAACAAACCAAACCTCTGATTTTTATGAGAGAACTATGAAAAAGAAACTCCAGACTTGAGGTCGGTTAGGTGGCCAGTTAATTATGAAAGATACACAATTTGTCTATTAATCCTGCACATGAAAGTTTCATTCCCATTTAAAAATGGGTGTAAATTCATTTCAAATGCAAAAGCACATCTGTCTAACATTCCTGCACATAAGTGTTTCCATGAGCTTGATGGGTATTTTTATGACCAGCTGAGAGAAGGAAACTGAGCTGGGGATCAGAAAAGACTCCCAGTGAAAGTGCTGGTAGTCATTTAAAACTTGAGCAGACAAAGCATTCCAGAACACACTGTGGTTTTTAAGTGAAAGTAGAGGAGATGGATAGAGAAAATCACGTTTAAATTGTCTGAACAAGACCCCTGCTGAGAGAAAGGCGGAGGGATATTACATATATATAAATATATATATATTAACAGATCAACAGATTTGACACTATCATGCCTCAGTTCCCCACCACATACACAATTGTCTTACATCTGGTACTCAGGTGGTGCCTTACACTAAGACTGCACTGTTTTCTACCAAAGCCATCAGGCTCCAAGACTGATGGAAAGATCATTCTTTTTTGTACTTTGTATTTATGTTCTCAAATAAATAGCTACCATATTTTTAACAATAGGAAAATGATAGCAATAATATTCTGCCCTATAGGTGAATCTGTGTTATCTAGAATATTTTCTTTATGAAATTTTAAAATTTATTTACTTTTTGAAGTGGTGTAAAATTTTTGACAAATTGGTAGATGGCAGCCTCACAATGTTACACAATTTTAGGATCTTATTGGCAGCCAATGAGTCTTTTGCTTTGTATTGCAGAGGCATCAAACACTTCGGATCTGTAAAGAAACATGAAAGCATACTAACCATTATTTTCACCCTCGACTATTTCTCTCACATCCCTCGATTATTTTAAATTAAAGATTGGTAAATTCCTTCACTGTGAAGCATGTAGAATTTTACAGTTACATAATCTGATGCAGTGTCAGTCCATGACACTTTCATTATTCTGTTTTTTCTGACTTTGTTCTCAGTTTCATATATGTAAATGAGGAGAAATAACCATCTCTTCTCTGATAGTTTCCAAGTTTTTCTGATTCTCCTTGGGGTGTGAGTACATGTGTTTGTACACACACTGGCATGATGGTGTTCCTGGCTTGGCCACAAGAACTTTTAGGTGCTGAGATAATGCAAATATTAAAAAAAGCAGAGTCCATTTATGTCCTTATATGTGTGAGTGTCTAATTAGGATTCATAAGACATTATTTTCAATTGGATGCAGGAATATATGTTGTATGACAAATATGTGATTCATACTGACCAATACAAGTAACTTGTTTATTTATTTGCATTTAATTTAAAAGTAAAAGGTTTCTGACCATCCCTCTTCAAGATTGCATCAAGTCGTCATCCCAGAAAAACCCCACATGCGTGTTTATTGAAATGATTTTAAAGATAGGGTTTGATAAGTTCGAGGGCCATTCTTTCCTTGTGGAGCTAATGTATCTCCCATTACCATTAAATGGTGTTATATGTGCATATTAAGGGAAGAATATTAGTGATTAATAACAACCTACATTTTCCAGTGTGCTGAACTCTTTCAGGAACCACTGAAGGTCCTGAGAGCTGCCTAGTTTAGCTAAACTGTACCTTAAATGAACACATGTTTTATAGCAGATCTTTAAATAAACCCAGTGGATTCGGTGATCATTTCAAGGTCAGTCCAGTGTTAGCTTTTGACATACAAGAATGTAGTTAAGTGTGCTTAAGAGTAAGAAAGGGTATTTATTTCAGTGCTGGCAAATACTGGTTGGTCTGTCTGCAGCTCCCAAATTAGGCCGTTTTAGCACTTAAAAGCACTGTGGATTTTTTCCCCCTTACTGGTTAATGATCTTAACTAGTCATTTGTTCCTGAGAAAAGAAGGAAAAGGATGTGTGTTGGGTTCATAGTAACTTCAATTAGTTGTTAGCAAAAGATTTTATCCTGGTAGCAAAACGAGAAAAAAAAATCTTTTAAATTAATTTGAAGATGCCTACATTTAGAGAATGGCATTGCTTTAACAGGGCTATGCAAATGAGTCCAATTTAGCATCTTGTATTCAGCTGGAAACCATTGCTAAATGATCGGGATAGCCAGTCACAGATATTAAAATGAATTATATCTAATCTGAATTTTAGTCACGCTACATTAACTAATAGAAAGTTATTAACATTTCAAGAGAAAAAAAGCTTTTGCCTGCAAAATTAACAGTGGCTGAGATGTGACCTGTGAGCCATGCAGCCTGATCACTGTAATGACAGTGTAATGGCATATTTACATTAAAATCTCTGCAGCTAATATGTGATTCAGAATTGGACGTTAAGTCGAGGATTATTTAGTCTGGCCTGTTGGCCTTTCTCTAAGTAGTTTTTTTTTACTTCAATACAAATCTGAAACTTTTCATTTCATGACTATTTATGTGACTAGTTTCTATGGCTATGTCTCTCCATCTTTACATCAGCTGCTTTATATGGCCAGCTTACTCTTTCATTTTTCCCTTCCTTTTTCCAATATATTTATCATTTTTTGTGGGCATGTACAACTTCAAGAAACACATATTAGTTGCAAGACAGTCAGGAAAAGGGAAATGTTTTTCTACTTCATTTTAACTGCTAATTTGCTTCAAAAGGCAGTATGTTTTCATGTTTCCCTTCCTACACTTTTTAAATATACAGCACCCTGGAGAAAAATGGATGATTCAAAGCCGTCTTTATCTGGATAGAAGAAAATGTGCAATTATAAAGTTATTCTTATCCTTAGCAGGCAATGACAACCTGCTACAGTTTCTCCTGCTACGAGTTCATTTCTACCAAAGCAAAGGCTTGAATGTTATGGACCTGATAATGTGGAAATTGTATAGCATTTGTTAAATTTGTGGAATACTTGCATATATGAATTTGTTTGGTTCATTATTTAAAAGACACAGAAACATTAAAATAGATGGAGAAAATGCAATGAAATTAAGAAGCTAACTGGATAAAATCATAACTTTCATTTGATAATCTGAACATTATCAGAAAAGTCCAATTTAAATGTGAGCTTGATTGGGCTTGTTTTGGTTGGGTTGGTTATTTGTACAAAACATGATATTTTCATAAAAGCTCAGGATCCAGCTGGATCTTCAGTGCTAAGAAAAAAGCTGGATACATTTTACTAATGCACCTTTTTTTGTAATTTTAATATTTGATTTCATTTTTGCATCAACTATGTGCTTCCTTGTAATTTTCTGTGAATCTATAGACAGATTTTTTTTACTGTAGGAGGTACTCTTATTTTTAATGAAAACTTAAATAAAATGCTAAAGCTAAAAGTATATAACTTATACATTACAGTTCTGTTCATGTATTTACATACAACACTAGGCAAATATATAAGTGCACAAATTTTATCCAAAACAAGGAATAGGATTTTCCTCTAATTAGGTCTTCAACATGACTGGTATTCCCACAAAATTTGCACTTGCTGTTCTTTAAACTTTAAATGAACAAGCAGAGTCTCATGTGACTCAAGTTTTTCACTGGTTTGTTTTCTATTTACAAAGGGTTTGTGTTGTGCTCTTAATTCAGGCTAGACATATGTCAATCACATAATAGTCATTATATAAATGCCAACTCATCTCCATTTCCCAATTAGAAAAAGAGAATTAATATAAGGATATCTGTTTTACTGACAAGTGTCTATGCAGATAGAGCTCCATGCAGATTTGTAATCACAGGTGCTTTGTTTACTGCAAATGTACAGCTTCACCATATTTCTGAAATCTTTATTACGACACAGTCGTACAATAAATGCCAACTGAAGAAATAATTAGAAATTTGATCTGATATAACATGGTAATAAGCTTAACTTCATTTGATATTTCTGAAATTATCTCCTAACATCTGACTTTTCTGTTCAAAATGCATGGATAATACTGAGCTCAGAGACAAAGATACCTTCCTTTGTGATCCTGGGGGAACCACAGATGTTTCAGGCCCCATGGCCAGTAGATTCTGATGGCAGTGGGACCAAAGCAGCTTCCCTGATACCATGGGACTGCCACTGAGACTCTTCAAAGGCATCTATTTTTTATCTCTTATCATACTTTGGACATAGTCAAGTATGTGGTAAAGCTGTACCTATCCTGCAGTACTTTCTGCTGCCCTTTAGAGACAGATACCACCGCTGAAAATTAAACTAGTTGTCTAAAGGTAATACCAGAGAATTTATCTTGGCTACAGTTATAGGACTGAGTTGTCCTTTTTGCCCACAACCTGTGTAAACACCCCCACCCCCACGCTGCCCACTCCACTAGGGATCTGAAATGTTTTCTCAGTATTGTATTTGGCTTTAAAAGTTGTATTTCCCCAGTTTAGTTAGGGCTCCTTTTTGCTTGTAGATTGCCTGTAACAGTTGCTGTCATTAATATTACCAATCCCAACATTTGCTGTACAAGGGCCAGGACCATTTTTTACACTACTAGTGCAGCACACTTTTTCTATAACTGCCTCAATAGTATTGTTACTTTTAAATTGAAAAGCCAGTTTAATTAGCTGGAAACACAAAGCATGTAAAAATTAAATTGCAAAATCTTTGATCTCCAGATTCACCAGAAGTATCTGTGGAGAATAAGAGAGGTTAGAAAGACAAGACAGAGAGGCATCTAAACAGGAGTGAGCCGGAGACTCAAAGTTGGTTGGGTTGTTTGCCTATGCTAACCATCTTCAAAGCTTTGAACAGGAAAATAGTGTGGCTCTAACATCAGGCTTCATTATAAAATAGAATGAAAGTCAAGAATGCTGAGCTTATTTTTGAGAGAGGAGACTGGAAAGATAAAACCCTACTTAGCTAGATCTGAAATGTTTTCAGTGTTAAGTGGTTCTCAGAGGACCTCACTGGAACATGGTCTTCTGAATTTACCAAGGCAGGTCACTGGGAATTCAGCAGGCAAGAACAAGTGTCTCTCAGTAAGGTCCATCTCCATCATCAGAAACACACTTTGAAAGCACAGGTTTTCAGGGGATGACAGTAATGGTGAGAAAATTTCTTTTATCAAAGAGATGAGTTCACTGGTGAGCCTCCTTCTTTAGGAAATTGAGTAGATTCCTATATGTCATTAACAAAGAATTCTCAGATGTCAAATGCTGGTCTACTGTTTACTGCTGATCCGCTGCCTACAACTTTCACTGCCAATAAACAAACTGCCAGCAAAGGAATTCTGATATTTTGCTTGCTCTTAGACAAGACCATAAAGCAATGAATGGACATGAACTCACTATTTTCTTTCAGATGCTTCATTGTTCACGTATCAAAAACATGCCAGAAGACAGCATTGCTCTTTGCCTTGTGGGTACAGAATGATTTGAAATTAGATTAGCTTTTGAGATGTAGCATTAGTTATATGGACAAGGATATCTGCTTGCTTTGGTGACAAAATACTCAAGGATGCTCACAAACAAAAGAGAGATATTGTGCTCCTTCCTGAAAACTGCTTGGACCTCATCTATGTCCTTACCGCCAGCACTATCTGGGAAAGCCAGTTACTGATCTTACTACATTAGACCTGATTTCTCCCCCTGCACCTCCTTCCACCATGTCTTATGACATTTGCAGAAGAAATTATTCCACTGATGTCATAAAATGGTTTGGGTTGGAAGGGACCTTAAAGATCATCTAGTTCCAACCCCAATGCCATGGGCAGGGACACCTTCCACTAGACCAGGTTGCTCAAAGCCCCGTCCAACCTGGCCTTGAACCCTTCCAGAGAGGGGGCAGCCACAGTTTCTCTGGGCAACCTGTGCCAGTGTCTCACCACCCTTACAAGAGAGAATTTCTTCCTTCTATCTAATCTAAATCTGCTCTCTTTCACTTTAAAACCATCACCTCTTGTCCTATCCCTGACCTCCCTGATAAAGAACCCCTCCCCATCTCTCCTGTAGGCCCTCTTTAAGTACTAGAAGTCCACTATAACAACTCCCTGGAACCTGCTCTTCTCTAGGATGAACAAACCCAACTTGCTCAGCCTGTCCTCATAAGGGAGGTGCTCCAGCCCCCTGATCATCCTTGTGGTCTCCTCTGGACACAGTTGAGCAAGTTTATGTCCTCCTTATACTGGGGGCTCCAGAGCTGGACACAGTGCTCCAGGTGGGTTCTCACGAGAGCAGCATAGAGGGGGAGAATCCCCTCCCTCAACCTGCTGGCCACATTTCTCTTGATGCAGCCCAGGATATGGTTGGCTTTTTGGGATGCAAGAGCACATTGTTGGATCATAGTCAGTTTTCTATCCACTAGTGTCACCAAGTCCTTCTCCCCAGGGCTGCTCTCAACCTACTCAGTGCCCAGCCTGTAGTTGTGCATGGGATTGCCTCAACCCATGTGCAGGTCCTTGTACTTGACATTTTTGAACTTCATGAGGTTTACACAAGCCCATCTCTCAAGCCTGTCAAAGTTCCTCTGGATGGCATCCCTTCCCTCCAGTATGTCAACTGCACCACAGAGCTTTCTGTCATCGACAAACATACTGAGACTGCACTTGATCCCACTGTCCATCTCACCACCAAAGACGTTAAACAGCACTGGTCTCAATACCAACCCCTGGGGAATGCCATTCATTGCTGCTCTCCACTTAGACATCAAGCTGTTGACCACAACTCTTTGAGTGCAAACATCGAGCCAATTCCTTATCCATCAACTGGTCCATCCATCAAATCCATGTGTCTCCAATCTAAAGACAAAGATGCCATACAGGACAGGGTCAAATGCTTTGCACAAGTCCAGGTAGATGTTGTCTGTTGTTCTTCCCTTATCCTCCAATGTTGTAACCCCATCATAGGTGGCCACTAAATTTGTCAGGCACGATCTACCCTTAGTGAAGCCATCTTGGCTGTCACCAATCACCTCCTTACTTCCATGTGGCCTAACATAGTTTCCAGTAGGATCTGCTCCGTGATCTTGCTGGACACAGAGTTGAGACTGACTGACCTGCAGTTCCCCAGGTCCCCTTTTTTTCCCTTTTAAAAAAAGGGGGTTATTATGGTCCCTTTTCCAGTCAGCAGGAAGTTCACTGGACTGTCATGACTTCTCAAATATGATGGACAGTGGCTTAGTCATTTCATCCACCAGGTCCATCAGGACCCACAGATGCATCTTATCAGGTCCCATGTCGTCTGAAAGTGTTTTTGGTGTTATGTGATTTTCAGATCACACCTTGTTCAAGTTGGAATTTAAACTCTGGTTTCCTACATTTTGGGATGGTCCTCCCAAACACTCTGTTGGCTTGAGAAAACTTCCCAGATTTTTTTTTTTCTGAGAAATTTCCTTCCCATAAATCAGTGTTTCTTCACACAATCAAAAGGAGTAAAATATACAGATGGAGGAGTAGGGAGGGAAAGGGATGTAAAGAATTCCCAGCTAACAAAGAGAGACAGCTCTACTACTGTCTTGAAATTTCTGTTAGTTTGGAGAATCTGCCTAAGTCCAACATTTTTAGGATATTATGGTTATCTTTATCAACTTTATTTTTGTGACAAGCTTGCTTTTCAGTGGCTAGATTTTCAACACCAAAGAACTATCAATAAACGAATAAAATATCTATAGAATGATAATGTGCTAATTGTGGTTGTCCTGGTTTGGGCTGAAATAGAGTTAATATTCCTTTTCGGGAACTAGAAGAGTGTTGTGTTTTGGATTTAGTTTTGGGTTTGGTATGAGAAGAATACTGATAGCACACTGATGCTTTCACCTGCTACTGAGACTTCAAGGACTCTCTGACTCCCCATGTTCTGCCCATGCACAGAGACACGGGAAGTAGGGAGGGAACATAGCCCAAGCACCAGACCCAAATTGGCCATTGAAATATTCCATATCATGGAACGTCATGCTCACTATATAGAGGAGGGGTGGTCAGGAAGGAGCTCTCTCTTGCTTCTGGGATTGCGATTGCAGGATATTGCTATTTCGGGATCGCTAGCCAGGAACGGGCTGGGTATTGGTCAGGGAGTGGTGAGAAATTACATTGTGCATTGCCCATTTATATTTTTTTTTCTTATTATTGTCATTGTTCTCATTTTGTTACCATTATTACACTGTTCCTATCTCAGCCTGCAAGTCTCCCTTTACCCCTCCAATTCCCTCCCCCATTCCCAGGTGGGGAGGGGGAAGGGTGGGTGACCGGCTGTGGTGGTTGGCTGCCGACCAGGCTCAAACCACAACAGTGGTGCAGGTAAAGCCAGGTTCTTCAAGCTTACCTGCAAAGAGATGCCATCTGAAGCTATCAAAACCTCTTATTTTCAATAAGTGGATTGAGTAATGGGCCCTCTCCTAAACCACTTCTGTCTTTTGTGGGATTCATTAAAGAACATGCTTGAATTCTCTCTTTAGCCCCAGCCACACACTCCCCGCCTTGTTGCTCTCCAAGGCTTCCTACGATATTATTTTATTGATTATGAGGTTTCCCCAACAGTTGTGATAGGTTTCATTCTCTGTCTGTGCATCTCTCCCTAAAGCATCACCATGAGTTTTCTGACATGATGCTGTACACATAAAAGAATCATTCTGAGAAGTCAAACAAACAGACTAAGCCTATGAAGCAAATGACCGGCTCACTTTCCAGACCTTTGCTAAGTCTAATTCCCATTCTAAAGCCTATAAAATCTGAAATACCCCAAAAGAAAAGTTAAACAGCCTGAAACATTGGATTGCCACTAGCAGCCAAAACTAAGCAATACACATACAACCCTATATGCCCATAAACTTGCTTATACTGTTATGAATGCTGAGCTATCTAGTGCTTTTTCTTGTTTTTGGCTAGCTCCTCAGCTGGTTTGTCCACTAATTAAGATTATAATTTCCTTCAAACATACTTTTACAGATTCTAATATCATCAGCCTTTGGCCTGATTGCTGGCTCTTGATGTCACATCACCCATATATAAAATAACGATAAGTAATATGATTAGATACTTATCTTACATGAATCCTGCAATTTACTTTTTTCTTGGTTGTTCCTTAATTCTATTTTTCAGTGCTGGCACTCAAGGGCTAGGCAAGGACATCATAGACTATTTGAGCTACATAACAGGGAGACTCTTCTCCTAAATCATGCAGCTGAGCAGAAGGAAGTATCATAAGCCTGTGGAAAAATTATTAATAATTTACATAGTACAAAATTCCTTATGACCACTATGGACTAGCCTTATGGAAAAGAGAGAGACACAGTGATTAAAGAACTTGAAACTACATGTCAGCAAGCTATCCACTTAACAAATAACATCCTAATTCCTTATTGGCTTTCTATGCTGTCACTTTAGCCACATAAAATATAGCTTCTGCCCTCAAGAGATTATAATTTCTGTAGAAAACATGAGAATTCAAGTAAGAAAATAAAAAGATGAAAATATTTTGGGAAAAAAAGCAGAATCTTGTGCATGTTTTGTTCGTCTCCAAACAATTGCAGGGATCTTCTCTTTCCTTTAGTCAGATGGGGAAGAAGAAGAGAGTCAGGAAACTTGCAAGCAATATAAGGACCAACACTTTTTGTTACTGGGCCTCAGCTAGAAAGTATCTGTTAAAGCCAAGAGCTTGACTCCACAGAGCCATAGGAGAGAAGGGAGATGAATGAGTCATCAAGTCATGTAATTGCCACCTCTGACAGACTTCTCAGCTGTGAAGAGTCCACAGAAACTGCCCCAGCCAGCAGGTAGTATGTCCAACAGACTGCAGACTTTAAGGAAAAATCCCAACAGACAGATTAAATAATGTGACAAAAGATGAAATAGACAGCAAAAACAGTGTGAAAATATGTTCATAGCCTCCTGGCATGTTCCTGAAGAGGAAAGCTCCACTCCAAAACAGTTGCATCCATGAGTCTGAGTTCAGAAAAAATATATATATGTATTGCTTATAAAACCAAAGGATTTCCATGCTTTTCTCCTTGCAATACTCACTCTTACATTACCTCTAAAATCCCTTTTTCCAAACCAAACTTCTGAGGATGAATCCTCACAACAGTCTCTGGTTCATCATCTGGGTCATGCATAATTTCCCCTCTGCCTATGCAAAGCATCTGTAAGTCGTATTTATGTTGATATCTTGGCTGTTCAATAAATACAGACCAGTTCCTTAATTGGTTTATCCTTCTGAATGGGCACAAGGAAGTGACCAAAATTAACTCAAGACATGTTGTATGACTGAATGTTAAAATCAGCAAGCTTACCACTTCCATTAATGTAACATAAAGATTCTAATCGTCTGTTGGCATAATCATAATATACCTGACTTAAAATACCTTTCAATTGGAAGCACAATATAAAGAATTAGATAACATAAAATAAAACTAAATAAAATAGTTCCTCCTCTAATTCTTGAAAATATTCCTATTGGTTCCACATGGTACAATTTAGATATACGTTCGCTAATTGTATTGATCAGCTATGTATCTCATACCATATTTATTTTTTCTGGTATTAAATTTAGGCCATTCCTACTGCCACTGGACAGAAACCATCAGCAAATGCAAACTTTTGAGCTTAAAATTTCTTTAAAAATACAGTTTGACTTTGACCTTTACAAGGACACTTCATGTAAAACTAACTCACTTACAAACATTTCAGTCTTAAAATGTTAATGCACTACAAGGTTAATTGCTCTTATTAATCCATTAAACAAGAACCATATGCCCTTTCTTAAATTAACCATTATTTACTTATTTAATTCTTCTGTCCAAAGTCCAAAAGCTCTTATCTTTGTTTAAAAAAAAAATAAAAAAATATTAGATAGCTAGGTCTCACAAAACTTCAACTGGTTTCTATTTGTGTGCCTTCATTAGTACTAAAAGCCTTGGTATTAAAAAACAAAACAAAAAAAAAAACCAAAAAACAACAAAAAACCCAACATGTGTCAAACAGGGTGGTCAGCAGTTTTTTGAGATCACTTGCTGGAGCAGTTCAAGTCAAAGAGGCTAACATATCTCTTCTTTAGTTAAAAAAATATTTCTTTTTTTTTCCCTTGCCTGTGATTTGAGAACAAGAGAGGGGATTTTTATGTGCATATGTAGCAATGGTAAGCAGCTGTAAAAACCTCCCACCCTAAAGATTGATGAATATATGTTTCATTAACACCAGCACATCTGAAAGACATTTGATACTTTGGAAGACCAACTATGGTTCTTTAAAATGCCTCAGATGCAATGCCTCATAATATGGTCTTTAATGGCCGTTTTAGGAGCCCCTAATTCCTTCCCCATTTAAAAATTGATAAAACCTTAGCTTCTGAATATACCTGACCATAGTCTAAATGTTTATTTTGCTAGGAAATTTGGAAGTATACTTGCATGAGTAGATGTGAGATCTGCACCAGAAACATTTGGAAAGCCTTTCTGAAATCTTTTCAAATTCTTCCATGTTGTTTATACCATTTTTCTATTTATGACTTTAAAGAGTCACCACACCCTACAAATATTAAACAATACATAACCACAGAGCAAATACCTTGTGGCCATCCCATGCCATCTTCATCAAATAGCTGTTAACAATGAGCACATCTGTAAGGTTCACCATCTGTTTGTGGGTGTAGCTCAAAGAAATCCAGAAGCTGAACTGAGCAGATAACTATTTTCTACAAATAGCATTTTCTGAGTGCTTCTAGCTCTGACGCAGCCCTGGATTGAGGCCATCCACCCAATGTTTGTAAAGAAAGAGCTCTCCTCCAACACCAACAGGGTGTGTATCAGTGGTAGGGGTGGAGGGCCCTACAGGATGCTTGTCTCACACCCCTGGAGAAAAGATTGGCCTCCACTAATACATGTGGTAGCACTGAGGGCAGGCAGGCAGGCTTCCATGCAGACTCAGGTAAACTCAAAGGCTTTTGTCCATTCAGAATGAAAAGTACATTGTACTTGACAATAAACCTGCCATTTGAAACCTCAGGGGTTTTAATCTTATAAATAATAGAGTTCAGAGAAGAAGGTTTTGCAAGTCTGCATAGCGCTGTCTGGAATTCAGATTTATGTAATGCACTCATAGGAATGTGGTGCTGAAATGCATGCAAGTGTTAGGGCATTTGAGATTCAAAGCCTGTATTGCACAAAAATATGCAATGCAACACAAATATTTCTCTCTGTTATGCTATTTTCCCCAGCTGCTACAAGAACATCCATCATTCAATGGCAGGTCAGAGCTATCCAGTCCACTGCATGCACTGACATAGCTTTTTACTTTCTGTTGAAGATCCTGTTAACAAGCATGATGTCCACTGCAGAGGAAACTACTTGAAACTGTAAAATGAACCAAAGACGGTGCACATTTTTAATCCCATACAATAAAATAATTTTCACTCATTAGGGCTGATAGCAACCTTTTCTTTGTATATGCCAGCCTACATATTTTGAGAAAATTAGAAAAGCAGGGTTACTAGCTTTCTTGTATTGTGCAAGGGTTTGAAAAGATTAGTTTATAAATAATATAGGAAAAAATAAGGTTTCGATATATAATAACAAAGGGTATGAATTTTGAATTACTCTTCTTTGGGCATCAAGAGAAAAGTTGCAGTAGTTCTACTGCAAAATTAATTCATCCCTCAGATACATTCAGACATCAGAAATAATTCCTACTGTTTTAGGATTTGAAAAATTGATTTGAAAAATTCAGCAGATTAAAAAAAAAAAAAAAAAAAAGAAATCTATTAAACACATTGTGGGCTATCTTTGTCTGGCAAGTGCATTCAGAAAATTGGGAGCATTTATTTAGCACTTTCCACTTTAAAAATCCAGAATATTAAAATAGCAAGCATGAAACTAACTGTCAGCCCATGCAGTTTCACTGTGGGGAGGTTATCACATGCAGCTTTGCTGCGTTATTCATTGCTTGCAGCTTTTCTGATCAGATAACCTTAACAAACATGGTGCTATCAATTGCCAATGTGGTACATGCTATGCAGCAGCTAGTTTTTGACAGACTAAAATGGATCTGAGAATTCTTCTCTTTATGTTATCAACCATCAGTCACACTATGAGATTCACAAGGAGTATCTGGAAGTGCTGTCAAGTGCCAATTAGTGATGTTGCTGACCCAAATGATAAAGAAGATTGTAGAAGAAGCAGCCCAGTATAATTCTCCACTCCAGTGTCCTTAAAGTGGACTATCGCTTATGAACGTACTCCTGCAGATGAAAGGGAAATAGGAGGTCAGTGGTTCCTGTCTTCAACAATCTTCTGCAATCTTCTCATAATGAATTGTAAATAGTATCACTATCAACCTGCTCTTCCTGCACTGGAAAGCAGTGTGAATGGCTCAGAAAAGCCAAACACTGATAATATTGTTTCTCAGGACACAGAGCTGAAGGCCACACTCTGTCCTCTGTGTGCCTGCCGTGCATAGGTCCACAAGGCTGGAGCTCACTCTGGGCTCCGGCAGTGCCCCTCATGCCTCTCCATGTCCCCCCACCTCTCCATGGTCATAGGATACGGTCACATCAAGCAGCTGCTGGGCTGGGAACTTGAGCTCTTCATCATTAGAAGACAATCTGAAGATTGATGAACTATCAATGGAAACATCTTCCTCCTTCTCAGAGCAATTCTCAGCACAATCTGGTAAAATGTCATTATTACTTAATATGGTTTTATCTCGAGGTGTTCCTGCTTTCAGAACTGCAAATGATTTTTGCAAGGTCAATAGCAGAATATCATGCCCAGGTGTTCTCCATCTTGAACTGCAGAATAAAAACACCTTCTTAAAAAGGCAACATCACTCTGGTGTGCAGAGAATAACTGACAAGTTTGGATTTGAAGGCACCAACCTATGTGCAGTCCTTTCCATCTAAGGGTTACAGTATCCAGTAGTCAGTGTAGATAGAATGCATTATTAATTAGCATATACAAATCCTATTTATATTTAAAAAGCCTGCTTAGTGAAGAAGACATAATTCCTGTTATTACTATCCCAAAAAGCAGAAAACAAATATTGTTTACAGAGCTAATAAAAATACACAGTAAGCGCAACAAGTTTGGAGTATATTTGTACTCTACACACTTTTTTTTTATGTGGAACCACTATTTTTCATGGTAAATTATGTATGCTAACAGAATTTTTTCTGAGAGTGCCCATGTACCTGAATGGAAATGTTCTGAAATAACAATGCTGGAGAAATATGTCATAAGGATCTATGATACTTACGCTACACAGCTATTGTATATGTAATAGGTTTGTGACTTCTTAAAATATATTGATATGGAGGGGGTACAAATTACTTCAGAGCTACCTGGGCAAGCATAAGAGGGTGCAGGGCTCTCCACAGCATGAAGCCCCGAGTTTGCCATCAAACCAGCAATGTATGGTCATGCTCCAGAGTCCACTGAAGTTGTGACAACTCTCCACTGCCACTCTGATTCAAATACCGTTGAAAGCAGATGTCGCACAAACATTAAACAAAGTTTAACAAACTTTGCGCTTATACATGTATTGGATTCTATGAGAATATAATAGAAACCTGTCAGTTAATGTAGGAAGGAGCAGATCAAGCTGGCAAACTATCTCCCTGTGTCATAATTTAGCATGAGAGCAGAACTACTCCCTGGAAGGTGCCAGACAATTAGAGGACAAGTCACAACAACAAAGGCACTCCTAACCAGTGTGAACATTTGTCAAGGTATGGAAGCAATTTACAATGTTTTCAGAACCATGGTTCAGGTCAGTTCATTTTTATACTCTCCCATACGGTTCTGCTCCTTCTATTTCCAGAGTGAACCCTATTTACCTGGACAGTTACTGTAGAAAATATATTGTTTGCAGAGAAAGTGAGAGTCATCAATAAAGAAAACTTCTCAAGATAGGTATATTGAGTATGTGTATTGGTTTGATCTGACAAGGGAAGAAAATGGCAAACAACTTGTTTTCTACTTGAGAGGTATCTGAGAGCAGAGCACCGGTCAGACACTGTATTGTGCCTTCCAGAGGCTCAGCAATAAAAGTACTGTTTGGGTGGAGAGAGCAAATAAAAGTGGCTTTCAGCCACATTTTTGCCTTGATGAAACTGAACCTGCCAACAGACTAAATAGCATTTGCACTAGGTTTTCACTTCCCCACAAGCCTGGAAAGAGAAAAGATCAGTTCAACCCTTCCATGCATAACTGGCAGCATAGACCACGTCAGGCGGTCATGGCTCTGCTGTCCTGTAACATGAAAGCAGAAAGGTCATATGCAGTTAACAACAAAATCTCTACGCCACACCACTCCTTATGAGTCTGGTCTTTCCTCATCACAAACGAACTGCCAGCTCTCCCTTCACTCTGGCTTTCACCCCACTGAAACCCAGCAAAGCAACGTTCCTCTTGTTCCCAAGCATAGACCCCACAGAAAACACTGTAGCTTTTACAGTCACCCTTGGGAAGCTAATTTCCTTCCACAGTAAAGCTCAGGAATCCTAAACATGGAGTAATGATTGCTCCAGCTCTGTGCTAGATTAATATAGAGCATTCAAACTTCTTAGGAAACGAGATATTTTTTTTTCCTGAATGAATCATGCAGTATATTGTCCGTACTGAAGTGACACATGAGGCTGGAGCTTCAAGCTTTTGGAAGGCAATCATTTAAGACAGAAACAAAGTTTATGATGCCAGAGTAGATTTATACCAGATAACATGCATGAAACTGGCACAAACCCCTAAATATTATCGTAAATATTTGCAAAAAAGCAGGACTTCGGACTGTTAGTAGAGGTTTCATTGATATCAACTGCAATGGATTAATCTTAGACAGGGAGTTATAGTCCTTATTTAAAGATGGAAAGGAATAATAGTTTCTTTCAGAAAAGGTGAAGTTCAATGCAAATGGAGAATGTCTTCTCCATGAAGCTGCAGTGAAAAATACTTTTGCATTCATGTGACATTGAGAAACAAATGACAAAGAATTTTCCATTAATAATTTAATTTGGGGGCCAGAGGGCCATCAATAACATCATAAGCATATAACATGGAGCCAAGTTTATCCCTGAGATAAGCAAGCACAGTAGACTTCCTTACAGCACGTTTGAATTTGAGTCTGTGGAATGCAAAATTTCAAAAACCATAAATAACTAGTAGAGATAGCTGCCAACCCACCTCAGACCATCATGTCTTTATGCTAAATACCTGAGGTGCAGAAAAATGAATCTGTAGAACTGGAAAGTGAAGCATTACCAGGAGGTGCTGCACATCTCCATCTCCCATCTATATTAAAAGAAGATACAGAAACAGCAGTCAGTCCTCATCTGTCAGGAACATTATAATATTAAAATTCAGCCCTGATGGCTAGAACCACAAATACATTCAGGAGCCATGATTTCTGAGGAAAATTTAGCCATCCAATTTGAAGATACAGGTTTCTTTTGTGGTGCACATTTACCCCTGAAAACAAGGATTTTTAGTAGAAAGTATGTTGAGTTGAGGTGATGTTCAAATCTGCCAGGAAATAATGAAGAGAGGCTAATAATCCAAAATCATATTTCCTATAGACTAAGCTATGCGCATGGAGATTTCAGTTAAGCAGTAACTCACGTTCACATTCCGCAAAACCCTCTGACTCATAGGCACTTTGTTCCTTGAGGGCTGGACAACTGGATTACTCTTTATTTTTTAAAGATGGATGGTGGCGATGCTGCTGCTCATCTTTTATAGCAGTGGTTAAAGCACTCACTCAGAAACTGGTGAGCTGACTATGGTTCAGCGACATCCTAAGTGTGAGGGGGTTCAAATCTACAGCTCCATCCTAGTCTGTGACTACCAAGTTAAGCTACAATTGCTGGAGATTTGGGGAAGGAGGGCAGAGAAGAGGAAAGTGAGGAAGGAGCAGTCTGCTTCCTGCTGAAGCTGCATGGTTGTTCAGCAATGGATGCAAAATCTACAGGACCAGAAAGAAAGAGAGAATTAGAGAAAAAAGAGCTTGATTCTAGCTAAACATGAGGGCTTCCTCTGGGAGAAAAAAGAGCCATCCTCTTCAATGTTTTTAATGTTGCTAATTAATTTAGTTTTAAACAAGATTTTACAGTATTGTTTTCTTATGAGTGAGATGGAAACACTCTTTGATATAAAATTTAATGAAGAGCCCCGTTTGCAGTAAATGCCTGATGAAAGGCAGCGGTGGGATGCGGAACCACATGCTGCTCTGGGTGACACACTGCCCAGAAGTCACCCCAATAGCCGCCGCCCACACCGCCATCTGCACAGAGCGGCCATGTTGTCCCTGTGCCCCAGGAGGGAGAACGTGAGCCAGGTGGTGATGTGCTTTTGGGCTGCAATCTCCCACAGGCACTTTGCTATCTTCTTGTCACCTGCAATACAGGATGTCCTGAGACTGGGGGCCATGCAGCTGCACTGGTACTGAGTGCTGGCCTTGAATACTGAGATTAGTCACTAAAGGGGATGTAGAAGTAGCTGGTACAAAAGAAAACTAGCAGTGGAGCATGGACAAAAGGAATGAAATTGTAAGAGGGTACTCACAGGAGTGACTAAAATCAGCTGCTTGCTGAAGGCAGTCTTCACTGGGAAGGAGAACCAGACTTCTCAGTGTAAATCTCTCATGCTGCCGCCTGCACGTACTCGACTGTGGACAGAAACAGGATTGAAGAATTGTAAATGAAAGGAAATCCAGAACGAAGCAAATTACAGGATACCATTTGGGTGGTCTCTTAAAGCAGGGTAAAGCCTAATGAGATTGGTGTCTTGTACACTTCTCCATGCATTAAACGCTGTTTCATTTCAACTGTTTTGAAATTCATTCACCAGTCATGTTACAATTATCACTGCCCTTAAAAGAACCTCCTAATTCCTCACTATTGTTCAGTCAGGCACTTTAGTTAGTCGCTATCTGGGGCAAGTGTTAGCGATGTCACAGGTTTACTGATTTACTTTTTAATTCAATCTCTATTTTAGTTAATCCTAAAGATCTTGGAGATCAGGAACTATGGAAAGAATTGCCTCTTTGTGAAAAGATTGCTTTGGTTGGCTGTCAGTGAATTTGTAGCCACAGCAAAGGCTTTGATACACCAGGGAGAAAATCATGCTTTTACCTAATCTAACCAAACCAACCTTGTTCAGATTGATTCAGTTTTCAGCCTTGGCTCTGACCTCACCCTTACCCTCAATCCTGCCTCACTTTCACACTGAGTATTTTATACAGCCTCTATTTTCTCCCTGCATAGTTTCCCCCCCCTCCGCCCCCAAACCAACATCTATGTTCTACTCATCAACCATTGCTTTAGAAATCTTCAGGCTGGATGGGCAGGCATGCAGTGCTGGCAGGTGGTGTAGCTGTTAGGCAGCCTTGTGTATCACAAGAGATCTGATGCTATCAAAATTCTTTTCCCCCAAAGACTAAAGAGAGCAAGCCTTTGTAAGCATGCAGGAGGGGGATGAAAACAGTTTGTCTCCTGAGCAGCCAGTCTTTGTCATTTTACAAATGAAATCACTTTGGAAATTTAGAGAATTAATATCATAATGAAGACGGGAGTACCCATTACGGTGGTCTAATGTTGCTCTGGAGATATATGATGGATGTCCAGTTGCTGGAAGCCCTTATTTGCGGAGAGTCACCTCTGTAGTTGCCATTATTAGGAAGATGTCTGAAGCAGAGGATCAGACACAACCATTGCAAGATGAGATAGTGTTTGACTGGTTTCCAGGGAACCGAAGGATACAGCCTTAGTTGTACCTGTCACTATGGCTCCCAGCTTTTTTCCCCCTTAATGTCTTTTTTAGCTGTAGGAAGTTTCTCTTTAAAGATTCACTGCTTCTCTAATAGCACAAAAAGCAGTAATAGGAACATAAAAATTGTTACCTGGATTACGAAAAAGCTTCCGTTTATTGCAAAACAATTGGTATAATTCATCATCAAAGGATTTCAATATGCTGCATTAGTTACGTTTTGCAAATAAAGATAACCATGAGATCTAACCTGCGGTATATTACTTTCAGTAACTGGAAATATTCACCTGCTGTGTCCACTTCTGGTGATACCTATCGCACTGTCAGAGCAGTGATGCCGTGATTGCCATTCCTGGAAACACAGCCTCAAGAAAGTAGTACTTCCAGGAATTATCTTAATGGGCAATTGAATCATCATTTCTAGCACTCCAGCATCTTTCCCAGAAGGACAGTTTTCCACAGACAATGATTCCAGTTAGAAGAAAATGTGGATATCCAAATCCCAATTCTTATCCCTTCCTGGCTGGTATGCAGAGAACTGAATCTTTATGCAGATCTTAAAATTAGGGAGAAAGGCACCTAGGACATGTGAGGTTGGAAGGTATCCAGTACAATGATTTTGCCTGCACTTCATTTTATAGTAGCTATTCTACCCAGGTCATTTATTTTCTTTCAATTATCTGTGTTCCTTTAATAATTCTCTACTGATCACTAACACTGCTGTTTTGTTGTGCTATTTCCTGGGAACCTCAGTCACTGGTGTAAGTTGTAGCTGCATTGTCTTCCATGAGGATTTACACCAGGACAGTGTCTGCATTTTAAGAAAATCAGGTTAAATTCACTAATGTCTAGACTTTTTCCCAGCTTCGGGGGTATGCAAAGCAGCTTGTTGTTGCTAGCCTTTTCAAATAAATGTGACATGATCGGTCCACACTTTGCTCTATATATAATCAGCACTGATTTGGGGGAATAATCAGTGGTAAATAAAAATGAGTGCTGTTGAAATACCCTTTGTGTCTGTTCTCATGAATTACTCATGAAACAAGGGGTTACAAATTTCTGCTCCGATACCCAGTAATGGATCTGTACTGCCTTTATTTGTTTTTTAATATATAGTGTGTGGGGGGGTGTGTTTGGTTTTTGGTTTTGTGGATCGGGAGTTTGTTTTGCAAAATTCTATTTCTTTCTCCTAAATCTTCAGTTTAGTGGTCAGATTCACCTTGGTGGGAACAAATGCAACTCTATCGATAGCAATGGAATTGTGTCTGCATATATCAGCGATGAATTTGGCCCCATATTTATTGGAAATACCTGAGCTGTTGTGATATGATGTGGTAAATCATGCTGAGAGCAAATCAAACAGACAGGCTGTGGCTGCATCACTATTTCATACAACTCGGGTCATAATGGACAGGACAATGCTGTACTGTGAAATTCAGTGCTAAGGAAAATACATTCTTTCTAACCTTTTATGAAAATACTTCTCATCCTTCAAAGGACAATTTAGATAACATGACCACTGCTGGAACCAGTGCAGGAGCATTTAAAAGGCAAATAGAAAAACACCATTGCCCAGGAGGAGAACAAGTGTCCGTAGATATTCCCATGCTTTTGCTATTCCAAAATTCCCATCAACTGTTGCATACAGCCTCCTGAAACAGCGCTATTCACTCTCACTACAGCAAATGAAAGCAATGCAACATGCCAGTTTTCAAGCCCAACAAACTATAAATGTAATATCATACAGAGAAGAGCTAATGAAAACAATCACATTAAACATAGCTCTTCAATGCTTGGTGCTCAATAAGTGAGCAGCAGGCTTTCTCTGTCTAGCTTACAGAAAACAGGAGGTAGCAGTTTGCAAGGAGCAGCGTTTTAATGTGATTGGACTATAACAGACAATCTATTTACAGCATGCTCTGGGGAGCTTATAAACAAATGTTGAGTAATTTCAGCCAGCAGTAATTACCCTTGCAGCTGACAAGGATAGCATGATACTTTCTCCTTCACCTTCAGCCCAGTCCAGAAGGCACTGTACACAATGGCACTTCTAATTATTTCTGCATTTCTATGGCTAAAGACCAAAGTGTGTTATTAGAGAACATTTTAGAAGCTTTTTAAAAGCTTGTTTATTGGGACAATTAAAAGTCATCACTATGACAGCAAATAAAAGGTTCCATTCCGAAGCATGCAGTTGCAGCCGGGGGTTTGCCTGCTTACCTTGTAAGCCTTGTCTACATGAGGAAAAATTTACAGCCACCCCTCACCACTGCTAATACCGGTTCAGCGGCATCAATGCTAGCAAGGTGGGCAACCCTCGAGTATACAGAGAATGGGGCTTTATAAATATATTATCTAACTGTGCTTAGAGCACATTGAATAAACATAGTACTTAAAATGCTGTTCACTCATCTGTGCTCGAGCTCCCAACACAGCCAAGGGTAGTGGGGGTGAAGCTGTTGTAGCAGTGAGGAGATGTTTTTGCAGAGCGCCTGTGCTGCAGACTCGCCTTCAGACAATGTGGCTTTTTGTCTTCTGTTGAAACAAAATAAAAAGCAAGTTCTAAAACATCCGTTAACACTCCATTACTGGTGAAATACGTTGGCTTGGATTTTTTTTCTCCCGGGCACTGGACACACAAATGGGTTAATTCTGGTCTGAATGCAGCTGCCTCAAGTGAGTCAGCAGGAAGGTGGGAGCAGAGGGGAAGAGAGACCCAGACTGTGGTGGGAGAGGGGCCAGGGGACCAGGGTACTGCCTTCTGCATCCCTCCCTTTGCTGGTGACAAGCCCCTTCCCCTGGCCTTGGCTACATGAAGGCAAACCAAAGCCTTTTAACCTCCCCAAATCACCAGTATGTGGTGCAACACCTTGATAGCTCTCTCCCCGCTTTCCTACATTACCCCCAGAGCAGTCAGGCTACATTCGCCATCATTTCAAATGCTCACTTTCCATGGCACAGTCCACCATCTCCTCAGGCGCCCGCTGGCCCGGGCACAGGCCTGGCAGCACAGGTCGCTCTGGCCCCTGCCTCCGCCCTTGCCTCCTGGTGCCGGTGCCGGCACCTGGGCCCACTCCTCCAGAGCCAGGAGAAAGTGCTGGAGAACTTCCACTGCGAGACAAGGTCTCCGGGCTTGTGCAGTTCTGAAGTGTGGGTTTGGTCAATAACTTACAGACAGACACTATAGAAATGAGCACTCATCCTCTCCTCCGGGTTCTCTGACAGTAGCTGTGCCACCAAAAGGAAGGTCTCCAGCCTCAGGGAGACCTCAGGAGGCTGCACTGTCTTGAGGAGTCTCTTATTTGGCCTAAAGCGCCATGTTTTTTCATACTTATGTCATACACACTACTCTATTTTGTGTTCACATTGTGTGAGTTACATTTTACCTTGAGAAACACTATAGTCGTTTCCAAAGAATAGTTTAAAAATGTACAAACCACTGCTCCTGGCAAGGCAAGGCATAATCGAAGAGATTTCTGTAGGCAGTGATAATTAACAAAAAGATCAAGTCATAAGACTGTGCACCACAAGAACTTTTATTTAACATTGTAATACAGTCATATATGAGCCAAACTATCCAAAAATAATTGGGAGAGGCAGTGAACTGTGATGTGTGCTGGTTTGCAAACGCCATGGACAGTTTGGCGTTCACTGAGCTCCCATCCGCCTCAATAAATTCAGTTCAGACTCCTGCTATAAGAATTGACAGCAGATATCTAATCCCCAAAAGTGGATTATTTACATTTTTTGATACGTTACATTGCATTACATCCTGTCATGTTGCATCTCATCACAAGCAGATATAATATCGCATAACATGATGTGACATGATGACAGACGTCAGAAATGTTTTTTGTTGTTTTGGGTTTTTTTAAGATTTTATATCTAGTATCCAAAATATTTCTCAGTGATTTCTAGGAAGATTGAGTAGATAAAGCGAGTGCCTGGATTACACGTTCCCTGGCAGCTGCTGCACTGCCTCTCCCATGCATTGTTTTAAATCAAGCCGCCTTGTTTTGCAGTTTCATGAAACCTCAGCAATGCAATTTTGCACACATTTTGCAAATATTTTTAGAAGATTCATTAGGAAGGAAATCAGCACAAAACACGTTCAATAACAGCCTAAAACAACAACAGCTGCTGCAAATTACCTTGGATGAAAGAAAACCCCAGAAATGCATTGCAAACTTTAACAATGTACTCTAGCTGTTGATTGCTCACACCGTTGCTCACTACTCATTTCTGAGACACAGTTGGTGGAGGAACATTAATTTGTCCTTGTTCTTGAGACTGGCAGGTGTCACTTTGCCCAGTGTGGGACGTGAGTGACAGATATTTTGCAGCTGATGAAATGAGAATGCAGAAATTCAAGAGTGCCTCTGGGATTTCACTGGTCATTTGTGGCCAGCACAAGGGCAGGGCCCGCTGCTTCGCTAATGCAGGACTGGCTGATGTTGCTGTTGCTGTAGGCTGCCGCAGATTCACACCATTTTAAATAATATTTGTATTATGAAGCTCTTCCCCCCCGCACACACGCACACACTTGATGGTATTGTGTGCTTTGCTGCTTTCTAGACTGTCTGGGAAATTGTTTTAATTGTGGGTGGGTTTTGTTGTTTTTTTTTTCCTTCTGTTGTATGCTCAAGTCTTTCTCAAAAAAATTGTATCTGCATCTTCTATATTTAATTCTTTGGCTAACATAAATAGAATTGACTAAAAGCAAGACGTAAGCTAACCTAGGTGAAACTGATTAAAAACAAGAGCAGAATTAAAAAATGCAATTAATAAAATCATTACACTATAAAGAGGTTCAGGAAGAGAGTGGGGAGGATTATATCAACTGAAGTATTTCTTTCACCTAATTTAGAAAAACAGAAAAATATGTTCCATGTAGAAATGCACAAGACAGTGCAAATAAAAAAAGATACTAGGAAATGAACAACATTGCAATGTTAAAGAATTAGGAATGAGATTTGTTGAATTTTAACACTGTCCTACAGTTCATCTTTATCTTTCCTTTAAGTCTCAGAGCATTTTATTTGCAGGCAATGTAGTGGGATTTCTAGCCCGCTCCCCCTCCCCCCCCCAAAAAAAAAAATTATAAGTACAAGGAAAATAAATTGTCTAGAGTTGATGTCTTGGATAGATATTTTTAATCTTAGTTTAAATAATGTTGGGGTTTTTTCCATTCAGCAATTCTGTGTGAAAGGAGAGAAGGGGTTAAAACATTCTGTAGTTTCTGAAATACTTTCCATAAAAACTAGAGTGCATATTAAAAGGAAAACGATTCTTTAAATGCTATTAGCTTTTTATTTAAACTACATATTATTTTGGAGGTGGTGATTTTCAAGAAAACCCCAGAATTTCAGGACAGGGTCTCATTTTGCTAACCGTGTTAAATGTAGTGTATATATAAGAGTGTAATCCAGAGAACCACTAACAGCATTTTCAGTTGTGATAAAAACTTATTAACATATTTGCCTCTTTAATGATTAACTGTCTTTGAATATTAAGAGATTTTTACAACATCTTATTCACACTGAGGAGACTCTGCTAAAGGCCAAGCTTTTTCTTTATTTTATAAGTGAGGCTTCGTTTGATATGCATTCTGATTTTAAAAGAACCATAATATTTTAATCGATCTCTCTGTAAAGATCATGATTATTATAAATGAGATACAGTCGTGCACATCAAGCCTGACTGGTAGATAGGAGGTCATGAGTCAGGAATTATATGAAGAGGGGAAGTAAAAACTAGAAAATTTTCCAACATGATTGTTTAAAGGAACTATTATGTACACTAGCACATGAATTCAAGACTTCAGTTACATCTGCAGAGTTATCAGCCTTCATTTTCTATTAATTTCCTTCAAACTAGCCCTCAAAAAATATAATTTGCAAAAAAATAAAATTAAACCCATACATTTATTATGCAAAACATGTAATTTCATACTGAACTCTTCATATTCACGAAATAGATGACATTAAAAATCATGGCAGAGAAATATATTTGATGAAAATGTTGATACAAACCCAGTCTGTGAAAACACTGGTTAATGTCATTTGCCAAATGTTATTTTATTGTAGATAATTACTTACATTAAATAATTTGAAACACACATAAAGATAACATCTGATAAGATACAAGCTTGCTATTTGAGTATAATTCCATTATCAGAATGGGGAAAATTCTTTTGAATAGATTTTTTTTCCTGTCAAACCTCTAGTCTCCCAAAACCAATATTGTTTTATTTATACACACATTCAAACACACACACACACACCCCTGAACATTTTCAGTTGATATTTCTCCCCCTACTCACAAATGCAAAGATATACTGTTACCCTTTGGAAATCAAATATTTTTTCTAGATGGCATGCTTCTTTAATTAAACTGTATTCTTTATAGTGATCAAATATAATTATCAGTAACAAGTATTTAATGAAAACAAACTGCTTTCTTTTGAAATCTTTCCAACCCACTGTACTTTAAGTCCATAGCTTGTCTGAGAAGATCATTGTATCATAACTAAAAATAAGTATATGATTAAAAGCTTGTCAGGTACTGCATCATTTCACACTAATAAAAATAGAGAAGGTAAACACTAGAGATCCTGATTCATGTCAGGTACAAATCCTATAATTTAAGATATTGCTTCCAATGAAACAGTACTGTTAGTGGTTCAGTGTGCTATAGATCTGTCTTTTAACTACCCTATTTGATATCGTTATGTACTAAGATATTACCCCAGTATCTTTGATTATTACTGAGCGAGATGAGAAGAAAGTGCACTTACACCAGACTCATTGACAGCAAGGTGCTATAGCAACTCTCCTGTAATTAATTGTGAGTGAAAGGGGGTTTGGTTTTTGCAGCCTCGTAAAACTTTTCCCACATGGCTGAACCCACGGTCAGGAGACGTTAGGCAACATTAACTGCCTGCACATTTCTGCAAGGCTCTGGAGGAAGCGGCTCGGCACTGGGGCTCCAATTCTGAAAACCCTGGGACACAAGACATCAGCGTCTACCTTTCATCTTAGCTGAGATTTGGAGAGGGTTCAGACCACAGAGGCTCCTTAATTCTCACTAATTCATTTGCTTTCCTGATTCACTTGGCTTGGGATAACCTGCGAATGATAATGAACCTGTAAGGGGAGCGCTTAGTCCCTTGCCTTTGAATGTGCTCGGCATGGATTGAGGGCTTTCTGTGAATCTTGCAAGAGGGAAAGAATCTTATTAGCACTGATTGCCAGTCATGAGGTTGCCTCTAAAAATTGCTCTTGTATTTTTAACTCTTGCTTGCTTATAACAACCCCAGCTAAGGAGAGAGATGTGTTGTTTACACATCAAACACGGCATTGTTCTCAACATTTACTCATTTCTCTTTGCAATTTGATCTAATCATAACACATTTGCTTTACGTATGTCATTACTACACCACTATGAACACTTCATCATTTTTCCCATGATTATTCTACAAGTTCGTAACTAGCCAAGTCCTCATCTCTTCACCCCCAGCTAAACATCCTCTTTGCATAAATGTATGCTCTCTAGAATAAAGGGTCTAATTTTCTTTTTTTCCTTTTGTTATTAACCATTTCAGCAGAGCACAGCTAGTACTGCTTTTCATGCTGCTAGTGGATTTCTAGCAGATTTAGTGTTCGCTCATGTTGGTTACTTTTTTTTTTTTTTTTTTCAATAAACATAACGTGGATCTGGTTACAAATAAGAATTCAAGGCCCATTGAGAATATCTGAAAATAAAATTAGGAAAAGTGACTTATTTTTGCTTCTCTTTGCCAAAGGAACATTTACCTTAAGGCTACTTTTTTTTTTTTTCCCATTCATTTATGTGAATTTAGGTAACTGTAAAGAAGAAATGGATTGAAACCCAAAAATCTGAGTCAGATTGATTTTATTTAGACCATCAAATTCCTTCTAGAGGCAGCCTTTCTTAATGGCTGAGGATTCAGAATCCAGTTTCTCATGGGCCCCTGTCATTGCCAGAACCAAATTCAAACTCCTGACCAAACCCTGGGACATCCCAGCCTTAAACAGCACGTTCTTCTTCATTCACCTCCTTAGAGAGGTAGGTTGCTTCACTACCGAAATCTTCCTATGAAAAGCTATCACATTTTCAGGTGGACTACCCATCTTTTCTGAAAAAATGTGTTGTTTTTCTGTTGTTTCTAGCCCTTTAAATATGGCATATATGCAGTTCTAGAAAAGCAGTGCTTCAGCTTTGGTATTTAGTAACAAGCCTGGTATCAACCAAGTAGAGCCTTTTGAACCTTCCACACCTGGGACATCTATCCACTAGCCAGAAGTGAATGATGTATTGCACTGGGACAAAGATAAAATTATTTTGTGTTAATTTTTTTTCCTCATGGCTAGGTGGGGGCAGTATAACAGTTGACTAAATCAAAAAAATTGCTTCGAATTTCAGCTAACAAACTAAGTTCCTAGATTCCCCTTGAAATATGAATTTTGTGTTTTTTCTCTGTTATTTGGTGTTACCTCAAAAAAACCTCTAAGTGACAAAATATTACGCCTACTGTTTCCCAACAGAATTTGCCAAAACCGATAATTCTGTGAGACTGCTAGAACTCAAATTTGAACTGGAGCTTCTTATGTGGGAATATGGATTTCTATTATATTGATAGGCTCAACTCTTCTTCAAAGGGCATAAATAAGAGCTGATCAGCCAATGGAATTTATGTTGCATGGGAATTCTAACAGTTTGACATTTGCTTGTCGAATCCTTAAACATTTCTGCAGGACAGTTACCAAAAAAATCCCAACTTGCTTTGGAAATGTCACACAAAAATATCTACATTTTGCATCAAAATGTCAAAACAAAACATTGATTCAAGCTGCTATGTTTCAAAATGTCAATTTGGTATTTTTTATCAGTATTTTGGCTGTATATGATGTGTAAATTTTACTTAGAAATTTTTTTAGAAAATTTCATTGAATTTTACTTTTCCAAAGTAAAAACCAGGCTCAGAAAAATCACATTTTTTTGTTGGAATCTTTTGCACAGCTCTATGGGCAATAGTGAATGGAAAAATACTTCTTTATTAACACTTCCTCACAGATAGGTTTTGCCCTTTTTTTTTTTTTTAATATTTTAAAGAATATTTAAGTCAAATTATTTAATAAAAAAAATAAAAACACCCCAAATTTTCTCAAGGTATGGCCAATTCCATGGGGAAAAAAAAAAAAAAAACAAAACAAAAACAACAAAACAAAACAACAATCTTCTCTTTCTCCAGAATATCCCACTCCCTTTGTTATTAGTAGTTAAATCTAGGTAAAGAAAGACATTCCAGTCTGAATGACACGTGTCAAAAACCCCATATTCATTTTAAGAAGACCAGGTCCTTGAGAGCCTGCCTCCCTGCAAACAGTCCTAGGAGAAAATTACATTTGGGAATTGCTAAAATTAAACTTATGAAGCAGAGAAATCAGGTTCAAAATATCTCCATACCCTGAGGACCAAGCTCGCCCTTTTTGCTATAAAAAGCACCCCTACATGATGGTTATTTTGGTTTTTGATTTCTCATCTGCTGCCTCGTCCCCAGTATAATCATTTGGCTCATGTAGCCTGGCTGCATCTTTCATATAGCACCTTTGCAAATTATAGGAAACACAAGAGCACTCCTGTCTCTCACCAATACACTGCTGTCTAGTATTTTGTTTATTTTTCTGGCTGTTTTTTCCCCTCAGTGGAGATCTCTGCTTATTAGAGCTTCTCTGCTGGGACACTCTTCACTTCTAGCACCCAAGCTCAATTTGGAGCCCATGCAAGCCCCTGGAAATTTTAGAACATGACCCAGCTGGCTCCTGCTCCTCTATTAATCAGCTATTTCCACCACGTTTTCCTCACCACCACCTTTCACTCATAGCACTTCCAAAAATTTTGCACATTGTTGAGCAGTTTTACAGCAATAAAACACCGCTCTTAACTAATCTATTATTCCTCTATGTCTGAAAATGTGAGCAAAATTGGAAAGTGGAACTCACCCACATTTTTCAGCTTAACTTGCAAATGTGCTAGAGAAGAAATTATTTTCTCCTCTAACACTCTAGTCAAAAACCATCAATTGGCAAGTTATGCTCATTTACATACATTTTCTATTAAACTTTTCTATCATAAAAAATTGCCTTTATGATCCAGACACATAATTTATTATGCAATGCACCACCACCATCATCACAGTGAATTGCATTTTACGTGTTTATACTAACAGGGAAAGTGATCAGCTTTAGCCTTCTTTTCATTATATGCATCATTCATCCTCCATCACCAAGATCTCTGGATTTTGTAGCATATCCATCATTATCTAACTGCCAACTGTTTTCAGAGGTTCCACTGCTTTAAGCTCATTATTTCTTCAGATTGGTGAATCTACAGAGAATCTTTCCCCAACATACAGCAGTCAGCATGGCACTTGTGTACAGATGAATTGTAGGGGTTTGTCCTTCACAGTCTCTTTGTACCTAGTTTTGACCCAGAACTGCAGTACGTAATGAGCAGCAAATGCATACTTATATGTCTAAAAATAATAAAAAGTTAAATGGCATTAAAAATAATAACCAAATAGTGTCATCTTTGTGTGGATGGCATGTTGTAAATAAATCTAGTTTACAGATTGCTCCGTAGTTTGGGGTTACCGTCTCCTTATAAAGCAAACTAAAGCACATAGACAAAGAGCTGTGCTATGATAAGGAATTTCTTTCCTGTCCCCATTTACCTTGCTGCATTTAGTTTAATCAATAGCTGAATGGGGAAGAGGAGGAGAATTGGATGGTTCAAGACACTGATAATGGGATATCGAACCTTTCATCTCTATATCATTGATTCAACATAGGAATTGACACACTGGATCAGAGCAGTGGTCCATCTTCTCAGATATCCTCTCTGACAGTGGCTTGTACTAGATATTTTTCAGAAAGAGGCGTCAGAACCCCTGTAGCAAGCATTTATGAAATAACCTGTCCATAGGAAAGGTTTCTTCTTAACTCTCTCGTTTACAATTTGGCTCATGATCACTCTTGGGGTAGTCTGTAACTCTTCAAAAATGTTTTAAATCCTATGGACTGCAACATAGGTGATATGTTTATATAAATACCTATCTGACTGAAGTCTGCATACAGCTGGAGTATTGGCCTTCAAATTGCAATGAGTTCCAGGGGAGAATTGCATATTGCAAAAATTACTAACTTCATTGCACTTATTCTTAACCAGTTGCCTTTCTAAATAAATAACCTCTCCTAGATACAGTGTAGCCATTATTACTAGTGGCCCACCTAAGCCATCTTCTCTCTCATTAAAATAATTTTAAACTTTTCAATCTGTCTTGAAATGAAGGGATTTTCAAGCTTCTAATTATTTACATTGGCCATCTCTGTACTTCATCTATTTCTGATACATTCTATTCAAGACAGGATAACCACATCTGAATATATTACTCCAGATCAGAGCATACCACTGATTTATTTAATGACATTACAAGATTTTTGGCATTATTTCTCTCCCAATACTTTAGCATCCTAACAGTTTGTTCGCTTTTTTGACCCTTGCTCCATACAGAGAAGAGTTTCATTGAACGATCCAGTATAAGACACAGGTCTTCTCTTGAGTGACAACAACAATGTATTTGGGTAGCTCAAATTATTCCTTCTTATGTTACATTTGTCAACACTGAGCCATTTTCCTGAACATTCAGGTAGATTTGTTAAGTTTTACTGGTTTCCTTACTGCTTTCTTGATCTCGAATTTTCTGAAACATTTGAGTTTTCTTTACTGTCTTTTTTTACGTATAAGTATCATGCAATTTGCTTAACTAAAGTACAGGAAAAATAAACCAGTTTCTAACTCTGCTACGAAGCCTGGAAATCCACCCACACGTATATACATACATTAACTCTCTCTAGGTTCATAATGTTTTTTCTTTTCATTGTTCTCCTTTACGTAAACAGCTTCTAGTCCTTTCTTGTTTTTTTCTCTGGTGGCTATTTCCCGACAGTGTTTTCCAATAAGATTTATTTTCAGAAATTTAGTTAAAATATTTTTTGGTTGGAATAACACATTCTGGTAGACTAGAAAAAAATGGTCTTTCTTTATGTGAATATGTCACTTTCTGTCACACTGTTATGTCACTATTATATAACTCTAAAGTCACAGTCTTATTATTCCAGTCCTAATTTTAGTTTAGAAAGAGACATACTGAGTTGGCATTTCTACAAACATTCCTAAAGCCATAAAAATCAGCTTCAGCATTTGCTATTTTATTGAAAATGGCTGCATTTAATGGGACATTGCATATTCTCAAGAGCATCTCAAGCACTTTTTTCTTAAATACCTCTCCAAGTCTCAGGTGTCCTATCCACTCCAGTATCCTGAGGAAAAAAAAAAAAATTACAAAGGCAGTTGGTGCTTGCTGGACTAAGAGAAATAAACTACTGTTCTCGATTCAGGTCTTAACACAAAATGCAAACCAAAAACCAAAGAGATGACCTTGTTGGTAGCCTTAGCAAAACCGTTATGTACATGCAGTATGAACAAGATGAACAACTCTTTTACCACAGGGAAGGTTCTGATCCTTGATAGTAGAATTAAAGAGTTATGGCATCATGCTAAGCAAAGACTTTCACCTTTTTTCTTCTGAGTTCTTTTCTGTGTGAGGAAGCAGAAGTGCTGAGTCCATCAGACTTTTAAATATTCTTAACAAGAAGAATAATGGTATGACAGTAAGTATGTTAACTAGGCTGCCGGTGGAGAGCTATTTCGCGTCAAACTCTGTCCAAGACTAGCTAAAATGCTTTATATTTGTTTCTTTTTTGAAACAAAACTCTCTAATCCAACACCTACCATTAATGTGCAGTTCTGGGTCTGCAGACCTGAAGGACATCTAGAGACAGCATTTTCAGATGTGCACAAGTCCTCACCTTCATTCTCTTCTACAGATTTCTCTGGACTGACATGTTCAAAGCAAAACTGTCAGATGGAAGAAAAAAGGCAGCTTAGTTACAATCAAGATTTGCATCACTTCAAAGATGTTGAGGATCAAGGAGGCCTCTGTATCTACATTCTGCACCCAGCAGAGGGGAGATGAAGGGACTAACAACCTGGGATGCTCCATGAGAGCATGTCGCCCCTCTCAGCATCAGCCAAGCATTCCCAGTGTGCACAGGCACTGGGCATCTCCAGGAACTGTGGACATGAGGCATTTCTGCTGTACCTCTGTATACACATCCATCACAGGCACAGTTGGCTGGACTGAAGAGTTAGCCCATAGCAAGGGAAATGTACATCATTCTTAACATTACTCGTGGCAACGGTATTTTCGGGTTAATTTGTAAAAAAATATGACCTGAAAGCCTAAGGCTGAGTTTCAAATCAGACAGTTATTTTAAGGCTTGCTTTAATAAACCTAATTTATTATGTGAGATAACAGAGTTCTGCAATCGACTGCACAGCTTCATGGCTGAAGTTAGTAATTCATGTGAATAATGCTGCTAGAAGAAAACATGTTATGTGATCAGTCCATAGCAATCAGACATGATGCCTAGACAGCAGCTATCTTCACTGTTTTTCCTAAAACACAGAATAGCTGAGAGGACTAGTTATCTCAGCTGTAAATATCTGAGTTACGGGAGCACAGCTGGAACGTCACGGCTCCCTACCCCTGCACAGCGTTTCCTATAGCTATAGCAGCATGCCACTATTGAGAGCTAAAGATAAAGAAGTTTTGTAACTTGCTACTGTCATGCTTACAATAAAGCGTACTCTCATCTTTAGCATTTCTGAGTCTTTTTGGTGTCTGTGTTTAAAGCATAAATGTAGCATTCCTGGATGTCACCCTCAGTAGATAAAAGCATTAAACATTTTCATAAACAGGATAAAGCACTGCAATTACACAGAATGCACTGACGGTGCCAGATCCAAGGCCAGGTAAATGTGCACCCTTCGACTGCTGGGCACACCAGAAAATACTTAATTCTAATTGATTAAAGTAGAAGATTGGAAGAAAAAAAAATGAGTTCTTTAAGTGAATAGCAGTGGAGCTTTCTCATGCATTAGGGCATAAAATGACACTCTGTGGGAGTCAGAAAGTAATTTTTCTCCTTCAGATAAAATGTTGCACAACTGGCCAAGTACAATTATGAATGATTTACCTACAATGCATAAGGTATAAGATACTGCTTTTAAGTCACACGTATTGGTCGTGTCTTCTGCTATGACAGCTTCTCTGTCTCCTGCCTCGATATCTTACATTAATGTGTGTAAAAGGTAGTTAGCTCTTTTGGAAGTATATTTAAAAAGCAGCATGAAAACATTTTGAAATGTTCTCTGGTATTCTAGTCAAACTAATAGCTAGAATACTGGGATGAATGCATCAAATCTTTAGGAAGAGATATGAATACTCTGCTTGCATTTCAACCAGGAAACATTGCCAGTCACAGCTGTAAATGGAAGGAGAGGGTGAGCTGCTACAACAGTGATTATTCATAAAATAAAATAGTTTAAAAATGAAGTAAAAAAAAAAAGACTCAATTTACGTTTGTACTCCCTCTCCCAAGGGAATGAATAATATCTGTATTTCACAATGTACAACTCATGCAGTTGGTGGTCTGCAATAGGAAATATAAAAATAGATAAGGACATGGAAACAGAAGAGGAGAGGTTTGATGGGGTCGGGGGCGGTGTGTGTCCAGTAAACGTCTAGTTCTAGTACTTTATCAAGGATATTTGTAAATGGAGAGAGAAGAGTCAGAGGCTGAAAACATTTCAGGAACCGCTCCCAAAGCTGAATATTGACAATGGCTGCATCATGGCATCATCTAAAAAGCAAGCTGAAAAAGCTAAGAAGGCTTTCCTACAAAATCTTATAAATCTTTAGCTGAAGAAATCACCTCACCCCAACCCATGGAGGTTCTGCCAATAGCATCTTCATTATAAACGTAGGCAAGTACACGCCTGTCAAACTCACAGTCAGGGCTGTCTGCAACACGCAGTATTTGTAGGAAAGAGTCCCTGCAGCACAGGGTGTTTGATGAGAAACTCAGCATCATACTGGACCTGGTGGACAGAGCCTGCTGGCGTGCCTGCCCCGCAGTACAGCCAGGCAGATGGAGGTGCTGCGCTGGGGATGGCAGCAGGAGCAGGGGTGCTACAGGGAAGGTGGCTTCTGAATAACACTTCTGCTTCAAGCAACTTCTTGTCAGCAGTCAAGGTTTCAGGTTCATGGAGCAGTGGCCTCCTGAAAACTGCTGCAGGACTTATGTAACTGTTAGTTTATTTGGCGAGATCTAATAAATGGATGAGATATTATGAGTCTTGCTAAGGGATGCTGGCCCTCTGCACGCACAGCAAAATGGCTGGTTTAGTGGATTTTCACTAATTTCCCATTGCTTCAGCATGATACAACGGTCCTAGAGAAATCTAGCAAACAATAACCAGCTTCCTCTTTCGCGGTTCAAAAGCCTCTCATTTCTGATATGTTAATGGTCTTCATAACAAACATTTTCTGATATTGAAGCAGTTTAAGAAATCATAGTAATTTCTCCCTACTTCATTCTTATCTGGACATGGAAAAAAATAATTGAACATTCTCAACCCTAAGCCGAACAGAAGACAAGGACTTTTTGACACATTCAGTGACAGTAAATCTTTGTCTTATCCATCCAGGTGGGGAAGTATTTGTGCCTCATTTTCATGCTTTTAATCAAACTGCAGACCTCTCATCTGACAGCCACTCCTCCTTTTATGAGCCTTTTTCAAGAGAGGTATGGCTTAAAGATGATGTAACCTCTTAATAACCTTAATCAGGTTATTTTTTATTATGTTCTAGTTCATTATAATCCTAATAAGTCTGTGAAAATCTAGAATTAAAAATTGTTTCTTTAATTACTTATCTTTAAAACATTAGCTACACATGGCATTAAAATATTATTTACCAAGAAAGAAACATGTACACTGGTAAGACAAAACATTACTATGTTGGATCTAGAGTTTATATTTAGGGAGAACAAAACAAAATCCATAAGGAGCTGCCCTTTCTCCTCAGTCTGAGCCCAGAAGGTAATACTGATTTGTCACTAACTCTTCAAGTTACTATTTTATAGCTACTCCAACAACATCTTTTGGCAGCATATAAGATATCCTGCTGTGTACAATTAACCAGTAAGCTGATTGGGCAAGTAAGTTGTACTACAGCTCCCAGTATATGCAACATGGTCTCATTCTGTATTAAGCCACTGGTCAATGAGATTTCAATGCAAGCGCAGAGGACAGTTCTTCCATATGCTCTGGGTGTGCTATAGGAGCCCACAAGGAAAAAGCTTCTGCCGACCCCCAAAAGGAAAGAGTCTCAATCAGTGCCCAAAAGTAAGACTCATTTTTGTGTATCCCAGATATCTACAGATCCAGCCACAATACGCTTCACTTGGTTTTCCACTGAAGAAAAAACCCACATTATAGTAAAAAATACAAAGATAACTTTTTGTTCTTTAGAGGGAAGGCAGTATGCCCGGAGCTCTGGTGTCCTATGATCACTAAGCAATGGGAGTTTTTGGTTCCCAGCATAACATGTGGTCCAAAGATGAGGTAAGCAGATCTTTGCAATGCAAACAAAGTATATAGCTGGCTACCGACCTCCTCACTGGCACCTCACACTGATTAGTTCATGACTATCAGTCACAACCAAAGATCAGGGTCTAGATACAAAAGGGACTTTGAGAGAGGTTTTTTAGGTATGGCTTATCAGGTAGCACTAGCTGCTATATTCAGGAAATGTGTCCATGATTTTCAATATACAAGATGGACGGCATCTATCTTGTATACAGACTATAATATTATGTATTGGTCCTGGATTTAGTTTATTGTAAGACCATTGACTTCTTATTTGTACAGGGTGTTGTGAGATTTTGTGAGTTACTAGTCTACAGATCTGAAATAACAATACTGTATGTGTTAGGCATCATAGCTACAACAGCACTCCAAGCAAGTAGACAAACCTCAAGCCTCAAGAAATTCATTGTGCCAAGTTTTTACACTCCAGACACCATTTACCAGTCCCATATGATTCAGACATAGTTCAGGTATTCAACAACTTCCCCAGTTAAGCCCAGAATTCAGAAAGCATCACACTTCAAGAGACAAAGAGCCAAAGGTATGCAAGAGGAAAGTGAAAGAAAAAAACAAGAAGTAGGATAAAGACGGGGCGATTTTATAGCTACATTCTATACATTTAGAGAAAAAAATACGTACATTTAATATTCCATTTGAACCACCCTCCTCTGAAGTATAGGCTATTGTCAGAGACAGGAAATTGAGCCAGATGAACCCTAATTTAATATGGTTTCTCCTGTAATCCTATTTCCATGGAGATCTGTTATTTTACTGAAGGCAGCAGAACTAACAGATTCTGTTATTTCATAATTGTGAATCTGTTTTTGAGGATCTAACTGCAATAAATTGTCTACTTTCAGTTCCTCAGATAACAGGCCAAATTCTGCCTACAGGTCTTCTGAGCCAATATGAGACATAAACATACCATTAGGGCAGACCTGCAGGCTCGTGGCCATGTACTCCCTACAAGTTAGTGTGCTTTGTGCATTTCTGTTTATCCAGCTAGAAATGAGTTAATATAATTTTGAAGAATCTTAATTTTTAAACTCATGACAGCCTGTGTTTTAAACAGTGCATTTTTATAACAAACTAGTAGTTTTAGTTGTTTGTCTGAATTCAAACTGTTCCCAAAGACACAAAACAGACCAACTGAAGGGACAGAGCTGGGGAAAAAATTAATAATAATTAAAATTAAGGAAAAAAATAAAAGCAACAAACAAACAAACCAAAAACACTTTATGGGCATTTACTTGCAAAATTATTATCTACTGTTGTCACAAACAAAAAATGTGAGTTTGCATGGTCAACATCCCTTTAAATCTGTACTGCTCAGGTTTCAACAAACAGGCTTCTGCTGCTTCTGCTTGGTCACATACACTAAAGCACCTCTGATAAAACACATGCTTGGCCATGTATGAGCATGGTAAAATGCTGCGGGCTGATGCACAGGCAGGTGAGCATCACGGCTGCTCTGGAAAAAATGGAGCTCCGCTGTGTCACTCTGCTCTGGGTTTTACAGCTTGGTGGATGCAGTTTTCATTTGCTTGTGTTCTCTCACCGATGATGTTATAAGGCAGTTAAAAAAATAATGAATATTGTTAAACATGTATTAGTAACTTGTTGTTAAGCAATAAGAGCTAATGGGAGGACATTTCCAAGCAGTTAATGATTGGCCAGAGGAGATGACTTGGGGTCCTTAACGCAGTGAGTCATTAAATGTGAAGCAATACCCTTGTTTCCCCCCCCCCCCCCCCCCCCCCCCCCCCCCCCCCCCCCGGTATTGCTATTTGCATTTCCCCCCTCCCTGTTTACATCTCCAGTTTTCTGCACTCCATTGATGTGAATGTCATTTTCTTAGGCAGCTACTTATTCCTAGACCTTAGTAATTGGCACAGAAATTCTCCATTCACAATAGTCTATGAGGTTTCTGATAAATTATACTTGGATTTCTGATTAAATTATTATTAAATATTTAAATGAAGACTTCATCCACATTTTTGAGATCACAGATGAAAAAAACTACATATATCAGTGTAATCCATTTATTGGTTTCTGGTGGAAAAGTCCTATGGGGAGTGTCACAATTCCCTGTGCTGTCCTTGAATGCATTTTGTATTAGGACCTGTGATTTAGCTGAAAGATATATAAAAATCACACACAGTCAGACAGATCCCTCCTGGCTACACATCTGAGAAGGCTCAGGAGCATAAGGTCAACACACAGCAACTTACGCTCACAAAATGAGCCCAGAACCACCTGTTTCAGATGTTAGTATGCAAAGATTTTCAAGGTCTGGAGCTTTTGAGCAAACCACACCACTCTTGGGGGATCTGTTCTTTCTCTCTCTTCTCCTTCCTTCTTTCCTCCTCCTACCAACCATACACACAAAAGCAATGAAAGTTAAAGGACAGTAAATTACTTCATGGAAGCATGTTTTAAGTAAAGTTGCTGTTTATCTTATTCAAGGAATTTGATCCTGAAGTGGTTCAGCCATGAAAAGCAGTCCTTTGAGATCAGAGTAATCCCTGGTGTTACTATGGACTGTCTTGTCACTAATAGTTACCTAGTTTGAGTGATACCTTTTTTTTTTTTTTTTTTAATCCTTTTTTTCTGAGCACTGCAGCTTAGTTCAAACTTGAAGACAATCACTGTGCATTTTCTTAATTATAGTGACTCTGTTTGCATAAAAAAAAGGTTCTATTTGCATTTCATGCAAACTCTACAGATTATTACTGATTAATTTTTATACTTACAAAAATGGTAATTTTAAATGAGAACACTGCTCTTACTTTCTTATTACCTCCTTTGCTATGAATTTGTAAGTATGACCTAGAACTATACTAGAACATGTGCAAACAGATAAATCAGTATGTTAGTTATAGATGTGTTTATTCTTTTTTCATAACCACAGGCCATTCTTATTTTTAAAGTCCATCCCTTTTTAAGTGAAACTCAAAAGGAAGGTTTGTTGGTAGACTGCAATTTGTCAAAACTGCATAAAGAGGCCAGAGGAAGCAAACAATGATATTCCATGGGATCATAATTTCTTAAGAATGTAAAGGAAACGTGATCATATAAAGTGTGGGACAGAACAATCCAGTGTTTCATTTCCTAGTTGAAAGCTGAATATTTCCTGAATTCTGGCAGGCTCAATGGGAAAGAGGTGGTGATTTTTTGGAAGACATTTTGGCTGAACTTCAATAACAGGCTTGCGAGAGCTGCTTACGGCAAGGCAGGCAATGGCATGAGACCAATCTCAACATGATTTGGGTGTTACACTGCCTGGTATCTTCCTTCCATAAGCTCAATAATGGGGCACATGAAGACAACAAAACAAAACAAAAATCCTCAATATTGACCAAAAAAAACAAAATGAAACTGACTTTAAGTCTAAGTAAACTATGCAAACATCTTAAGTGGAGAGCTAAGTGGCAGAAATTCTTGGCTTCCATGGGCAAAATCCATAAAGAGAGAAAAATACTATTTCTTTAGATGATCAAAGCATTGGAAGCAGATACAATGTTTGACTACTGGTGGCCTTCACTTTTCTTTTTCTTTAGTTCAGAGTGATAGTGATTACTAATGAAGAAATCACTGAATTTTATGGTTTTCTGTGTTTGTAAGCATTACATCATAAAATAACTTTACAAATATTTTATTATTCAAAAAGATTTAACAAATGTTTTGGCTGAACATTCTGGATTCCTGTCATTAACTATTGTCATTACTGCTGTAGAAGGATAGTGACTTTTCCCTTGATTGGTCAAAAATAATTGTAATAAAGAAAGAGAAGATGAAGTTGTTGAAGTCTTGTAGCAGAACCTTTCAGTCTCTTTTTTTTTGGAAGCAATTTGTAGAGCAAGAAGAGCTAGGACAAGGGAGAAGGACAAGACAATTTTAGGACAGTTAAATGCTCCTGCAGAGTAACATGGCTCAGATATTGCCCAAGGCTACATTAAGGTGTTGGAATATTTACTGGCTAAAATAATTTAAAAAGTAAATTTCTTTGATCATAATCACATGAAATAACTGTTTTGGGTGATTGCATATGTAGTTTGGGGAACCTGATGGTGTGTCTATCACTCATGGGGACAACCAGCACTCTCCTGCTCATGAGCCCTCATTGTCAAGTGCCCATTGCGTCGGTAACTTCTCTTTGCCTGCTTTCATTTTGAGACTGAGTATCTCTGTTTCAGTCACGTCTGTAAGGCACGGGAAGAGTCAGGACTTCCTTGCAGTAGGTGCTTTTCACAGAGATCACTCCCCGCTGCCTCAGTGAAAGGAGCTTACGTGTGGGAAGAGTGGGTCCACCTCCAACTCATGGCCTCTGTCCTTCCGCTGACCCCTGGCTCTGCCGCTCCTTCTTCTATTCTCGACCTCTTTTCACAATTGCCCATCTTCCTCTGCGGATGGTCTCTCTGCTGTTCTCTCACCTAATATGGATTTTGATTTGTCACAGGGAAAAAAAAAAAAAAAAGACCCAAAGAAAGAAGGTTGGCTGTGAACTCTACATTTATGCTTCCTGAACAGAAACTCTGCCTGCATGAAAATCAAATAGGGAAGGGAATAAAACATGGTGATTTTGAGATCAGATTTTCCCTGATTCCCTGAGAAGCCCAGAAGTCAGAAAGTCACTGTCAGCTCCCTGTTTCTGTGTTTCAGCTTTATTTTCAGCACAGGTTAGAGCTTTATGCCACCACTCTTGGCTCTTATTCTGCCTTTCCTAGAGTGGGAAGCATATGGGAATGCATGACAGAGTTTAAGATTCTGCAGTCCTGAGGCAGTGAATACTATTACAACATTGAGCAGCACTGAAAGTGCTCCAGCTTCTTCCTAAGGACTGCCCCAAACCTCCTTACCATCTGCCTGGGCTGTTCTCAGCGAAGCTCCTCAAGACCCCAGGTTTTCTCCCAGGAGATTCGCAGGGCGTTATTAAAGGGCAGCACTCTGTGTGGCTAAGCAGTGTCAAAGTGAGACCATCTGATAACAAATACAATGTGAGCTGAAGTCGGAAGCAGTAGCATTCCCCCCTTAAACTGTGATGGTGCTTCTGTATCACTACAGATACATTATCTTATTTACAGAATTACAAACTAATGATAGGGTATGAAAATGCAAAGCATTGTGCTAACCTGGAGTTTCTCAGTTTCCTCCTTTGGTACATTTGTCTCATAATTAAGGGATAGTTTTTGTCTGTGAATAATAAACACTTTGAGGTTGAATTAATTCAAATATTTCCTATCTCTCTTGGTAAAATAATAGAGATATTCCAGGCTATCTCCTATTGCCCATTAATGTTGTGTATATAAATAAGCCAGGTTATCTTTTCCTTGTGAGAAATGTTTTATCTAACAGGCTCTTGTCTAGTGGTTCAGTACTCTACCACTCTAAATTAGGACACTTTATCTTAAGGCTTCATAATCTTACGAGACTATAATTGGAAAGTTTATAAAAAAAATCCTGCTTTGTAAGCTTGGCAGCTGAGATAGAAAGAGGGAATGAGAAGGGCTACAGCAGAATTACACCATCACTGCTAGCCTGACTCCGCTTGACAGAGCCGTTTAATATTTTGACAAGACAAAATATAAAGCAGCATTTTATTCTGTAGAGACTTCACTAGACACAAGCATGGAAGTGCTTGTGATCAATAAAGTTTGCGGTGGAGAGTGATTTATTTACAGCAGGGTATTATGTAGAGAAAGAGCTGTGATATTTCCACAGGCTTTGACGGCATAATGGGCCCCTCTCAATCCTTACATGGAAGGGTTAGATTGTCATGGTTGCTCAGGCAGTATTCAAAACGTTATCTGATCAGCCTTAAAGACTTCAGAACGAGACAGATGATTAGTTACCCTAAACGATCCTCATCATGCAGAAATTGATGATTTAATATAGTCAATGACAGACGATTCCATTTGTACTAGATAAAGTGTCTGCGGTTTGTATCAATCATAATAGAGTTATTATTGAGCATAAAAGAAAAGCATGTTTAATATCATTAATTCCAGATATGTCGCTTTCCACATCTGGCATTCATCCATAGAGCAGAACCACTCCAGGCTATCATTCCTGCCTGTGTGCTGGTGACTCCAGTGTTTTTTGTAATTTCAAAATGTTTTTCAGCACCTCCAGCTAGGTGCAATAACAGTTTACAGATTACCTATGTCATCACATTTTGACAAACTTCTCAATCTGATGTGACCTTCATCTTTAGCCATCTGCTTGCCTTTGTTTCTGCCTTTTTTTTTTTTTTTTTTTTTTTTGATAAACCTCTGCAGCTTAAAGCTGTAGTGGTTTGTTCCATATTCTTCTAGGTCAACATTTCACCTGTGTAAATCCAGAAACACAGACTGCAATGTACAGACAGTAACCTGGGTTCAAGTCTCAAGGTAGTTGACACTGGGCAAACCCCCAAGGTAGGTATTTTGATCACCTACATCAAATGCTTTTTAATTGTTAAAGGTTATCCCTACATAAAAATCAGCATTCATAAAATAATGCTTTGTAAAACCAGTCTTTCTGAGGGGCCTGCCTTTTTTGAATTCCTAGGAAATGTGGGGCAGAACCTGGGTGTTTCCATAACTGAATCATAAATACCTGTAAGTGACTGAGCAGAAACCATGCTGAAAATGCAGCTCAGACCACTGCACGTGCAATTGATTAATTTGACCATGAAACCTCAGCACCCAGCAGAGAACCCAAACATACATGCCACTGGTGTTCAGGAGGGAGACTAAATTGCCAGAAAAGTACTGCATCTATGTACAGATATTTTTTTTCTCCCTATTTTCCTGAATCCCAGCTAAAACTTCAAATGAGGAATGAGGTACCTACAGGATTTTGTTTATTTACTCATTGAGATGGATGATTGCATGTTTTTTAGTGATAAATGCTCAAAAAAAAGAAAATTAAAGGGTTATGAAAGAATGCAAGCAAGCTTGTTTTTAAACACTGAGTCAAAGATTTCTTGTTGTATTGTTCAAATGAGAAAATTGGTGAGGCATTCTTTTACATGTAGTCACAGGGGTCTCCTCTCCTTTTTTTTTCCTGCTTGCATGGGTGTTTTATACCAGTGGGTATAAACAGTCCAAATGAGTTGGCTGCCTGCCAGTTCAAACAGCAGGAAGTTTACTGATGCTGGAAGCTTTATTTATTTTGTGTTTTATTTTGGAAGGAGGAGTAAAGAAGGCTAATAACATTTCGGGGGCAAAGAGTGCATTGTTGTCCTGCACTTCAGGCTCTGCTATCAACCAAGCATTGCAACATCTCCTATACTGTAGAGTTACATTTAAAGATCAAATCCACTATTACCTCCTCCTCTCCTATTGTCACTCCTACAATGAAAAGACAAGAAACCTAAATCATCTGAGTAACTACTACTGTACATACAAGTATTGTAACTAGGGGAGACAAGGAAATGATAACTACTGAGTAGATCCTAGTTAATTCTGTGCAAAAGAAGAAGTGGAAAGTTAGGTGCAGCCCTGAACTGATCTCAAGTGATAAATAATTAACTTAATAATAACAAAGATCCTGAGCTTCCTACTTTAATTTTTTTCCATCTGTACCTGGTCATATGTTTTCTTCAGTAGCAAACCTATTTTTTTTCTGATGGGGAAGAGCTTGCTGCTGCTAACCCATAGCTGCTGGGTCCTCCCCCTTCAGGTGCTGCCCATTTTATTTCTTCAGATTATGGCACATGAAACCAGACTGGTGGAAGGGCCCAGTGATACCACCAAACCCTCAGCCCTTCTGCCTGGCTCATTTTGGTGACCTGGTTTGTAGAGCAGTGCCTCAAACCATTCCTTCAGAGCAGCCAAGGGAGCAATGAGTTGTCCTGATGGGGTGAGAATAAGCAGACAAGGGGAAGTGGAGAATGTCCTAGTGAGAAGTTGTTGCCAGAAGACATGCTCCAGCAGTTTCATCATCAGCAATACCACATACCTCAGGGAGTTTAGGCAAAGACCTCAAGCCTCAGCAGAGATTGTTTTAATATCTAGATGAGAAGTCATCCCTGGGAAACTGCTGTTAGTAGCTGACCTTAACATGATTCACCCTTGTGGCTCCTTTTTCTACATATACGTGAAATGAGAACAGTTTTGATCAACCACTTAAAAAAAAAAAAATGTAGCAGATATCAAGGATGATATAAAAAGCAATCTTACCTTGTTTTGGTAATTACTTTTCACATTAAACACTTTCATTGTGAAAATAAGATGAAAAGATAAGTATTCACTACAGGAAGCTATAAACATAAAATATAGATGCTGAATATAGCATATGCCTTAAAGCAGTAGTGATCAATCATCACAATAACTCAAGTTCACTAGACAGCTGAAACTGTCAGAGCAGGGTAACAGGTGACTGCTTCCTCAGTATCATTAAAGCTTTTAATACAGTTATTTCCTTCTGCATATAAGAATATGCATATGTGCATTTGTGCATATATGAGGGTAAATGAGAGGAACTGCTACCAGTGAGTTAAAAAATAATTAAAAAAAATAGTAATATTTTCAGTTCTTCAGGATAGCCTTGATACAAGAGGAAAAACTACTTTCCTCTAAATGTGCTTACTGGAAATTACCATCGTGTCAGAGGACACCTACCTTTTGGTTTGGATTTCTAGCATGAGACATGGGCGAAGATGCCTGGTTTGACAGGTATCAGATGGTGTTAATGTGCTCTCACATATTCTCTAAGAATCATCTCATGGCTAATCTATCCGGCAACTTTTGAAGGAAAAAAATGTAACTTCCCAAAACCTGAAAGGAAAAGAATATTCAAATTATTCTTCATCATATTAAAACTTACTGTTAAAGCAAATATCTATAGGTAAAAGAAAGAAAAAATGTACTCTGAAGGAAGATTTAGGAAGAGATCCAAGAATGAGATATGTTGAATCACAGCAGTGAATACACAGGTAGAGAATTTTAAAGAAGGGCGAATTACTATCTGAATAGGGTTTCTAGTCTTGGAAATTAAAGGGTTCAGAAAAAGCTCTTGAAACCAAAAATATTAGAGGGTACTGACAGTACCATATAAAATGCAGAAGGTGAAATTGTCTGTATTGTTAAGAGATAAAAAAAGAGTAATGACTGCTTTAAGTGGGCAAGGTGTAAAAAAGGAGCTATAATATAAACTGAAGAGCAGGCCAAGAGGAGGTACAGGCACTGGTCACTTTGTCCTTTGGTGTGTCTATCTGGTATACTGCACTCTCAGCTGGCCACGTCCTGGTCACAGGGGGATGCAGGTCTTGGTCACTGGAAAGGGCACAGAGATCCAGTCTCCTCCACCGCTGGTTCCTACTCAGACCACAGGAGCAGCTGTGTGGACACTGCAAACCGCAGCTTGCAGTCACAGCTGGTCCCCAGGTGATCACTAATGACCTTACATTTCCACCCGCTTTCCTGTTTCCTCACTTTTCCTGACGCCTTGTATCTCCCGACCATCTAAAAGAGTTGTCTTCTGCATCCCTCTGAGTCTTCTCTTGAATGCTAGATTGCTATATAATTCCTGTATTTTCAAGAGGTCCCCAGGGTTTTACACCCAACTCCCTAAATGCAGAACAGCAGCTACCTTCCTGGAGACAGGCTTGCTTCAGGCTCACTGAAACAGTGGGGAAGAGCAGGCAGCCACACTAAAGAGAGTTTCATTTCTGCATGTAGGCCCTGGTGGGATCAGTGGCTGTCTTCTGTGACCTCAGTTCAGCATTGCTCTACCACAAGATGTGCAGAATGGCTTCCTTGCTGCACACAGGAAAATACATCCAATGGAAAGTAAAAGTAATTAGAAGCTTAAAACAAAGGACGATGATGATAATAATAATAACAACAGTAATAATAATAAATAGCTATATAATGCTGTTGGGCACTGAGAGACAGAAAGGACACCATAGGAAGGTGCTGGTGAGAAGAAAGCATGTGACAGCTTTATGCTTGGATTGGTACCAGCAGGAGTTTCTCCTCTAGGCATCCAGGTGAGCTGAGCAGCCCCATGCCTTGGTAAAGCTGGATTCCTTAGCCTGTCAGAGCCTACCCTCTATCCAGTTTTGCAAAAAAATCTGTTTTCTCACTAATTTTGGAATCCAGCTGTGATTTACATCTCCTTGTTCAACAGCAGGATTTTCCCGTGAGAATCAATCTCTTTTCAGGTTCAGACCTGCCTCCAAAATCTCAAGATGTTTGGTTAAAGTGACATTTCAGCCACTTTCCTTCAGCAAAAGTGACATTGAACACAATAGCAAAGGAACTGAGAGATGGCCATATGTAGACAGGCAAGAAAATCAGACTCAAGAGCCAGTGTTGTGTGGAGCCACTTAAAGTCGAGACATATATTTTATTTCTCACCTTTCAAGCAAATACATGTCTTTTGTGTCCACTCTTTAGGGTCACATGGAATAGTGAAACCTTGGAGACAGGAAAGAAAGAGAAAACAGATTATTACAGACCTCAGTGCTGTCCTGGGCAATTCTTCCTTCTTTTTTTCCATATAATGAATTAGCTCCTTGTGCAAGAATTCAGTTCAAGTCTTAAAACATAGTGAATTACTATTCTAATTTACCAGTGTCAGCTTTGTTTCAACCCACTGTTAATCACTTGATTTTGTATGTTTTACAAAACTGAGACAGATATTTATAAATGTATTGTGGAGCACATAGGGGTAGATCTTGCATACTTACACATATATATTTTAACAAATACATAGTTATTGAAATTCATCTATAAGAAACTGCACTTAAGTTCAAATCCATCTCGTGGTCAACACCATCCAGCAATTTTTTCCTTCCTTATTTTTTTCTCTATTTTTTTTTTTTTTTTAAAATACAGGTCAACCGTTCAGTTAAAGTTCTGTTAAAATCATGCTGCTGATCTAATTCCTAGTAACAAAAGTAATTATTTTGAGGTTTAGTTTGCTACGGTTACACTGGTACAGACTTTACATACCCTAAAATTTAGGGGAATGGCACTGCAGCTCCAGCAAGCACCAATTCAAATCCATGTGACCTCTGCAGAGTTTTCCTGTGCCTTGTCATATTATCACCACTTCATCTTATAAAATGTTTATATTTATTTTTTATTGTTTTTCCTTTTCTTAACTTGATGTTTAATGTCTCAGCATGACTGAAGGTAAATCCAGCTATAGTATCATGCAAAGCAGAGGTACTCTTTCCCCCATCATTTGGTTTTGCACAGTTTCTCTAAGTCATGGGATTTTCTCCCTCAGATTTCTCTCTTAGCCATTCCTTCTTTGCCTCCTCCAGAAGGGTTTGTGCTGTACATTTTCCACCATTGGATGTCCTACTCTGCCCTTCCAATCTGCACATTTCTGACATCTATTTTTGCTTTTAAGAGCTAAAACCATAGGATTATCCTCCTCTGGCTCTCTCTCACTGGCTGCTCAATAACAAAAGAATGGGCTTAGAAGGAGCATCACAGGAAATAAACCTGCCAATGGACAGGGCAGAGATGAAAAAAAATCAAGCTGTAAGTGCATGAGATGGACCTGAATAACTGTTGGTGGTAACACACCTTTGGGTGGCTGGCTCAAGCTTTCCAGATACCTTTGGAAGGGTGGGTTTTTTACTGCAGTGAACCTCAGAAAGGCTTTCTTGCTTGATCGGGCTGTCATTCCTAACAGGTGGAATAACACCTGTAGTTGAAACAACTTGCAGAGAAATCTGCTCACATTAAGAAAATGTAAACAAAGTTGATTAGTTCGGAGCCTGAATACCCAGCGGGGAGACACTCCTGATGGCAAGTTATCTCTCTGAGAATATAGATACAGTCCCTGGCTTGTTCCAGTCTTCTGGGTCTTACTCACAGGGATCAGTTAAAACAAATCCCCTTAGAATGATTCATTTGCCTTTCCTGCACAGACCTAGGCTCCCGTGCATTCCAGCTTCCCCTGGTGTGTGGGATGAGAGTTTGTCACTACATCTTTGGATGGGATTCTCACCGGCATACTCTCCCAAAATCTCAAGGTAGAACTCAGACCTCATATCCTAGGATGCCCTTAAGCCAATACAATATGCATACCTTCATGTTCATACAGAACAAAAGCTCAATAAAAAAAAATATATATATATATGGGTCCATTTCAGAGTATTAGTCATCCTTTTTCTTCATATGATTAGATCTTTTTCACATAAAAATGCACTGCAATACATATTAAAGTCAAGGTTGTGAAAAATCAAAACAACTTTGATCAAACTTGTTGGAAATGAAAACAAAGAAAATGAATCTTAACAACCCATATGATATAAGCAGATAACAAAGTACAAATGAGCATATTTGCTGCCACCCCAATTTGCAGCATGCACATGTGTACACCTACTGCACAGTAATATACATTACTGAATAATAAATCACACTTTGATCCAAGTAACCCAAAGCATTTTACAAACACTAATTAAAACTTGAAATATCTCTCTGAGGTACTTAAATAACAATGTACATAATTTGTAGGTGGGAAGAATGAGCCAAGGGAAGGTTAAATTAACACACTCAGGATCAGAAGGGGAATTGGTGAAAAATCAGGAAGATGATACTAGTCTGTATCCCACTCCTCTATGCAAACTAAGGGAATCTGTCCTCCTTCAATCTGCAGAATATGAGTGTTATTGTAACTTTAAAAAGGTTTTCCAGAAGATTACTTGTCAGAGTTCATTTAATTACTATGAATTCTAAGTGTTTGGTTTTAAACTCTTAGATAAGCTCTATCGCATCACTCTTTCCCGATATCTCAAGACTCTTGATGGAAAAAAAAAATCCCTGCTTTTTATAGTATAAACCACCCCTGGATCTGACTCATGACAACTGGATACAACCGTGTGAGTTCTCCCAAGATGACCACTAATTGGTCCTTCATGGCAGGTACTGCTGCCTCCAGGAATTTGCATTGCATCACACAGAAACACAAAAACTGTGAAATAATTACAGAACAGCTAAGGGGAGAGAGTGTTGCCACAAGCAACACTCTGGCCTCTCCTCCTGGGCTGCACCGTGCTCTCCTCAGGCAGCAGCAAGGCTGGCAGAGGCAACTTCCCCACCAGCACGGACCCCCAGCCCCTCCGCTGCACAGTGGCACCACTGATGAGCTCCCTCCCATCCTCCCCCACAACCCTTCTGGGGATTAACATTTTGCCTAATTGTATCTATACCTGCTCCTGTGCAATGATCTGAATTGCAAAATAACCAGACTAGACCAAAAAAATGACCATCCTTATTTTCTAGATTTATTTTTCCCCCCCTATTAACAGGGGTCATTCTTCAGCACCAAGCAAGGAGACAGGGGACAGCAGGAGGCAGATCTCTGCGTGTGGAGGGGTGGCCCCTTCCATAGACAGTTTTCCACTAGAATTGTTCATAAAACCTGCACAGCGCTGGGGGCAGCTTTGTGACAGTCCTGGGGTATTTAACATTATTGATCTTTTTTGACAAATGAGTAATGTAACACGTTCATTACCATTAATCATCCTTTTTCTAATTCAGATAAACAAGGGGTAGTTTTGTTTGTTCTCAGCTAATATCTATTTTCGGAATTAGTTTTACAAGGATCCTGTTTGATGAAATTCAAATATGTATTTATTTGGAAGAAAAATATCGATGCTCTTTTCATTTTAGCAGAGTATTCCATAAAGGATCAACTTTCCTAGTTGTGCTATTAAAAAACAAAAAACAAATATGCTATTATGCCTTGGAACTACATTTTAAAACTGTTTTAAAGCTGTTTTTGGCTCTATTAGCATGGAAGTCAACAGTTAGCTTCACAACAACGCCGGGTGGAGAAGAATCACATTCCCATCGCCTCGATTGCCTTTGGCAGCTGGGTTGTTATTAGACGTGATTAAAAACCCCATATGTTCCTATCACTCGAGCAATCAGCTCATGGGCTGCCCAGTGCATACGCTGCTCCCAGAAGGTCCTGCTTTTCTCAGCAGGTGTTTGCTGTGGGTGTGAGCTGAGAGGACCACACGGAGACCGGCTGTGTCACCAGATTCTGCCTTTCTTTCCACTGGGAAGGAACATCACAGTTCCCTCACCCTTTTCCCGACACACCAGCATCCCCTTTCCCAGGCATGTGAACCACCCTGAAGGGGGCAAAGAAGCATGAAGATTGTTATTTTCCCGACATATCCTTCCTATTCTGATATATTTCAATAACATTAAAAATACCTCCCTGTTATCTGCTCCAAATCTCTCTATTAGAAGCATCCAGAGTTGGTAACTGTACTTCTCATGCTGCTGTTATCTGGCACCTTTGGAAACCCTTCATCTGCTTATTCTGGCTTTGCTGCCTTTTCACATCTCCTTTCAGTGGTGACTCCTGGCCTGCTCCCACTGGTTTTTAAAGACAGACTGATGGATTATGAGCTGGACTAGTTCTTTCTCACCATGATTGTAGGCAGAACTATTGCAAGCCAAAGCCCAGCGTTTCCAGCCCTGCCGCTGCCCAGCTCTCCCAGGAACGCTTGTGCCCCTCTGCCAACAGCTGCGATACTACAGCACGAGTAGCATTTCCCATGCCCCTGCCTTTCTGATGCTTGCAGCAAGACTATTGTTAGAAAGGACAAAGGTGATACTGCTATTTTCCCTATTATTATTTTAGCGCTCTGATGCTGTTCTGCATGTACTGTACTGACAGGCTCATCACACGGCAATTTAGAGATATAAAGCACATTTTTTTCTCCTAATGAACATACCAATAACACTCTTGCAGTGATGACTCTGTTTCCTGAAACCAACAAACCCTGAAATAATATTGACAGGACCAATTGCTTGAAACTTGGTAGAAACAGTGTATATTGAAGATACAAGAAGTCACACTAATAGGAATCCTGTAAGGCAAATGACTCCACAGTGGATAAAAGATATGAAAAAAGCTCACTTGTGTTTTAAAAACACAGTTTCAAGATTTTATCATGCATTTAAGAGACTGAATAGAGGTAAATATTGAGATTTTTAGGGAATAAAAATGAACTATTACTAAAGTATACCATTAGATAACTCAGAACCATCATTTCAGTTTTCAAGAACAGCCTCAGTTTCCAATAATCACACTACCTAGTCCTAAGAATGTTTTTTGTTAGAGTTCAACAAAATTGTCTTTTATACCTCTGAATGTAAAATAAAAAAAAAAAAAAAAAAGGTGAAATTAGCAACTCTTCTTAGCTCTCTTGAGAACATGTGAAAAGAGCGGTTGGTGGAAAGTGAATTTTAAAATTCACGTACTCATTACTGACATAAAATCTGCTCAGTTATATAGTTCTAGTATAAAATCCTGATTATGATGTAATCATTGTAAAAAAAATCCACTGTTAGACACAAACTCAGTTAGTTAAGGTGTATATTAGTAAATATATGCCATGGTCTCACACCATTTTCTGGTAAAAAGATTTTTAGGGCACATGAAGAAGGTCTCCTCCACTGCCTAACCCCTCTCCACTATCCCTATACCACACAGATAGTGATATTAGCATGAGAGAAAGCGGCTAACTGTTACTTCTCGGGCCCTTGAGTGTCTGATGGCTGGTTCAGAGAGAAAGAAGTTTAAAAGTGAATCATTTCAGAGGAAAAACAGCTAATAGATGATAGCTCTGAAATGGATCAGCTAGTTGAGAGAAAACTGGGGCTTCACAAAGCTTCAGGTACCTCCTACAAGATCATATCTGGGGAGTTTCAGAGATATTGTCTTGAAAATTAAATTACAAAGAGAATGACTGAGTAATAAATCAAGGTGGAAACTGAGGCAAGGTATAAAAGAATTTGACATGTCAAATAGTCAGGGGCCTGGTAAGGAGTAGATACAGATACTGTCCCTGACAGCTGAACTGGTCCACACAGGTAAACTGAAAGAGATGGAGGCCACACAGTTCCTCTTCTATTCCTGCCTGCTGTTGTACCAGCAATGCCAGATTTTGCTACTCTCATTTGGTTAAAGCAAATACTGGAAATAAGAACCCCAAATAATTAAATTGCCCTTAGAAAATGCTTTTCTTCTTGTGTCTGTTTTAACCCCTGGCACTAAGGGTCACTTTGGTCCTTATGCACAAATATGCAAATTTTCAAGAACAGAACATCTAAGAGGATCAGGTGGCTGGACAGTAATTTGCTTGTCACACTTTTCAGACATGGCAAAACAAGGAAGAAAAGAGCAGGTCTTTTTCTTCCACCTATGTTATATCCCTCTACTAATTAACAAAGCACTGAGTAATTCCAGTCAGTCTTTTTAACATCTAGGTTGCTGTACTTTTTCCAACTAATATTATCATTGATTGCTTTTTCCACTAATATCTGCCTATGACTGTAGACAGGTAAATAATTGCTATGCATCATAATCACTTTCTTACATAATTATCCTCTAGAGACCTTAGTTTTATTTGCAACAGCTTTCTGTCTTTCCATGAAGCAAAGGAATGTATAAAGCTATAGGATAAATTCAAATTCAGATATATGGCATCCCTGTTAAAACATTCCCTGATTGTCTTAGGTTACCTGCTGGCTCCATTACAACCTTTCAAAAATAAGAAATCAAAGACTAGGGAAATGTTCTCAGCTTTGTAGTGTTCATAGTGGGCTTCTCTGCAGCTTCAGAGAAGCTGCAACATTTTAGCACTTCCTCTCACTGACCTTCCCTACATTTTTTGCAGCTTCAGCTTGAAGTTTGCTTGCTTTGATATAAATCATTGCAACGTTGCATCACCATGGAGCAAAATCACACTACACACTATAACAGAGGAAGCTGATAACCTGGGCTTTGGCTGATTATTATTCTTTGCCTTGATAGAGGAAGGTACCTTGAAACTTAAAACTCCCTAGCATCGGATCCTCAGGTCTGAATGGCTTATCACATTATTATTTTTAAAATAGTAGCTGATGGGATTTCCAGAATACAAACAAATTCTGTTTGGAAAAAAAAAAAAAATTGAAAACTTTACGTATTGACATGTTCTCATGTTATTCTTCTTATTCCTTCTGTTTTTAATGCAGCTGAGCCAAAGTTTTCAGGGTTGTTTAGAAAGTGACTTGTACAGATTTCTGGGGTCATGTATATGTTCTTCAGTGCTTGTTTTCCTTACTGGGTGCTGCTCAATAACGTGTGGTAACTTCAACAGTTTACAGTCTATTTATTTAATATTCCTGAAGAAAGAAACTTCAAAAGAAGAATAGGATTATGTGCCTGACATGCTTCCTCCAGAGTACAACTCACTTTGATATTATTGCAGCTACAGCTGCCAGACTTCCAAACCCAGATATTGCTTATATGAATTTGTAATAATGATATGCAGCTTATGACAGCCTCTTTTTCAGATTTGCTTTTCCAAGCAGTCCTGTTGAAATTAAAATTGCAATCCAGATCAATTTCTGCAGGGAAATTTAAAAAAAAAAAAAAAAAAAAAAAAAAAGGAATATTTCTTATACATAATCATTTATACTCCTTAAACTCACACTGTTGATTGCTGACCTCTGAAAGGTGGAGAAAGTACCTGTCCCCTGAGTAGATACCAGGGCCTAGACTTTGTCTATTGTGACTTGGTATTCAAATAGCAGATTTTTTTTTTTTCCTTCCCACACAATAATTCTCAAATGTGTTAACCAGTGAAGAGAGAAAATTGAATGTATTGTGTATCATGGAAAAAAGACGGTAGAGAGAAGACAGAGGATAAATGTTCAAGGCAGCAAAGAGATACTTAAAGATTTCCCTGATTTCTTCTTTGTTAGTTTATATTTGGGCCTTTGAAGACAAACTTTTCACTAGTTTCTGAGATGTTAAAACTTCTATGTAGTGCAAGGAAGTTTAATTTAAATAATAATTCAGCAGTGACTAGTTCTTTCCAGTGGGTTAAGAGTGATTTCAGATACTTACAATCACCAGAAAAACTTAACAAGGAGTATCATGAGCTTCTGCAGCTTGAGCATAGGATCGCTACTGACCTTAAAAATCGTAAGAAGTGGTCCCCATTCTTGCCAGTGACCAGACATTTACCTTCTACAGTCTATTGACAAATGTTTTCACATAAGGTTGTGTGGAATGTAGTAACAGGATTTCATAGTATCTCCTAAAATAATTTCCACATGCATCTAATTACAACTCTGCAGAAACTTTGGAACAAGACTGTGTAGTTATTACTATTTATATTCCTGTCACACATATATGTCCATATCATAGATTGGTGAGCCACTGTGCTTGGCGTCTTGTGAGTCAAGGCAAAAGAAGACAATCTCATGAGAAAAAGCTCATACAATGGTCTCCCCTGTTTAACATTTTCTGCAGAAAAGTCACAATGGTCCAAATATCTAAATGATAAAAAAGTGAAGTCAGGTTTTAAGTTAAATTGCAAATTTCACACTCATGAATTCTCCTTCCCCTCATGCCCCACAAAACACTAAGACAGATGAAAGGAGAATCCTGAGAAAGCTTGGTAGGAGAAAACTCCTTCAACAATTGTCTGGGAACACAAATTTCAAATGAGAAGTGGGAGACTCAGTTTAGATGAGTGCAGATTCCCACACAAATGTCACTGCCTAGATAGGTGAAAACTTCAGGTCTGCAAGCAGATACAACAAGCATCAAAAGCCTAAACTTTACTTGCTCCTGGGGCTGAGCTGTAGGAAACACCTACGCATTACAGAATTGTTTTGATTTTCTCTTTCCCTTTCCCACTCCTCTGTAAGGGTACTTTGCTCATTCAGGCCAGCTCTGATCCTTTTTTTCTCTTATCCTCCATCCTCTTTTGGCTTCTGGGCATCTTTAATATGCACAACAGTGTCAGTTTCATTACCAGCAATCTGTATTCAAGGATATAAAATTTGTGTAAATTCCACAGCATTGCACAATGTTTCCATTTAACCTGAATGAAATTCAAGTGCAAATGAGGTGTTAGTCATTCATGAATAGAAGCCTTAATGTGTAGACATGTTTTTTTAAGGTGAATTTAGTACTTTGCAAAAGGTGCCAAATTGACAACACTGAAAATTGAAGTCTCCTGTGAATTCTTGTAAAAGGGATGATGAGGGAAAGCGAGCCCCACCGCTGCGTATAAGCCTGCTGATAAGTAGCACTAGAGATGGAAAGATAATTCAAATATTGTGTCCCTTTAAGGCTTCACTCTCTGTAGAGGGAGTATTAGTCCCTACACAAATCTAGTAGGTTTTGTGACACAAAATTTCAGGGTATGGAAAACTGAGAAATGCAGAGCTCCAAATCATTTCACTTAAGGCACTCTGTAATGAGCTCTAATCAACTTTGAACACCTAGGGGTGAAATTCCCCCTCCTTCCCATAGATGGGTTTTTGTTATACTCCCAGGACAGACTCCAATTTGTTATTGTTAAACAAGTGATGTCATCCCACAGTAACCAAAATTATCTGAAGTGCTAGAAAGAAGTATTACAGAAAAGGTTGAAACAGTACATTCATACTGAATATACCCAGGACTGCTTTTTAAACAAATATAATCCTGCAATGTAAATGCCAGGTGACACTCAGCCACTACATAGGTACTGACTGGCCACAAAAAGAAAGATCTTTCACTGACTTATTGAGTGAACATACAAATCCCACCCTGCAGTTTCTCACCTGTAAAGCGTAGCCTGTAACTAGCCCTAGATCAAAGTGATTTGACATGTATGAAGAAAAGGTGCACAAGAACAACGTATTTTCTCTGAATATCTTCTGTACTATCTACATCCAGGCAAAACACAATTCTACATTTACAAAATACAGAGTCTTTAGGACAAAGATCGACTGCCAAGAATTGCAGTGGGAACCTTACAAGACTGCATGGCTGGTCAATAAAATGGTAGACAAAATTTGCTATGAATAGAGAAAGACCGACACACATGGGGAAAAGTCTTAACTTCAAATATGAGTGAATAGGTTCTGAACTGAGAATTGTACTTCATCAATAAAAACATATGATAGAACTAAGGAAGAATTAGGTCAGTGCTCATTATCAGTCAAAGCAGCAAATAAACTGTTATGAATTTTCAGGAAGGGATAGAAATAAAACAGAAGCAAACAATGTGCCTTGGAATAAATCTGATTCACCCACATTTTTATATAGTTCTGCAGCTCTGGTCTCATTTCAAAAAGGATATGGTCAAACCAGAAAAGGCCAACATGGGTAATACACATTTGTACAAAGACCTGGGTATGCAAGAACACATCAGCTTGGAAAAGACAGCTAAGAGAGAATGCACAAGTCTTACCATGAACAGACAGAAAATAGTGACAGGGCATTGATTCCCATGGCATTAGTTGTTCACTGAGTGTCCTGGTACAGAAGTGTAGGAGACAACAAACAAAATCCAGTTCCAGAAGGAAAGTTTGAGCACTGGTGAGCAAACCTTTGGAACTCGCTGCCAAAGGCTGACAGGGATGTGCAGAGGTCACAAGGGAAGTCTGGGCAAGTGCACAGAGAAAGCATTCTTTGAAGTTCACTGCAAGAAACACAACCATCTCAGAAAATAGCCTGTTGGAGGCTGAGGAGCACAAGCAGTAGCAACATGCTGCCTTTGTCTGACTGGGCATCCATTGTCAGAAGGACACTGAACTAGATGGGTGTTAACCTGACCCAATAGAACCATTTCTATGTTCTTATGTTGCTGTCTTTAGCTCACAGCATGTACCTATAACTTTCTGATAGCTGAACATAGGTAACATATAAATCAAGTATCTTTGCTGGTACTGACTGCAATATCTGTCCATTAACCCTGTGATGCCTCTTAAGTGAACATTGACACTTACTCACACCAAGTGTCCCATGGAAACATACAAACATGCATACTTGTGTATTAGGATGAGTAGAGGAGGGGTTACCCACAACTGCACTACCACGCAGCTATCATAAGTGATCTGAGCCATTCCCATTTACTCTTGTTATTGCTGTGGATTAGTGTGAACAGACGCAGGAAAAGCTGGAATATGGACAAGCAAGAACAGGAGGAGACTGTGACGAAAAGAAAGTCTTCAGCAGCCTAGGCTGGCACAACATCTCAGTAAAAGACACAGCACCCCTTGGACAGTCATTCCCAGAACATCTATTTACAATCAACACAGCCTGCCAAAAATGCAGCACTGCTGACTTTTAGCACACACAGATGTACAGTGCCCCAAACCTCACTTCCAAATTACATAACTATTTTCTACCTACAAAACCAATAGTCCCAAGTCTCCCTTACTGCATCAAACCATGCACTGTAAGAACATCACGTTACTCCAAAGATTTAAGATACACATGGTTTTAAAATAAAAATCTCCTCTAAACATCCACTTATTTCCTGGCTTGTTTTCTTCTTCCTAAGTGCTCCCTCCTTTGGATAACTCAAAGGGCTGTAGAGAGATAAATAGAGTAATTATCATTTTAAAATGAACATTAAAATTAATATGGAGGTTCTCATCTTCTATATCTTGACACATATGCTCACAGCTGCCATGGAGTGCATGGGCCATGATGCTCCACAAGGGTAAAGATGGTGCAAAACTGCACACAACTCCCTGAGATTTCTCCTGCTTCTATGGACTGTGGAATGAAATAGGGAAGAATTATCACTGCTCTCTGGAGTGGCCAACACCATATCTTTCACATAATGGTAAACGAACCCATGTAATTGCAGCAAAATGACACTGCTGGTAACTCTCACAGTCCTACCAAGAGGTAAGCATGGCAGGAATTTTCCCCCCCATTTTCATTATCTCTGATTCTTACTATTTTGTACACAGGTAGCTCAGTAAAATTAAACTTCACAGAAATATTGATAGAAGTTATATTCATGTTAAAATGTTACAGTAAAAACATATCTGGTAAATTTACAATATTTCAGTTCTATTGGTTTGAGAAGAACAAGACTGAAGTATCACATGCAGCATAAATAAGCATTAAAATTGGGTTTTCCAAAAATCCTGAGCCTCCAAAACTGCTTTGGAACCACCTGGCTTAGAAGCGCTGCTGTTATTTTGTTGTTTCTACCTGTTGAGCTGAAGCTGACAGGGAGTAAATGCAGGTGCTCGGTCTGCTCAGGCACTGGGGTTTGCCTCTTCTGCAGCACCAGCAGGGTAATTCCTTCAGTAACTGAAGGCCTTATAATGTTGCCAAAAAGTTTAACCTCGATAAAAGCTATGTGCTGGCCTAGTTATTAAAAAGATGTAAATAAACATTCACACCTTCCAAAAGACAGAGGAGACCAAATAAACAGCTAGCCTTTGTGACTAGGATAAACCTTTCCTCAGTTTAAAAATGACAAGACTTGGTTTATACTTATTATTTCAGAACCTTGTCACCCATCACTCATTTTACTTTCTTGTACACCAGAAGTTTTCCCTATCCAGCACAGACTTTATAGAGATCCTTTGCTGATGCTTTGAATTAAATCTTAAATTAGTTTCTTCCCACTCTTCTCCTAAATTTTAGGAGAGGAAGGAGAGGTGATCTAGCTAGTACTCAAAAGGCAAGAATAAAAACTTTGTGTGACCATTTGGAACTCTCACCCAATTATCATAATCATACTTTCTAATTTTTTTAATAAAACTAAAAATCCATATCTAAACAAAAGCTTTATTCCTCCATCAGAAATTAAACTTTATTCATAGTTATTAACCATTATAGCAGACATACCCCTTATATAAATATCTACAAAGTAATGAGTCTTTCCTGGAATAAGATGCATATTAATTAGATCCTACAGCACTTGAGAGACTTTGGTTCAATTCCCACCAGTAAGGTCAGGAAATGCATCCACAGTAGTTAGCAGCTAGTTTCAAAATCTCAATGCACCAAGCAGGATGGGGTCATTCAGTGGAGCAGGTGCCCCAAGGGAAGGGTAAAACAAGAGCCAGGGATTATCTCACAGCACTGAACTGGTATGTTGAAGGAGTGACGGACTTTCCTTTCAGAGCAGAAAAGCTTGCCAGCATACTGTCCTTGTTGCCCACTCTCATTATGAGGAATGTAGCACATGAAGCAATTAATTGGATGATATGGGCTGGAAAAAGCTAAGAAAATTGTGTGCGCGCGTGTGTGTATATATGGGGGGAGACTAATATAATATACGAGGACAACACTAACATACCTACATTAAAACAGCCCTGCAGTTAGATATAGGACCATCTCTATAAGACACTGAAGCTACAGTGCTGAGCTGTAGTAAATGCAAAAAGCCATCTACCCACTTGAATTTTAAATTCAGATGATGATTCACTATTATGGAAAGGTGGATTAAATATCTCATCTTTGCCCATGGACTGCTAATGAACCAGGTTCTGAGCACAAGAAGACTTTATGCAGAATATGGAATTTCCATGGGAACGAGATTCTCTGAACACCTCCATGATATCAGGACAGGTTTTCTTTTTTAATATATATTTCTGTTATTCTATCAGGCGGGACAAAGAAAACTGATAGAAATATACTCTGTAATCTTTGAATTTTGTTTTGATACCATTTTGAATTACAGCACATACATAGAGCAAAGATAAAATATTCTTACAAAAGATTTTAGAAAGTTTTAAGAATCAATAACTTTTTTTTAATGGAAGAGAAAATTCTCCTGAGGGGCTCATAGTTGCAAAGACTGGAGAGAAAAATGGCTTACCAGTATAAAAAGTAAAATTATTATTTATGTCAATAGGAAAAATTCTCTGATAATTTTTCACTACATAAGTAGTTGTCATAAAAAAAAATCCCAAGACAGTGAACACTCTCCATATTTAATAGCAAAAATCTTACGCTAGAAATTAGTTAGGGAGATATCTTTCCTCAAGGGAAAACTACTCCATTACACTCCTTATAGAGGTGCTACACTTTCCTCTGAAGCATCTGGTGCTGGCTGCATTTAGAGAGAGGATAACAGGCTACCATGACCTTTGGTCTGCTCTGGCATGGCAGTTCCTGTGGTCTTAGATTTCAGGCTGCACTAGTGTATTATTTGAATGAATTCAGTGTTGTGTATCGACACAAATCATTTATAGGGAAATCTTTTTCTTCATGGTTAATCAGAAGTTTTAGAAAAAGCAATATTTGACCTTGCAGGCAGTAGATGAGTAGTATTTTTTTATTATGCAGACATGTTATTCAAGCCCATATCAGTATGTGTGCACATCTTCTTGCACATGTGTTACACAACATGTGAGTGAGAACCATTTGCTCTGCAAGCACAAGATACTGCTATTAAGCTCTGGGTAGCCTGAAGAGCCAGATCTTGTCCAAAGCATTCTCCAGGACAACCATGGCTGTTCCACCATGTGTGTATGGCACATGCACATGGTACATTATACTGGCCCTTCCATTACACTTATTGTATCTGACTTAGAGAAATAGGAACCCACACTCCAAGTGGGGAAGAGCATAACTAACATATGGCACTTTTTTTCTTCATATGCATCTTAGGTTTCTTACTGCTGCTATCTTGAATATCTACATGGCTCTGAGGGTGAGGGTCAAGGGCGTGGAGGTCCAGGAAGTTTTCTCCTTGGTCCTGCCAGTGAGGCAAATCAGCTTGAGGAAGAGTGGAGGGATCCTATGGGTGAACAACTGTTTGCATGGCTGAAGCTGGCAAAAGAGCTGTGGATTTTACAAACATGGGACCTTCTTGGAGGCCTAAGGACTGCTAACAATAGATGGGATCTACCTAGTCAAATGGAGCAAAAGCATCTCTACCAACAGGCAAAGGTCCATGGGGCATGATGGGATGCACCCACAAGTGCTGAAGGACCTGACCAATGTCCTTGTAAGGCCAATCTCGATTATCTTTGAAAGGTCACTGTGTGTTCCTGAGGACTTGAAGCATCACTCCTATGTTTAAAACAAAAGAAGAAAAAGAATCCAGGGAACAAAAGGGCAGATCAGCCTTACCTCAATCCAAGAAAAGGTGAGGGAACAAATAATCCCAGAAACCTCACAATGAAGAAGTTGAATATAAGCCAAAAATCTTCCTTTGCAGCAAAGAAGACCACCAACACCACAGGCTGCATTGGGAACATTTCCAGCAGGTTGAGCAAGGTGATCCTTCAACTCTACTCAGTCCTGGTGAGAAATATCTGGAGTGTTAAGTCGAGTCCTGGTCTTGCCGGTACAAGAAAGTTATGGATTTAATGAAGCAAGTACAACAAAGAGCCAAGAAGATGATTGAGGCACTGGAGCATCTTTCATATGAGGAGAGGCTGAGAGAGCCTGAAGAAGAGAAGGTTTTGGGGGTCTTATCTGTATCTATAAATACGTGGTGTGTGGAGGGTAGTAGAGAAGATGGAGCCAGACTCTTCTCAGTGGTATTTGGTAGAAGGACAAGAAACAATAGACACCAACTGAAATACAGGAAATTCCATCTAAACATAAAAAAAACACTTTTTTTTTGGAGAGTGGTCAAACAGTGGAGGAAGGTTCCCAGAGAGGTTGTGGAATTGCCATCCTTGGAGATACTCAAAACTCAGCTAGGCATGACTCCTGGCAACCTGCTCAAGATGACCCTGCTTGATCAGGAGGGTGGACTAGATGATCTCCAGAGATCTACCAACCTCAGCCATTTTAGGATACTATGAATTACAGTCCATCTGAAAAATTCCTCCCCAGTAGTCATCAATTGCACAATTTATCTTTTTTCGGTATATAAGTTATTTGCCGCACAGTAGCACAGAACCTTTTCCACACCTTTACTCCTATCACTGCCATCCCACATTCTTTTTAAGGGTGATCTGCTTTACTTGAAGACATTTTCCCTGCCATAGCGTCAAAGAGGAAAGCACAAGAATATAACAGCTCTTGATTATGCCGAGTCTCAGGTTGTGAATCACAGGGAAGATTTTCAGTGTCCAGCAGCTAAATGTGTTAGCCATGACATTTCTGAAGCTCTATTTTTATATACGCATCAGGAAAATGCCACTTCTTTATATCTGTTCTTTACCACAATATTTGTTTAACTACAGCTTTGATGCTACCACTGTATGCTGCAGCACATTCTTACAGCTACAGTTTTACAAGATATACATATTATAGTTTTTAGAGCTAGACTTTTTTATCCATGAATTTTTACTCCTAATGAGAAAATAATCTACAAGCAGCATTCTTACATCTCCCATAACCTTCTTGCTGTTAAAAGGTTTATTTAAAATTTTCTTCACAGGACAAAATACAATTCATATCTGGTTATTTTCCTAATGAAATCACTTTCTCCTCCTTACAGAGCTCTTATCTGAGATGTTAAAATTTCACTCACTTGAGTTATAAATACTATGTGAATTAATAGTCAACATTGTTTGGAAGGTTTTTTAATTGGCCTACCGGGAGACTTTCTGTATATATTAAACAGATCAGGTGTCTGAATTGCAACTAACCCACCTTTACGTTTCCTTTGCACATATTAAACTCAAAACTGTTTAATATTTTCTTAGAAGTATTTGGGTTTACTGTTCATGTTAGGAAATGACTGTTAGCAGTCAACGTAAACCAAGGTTACTGATTGGTCCTCAGTGATGTCATACCAGTGTCATAGTGCCCAATAAATAAATAGATTTGGCTGTTCTTCTTATTTTTATTTATAAATTCTGTTTCATAACAGCAGTAAGATGCTTCAGGCCATGCAGTTCTTGGGGATTATTGCACTTGTCAGGTGTTTAAAATCACTCAGTCCTCTGCCTGTGCCTTATAATACCACTGGAGGCACATAATCAACCAGAAATGCACTGCCTGGAGTGTCTTAATGCTTTATTATGACATATCTAACTTTCAAAATAAATTATTTATTTGGAAGCTTGGAAGTGTCATAATGATATCCAATCAATAGCTGAGAAATATATATGAAATCAGGACAACACATCAGAAAAAGAAAGCAGAGGATAGGGAAAAATGCCAGCTCATCAGTCATCCCAGGCCAAAACAATGTGTATGTTTGCCTTTAGACATAGTTATGTGTTTATACAACTAGTGCATGCATTTCTATTTGTGCACAGATTTGTATCTAGCAAGAATCATGCAATATATGCTTTTATATGTTCATAACTGATTGTTGATATAAACCATGTATTGAGTCTGTATTGAGTTAATATCCTAAATTTAAAAAAAATAAGCGGGCTAAATAAATGTTAATAACTTAAACCTCCTATTAAACAGAAATTTAGAACATTCTGTACTTACTCAGTTCAGTCATTCCATATTTAAGAATCAGCTTCTGTATTTCATGGAAAGGAAGCCTAGCTATATCACTTGACATTACAAATTGCATTTCACATCATTATCATTACAATTACTAAACTACACACATTATTCAAAACTGAATTTTAAAAGCAAAAGAGAAGAAAACAATGCCATTTTCTAAAAAAAAAAAAAAAAAAAACCCACACACAAAAAAACCCCAAAAACAACAAAAACCCAAAATCAAACTGACATATCAGCTGTACAAGAACCAGAGAAATTCAATACTCTGGGGTTTAAATTTCTAAATTAAATTCCAATTTGTAAATTATTGTGTGGAAATAAGGAACTCTACTTAGGCAATTGTGCTAAGTAACAGCACAAACCCTGCAGGAGACCAAATTATCTTTTAGTGAGGGAATATGAAAAGTTTTTTGGAAAAGGGCCAGTTTTAGGTAGGGGGTGTTTAAAGCCTTGGGAGTTACTGTAGCAATAGAAAAGATTAATAATTTGCACATGTGAGACTCCTGGCAAGCAGGACGCAGCTGTAAAGAATTAACCCCTCCTGAGAGACATAAAAACATGGAGCAGCTGAGAAGAAAAGGGTGAGGGGAGAATGCAAAAGTATGCAGAGTACAGATGTCCTAGAAGAGAAAAATATGTAAAATAGGGTTGGAGAATGTACAGAGATTTTATTAATATTTGGGGGGGGAGGTGATCTTCTTGGCAAATTGTGGCTATATGGGGAAAAAATTAAACGCCAGCAGAAGACAAAACTAATTTTCTGTTACAGATAGTAAGTGCAGCTAATCTGAATAAAAATCTGAAAGCCCACAAGTCCTTATTGAAAGGACACTCTCAAAATGATCTGGCCTAAAACTAGACCAAGCCAGCTTTGTTTTGGTGTTCATGCATGCCTGCCTCTGCTCTGCATGCTGACTCCATCATTCTTGTATGCGGGCAGGGTGCTGAAATACAGAAGATGCTTGCTGAAGTGATTGGAGGGCAGACGCTCATACACACAGAAATTGAGCAAGCAAAGCAGATCTGGGGGTGAAGCATTGTGTGACTGTGGGTCTGTAACTGTGGAGAAACCCAGCTCCTGATATTTGTTCTTCCTGGCTGCCTACCAGATTAATTTCTATTGTGAGGGTCCAATTTTGCAGCTGCTCAGCATGGCAGAACTGCACCCCTCCCCCAGCCAAATTCAATAGGGCTGGTGCATTGGCAATGGCATGGTTGCACCCTAATTCTAATGATAACTCTTTTATAGCCTGGTAGAAGGCCAAAGCAATACAGTTTTTAGGTTGCATTAGAAATCTGAGACTATTACCCTTCAAAAGCAGAAATTAGGCTTTAAAGAGGTAAACTATGTAATCCTTCTGCTGATCTTTAGTTGATGAGTATTTTTTTTTTCCTTTGGAAAAACAAATTGATAAAGAGAATGTTTGAAGTGATCATTAACAGAGAGAAACAATGGAGATGTTTATTCAGATTAAGACACAGACAGCAGCATCCTTTTCTATTAAAAGAAAGAAGTGGTCTTGAAAGTTATGCATCCTTACATGTTACATGGATTATCTGGAATCCAGATGATGGATTTCTTTTTTTTTTTTTTTTTTTCTGTGTTTAATAAGAAGAAATATAAATAGATTACTTTCTTAGGTTTATTGTGTTTAGATTTAATAACAAGTCCCAATCTCTCATATGAGCTAAAGCAGATTCTATTACAAAAAGAGAAAACTAAAAAGAATACACTTTTAACATAGTAACTGTTTCAGCAGAGTACTTTTCAAGTACATTCAAAGGGGCCTTTAGAGGCCTCAGGAGAATAGGAGCAATAGGTTCAGGAGATTAATATGGTTCCTTGCTTTCCATGCTTGTTCTCCAAAAAATAGAGTATATTACAACTGCTCAAGCGTTTAATGGTCCCTCCAATTTCATGAGTCGGTCTTCTCCCTCTTCTCCTCCCACAACTCCAATCATGTATTCATGCACCTTCAACAAATCTTCCCTATTCCTATCTCTCTATATTTTCCTGTGTTGTTCCCACAGGATTTGAGGCACACTTTCCCTCACTCCTCTGCGAAACCCTTCCTGTGTGAAGAAGCCCACCAGAACACAAACTCAGGCTTCACTGCTTTGCAAATGTCACAGATCTACCACCCTCTCCAGGTTTGTCTCTTGCCTTTCAGATTGAAATCCCAGTCTTTTTGTTAAGTCATAATTCAAAAACTATTTGCACTGTCACAAGGCAGGACTTCTGCTGACTCAGGCAGTGCTGTACTTATCTCACTCTCTGTCATTCCTTTCTTTCCCTTCTCCAGGGCATAGGAAAGCATGCAGACAGCCAAATGGTTGATCAAGGATTGACCTGGACCAAAACTGAAGTTGTTTGGCTAGTCACCAGGGAAAGGCGGAGCACAGAGCTACAAGTAGTGCTTTGGAAGCAGTGCTGGCTGCATCTGTGTAAAACATGCATGGAACTGTGATGCATCCATACACAGTAAATTTTAATCCACTCCCATAGATAATCTGTTTTCTCAGATGTTCTAGTCTACAGGGTGACCCTGTCACTCACACCAATTAGGTAGGCACCAGTTAACACCAACACTTTTGTACTGAAACTGCTATGAGGTCTGGCAGATTCCTTTCATGTATTGAATCTTAAAATATGGTTTATTAATCCCATATATTTAGCAATGCATGTAAAACTTCATCTTATTCACTGCACCTTGTCTTTCTGTGCTAGAAGCAAATGTGACCTCTTCTGCTTCTTTTCATCAAGAAGGATGTTGCAGAAATCCTAATTCCTCACATCACCTTTTTCTTTCCTCCCTCCAGGAACGACTTCTTCTGACACAAAAAGCCAAAGCAACTTGCTTGTGTTGCCTTCACCTTTGTTAAGGTTAAGCCTTTCACAAGTCCTCCTCCAACCTACTAATCCCTCTTTCAGTGGCAACTTCTGTCACAGATCCGTCTTCTTTCTTCCAAGCTATTCCCCTGTTCAGTAGCAGCTGCCTGAAAGTTCCATACAGCTCCCCTGTCTTTTGCTTGCAAATATATCCATAAACCTCACCTTTCCTCAGTGCCATGTCTGTGTGCCAGTTGGTGGGTTGAGGTCGCTACCTGTCATGCTGATTACCATTGGGCCTTATATGCCCACAGATCTGTCCAGTCTTTATGACTTACGCTATTCATGGTCTGCAGGCTCTTTGGGACAGGGCTGTTTTGGTTTGTGTTTGTATGAACAACAGTATAGGCTAAGTTATTGGGGCTGCTACAGATGCAATCTATGCAATGTAGATATAGAAAACTGCAACTTGGCTGCATTTTGAGTGGAAAAAGATATCTGTGACAGAATAAACCTACAGTTCAGCTTGGTCAACAGGCATTGAACCACCACCCATCTTTGCATAGTCCCCACTCTTGCTACAAGATTATATATTAGGCTCCAAACAGATGTCCACAAACTATTCCAAAAAAAACTGAAATGGTTTGGTTTGTTTACCTTAAACAGCAATAAACCAGGATGCTCTCAAGTAGATTCTGTTTTCAGGAAAAAAAAAAAAAAAAAAGAAAATCATATATACATTTTGAAATTGAATCAGTTGTTCAACTATGTAAATCAATATCATTGCCACTATGAACTAAAAAACAAGAACTATTCAACAAAAATTAACCCAGACCTTGGTTTTACAGTGCATCTATTTAAAACATGATGGGTATTTTTATATCCTTTCTATTGTCTAGATATATATCAACCAAGGCACATAGTGTACATTCTAAAATACATGCACACACACATACATACATGTCAGCAAAATCGACAGTCAGCTTTTACTATAGGTAACACTGGTGTTTTCTGAAGCCTCTGTTTCATTTTATTCTTAATTCACCAGACTTCTACCAAGTGATCTGAAGTTTCTCAAGTCAGATAACATTTTAGTCCTATGTTTTAGAATTTTTCAACTAAAATAAGTCAGCTCCTGGGAACAGGTATCTTTGCTTAAATTGAATTTCCCAAATGTTTTTGAGTTTGAAACTCAAAAAGCTCCTCTGTCCTTTAGATCCGAAATTGGTGTGCAGGTGAGTTTGTACTCAAAGATGAGGGAAGGGAGGGAACTCCCTGGCAGAGATCCAGCAGTAGCCAAGTCACACACTGAAGTTTTCCTCTGACACATTCAAAAAGGCATTTAAGAGACTGGCTGCTGGTGTCTACTTAAACGAGAAGACTTCCAGCTCCACTGGCTCATCCCAGTGCTGGGTAGGTCCTGTTTGTTTACACATCTCCAGTCAGAGGGAATGGGGAACAGAAGACCATGAGAGGTCCCACGAAACACTGGTGACAGCTTCTTCTGACCTGACTGAAGGTGCCCAGATGTTGGAAATAGGACTTGTTCAATAATTCCTTGCCTTCCATTGTCCTTCATGTAAGGTCATCAAAAACAGAAGTAACATTCCTTATTTTAGAGATCTCATGGCTCTAAGTTTGCCCAGAAACTCCTTTGGGAGAAGCATGAGGAAGTACTTCTGACATCCTGCTGTAATGGAAAGTTATATTACATACCTGCAGTAGTCTCCTCAAAACTATTTCTGGACACTCTAGTTAGAAAGCTGGGAGGAAATTTTGGACTCATCCAGCATTTAGTACCTCCTTTGGGATGTTTGTCATGTGGAAGGACCTCATGCTCTGGGAAGCCTCCTTCTACCCATGGTGATGGTGAACAGAAGTCACTGTTCAAGATCCTTTCTTGCAGAGACTCAGGAGGCCACATGCCAGAGGGCCTGGTGAAGTTAGGTTGGACTCAGGCTGCAGGTGATGAGGCAGGGGATGATATAGGCTCTTCTGGTCACAGGCATGGCAGGTTTCTGTTTGGATGACCAAGAATAATGTCATTGAAGAAAGCAGTTCCTGAAGCAGGTAGAAGAAGCTGCAGAGGTTGGGCAATGGGACATTTTCTCCTCCTGAGTGAGGAGTAACATGCTATTCTCACTACTGTGATGGGTTTCATTTTATCTCAGGGGCTGAGGTAAGGACAGACAGAAACATCTACCTAGGAATTACTAGCAGATAGGTGCCTTGAATAAATAAAATGTTAACCCAGTTCTTCACTTGGTGAACATAAATTAAATTCACAACTAGCAACTGTGGAGCTACCAATGGAATAGTTACCTCAGGAATCTGGCATGTACTCCTAGCATCCAACAATCATCCAAAGGCTTCCTAAGCCAAAAATCCACAGAGACTTCTATAACTTCTATGATTTTTTTTCTTTTATAAATTTATCTAATCAACTTTAAATCCTTTGTAATTTTTGGTCTCTGTACATTCTGTAACAGTGAGTTTTAATACTATGTCTTTTATAAAAAGGTAATTCTCTATGCTGTGCTTGTTTTAACCATGTGCCCTAACAATTCCTTTCTGTGCACCCTGATTTTTGTACTGTGAATGAACCCTAGTTTATGTCTGTCTTGGCCAAATTTACCAAATTTCTCACGTTGAAGCACATTCAACAGACTTCAAATGAATTCTGAATGTTTTCCAGAAGTCTCTTGATTTTTCAGCATCACCTTCAAATCACAATAATTGTAACTGAAAATACTGATCTACTTTATTTTTAGGTTTTAGCTGCATCTTAATTTCCTGGTGTTGTCAGAAAGGGATGTGCAGATATTGTAGACAAAATTCCTGCCACGCAGTAATTTTGGCTGCTAATAAGTTACAGAATTTCAACATCTTTGACACTTTAACTCTGAAAGCAGATGCTATATATAGGTATGTATGTATGTATACAAACTCTGTAGCTCCTATTATTATATCAACATCCAGGATGCCATTGCAGCTACACAGCTTCCATCAATTAATGTCAAAATCTCTTTACAACATGAATACCATGCATATTTCAGATTTACAGGAGAAAAAAGCAATTTAGGTAACCATGAATTTCAAACAATCTGTGCCACAAGATACAATGACAAGATAGCCACCATGACTGTAGGGAAAAAAAAAACTGACCTTTTTCTGCTCAGCATTCAGCCAAACCATTCAGATCTTGCAATGATGCTATACTAAAACACTGCATGAAGATACATGTTTAGGAATATTTTCTTCCAGATGTTGACTGCAACAACACTTTCCAAAATCTGTGCATGCTCATGCCAAAAGATTGATATGATTTTCACAAATGTGCCTCTTTTCTTATCCATTTATGGAATTGGGACCCAAAACACTATATTTCATTATCAGACTGTCCAACAGAAAACTGCAAATTAAGTATCTTTAAAACTGCTCAGTCAGATAGTATAAAGGTGCTATGCTTGCAAAGGTTTCCAGATAGACATTTTAATTGCATTAAGTTGTGACTAAGAAATGAGGCTGGTCCTGCAGTGAATATATTATGTAAATACAAACCATTTAAACAGAAAATTATAAAAATTAATGGAAATGAAGAAATCTTTTATTTTGCACCTAGGAATGGCCCGTTTCATAACTAGGTAATAAAGATTCATTTAAAAAAATGTAAAAATAACAAAAGCACTTGGGAAACAAGTAAAAAAAGTGTAAGGAACAATTTGACACTCTCTGGAAGATGAAACCAGGCCATACACTAAAGATAAGTAAGTGAAAAGATACTGTCTTAGCAAAGATGAATATAAGCATATGCTGAATTATTTCCTGGAATAAGGTCTGGAGTCCCTAACACTTATCTACTTGCAGTTCTGATTTATTTTAAGTCATTTCTGAATAAAATCTGCCTGGATATTTCATGAAAATAAACAAAACCAAAAAAAAAAAAAGAAACAAATGTCAGTTTCTGTGAATGCAAAAAAGTAATTAATAGCAATATGAGGCCCAGAGTGTAATTTAATGGACAGTAATTAGTTTCTATTGATATGCATTTTTTAATAAAAGCTGCAATAGTTGTTTGTTAAAAGAGAGATACTTTACGCTTCATATCTGAAATCCATTTCCTGCCAATGCATTTTCTTTCTGTAACATTGTGGGAAATGTTCTGTGAAACATCCTCCCTCTTTAAACCTTGATAAAATTCTTGACTACGTCAAATGTAATAAGTTATAGACAAATGACTGTCATCTGTTTGAGCTGGAGAGTTTGAAGAAAGCACAGCAAGTGTATTTATTTGCATTAAACACATGTATCAGTGTGGTGTGTGTGAGGAGATGTAGAATGGCTATTTTACAACCACTGTAAAGAGATTTTTTCTATGTCACGTTAAAAGGCTATAAACCTTGGTGATGTCTGTCTTACACAATTTAACTCATTCTAATTGTACTACAAAGGGTTCTTTTGACTTGGTAACTTCTTCAACTCACTCTTTTCAGAAGACATATGGAAAAAACCTCTCTCATTATTATTAATAATATAACTAGCACAGAGAAAGGCTCAGAGTAGGAATGGAAAAATTTCTTTCAGCCCATAGAGACAGAACTTAATTTTATAGTGGTTGGTAGTACTTAGTTTCATTTTCTTAAATGTTCTAGTCATTGAATAAAGAAATAATTTGAAAAGGAAATAGCATCTACAGTATTTGAACTTGCCTTTAGCATAAAATGTTTTAATGTTTTGAGTCTATCTTTGACAACTGAAACAGACTTTCCTGAATACTGGTAAGAGTTCACTTTGTAATAGAAAAGTAGTGACTCACTGTGATCACTGTGTCTTTTTAGTATGCAGCCCAGAGGATTCAGGAAAAGATTACATTTACAATAATTAACATATATGTAAATGGAGATCATGGCTATGAATGATAAATTTTCATAGCAATTTAAACCTTGTTCAAATTAATCAACCATACAGACACTTGATTAATGAAAGGCAGCGTCACTTTAAAATGCAACATGTTAATATATATTACTGTTATCGCCGATCAAAGAATCTTTAAACATAAACCAATTAAAACAAAGTTCAATCTACATTTTTACTGGTTTAATTCCTGCAGAATTATAAGAGTATTATAAAAATTTACGTATTTTATTCTCCTTCATATCTATTTACTAAATTGACTGTAGTACAGAATCACACAAGTAATTCTGCTACTTCATTAATATGATTGGATCTGAAAACTACCAGATTAGTTTTTCAATCTAAACATATACATAATGGCTGATTGCAAAGTGGGCAAAATGCATCCAATTTCATTCTTCATTTGTAAAACCAGCAACTTGCATCTCATCTCTCCTATTTTCAATTCGATCGCCAACAGACCAGTCACACGGGAGGTTTGTGTGACTGATAGTAAGGGAGCTGTTTAGGAAGACTGCTTTTGTGGCACCTTCCCAACAACACCTATCTTCTAAGAATAGCAAGGCTAGAGAGTTTTATGGCACTGCTAGATTTTTGCATCCCAAGTATGTAAGCAGGTTTGGCTTATTTAAATTCTTGACTTTTATAACTCTGTGTACATTGTCATACAACTCTGTTTTAATTCACTGGAAAATTTTGTCTTTTTCTTAAGTATATTTATATAGTGGCAATTTTTTAATTATTGTCGAAAAGAGTCAGTAAATTCCAAGCTGTACAATGTTGCTCACTTTACCTCATGATCAGGAAAAACTAGTAAAAATACATAGCACACTTCTGAATTCTAGTCTTAACAAAGATGCTATGGTCATGAGCAGAGAATATATGCCACGAGGGGAGTTAAAATGATTAGCTGACCTCTGCTTTTTTATTCAAAACCTATTTAAAATGTGTCTTTAACACACACTACCTATCAGCAGTTTTTATGTCCAAATACTGAGTTTTTGAGTGAGTTGTAGTATTGGTACAAGAGTAAGAGATAGTAAAATCAAAGTAAAAGTATTAGTTTTACAAAATAAACAAAGATAGTGTACTGTTGAATTTGGAAAATGGATCCGGTTAGACAAATATATAAAGTATTGTTTTCTTTGTGGGAGCCCCCACACACATGACCACTACTCTGATTTCAATATTAGGAACCAAATGTGCAACAAAATTAGTTTACTAACTATAGGGACTATAATTGATTGACCTGTTCCCTTTGTCTCTGACAAAATGAGTGTCTGATGCTAAATACCAGTCCTTAGGAGAAGAAATGCCTGTTGATGTTTTCCAGACACAACAAAAAATTAATTAGTGCATTCATACAAACAAACTTGCAGAGATGCAGCCCACAGAAGTGACCATGGTAGTATTCAGTGTGCAGAGTCCCACAGGAGATAGCATTTATCTTACACATTTATATTTTACCAGAAATCTGCCCACAAATCCATTGTAGCACTTCAAACCAGTGAAGAACTTCAAAACCAGGCATCTCTTGAAATAATCCACTAAAGACTCAAACAGCTACAGAGAACCTCCCAAAATTAGATGAGCTGAAACAACTAATGGCTTCAGCCAGCTCTGGATCAAATCACAGCTTCTGGATTTCCTGGTTTCAGCTGAGATAGAGCTAATTTTTCTTCTTAGTAGCTAGAATAGTGCTGTGTTTTGGATTTAGTATGGAATTTGGTATGAGAAGAGTGTTAATAATACACTGATGTTTTTAGTTGTTGTTAAAAAATCAAGGACTTTTCAACCTCCTATGTTCTGCTAGTGCACAGGCACACAAGAAGCTGGGAGGGAGCATAGCCAAAGCAGTGGACCCAGATTGGCCAGTGGAATATTCCATAACATAGAACGTCATGCTCAGTATGTAAACTGGGAGGAGTTGGCTTGGAGAGGTGAATTGCTGCTTGGACACTGGTCAGCAGGTGGTGAGCAGTTGCATTGTGTATCATTTGTTCTTTCTTGGGTTTTATTTCTCTCTCCTTTTGTTATATTCCTTTTCATTACAAGTATTATTATTGTATATTACTACTATTATTGTTATTACTATATTTTATTTTAGTTATTAAACTGTTCTTATCTCAACCCATGAGTTTTACTTTTTTTTCGATTCTCCTCTGCATCACACTGGGAGGGGGGAGGAGTAAGCGAGTATCTGCATGGTGCTTAGTTGCTGGCTGGGGTTAAACCATGACACTGGACCACATAACTTATCAAATATGTCAAGTCTTATTGAAGATTGAGACCACATTTGCTTTTCTCTAGTGTTCTGGGCTACATCTAAGTGGCCTTGAGACCAGCCTTGAGGTCCGTTTTGCTACTTACTGATTTGCTGACATGCCTTCTGTGTTGGTCCTGTAGCACCTCAAATTCTGCTTTTGCAAGAAAACCCTCATCTCTGTCCTGCATCCAGTGAGTCTTTTACTGTCTTTTTACTCTTTTTTGTGTGGCCAGACCTTCAAACACCACTCTTCACCCAGCAGTGTCCATCTATCCCCTCTGACTTTACATACGTCAGGCAGCCAGCTCTGGACAGCCTTCCTAGAAAAGCCCTGGCAATGCCTGCTGCAACAGCCATTGGCATCTGTACTCAAGCTGTCTACAAGCAAAATGAAAATGGAAAGAGGAGCCCCAAACTCTAAAATAAATGCAGACAAAAAGTAGATGCAAACGTACAGTTGTGCCTATAGGAAAATGAAGCTCTGCTGCCTTCAGGTTCTCTACATCTGGGGGGAAAAATATCAGCATGTTACCATGTACCTTGCAATGTCATGCGCATTAATTTGTATATTCACATTTTCTATAAATGTTTTGCTTAACTTCTTTAATTTCTTTTAGTACTGCAGTTTTCTGCATAGCCAGCTGTTTGACAGGTTGGAAGAAAGTTTGTAAATGCTTTGCACAGCTGAGCTACAAAGTCTGAAGAGACTGAGAGTGAACCCACAACTGTTTCATCTGACTTCTGTGGGCAGTACATCCCTCTGAAAGTACTGAAGAAGGTATAGCTAAGGACAGATTTTAGGCTTTGGAAAAGCTCAAGAGCTGCTTCTGTTTACTTCTTTTCATAGGGTGAAAAGTAAGGATGTTTACGCTTCAGCTAGACATCTGTTCTAAAATTCTCTTAAATAAATATTTTAAGAAAGATGACAATATCCTAGACATTTTATAATTGTCTTTGATTTTCCCTTCCTAGTTATATATTGACGCTGTACTCCCTTAATCACTTCTTTATTCCCAATGTAGTTGTAAACCCTTTCACTAATATCTTATTTAGTCATTTGATTTGGAAAAGGAGTACTTGGCTGGCAGCTGGGTTGGGTTATCTTACATGTTGGTTATCTGTGTTCTTGCAATCTATGAGTGACTCTGTACAAACTTAGTTTCCCCCCACAAGTGCCAGTACATGCTGCTGAAGAGGGAGGACAGAACATTTGTTTGTGGGCAGTGGGACAGGTAACAGGGAATTTTTCTTTTTATTTTCCTATACACAACACAAAATACACTTAGTTTTTAAGGTACAGGTCCGTGTGTTTGTTGGCTTGTATTTTTTAAGCATGTGTTTTACCAGCAAGCAGGAGAGGAGACAAGGCAGAAGTCTAACAAACAAGGATCCATTAACTCTATTTTTTTTTTCTTTTCTACCAGATTTCAGCTTGCTTACTAATTGGGGAGTAGTATTTTTTGGTAGCTGGAAAATACAGCTACAACTCGGTATCAATCTTCTTTTGATGGAAGCCAATAGTGTCTTTGGACTATTTTGACACTTGACTACCTGTCACCTAACATTATTGTATTGGTATCCAGTCTTACTAACCCCTGCCATAGCTGCAACCACTTTTAATGAAGGAGATTTTGAAACAGAAATATTGACAATTCATACAAGACTAGCCTAAACCACAAAATGACGGCATTGACAACATCCTGACTGAGTGCTACAGAAGTGTTAGAAACATACATTTTTAATGTCTTCTTAAGAGTAAAATGTAGGCTCCAAAAATTGTTCTCGACAAAATTGGGAATATGTGTTGATATCTCAGGATCAACTTTTAGTGGATATAGAAAGGTAGGGTCATTGGTCAAGCAGATATTTTTCCCCCATGCATCTACATTTGAAAGTCAGCAGGAGATTTCTCAGCCTTGGTTTTTCATTCCTTTTCTTAAACTGAGAAAAACATTTTGAAACTCAGCCCTTCCCATTGTATTTCTGTATCCGAATGCCAAAAAATTGGACATGTATTTTCCCAACTGGTTTCCTATTGCATTAGACAATGCTGTGCTACCTTACTCAATTGAATACTGATAGTTTTTACTGCACTTATATTTTCCAATTTTGTGAACATTTAATGATGTTACTCTGCAGGTGTTGAGCTCTGCTACATGAAGACTCAAATTCAGTGTTTCTGTATTAAAGTTCAATCTTTACAATAAACTTTAAAGGATGTTTTCATTAGATTCCAAGGGAAAATCACATGAGTAAAGAGAGATACAAATTTAATAGATGTAAGCCTTAGTTCTCGCAAGCTGAAACTGTAAATACACTCGTCACTAACTGCATTCCACCAGAAGGAAAACTCCTTCTGCTTTCAAATATCTACATAAGGAAAAAAAAGCTGCTATACAAGCTACCTAGCTTAAGGACACCATTGGCTGTATAAAACAAATCCCTTTCACTCAGGTGTCTTCATCTCTGTTTACATTAATTTTATCCTCCCCACAAGAACCAAGATTGTGAGCTGAAAGAGAATTATACAGGGTGAGTAGTTTCAATTTCAAGTGATGAATGAAACATATGCTTCTTAAAATCCTATATTGCCTCAAATCCCATGAACTCTTAAAACAAAAAGTTCCAAGTGCCTAAAAATAAATCCACTCCTTCCCTGGGAAAAACAGTACTAGCTGTTAAAGAAACCAGTAAATTTTACCCACTGACATGAGCACATTGCTGTACCAACACAACTGCAGAAGATGGGCTGTTACAGTCCCAGCTATGAGAACCGGCTCTTTGCCTCAGCCTTCTTGGGTAGGTTCTCCACCTTAGTCTTCTGTGTGTTAGCAAAGAGTCTTCTCACCCTCTGTAAAGCCGAGGCCTGGAGCAGATGGTATTTGCTTGAAAGACTCTTCCTTGATGAATCCGTAATCTCCCTCGCAGAAAGTTCGGAGTCAAACGTAAAACCAATAGACATTATTCTGCCTGCAGCAGAAATGCAGAGTTCAAACAGATTTGTTGAAGTGTATTTAAGCATTTTGGTAAGGTATTTTAGAACATACTAATGCACATGTGTTAGCACAAAACCAGCCAATTAGAGTAAAATATTCTGGATGTTTTATTCCTGTTAACCTAAACATCAACAAGCAATCTCTTCTGGGTTACTGTTGAAATGTTAGCGTTTTTAGGCTTCCATTTTAAGTGCTGAAGGAAAAAAAATGCTGCCTAAAAATTTAGATTACAGAACAACCCTGACTAAAATAATTCAAAATTGGAAATGCTGTATTTAAAAATGTTTTAAGAAATTGTTTTCTATAAAATACTTTACTGGGAAATCCATGTAAAAATATCCCTTTTTTGGGGGATAGGAGCTACACTTTCCCTTATTTTATCGACTCACAGCATTGCTGTGATAATTTTATTTATTTAGCTGTTTAAGATCCTGATATGTATGTCCATGGTTATGTATTTATGACTATTGTCTTGAAGGCGGAAAAGCAGCACATATATCAGCCTCTGCAGCCGTAGGCACCCGGGGAAAATAGGAGAAGGGTTTTCCTCAGGGGTGTCTCCCAGGAGCCCCAGCTGATTGCAGCCACAGGCAGGGGAGCCCAGGCACCGTGGGGCCAGTGAAGCCGCATGGCCAGAAAGAGTTACTGACATACAGTGCTAGTAGAAAAAATCTGCTGGGTTTGTTAACTAGCGTATTTTACAAAGGAGGTTGACCCCAGCGGTAAGGAAAGTGGTGAGCTCCTTAGGAGTGCAAAGAAGAGGGGAGCAAGGGGAGTTTTGTACACCAGATAGGCAGCCAGAGAGAGGTATGCACTCACAACACAATTATATTAGTTTAGGATCAGAATCAAGCTTTTGATTCCGACAGAAAGGTTGGGGGATTATTAAAAATGCTGTTTAATTGCTGAGACTACCTCCCCTGTTAAAGTGTTAAACCTCTTGTTTCTCATTCATTATGGAACAAAAGACTAAGCATTTTAAATACTCCTTTGTCACTGAGACCTATAAGATAAACTGCTGCCCTACTCCTTTCCTATTACAGCAAAAGAAAATAAAATCTTCTCATCCGATTATACTAGAAAGGTGATCTTGTTGAAATAGTTACGAGCTATGATTTGGAAGCATCTATGCTTGATATTCCTCTTTGCCACCTCTTCCTCACCAACCCCAATTCTGTTTTCTTTAATCAGATCAGAATCAGAAGTCAGCCAGATTTAACCCACAGTTCCTCCAACAGCTATAAAATCTTAGTTATATTCACAGAATAAATTCAAAAGTAAAATATATTCCATCTGGAAGGATAAACCCCACATTTCCCATGTGCATACCCTCTACCAGTTTCTCTCCATGGTTGCACCAATACCTCTGAATAAGAGGCTGGGATTTCTGGTGCTGTGTTATCCCAGCCTGCTACAAGAAATTCTTACCAGAAAGGTGCTTTCATGATTACTGTCGTTAGTGGAACTGCAAAGTGTCAGAAACTAAAAAAGTTTTTTGTTTGTTTTTGAGGAAGAAAAGGGGAAAAAAAACCACCAAAACTTACTCCAGACAAATCTTTAGTTATTCTTACAATGTATAACAGGGCCCAGTCTGAACTCATATCTCAATAGATTACAATCCACATCATCTTGCATTTGGCAAAAGTGCCAATTCCTCAGAGCTACAAAGAGCAATATATACTTAAGTCCATACTCACCTCAATCAGTCTGTGTCTGCGCGTTCTGTGGGGGATTTAGAGGATGCACAGGTCATTGCATCAGAGAACTGAAGAGACATATTACAGTACATTATGCTGGGCTTCACCTGGACTGGACACACATGAAAGAGAATTCAGCTGCCACAGCTCCCTTTGTATCTCCGTTTTTCAAATTCTGAAAACAAGCTAAAAAGGAGAAAAGGGACTCAACTTTTTTAAACCCATAAAAACTACTGGATAAAGATATAATCACAGTTGGAATCAAGGTAAACAATATGATCATCAAATTACAGACACTTTTAAACTTTATACTCTAAATGCGATGTTTCCATGTTCATCAAAAATTTGTTTCCATCTACATTAATTGCATTACAGTGATTTAATGAAATGCCTTGTTAAATTGTTAGAAGAATAGGTAATATCCATATAAAAAGAAGAGAACAAAATATGGCATCTGGAAAGGTTTTAAGTAAAAAACTTACTGTTAGGTATTTTGTATTGAATTTGTATAAATGACTCAAGTAGATGTAAAATACAATTGAGAAATAAAATCCTATAACAAAGAAAAAATTATAGAGTAGGATTTATCAGCCATTCAGGTTTGCATTTCAACAAAACAGCCTATCTTGGTTTTATATGGAAGCAGTTTTAAATTTAGAAGTAATATCTGTACTAGATAAATATTAGATGGAATACTGTACTAAAGAACACATTTTTCTAAGGATTTAGGCAAGAATTATCCTTCTACACCAGATCATTGCCTCATGGGGACACATGATGTGCCTACCTCAGTCAAAACTTGATGACCTCTGTAGGAGTTTTACTTGACTTCAAGAGGTGGTCCAAGGTCTAGAGTTTGATTCTGGGAAGCACTGAAAGAAATCAGCCCCAGTTGCTTCTATGAGAATTGAAGACAAAAAACTCCTCATACACTCAGGGAGCAGATTAAAGATTAAGTTGTTCATAGTAAACCCCAGCTTATTGGAAGTATGAAAGTAGCTACAGATAAACTTCCAAAAGCAATTGGGTGCCTTCTCTCTGAATTTAAAATACCTTCTCCTTCAGTGAAGCTGATCCTGTGGATGTGTCATGCACTTTTTCATAGATATAAACAGACTATTTAAATTTTTATTTTTTCAAGTTGATAAATCAGAAAGCTGGTGGTTTTAGCTGCAGTGCTATACTTACATTAATGCAGGTAAAGAGCCAGTCTTTGTGTTTGTGAGAAGGTGAGCGGCCGTAGTGGAAGAACTTGATAAATTCTGGCTTAATTATCTCAGCTCTTCACTTTACTATCACCTGTATACATATATTTAACATTCTTTCAGTAATTACAACAAACAGAGCAAGCTTTGATTTACATGACTTTGTTCAGTAGTGGCATAAGCTACACCATTAGACACACAGTGAATGTCTTTCCACCAGACAGCAGTAGCTGCACCAAAGGGTATCCCTTTCACTTAATTTTTGTATAAGACCTCACCATCTTTAATCTGCTCATTCTGATAAACTTTTTTTTTTTTTTTTTTCTTAATTTTACCTACTACCTTACTGGCTTCCTCCACACATTTTTGTTTGTCTTTTTATTGTGAAGCAGTGTTGTGTGAGAAATAATTTTGACATATGTTTGTACGATACCTACCACCAAGCTAGAGAAAAGACTAAGATGCTCTTTTGCTTTGTGATCTCCAGGAGATCAAGGATTAAGAGTTCTTTGAGTTGAAGAATTCTAGAGAATTAAGTAACTTCTGCCCTCTCCTAAAATATTATTTTCCCATCTCTTGAATTACTTACACTGGTATGACTAATGTAGCTCAGTGGTGATGCTGAACAAAGTAGATGTTAGTAACTTCATAATGACAGCTTCTTTGAGCAGCATTAGACAAGTGGTGGTTAGAGCCCACAGACACGGGGCAGTGGTGCAGAGATGCTCCTGGTGCACAATGCCTCTCTCCCTGGAGCTTTGCTGTGATCCCTCCTGCTGGGGGTAACTGCTGTGTAACTCTTGATAGGTACTGACAAGTCCTGACTCAACTCAGGCCAAGTCAGACCGGTCGATTTAAATGGGCAGTAAAACATCCACCTGTGCTCCAAGTGGACTGGGACCAGTCTATTCCCTGACAGATCCATGGATCCTGTCTCCAGGTGGTGAAGCAATGATGGCTCTGGGGAGGTGGGCACCCTCTGCAGCTGGCACGGACAGGTCCAGAAGACAACCTTTGTCCATGGATTTATTCTGTGTTATGGAGAGCACTTTGGTCATTGACTACAGTCTCCTGAACAGCTGGTGTTTGCAATTTTAGGTGCCTACAAGTCACACAAGGAAGGTGGAGGGAAACCTTGCTAATAGCATCAGAACCTGCCAGGTTTCCTTTTCCATATTCATTTATGTACAGCGATTAGCTTGTTCTTTTCAAATGCCAGGGATGTATTGCTCACTAGAGGAACTTCAGTACCCAGCAGTCTTTAATGTAAAAGGCAAACCTTTCCACTAATGAGCAGTTTGTCTAGTGTTCTTAACCTTATCAGCAGCTCCTGAAGTGATAAAGGCTTAACTATTATGCACTGAAAGGTGTTGATAATTCTCAATCTTCATGCAGAAAAAAGCTCTTTTTTGTCACTTCCTAGAGTCTACTGTTAAACTTACCAGACTGCTTACAAATTACCTTGC